>NC_056686.1:191442999-192056749 GCF_018350215.1 Panthera leo | reverse complement strand
TACTGCCACCGCGTCCCCGGCCGCCGCCTCGCAGATCTCAGACTCGTAGTTTGCCTCCGCCGGCCCCGTGCGCCGGCCCACCTTGGGGCTGGCATTGGGGGACACGCAACAGGTCAGCGTGTTCCCCATGGGGCGCCTCCACTCCTCGCCTGCGCTCGCCCCCGACTCCGCCGCGCTCAGCAGCTGCCCCCTCCCCCAACAATGGCGCGGTCGGCACCGGCAGCCCCGGGCTACGCCGGGGCTGTGCCGCGCATGCAGGCGCGGCCTCGCCCGCTGCCCGCCGGTACGCCCCGCCGCCGGGCCCCGGGCAGGGCTCCGGCCCCGGCCGCACCCCCGCCGCCGCGCCGCCGCCGCTGCCGCCGCCTCCCCCGAGCCAACTAGTCTGTGAGGGCGGCGACCAGCCCGGCTTATTTAAAAGGGGTGGGGACCCGACGAGCGCTGAGAGGCGCAGCCACTGCCGGCAGAGAGCGCGGTCGGAGCTCCTCCTCCTTCCGCCACCACCTCCCGACTGCCGTCCGCTGGCCTGGCTGGCGCCTGCCAACCGGAACACATTCTGCGGTCACCTGGTTACGAGGCACCAATCACACCCAGAGTTCCCTCCACGCGCCCGCCTCGGAGCGGAGGCACGTGACTCGCAGTGCCCCGCCCCCGCCCCGCCCCGCGGCTGCTCCGCCCCCCGCGCGGCGCGCCGCCGACTCCGGTTTCCATTCATCTAGCGCAGCCCGGAGCTTTCCGGTCCTGTGGGAAGCGCACCGGGCGTTAGTTACTCTAAGCCGTCCCGGGTCGGTGGGCGTTATAGAAAGTCTCGTTAGTAAAGAGCCGATTCCGTTAGCAACCCGATTTCACCGGGTGTGACAGCTGACTCATTTGATCGGCCACCGAACTTAGTTCCCCCCGAATTGTTGAACCGTTTTTGTAACTAAACGCTCCTCCTCTCTTGCCTTCCAAACGTTAGTTTTCGCCTGCAACTTGACCATAGCAACCCCCGGAGCCCTGGTCCTCCTCTCAGTAGAGCGCTGTGGCTTTGTGTCTTGAGTGAGACCCGAGGACACGTCACCCTTCACTTCTTTCTCACTAAAATAAGGAACGAACTCGTCCCTCCCGGCCCGGAAACGCTGGGTTTCACCGACTCGCTTTTCTCCCCTCTGCTTCCCCCTTTGATGGCAGGAGTTTCCAGATTTCCCTTCTTTGGCCAACAACCCATAAAGCACGATTTTCTCATACAAAATTGAGACCCACAGAGTGAGGTGGCACGGGTCCTGACCTGATGGAGATGATGATAATGATAGTTAACATTTGGGTAGTGCTTAGTAGTGCGCCCAACCCCATTCCAAGTTAGGTAGGTACCCGTTTAACCCTCGACAACAATCCTTTCACAGATTTTAGGGAAGAAAGTGAGACGAATTAACATTCCCAAGGCCAAGTGATTGCTCAGGTGTGGGGCCGGGATTTGAGCCCAGATATTGTGGATCCCCACAGGCACCTTATTGTGATTACCAGAAAATAAAGGTAGAAGTAAAACTTGAGAGGAAATGACACTGTATATCAGGATATTTATTTAAGGGAGGACAATTTTTTTTTTAGTGTAGATTTGTAAATGTTTTCCCTTCACTCAACATTCTCTCCCATGTGCCCGTCACTGTATGTGGGAAACCTTCGGGCCCTCAGTGAGCTCTCAGGGATAACAAAACAAAGGCTCAGAGAGTCCAATTGTCTGAGGTCACGCTGCTGGAAAGTGCTTGTACCTGGGGTTCAAACCTAGATCTAACTGACCCCAAAGTACATGTTGGGGGAAAGAGGATGGATTTTTACCCTGGAAACACAAGACGATTGAGTAATAGGAAGCTGGCGTGTCACTATCAGATGGTTTGTCATGAGGTCACTCCCAACAATAAGGACTGAAGGATGCAAGACCAATTCAGAGACTTTATGTTCAACTAGGAGAGAAGGCAGTGGCAGTGACTGAAGTGGGGGGAAAGGACTTGAGATCTTTGGGGAGGTAGAATTGCAATACTTGATGACTGGGTATGGAGGGAGAAGTGAAGAGGGAGGCAGAAATGGCTGCTAGGATTCTGGCTTTGAGGACTGGATAGAGAGCGGTGACTTTTTCCCAGAGAGAACACAGAAAGAGGAATAGGTTTGAGGAGGAAGATAATCTTTGCCCTATGAAGTGGAACATCCAAATGGAGATCTCCGGGGGAAAGTTGGATCTATAGCTCTTTTGACTAAGTCTGTTTTGTGATATCCCAAGTTACATTTTCAAAAATTACACACATATTCAACCACCCAAAAAGTAATTGGGGAGATTTCTTAAAGTTGACATGCTGAGAATGTAACATTTCCTGGTGGTTACTTTCATAGAAAAGCTTGGAATCTATGGTTTTAATAAATGGCACAGTTTATGTAAAACAAAACTGTTAAATGAAAAACTATTTACAATTGTATTGTCATTAGAACATATAGAAAGTAATGAAGCCATGGGTACAGAAGTGATTGTCTTGAGAAGATGTGTATAATTTTAAAGATTTTTTAAAAAGGCAGACTAGGTGAATAGAGAGATTTAAGTGGCATTTAAGTGAAACCTGCAAAGGTGAGCAGTGAAGTCAAGGACCTGAGCACTAATCAGAAAAGACTGATTGATCGGGTGAGTTCCATGAGGTGTGTGGGAGGCAGGGGGGCTCACATCTGCCTCTCATATCTGCAATGGCTGCATCTAGAACAGTGCCTGGTCAGTAGGCAGCAATAAGCAATTCCCTGAAGAGTCAAGTGTGGGAAAACTACAAATGCCATGGGTTATGGCAACTGGGTGATTGGGGATGTGTTGTGAGCCTGGTGGCCGGCAGTGGGCAAAGAAATGAATAGGAGTTGAGAAAGTGAAGACCCTAACTGAGAGCTTCTTTTCCTAAACATTTTGACTGAGAATAGACATGCAGTAGCAGTTAGAGGGAGATGTATGGTTAAGGGGTACATTAAGAAAAAACCATCCTCCAATGATGGAGAAAAGGGAAGCAAAGAATAGTAATGTGATTTGAATTAAGCAAGAGTTTGACTCTGTGATATAACCTGAGACCTTGCATATGGCTGCTGATGGCTGAATTATCTCTTGGGATATATCCTCTTGGGATATATCTTGTGATTAGTGTTTTACACGGGTTCGGAATAAGCCCATTCATTCATTTTATTCATGCAATACCTAAGCTGTTACCACATGCCACATACTTTTTAGGTACAGAAGATGTTGTTTTGACCAAGATAAGCAAGGTTCCTGTTCTCATGAAACGTATCTTCCAATAAAAGAGTCAACAAGCAGTGTTGTCCATCACACCTCAAAATCATGGCCCAGGAATAACTACTGAATCTTTATTCCAAACAGTAGGGTGGAGGAAGGGAATGGAGATTTTTAAGAAGATGCATACAGCATAGAACTTACATATCATTGACTTCAAGCTTAGCCATATGGCCACACACAGCTCTACGAAAGGATCAGAAAATGTAGTCATATAGCTGAGGAACTAATGCATAGGGAATAACTGGGCATTGGATGATAACTCTACCCTACAATCTTAAGGTAAGATTAGAGAAGTCTCAGCTTAAAGCAAGGAAGATCATAATACAATTTCATATCCCTTTGCAAGCATATATGGAAACTTATGCAAAGAGTTCTATAGTGACCTTAAGCTAAGAGGACAAAAAAAGTGGAGCGAGGCTTAAACTATAGAATAAACTACCTCAGATACAAGAAAGATTTTATGGTGGTCAGGTGATTAGGATTACATATTATATGTGTATTGTGACTAATTGGATTCCATCTTGGGTATTGGGACTAGTTGGTCATATAGAATAGGATTTTGTGTGTAAGTAATAGGTAGGGTTTCTTTGGGCAGAGTCTCCCCTTATCACCGTATTCTCAACGGCATATGTGAACAAAAATGTTAAGAATTATTATTAGACCTGATTTGATGTGGAACAACTGGACTTTTCTCATTTCTGAGTTTGGAAAATTATAATCGGTATCATTAAGCAAGTAGGGCATCTGACAGTGCTGGCATTCATATTTAAGTAATCTATCCAGTGCCTCTTCCATCTGACTCTTTCTACACCTTCTGAACTGTTCTTCTACCTTCTCTCTTCTCATAGCATGCAGGTTTCTTTCTGTCCAGTGAGTCAGTCGAGATAAGAATGTTAATTTGAATTGATGCTCTGAAAAAAATTAAAAATGTGTTAGTTTGGCATTCCATTAAGGGCAGTTCATGTTCATTGGACACGTAGTTCTGGCCCCAAATGTCCACTGTGATTACAACTCCGAACATTAGGGCGCTAAGACAAGTTCTAGGAAGGGCCTGCAGTTTTAAGAGACTAGGAGTTTCTTTTTGCCCTTCCTGGAGCCTTTTCTCCTCTCCGCCGTTCTATGGTTTATTTGCATCCAGTTGCATTTGTCTAAGTGCTATAGGAAATCTAAAATCTTAGCCCACAGCCGGTGCTTCCTCAGATCACCTTCTGGTAGAGCTGAAAGAGCCTTTCTCTCCCGTTGAGTGCTCCGTTCAGGATCCTGGTTTTCTACAGCAGATGCGGCTCTACCCCTGGCTCCAAAGGCTGTAACCAACCGCCCGTGATCTGCACTTCACTAGTTTCAGGAGGGAACTGCCCTCCACACTTGCCCCGGAAACAAACTCACTGCCAAATCCACTTTGGAACAAGGCAGAGTATGAATAAATACATTAAATGCTCTCAGTTGTTTTTTACCCAATCCTGCCAATACTCCTTCCCTCGGCATCTCCATGCTTTGCTATTTCCACTTGTTTCACTTGAGTGATATCTTGGTGCTTTTAAGATGTGTCAATTTTACTCTTAAAATGGAATCCTTGGCCAAATTGGTTTACTGAAGTTAGAACCTTTTTCTTGCAATGATTTCACGTGTTCCCTCGGTTTCTTCTGGTAGCCTTTTTGACAGCAGCCTCCTAAAATCAAGCTGATATTAGAAACACTGTAGGAAGAGGAGTCTCATTAAACTTGACAGCAGGGAAAAGTTTAAAGAAGTCTTTATCACCAAGTTTGTTCCCTGGAAACAAAACTCACAGATTTTAGGGCATGATCTTTTCCTCATGATGAGTCCATTGCCTGTTGTGGAGACAAATCAATTTTTATCCCCACAGTGTGAGATCCACCCTGTACTACCTCTAGAATGTTTTTCAAATGTTAACATTTATTTATTTTTGAGAGACAGAGAGCTCGAGTGGAGGACGGTGCAGAGAGAGAGGGAGACACAGAATCCCAAGCAGGCTCCAGGCTCCAAGCTGTCGGTACTGAGCCTGACGCGGGGCTCAAACCCACAAGTTGCGAGATCATGACCTGAGCTGAAGCCGGACGCTTAACTGACTGATCCACCCAGGCGCCCCTAGAATTCTTCTATCAGAAGGGATTAGGATAGCAAACTGGATTGATGTAGGGGCCAGGAAATTTATCTTAAGAGACACGTTTGGGGGCACCTGGGTGCCTCAACTGGTGAAGCATCTGACTCTAGATTTCAGCTCAGTTTATGAGCTCACAGTTTGTGAATTCGAGCCCCATTGCCAGCCCCGAGCTGCACTGATGGTGCAGAGCCTGCTTGGGATTCTCTCTCTCTCTCTCTCTCTCTCTCTTGCTCAAAATAAATAAATAAATTTTTTCATCAGAGAGATACATTTGAATAGCACTTAAAAAATGAACAATTTAAATTGCATTTTGGGGGGGACTAGGGCCTTGGCCCCTCCGCTGAGCAGCCTTGGCTTCTATAAGGGTGATTCTTTGAGTAATGCCACACACCCCATGAGATATTTCTGCTCAGTTCTATTTACTATACAGATAACATAGAATGCTCCTCTGGGGGAAAAAAAATACTCTAGTTATATAGTCAGTGCTTTGTCCAGAAGAGGCAAAACAAAACAAAACAAAAAAGCCCCCTGAAAACAGCTGAAGCCAGGGCCCAAACCCGATCTGCCCTGTTCTTTGCAGCCACAGTGTTAGAGCTGGCCCATCTGGACCATTTGATAAACCTCTACTCATTCTTTGAGGCTTCTGTCAAGCGGAGCTTGGCTGCCAAGCTTCTTTGACTCCCTTAAGGCTGTAAAATTCTGCATCTGCAATTAGTTCCTTCTGCAAATCTCTACCATTACACAGCCTTGTATCATATGATGATTGTTATGTATGTATGATAATTGCATGTATGTATGCATGTATGATATTGTTTTCTTATTTGAACCCTCCCCCTCCACCCGATTAAACCAGGCACTCTCTGAAGACAGAGCTATTTTATTTAGGTGTTTGTATCCCCGGCGCTAAGTATGAAGCCTGGCTTGCCACTGTCCCACACGCTTTTCTCGAATGAATGGGTGCGTGAATGAAAAAGTTGAGTCGAGAGCACCAAAAATCACAATTCAAGAACGACTGTAACGATTCCTTACTTTTCAGTATTCTCTAGTATTCTCTTCTGTGCCTCTGCGTCTAGTTTCTGTTCCCTGATAGCATGTTTAAAAACGGTGGCTATTTTATAATCCTCTCAAGTGTGTGGGTGAGGAAGGCAGGCAGGTCACAGTGGGAACTGGGCATCCCTGCTCCGGGACCACTGCGGCCTGAGCTGGAGCACGTCTAGCAACCGGGGCTGGGCAGGAAGGCTCATCTGGGGCCACAGGTCTGAAGCAGCGGTTCTGGCCCGTCAGCCGGGCTCCCCCTGCTTCTGGGTGTCATGACTCACAAGCCTGCTTCTTCACTCACACATGGGGGGCCTGGCCTGCCAAGGCCGGAGTGTCTGGGACTGGTTGGGTATGCCTCCCAGCATGGCTCTCTCAGAGTAGTCAGACCTTTTCCCGGACACAAGTATAAATCCCAGAACGTTTCACTTCTCTGGTAAACACTATTTAATATAAAAATATGGGGGAGGAAGGGAGAGGTGTGGTGAGCAACATTCCTTCAATTAAAACAAAAAAACCCTTCAAAGCCAGTTCCTTTACTGGAAGTAAAGTTAGGAAGTTCGTCCAGAACATCACCTTACAATGGATTATGTTAAATTTACGGGGCGCCTGGGTGGCTCAGTCGGTTAAGCATCTGACTCTTGATTTCGACTCAGGTCATGATCTCGCAGTTCGTGAGATGGAGCCCCGCATCGGGCTCTGTGCTGACAGTGTGGAGCCTGCTTGGAATTCTCTCTCTCTCACCCTACTCTGTCCCTCCCCAGCTTGCACTCGCTCAAAATACATAAGTAAATAAACTGAAGGAAAAAAAAAAAACCCAGCAAGATTATGTTAAATTTTCTGTGACCAAATCTTTCTGCACTACCTGGAATCTAAGTAATCCCCTTTCCCCTTGGTCCCTGAGTGTTTTAGTACTGAGAAAGAATAGGGATTTCTGCAGGTGCCTTCAGAAACAAATGTGCCATTGGTTACATTCCTTTTGTGATGTTTCGAATTGTATGTTTGACAATAACGTTTACCTTAAATCAAATATAGGAGCAATAGGAGAAAATTCCTAAAATCTACATGCTAAGAACATCATATCTTTCTAGCGATTACTTCGGTAGCGCAACTTAGTATCTACAGTTTCAGCAAATGAAGTGTCCGGTGTAAAATAAAGCCATTGCCTGAAAACAAGACTTTAAATGTTACTATCGTTGCAATGTTTAGCTAGTAATTGCCCTGTGAACGCACACTGTGAACGGCTTGACGTGCATAAACTAGTACAGCCACAAAAATCTCGGGATGTGGTAATATGAAAGCCCCTCAGGGCAACTCTCCACATGGTACCATTGACCCGCCGATCTGATCCCATTACATAAGGATTTTCCCTTCTCTTGGGAAGTAGATGGAGGAAGCATGCTGTTTGCTGTTGCCTATTTTTGAAACAAGGTATGCCAAGGTCTCTGTGCCCTTCCCCAGAAGAATGGGGGGGGGGGGGCGGTGCAACATCTGCAAAGTCTGCTTAGCACTCTCTTGGGTAGAAATCATGCTTTGCTGGCATTTTATGTTTCTATAAAAGAACAGGGAGACACTCGCCCCTCAGAGTCCTCAGTGAAGTAAGAAAGCCGTGATTAGTTAGCAATTGTGATTCGGTGTCTTCAGAGGAGAAAGAAAGAAACAGGGGCAGAAAAATACAACTTCCCTCCCGGTATCCCTGCAGGGGCTTAACTCAAGGCCAAACAGTCACAGAGAGAACAGTGGCAATTCTGAGGCTCAGAGAGAGTTTGGATAATTAATTATAATTAAGTGGTAATTAATAATGATTTGAATAATTGAGGGTTCCCTACCTTCAGGCTGTGGGCTGGAGACAGTAACACTCTGAGCCATAATGGAGCCCGAGACAAAGGGGAAATCAGTAATATGTATCCCATCTTTACTAAAATTGTTGATAGTTTGTTCATTACAGGTTTTTTACATAATTTTGTTTTTCAAAACATTCCACTTATTTACTATTTATCTTGGTTGCCGAGTTTTTGTGCCCCCTTAAATTGGGCTCCTGTGGCAAAGGCCTCACTCACCTCTCCTTAGCCCAGAAACGATGGAAGGGGCATTTGGATACTGCTTGGCCTGACCTGGAGGTGGGAATAGAGGGAGTCAAATCCTTGGGAGGGAGTCAATCCTCTGATCCTGGGTGTCCTGAAATTTCCAAATTACTGAGAACGGGATAACCAAATTCTAGTCTGGGATTAAAGACAGCCCAAGTCTTCTGTGTACCATTATTACTACATGTTACAGATGAGGAACGGAGTCTCAGTGCATGTGACAGACATGCCTAGATGACAAATCTAGAGAGTGGCAAGTGAGGACTTGAATCCATACCCGGCCGACTCCACAGGCTGTACATCCCACCATTCCCCACAAAAATGATAAATAATGTATTTTTTTTTCTTAATACTCAGCTAGAAGTCATGACACAATATCTTCTGTTAACTTAGTAACTTTTTCTTCATATAGAAGTAGTATATATTCATTGAAAAGAAAATACACATAAATGAGAGAAATCAAAATAAATCAAAATCCTACCCCAAGAACCACCCACTGTTAGCGTTTTGTTGCATCTCTCTCCAAGTTTTATTTTAGTAAAGATACATTATATTTTGGGGCGCCTGGGTGGTTCAGTTGGTTAAGAGTCTGGCTCTTCATTTCAGCTCAGGTCATGATCTCGAGGTTCATGAGATCGAGACCCACGTCCAGCTCTGTGCTGACAGCATGGAGCCTCCTTGGGATTCTCTCTCCCCCTCTCTTTCTGTCCTTCCCCATCTGGTGGGCATGTGTGCATGTGCTCTCTCTGTCTCTCTCTCTCAAAATAAATAAATAAACATTTTTTAAAAAGGATAAATTATATCTGTATGATTTAAAAATAAAACTAAGCTACAGACACAGTAGTTTTTAACGTGCTCTCTTAACAGTATGCTGTGAACATCTTTTTCTGTCATTGCTTTTTTTGCAGAGTAACTTGCAATAGCTTCATAATATGCAATCACTGGTTCATGAATATTTATTGAAGGCCAGCTACTCTCCAGGCAGTGACCCGGCACTGGAGATGTGTCAGTTAACAAAACAAAAAATTTGTCCCTCTAGGGCTAACGTTTAAATAGAGGGAGACCTTCCATAAATGTTTTACTCATTCTTTAAATAAATAAATAAATAAATAAATAAATAAATAGAGAGAGACCTTCAAAAAATAAATGAATCAATGTGTGTCACTTAATAGGGACACTGTTTTGGATGTGTCAGGGGGTCTTCTGTGACAGGAAACTGTTTTGGGCTGAACTCCACCCCCCGTGGCCCCCTGCACCCCAGTTCAGATGTTGAAGTCGTAACTCCCACCACCTCAAAGTGTGAGGCACAAATACTGCCTGTATCTGGAGGCAGTGTCTTTAGAGAGGTAATAAGTTAAAATAAGATCATTAGGGTGAGCCTTAATCCAAATGACTGGTATCCTTTTAAGAAGAGGAAGTTCAGGTGCCTAGGTGGCTCAGCTGGTTAAGTGTCTGACTTTGGCTCAGGTCATGGTCTCATGGTTTGTGGGTTCGAGCCCCGCGTCGGGCTCTGTGCTGACAGCTTGGAGCCCAGAGCCTGCTTTGGATTCTGTGTCTCCCCCTCTCTCTGCCCCTCCCCCACTCACGCTCTGTCTCTCGAAAATAAAATGTTAAAGAAGAGGAAGTTTGGACACAGACATACGGAGAGGGAAGGCCACGTGAAGACACAGGGAGAAGATGGTCACCTATAATCCGAGGAGTGGGGCCTGCTACAGGTCCTTCCCCACACGGCCTCAGGAAAAGCCAACCCTGTCGGCACCATCTGGGACCTCCAGCCTCTAGAACTCTGGGAAAAGCAGTTTCTATTGTTTAAGCTACCAAGCTGGGTACTTTGTTATGACAGCCCTAGCAAACTAACAGGGGCAGAGAGGTCCGAGTGCAGTGAGAGGGTACAAGTCCCGCAGTACGCCGGGAGCGGTGAGCACCAAGGCCCTGTGGTGGAGCTGGCTTGCTCCCTCGCTCTGCACTAGAGGGAAGCAAAGGAGCCAGGTTCCTGGAAGGGTAACTGAGGGGAGAACGGAAGGAGGTGAGGGCAGAAGAGGAAGCGGGGTACCACTAGGACCCTGCGGGCCTCAGAAAGGGCTTCAGAATATAGTCTGCAAAACAGGAAGCCGCTGGAGAACCACTGGAATATATATATATATACACACATACAGTTAAAAAACTGGCTTTTTAAAAAATGTTTGTATTTTGAGAGAGAGGGCGAGCGAGCAGGGGAGGGGCAGAGAGAGAGGGAGACAGAGAATCCCAAGCAGGTTCTGCACTGTCAGTGTGCAGCCGGATGTGGGGCTTGATCCCGCCAACCATGAGATCATGACCGGGGCCCAAATCAAGAGTCGGACACTTAACCGACTGAGCCACCCAGGCGCCCCGGACCTCGCATATTTTAACAAAGGTCCTCGGCTCCTTTGGGGAGCCCATGTATCAAAAAGTTTGCAACCCTCTTATCCATCAATCAATATGTGGCAGAGCATGGTAAAGGTTTGCAGCGAGAGGCTTCAGGGACACTGGCCCCGAGTCCTAAGCCCTCTTTGTACCCCCACCATCCCACTTGGCCATCCTACTCCCCTATCTGATAAACTGGATAAACCATCATTTTAAACCAGCCTCAGACTTGTTCCATGAGTCCTCTTCCACAGGGTCATTCAGGGAGACCTCTTTCCCCACTTCAAGGCCTTCTGGTGGCTATCCCTTTCTCTCCTTTACCTCTTCTCCCTCTCGCTGGATCTGACACCCAGGTTCTCAATCCTCAGGCTCCCTCTACCCCAACTCAAGCCTTCCTAGCTCACTGGCACCAGCTGCCGTCTGCCAGAATTCCATCTTACTCTTCTCTCCCGCTTCTCTCCCTCTCATGCCCTCATTCCCAGGGAATGGAGAAATGGAAGCCTTATCTGATATCTGTAAGTGAAATTTCAGGGAAGTAGACGATGTCTGTTAGTCGGATATGGGACTGAAGTCATGGCTACTCTGCCCCATTTGGAAGCCTCACGCCTTCTGTTAAAGGAGATGTGGTTTATACATACAATGGAATACTACTTGGCATGAGAAAGAATGAAATCTGACCATTTGCAGTAACATGGATGGAACTGGAGGGTATTATGCTAAGTGAAATAAGTCAGTCGGAGAAGGACAGATACCATATGTTTTCACTCATATGTGCAACTTGAGAAACTTAACAGAAGACCATGGGGGAAGGAATGGGAAAAAAAAACAGTTTCAAACAGAGAGGGAGGGAGGCAAACCATAAGAGACTCTTAAATGCTGAGAACAAACTGAGGGTGGATGGGGGGTTGGGGAGAGGGGAAAGTGGGTGATGGGCATGGAGGAGGGCACTTGTTGGGATGAGCACCGGGTGTTGTATGGAATCAAATTTGACAATAAATTATATTTAAAAAAAATCAGAGGTAATGGGTAGAGGGTCAGTTAAGTAGCTAGGAGTTGGACTGAACTTTGACCAGCGAGCTCCTCCAGGGAAGCTTTTGTTAGTTTCCAGATTCCTCTTAGGCTCCTGAGGGGTCCTCTCTCATGAGCCCTCATCAGTAGCTTCCTTTAAGAATGTATGTACAGATGTTTGCCTCCTGTTCAAGGTCTGTCCATGTCCTCCACCAGCCCCCGAGGCCTATTGACTCTATCAATGTATACTTATCCTGCTGTAGGCTGCATTTTGACTGTTATTCACTTCATGAAGACCAGAGATCAAACTGTTCTCTCTCAAGAACAGTAAACACATAGAAGTGGAAAAAAACAAATGGATGCCATTAGTAAGGGTGCCAGTTCAGCCCAGACTCTTGGGCTGATCTGTTCACTTGACCACAGATGAGAGTTGACATTAAAAAGACAGGTAGCTGGGCGCCTGGGTGGCGCAGTCGGTTAAGCATCCGACTTCAGCCAGGTCACGATCTCGCGGTCCGTGAGTTCGAGCCCCGCATCAGGCTCTGGGCTGATGGCTCGGAGCCTGGAGCCTGTTTCCGATTCTGTGTCTCCCTCTCTCTCTGCCCCTCCCCCGTTCATGCTCTGTCTCTCTCTGTCCCAAAAATAAAATAAAAAAAAAAAAAAAAAAAAAAAAAAAAAAAAAGACAGGTAGCTGAATATTCCCAAGTGCAAACACCGCAGGGCTAAAGAAGGGGAACCCCAGGAGGGTCACTGGCCTGGGTCGCTGCTCTCACAAAGGGCCTCAATGCCACCAGGTTAAACCAGTATTTACAGAGAAGCATTGGTAGGTTTGAAGAAAGAAGATCATTTCCTCCCAACTTATCTCTGTTTCTCATTACTGAGCCACATCTGTCGTGAATGTTGAACCAGTATTTTTAATAAATCCCCTAATAATTCCCTTAATCATCCTGGGAATAGCATAATTATATTGAACTGAATGTGTGTGGGTGTGCATGTGTAGGTTGAAATTGTTTACTTCTTAGATACTGACATTTAAAATATACCCCAAAGTTGTAACACTATTTTGGCATTTCTTTTTCTTTTTTTTTTTCTTCTTCTTCTTCTTCTTCTTCTTCTGTTTGCTTTGGTTTGGTTGGTTTGCTTTAATATGGAAGTGGCCTGTGCTTTTCCTGACCTCTGAAAGGCCTTATGAAAACCTGAAACCGAGGCAAGGTGACAAAGTCTGGTCATTTAGCAGTAGGGCCTCCTCATGTTACTTCTTTACTTAGAAAAATAAAATGTTGTTGCAGAAGATCCCGAGTTACAAATGTTCTTCCTAGGCCAGCCGGTTTCTGAATTCGTAGATTTTTTTTGTTTAATTTGGCTAGCAGGGAATTTTCTAGACTGGAAACATCTAAGCAAGACCAAAACAAAATCTCAAGTGTGAATCCACATCCTCCAGGTTGAGTGAGAATCAGATATGCCTCTGGGATGAAGTGAGCAAGGGAATTGATTTTCACCCTACGTCGTCATCTCAAAATCAGATAGAAGGTGAGTGAAAACTTATACAGGTTTCTGCGTACCTTACCAGATTCTCATTCCTATTTTCTTGGGCAAAAGAGCAAAGTGCCTGGTGTACTTTGTTAAGAACGTTAGCAAAACTGTGGTTTAATCTTTGTAATTGTCATTGCTAACCAGACACTAACGGTGCCTCTAGGTTCAGTAGAGAAATGACAGCATAAAACTTCTTAGTAACACTCATACTTCATAATAATACCGTCATCTTGAGTTTGAGGGATCATGACACTGTCTGTACGTAGTTTTAAATTCCCCAGTGATGCCAAATATATTTGTGTCAACAGACGCTGTTCCAAAATACCGGAGTTCAATTTAGCTGAATACCAGGGGACTGACTCAAATTACGTTGAAGGAAAAAAAATGTATCTTTAACCAACTCAGATGGAAAAACATGGAAAATCTGTGTTACAAAGGGTTGTAAAGTAGTAAAGTAAGACGTTTCCATAAAGGCTAATACATTTTGTATTTTCTTTAATTATATTATTGCAACCTTTTTCAATTCCATATGTGAAAATGCTGTTTTTACCAACTCATAATAGCATCTAATTCACTACTATTAACACATCACTGTTTTTAGAAATGTGGAAGTTTGTCTTCTATTACAGAACTATTTAATATAGTGAAATACCAATAATCGTAGTAATAATAATCACTAATGTAATATCGAACTCTAAGCAAGTACTTAATATGAGCTAGAAGCTTTGCTAGTTAAGCACTTTTGTGGATTATTTTATACAAACCTCCTGACAACCTTATGAGATAGGTAGTTTGTTAATTCTTATTCTAGTGAATGGCTAAGATTTTTATTGAGAATCTACTATATGCCGGGCACTGGACACGTATTAACTCATTCATTCCTCGCAACTCTCCACAAAGCAGGTGCTCTCATTATTCCCATTTTAGGGATGAGGAGACTAAGGCACAGAGTTGAAGTGACCCGCCAAAGGCCAGACAGCTGTAAGTGACAGAGCCAACACTTAAACTCTGTCTGTCTCCAAGCTTAATCTCTTCCTTACTAAGCAGCCGCTCAACACAAATTACATTTTTTTTTGAGCCTTTTGTGTGTCAGGCACTGTATCAAGTGATCTTCATGCGTTAATTATTCCTCCTTGAGGAGCTCATTGTTTTCCCATTTTTCAAATGAGGAAAATGAGGCACAGGCCACTTGCTCAGGGTTCAAAACCTGGTCGGGCCTGACTCCCAAGCTCGTTCTCTTTCCATTGTATTGCACGGGAAAAGATAGTATGGCTTCTGAAGGTGCCTGGTGACTCTGAGGGAAAAGTCTATGTTTTGTGGGAATCCAATTAATCAGGTCCTGACGTAGGAGAAACACTCGATCAATATAGCATGCTGTACGTCAGACACACAGGCGTGGACAACTGGACGACACCGTCTCCATGGGTCTCCCTGCACCTTCCAGCATTGGCCCAAGAAACAGAGACCAAAGAAAGGCAGATGAGGCCGCCGTCTTCAGAAACCAGCCCTAGAAGGCCTCCGGCAGTGTTGTGGCCACATCTGGAAGACATGGGGTCAGAACGTGGCCTCACCAGTGCTGATTCCACATGGTTTTTAGCCACTTGTGAGGGCCAGTGTTTGAAAGGTTCAAGTGGCAGGCAAGCAGTGGAAGCACCGGAGAAACCATCCTTGCAGGGTGAAAACCCGCTTAGTCGTTTTTCCTGTTATTCATTTTGAGTTTCCTCTTCCTTATCATCGAACATTGTTTAAGGAATTACTGAAGTACGAAGCTGCAGCAATTTCTATTTGCTTAAGTTGCTTTTTGACATATATTCTTAGCCTCAGCTTTTGACAGCAACCTTCAAAAATCTGGCCGTGGTGCCAGGCCAGGCTTGTGCACTGTGCAAGAGATAGTTCTCCTGAAAAAGAGGTGCTTCATTTTCCTGAACCATATACACAATTGTCCCTTTTCTTTGATCCTTCAGAAATGAGTCTTTCACACAATAACCCACTGTCATTTCTTCTTCCTGAAATCATCTCATTTTATTGTATTTTATATATATATATATATATATATATATATATATATATATATATATATGTAGGTATACACACACACACACACACACACACACACTATATTCATATAATCACAAATTGACTTACAATGCTTGAGTCTTCAAAGAAAAGAAATACACAATAACAAATGTATAAGGAAAGATTATATGGCACCTAGCAGGTACTCAATACATTTCGTTAAAGTGAAATAAAATACATTTGAAAACATAAATTATAAAAGATCAAGGCTTGTCCCTGGATTTAAAAAACACAGTTATAGCCTCAGAACATAACCAACTCCATAAACAAAGATTTATGCACAGATATTTATTGCAGAAAACATGGAAACAATGTAAATAGGCAATTAGAATTATGAAGTAAATGGCATACCCATGAAGAAATATTATGCAACCATGTAAATGATGCTTATAACGTGTTTTAAGAACACGGAGAAATGCTTTTGTAATGCAAAATTTATCAAATAAAGGGAATAAAGAATAAGTTCAGTTCCATAAGGATACATTGAAGGGGTGCCTGGGTAGCTCAGTCAGTAGAGCATGCGACGCTTGTGAGTTTGAGCCCCATGTTGGGTGTAGACACTACTTAAAAATAAAATCTCAAAAAAAAAAAAAAAAGGATACGTTGAACAGAATGAAAAACTGGAAGGGAATATGCTCACATGTTAATCGGGTTTCAGGGTAGTGAGACTACTTTTTTCTCTTGCTTTTCCATTTTTCAGAATTTGTCTCAAATAATGAAGATTTCTTATTTTGATAATTAGAAAAAATGAAAAAACTAGAAAACATTTCTACAGACAAAACTTATTCATACAGCAACTCAAAATCAGTGAAAAGTTTATACATTTATGATATAAGTTAAACCCATTGGGTGGTTTTAAATATAATCCTGTAAGAGTCACATAATTAAGTTTCCATAATCCTTGTAGGCAATCTATTCCAAAGTATGATGGTCAAACATTTCAAGCTTACCTTCAATTATTTGGTTTCAATATAATCCACGATGAATCAGTGACTTTATAGCAAATATGTGTGCTGTCGTATTCTGACATCTTTCTTTTAGTAAACAACCTACCATCTCACCTTTTCCTTATTTTATCATCCCTTGATTGTTTTTATTGCAGCATCTATTTTCTCAGGTTCTTGGGGTGCTAATTCTCCCATTCACTGTCTCCTGACTTTCTCTCCCGTTGGTTCATTTCCTCGTGAGGTCTGTAGTTTTTCATCGTGAGCGTATCTTTAGCAAGATGCATTGTTCCTTTTGTTGTTGCATGTGTTTTGAGTCACAAAGGTGCCCTCAAAGAGAGATTTTGCATTTGCTTCTGGCATGGCTCTCTGGGATTCCATTCCATTCAGGACCCACTTTTATACTAATTTCTGGGCTCAGAAGTCCCATACCATGTGGACAGTATAAATTTAGATCTTATACTTTTGCACGGGTTTCTATTTCTCAAAGGAAACTCCCTCTTACACACAAAGCACGCAGGGCACAAGCTTCCTGTAGGCCATGGGTGTGGTCTGTGTAACATTCTTGTCACAGAGCGGTCAGCCCTCCCTGGACTCTGCTCTGCAGCAAAGGTCTTGGTTCCAGCTCCCAGCTGGTATGAGCCCTCAGTCACAGCCTTCATCTTCACAAAGATAGCACTAAAATGCCAGCCCATGGCCATTAGGGCCGACGTCTGGGTAACAGTGTCCCTGGGACTTCTTTGTTGTCTCATACACCAATTGCTCTCATTTTGAGTTCCATCTTTTGTTTTGGTACCTGGCTGTTTCCTTTCAAAGGCCACACACACACACACACACACTTTTAGGGTTATTGCATTTTATTCAGGAATCCTATGGTGTAGAGTGGAAAGAATTGCCTCAGCTAAATTTCAAGTCCTCAAGAGGTTTTTGGGAGAAGAGCACCTCAGACCGTATCATTAGCACACCCGGTGTGTTGCTGTCCCTTTTGAGGAGACTCACAAGAGACGAGTCATTAACAACAGAGCATCTACGTTTTTCCAATTTTTCACCTTTTAAAATAAGTTCAAGGCTCGAGGAGCCTGGCTGGCTCATCAGTTGAGTGTGCAACTTTTTAAAATTATTATTATTAATGTTTATTTATTTTTGAGGGGGGGGGTACAGAGGGTGAGCCGGGAGGGGTGGGGAGGGAGAGAGAGAGAGAGACACCGAATGTGAGGCAGGCTCCAGGCTCTGAGCTGTCAGCACAGAGCCCGAGGCGGGGCTTGAACTCACAAGCCATGAGATCATGACCTGAGCTAAAATCAGACGCTTAATCGACTGAGCCACTCAGGCACCCAGAGTGTGCGATTCATGACCTTGGGTGTTAAGCTCAAGCCCCACATTGGGTGGAGAGATTACTTAAAATAAATAAATTAATTAAAAAAAATAAATTCCAGGCTCTTCATGTATGATAATATGATCTTCATTTCCTTAAATTCTTTTGTTAGAATTTTTTTAATGTTTATTTATTTTTGAGAGAGAGACAATACGAGCGAGGGAGGGCAGAGAGAGGGAGACACAGAACCCGAAGTAGGCTCCAGGCTCTGAGCTGTCAGCACAGAACACGATGTGGGGCTCAAGCTCACAGACCGTGAGATCATGACCTGAGCAGAAGTCGGATGCCTAATTGACTGAGCCACCCAGGCGCCCCTCCTTAAAATTCTTTACTGGGTAGAAATGCTCTAAGAATGTCATCCTTTATGTGTGTTGAGGTGGGCAAAAAAGCTAAGAAGTTTCTCTGGACTGTATCCACCACCCTCGTAGTATCATCTGAAGACAGCTTCAACACCAAACCATGGTCAAACTAATTCTTAAAAAGTAAATACCAGGCTTCATAATGGCCAGCAGAAAACTAGATTTACTTCCTGCATCTTTCCCAGGATTTTTCTTATGATTAATTCCAAAGGGCAGGGTCACCCAGATGAAACATAATTTATAAAGTATGTGCTGTGGCTGCCCAGGTACCATAATAGGGAAGTGAACTGGGCTTCCTCCCTCACCGTGAGTTCAACCCTGGCCGAAGGGAAGAGCCCAATAGAGGGAAAATGAAACCTACCTTAATGAGGGCATCCTTCACCTTGTGCCTCTTCTCCAGGCCGGGGGTCAATCATGCTCCCGAGATCGCTAGCATTTATAGCCACATCCTCCTTATTGGTGGAGAAAAATTTAAGGCGGGGGGGTGGGGGGGAATGCTGGGTACACATAAGCACAACCCAGGGGTAACTGATCAATAGGTTCTGATTTTTATCTGCATCAATAAGATGAGTTTTCCTCCAATTCGTGGACACCTCAACAGAGAGTAACGTTTTTCAAAAAGACATAAAACTTGTTTCTTGCTGGGGATAGAACATCACCAAGATTTTTGGAAGCTCTTTTTGCCACCTGTCACCTCGTTGGCTTGTTATCACTCATTTCACTGCAGAAGTTGCCCAGGGCTGAAGGCCCCCAGGTGTCCACTGGGCAAAGCCGGGGCACCGAAGTTAGCACTGCCCTGCAACCTTCCCTGACACAAGTTTCCCTTTGCAGCCCTGAAATTGGTTCGGTGCTTCTGTCCAGATTTCCTTGCTCGTAGCTCAGTGGGCGGGTCTAACCCTCTCATTCTGATCCGTCCGTGTCTCCGCTCCACCACTACTGGAATTTCCACTCATATCGCTGCCCTTCCACCGTAAATCTTCCCCTCGTTATTCCTGAACTCAGTCCACACGGGCTTTCACATGAGCCAACAGCACATTTGCCACCTCCGCTTGTGTTAACCATTGGCCGCAATCTTCTAAGTGCCAACAGATGAACCAGTGTGATTCAGGCAGGAAAGGTAGAAACGACTGTGACAGATCTTTGGAAAGCCAAACACCACTTGGTACCTCACTTGTGATGGGAAAATATTCTGACACACAAGAGGCATCTGAATTTATTAGGCTGGCACAGCTAGAACGTAACTACTGATAGCTGTGGTTTTTCTCACAGTCTGATAACAGCTTTGTTGCATGATAGCCCTTGGTCATTTATTGCTTCCTGTGGCGAGACACACAGAAAAGAGCGTAATTATGCCTTGACTGGCTGACTTGGATTTGTGACTCATTTGATCAGAAATGTGTGCTCTAACCATAGCAGTTTAATTCATAGTCGCAGTTGGCCTGAGAGTAGATTTAAAAACAAGACTAGAGAGCACTTAGGAAAAAAGAGCTGCTTCCCTAAGTTAGTGTTTCTGCTTTGCTTACTATTTTAGCCCCAAACACGCTTGAGTTTTGATTTTGGCCCTGTAACTTTGTAAAAGCTATACAGGTAAGTCCAAAGGGCTAAATAGGGGGGCGCCTGTGTGGTTCAGTTGGTTGGGCGTCCCATTTCGGAGATGGTTCATGACCTCACGGCTTGTGAGTTCGAGCCTCGCGTTGGGCTCTGTGCTGACAGCTCAGAGCCTGGAGCCCGCTTCGGATTCTTTGCTCTGTCTCTCTCTCTCTCTCAAAAATAAATAAACATTAAAAAAAAAAAGGGCTAAGTCGGTAATTAAAAGGTCATAAAGTCTCTTCACGTTGCTTCAGCCTGGAGAGATGGACCTGTCCAGGATCTTCCATGTGTGAAGAGCAAGAAACAGCAGGGAGTGGAAGAGGAAGGGATCGTGAGCAACAGGTCTGTGGTACAAAGATGAACGTAGCTGTGTCAGTGACAGAAAATGGGCAGAGAGGAGACAGGCCAGGTCCCCAGCTTTGCCCCATGCTCGGGCACAGGAATGGTGGTACAGCATCGGCCCCAAGAGAAGATGAGAAACCCAGATCCGCAAGGTCATGGCGCTGAGAGGTTGCTGGTGTGGAATGTTCGTAGGGTTGGTCTGGGATCATCTGAGGATCCCAGAGGCGAGCAACTGAATCTGGCGGGAAAATAACTGTGAGTGGAATTATTGATTTCTTGACACTTTGTAGACATACTGGATGTTGTTTCATCCAGTTGTTTGTTGTTTCAATCAAAGGATTGAAGTCAAGACAAGGACTTGTGAGAATGGGTGGGAAATCTGCAGTCGGCACGTAGAGGTCCTTATTCAGAAATCTCATAAAAATCAGGAGTAGACACAAGATAGAAACATGAGGCGCATTGACAAGGACGAGCTGAAAAACGGTGAAGAGGTCAAAAGATAAGACACTGAACACCCTTCAAATGGGATTTCTCCCAGCATTTGAACTTTTTGAAATCTCACTATCCTCAGGCAATCCTCAAAAAACATAATTTATTTTCTACTTAATGACTGACAAAGGGGCTATCAATTTCCCATAGAGGCCATGTGATGGTGAATTTTATGTGTCAACATGACCAAGCTAAAGGATGCCCACGTAGCTGGTAAAACATTATTCTGGGTGTGTCTGTGAGGGCATCTCTGGAGGAGATCAGTATCTGATTCCATAGACTGCATAAAGGAGATTCATCCTCACCGGTGTGGGTGGGCAACATCCAATCTGCAGAGGGACTGAATGGGACAAAAAGGCAAAGGAAGAACAAATTCTTGGCTTTTTCTTTTTGAGCTGAGGTGTTCACCTGCCCTTGGCCATGAGTGCTCTTGGCCTCAGGCCTTTGGACTCCAGGACTTACACCAGGCCCACCCCTACCCACTACACACAGTTTACAGGCCTTCAGACTCAGACTCAATTATACCACTGTTTGTCCTGGTTCTCTGGCTTGCAGAGAACTGATCACGGGACTTCTTGACCTCCATAGTTACGTGAGCCAATTCTTAGAATTCCCTAAATTCCTATGATGTATATTATGATCTATACATTCACACATTTCATATCCTATTGGATCTGTTTCTCCAGAGAACTCTAATGCAGGCCATTTCTTCACATAAAGTCTTCTATTATAGGGAGAATATAAACCACATTTAAAAATACAACCAGGCTTCTTCTTCTATTCCCTTTCCTTCTTTTCTCTTCTCTTCCTCAACAGTTCAGTCTTAAAGCCATGGGGTGAGCAAAACAAGAGATGTGTCTGTGGGAGTAGGGGGCTGAGTGGGGAATGGCCCAGGGTGGGGTACCAGAGTCTGCACAGAGAGAACAGGTACCCCGTTAGAGGGGTAGCCTGGCACAAATGTCAGAGCCCTCGTGGTGTGCCAAGGCTATCCCGTGGAGACCAGTCTTGGTATAGTGGAGGTGGAGGTTCTAACCTGAGTAGGGTGAGGAGGTAAGGTTGCCAGATTTAGCAAAAAAAACACAAAAAACAACCCCCCCCCAAAAAAAACCCCCCAAAACCAAACCAAAACAAAACATGACACCTGGTTAAGTTTGAAGTTCAGATAAACAATAAGTAATATTTTTAGTATGAATATCTTGCATGAATTCTTTGAAGTTTCTCTGAAACTCAAATTTAACTGGACATCCTATATTTTGCCTGGTAACGGGATGATGGGGGACATCGACCCAGAGGGTGGCCTGGAGTGGGGGTGTTGGAGCTTGGGTGGGGTGAGGAGGGCATCCATGAGGATGGGGAAGTGGCCCAAAAGGAGGGGGTCAGAGCTGGAGTAGGGAAAGGAGGGCCTTGGAGTGGGAAGTGGAATGGCAGAGGAGTTGTGAGGTTCCTGGGGCTGCTGTAACAAATGACCACAGATCTGGGAGCTTCATGCAACAGAAATCTATTCTCCCCCAGATATGAAGGGCAGGGGTCTGAAATCAAGATGTCTGCTGGCAGTGCCACATCCAAGTACTCTAGGGGAGAATCCTTCCTTGCCTCTTCCAGCTTTGGGTGGCCACAGGCATATTTCTTGGCTTGTGGCTGCACAACTCCAATCCCTGCCTGAGTCTCTATGTGGCCTTCCCCTCTTCTCCCTGTGTGTCTCTCCCCTGTGTGTATATCCTTTCTAAATTTATTTATTTTTGAGAGACAGAGAGAGAGAGCGTGAGCAGGGGAGGGTCAGAGAGAGAGGGAGACACAGAATCCAAAGCAGGCTCCAGGCTCCAAGCTGTCAGCACAGAGCCCGATGTGGGGCTTGAACCCACGAGCCATGAGATCATGACCTGAGCCAAAGTCGGACGCTTAACCGACTGAGCCACCCAGGTGTCCATGTGTATATCCTTTCTAAAGACAGTGGTCATTGGATTTAGGCCTCACTCATAATCCCCAAGCCCCCTTTTCCAAATAAAGTCACATTTACAGGTTTTAGGGGTTAGGATGTGGACATGTCTTTGCGGGGTGGGGGGGAGCAACCATTCAACCCAGTTCAATCCAACCCTAGTAACATATAGGGAACTGATCAAATAAGAAAATATTTTAAAGATAATGCAAGTCTGGGGGTGCCTGGGTGGCTTGGTTGATTAAGTGTCCGACTTGGCTCAGGTCAGAATCTCACAGCTCGTGAGTTCAAGCCCCACATCAGGCTCTGTGCTGACAACTCAGAGCCTAGAGCCTACTTGGGATTTTTCTGTTTCCCTCTCTCCGTCCCTCCTCTGCTTGTGCACTCTCTCTCTCTCTCTCTCTCTTTCTCTCTCAAAACTAAATAAACATTTAAAAAAATTTTTAAAAAGATAATGCAAGGTGTAAGAAAGTGGTCTGGTTTCATTCTTCTGCATGTTGCTGTCCAGTTCTCCCAGCACCATTTGCTAAAAAGACTGTCTTTTTTCTATAGGATACTCTTTTTTGCTTTGTCAAAAATTAGTTGGCCATATATTTGTGGGTCCAATTCTAGGTTCTCTATTCTATTCCATTGGTCTATGTGTCTGTTTTTGTGCCGATACCTTACTGTCTTGATGATTACAGCTTTGTAGTAGAGGCTAAAGTCTGGGATTGTGATGCCTCCCAGTTTGGTTTTCTTCTTCAATTAATAAACTCAAAATGGATGAAAGACCTAAATGTGAGACAGGAAACCATCAAAACCCTAGAGGAGAAAGCAGGCAATGACCTCTCTGACCTTACTGCAGCAATTTCTTGTTCGACACATCTCCAAAGGCAAGGGAATTAAAAGCAAAAATGAACTATTGGGACCTCATCAAGATAAAAGCTTCTTCACTGCAAAGGAAACAATCAACAAAACTAAAAGGCAACCGACAGAATGGGAAAAGATATTTGCAAATGATCGGATAAAGGACTAGTATCGAAAATCTGTAAAGAACTTACCAAACTCCACACCTGAAAAACAAATAAGCCAGTGAAGAAATGGGCAGAAGACATGAATAGACACTTTCCCAAAGAAGACATTCAGATGGCCAACAGACACATGAAAAGATGCTCATCATCACTCATCATCAGGGAAATACAAATCAAAGCCACACTGAGATACCACCTCACACACGTCAGAGTGACTAAAATGAACAAATCAGGAAACTATAGATGCTGGCGAGGATGTGGAGAAATGGGAACCCTCTTGCACTGCTGGTGGGAAAGTAAGCTGGTGCAGCCATTCTGGAAAACAGTGTGGAGGTTCCTCAAAAAATTAAAAATAGAACTACACTTCAACCGAGTGATAGCACTACTAGGAATTTATCCAAAGGATACAGGAGTGCTGATTCATAGGGACACATATGCCCCAATGTTTATAGCAGCGCTTTCAACAATAGCCAAATTATGAAAAGAGTCTAAGTGTCCATCAACTGATGAATGGATAAAGAAGTTGTGGTTTATATATACAATGGAATACTACTTGGCAATGAGAAAGAATGAAATCATGCCATTTGCAGCAACATGGATGGAACTGAAGGGTATTATGCTGAGTGAAATAAGTCAGTCAGAGAAGGACAAATATCATACATTTTCACTCATATGTGGATCTTGAGAAACTTAACAGAAGTCCATGGGGGAGGGGAAGGGGAAAAATAGTTACAAACAGAGAGGGAGGGAGGCAAACCACAAGAGACTCTTAAATACCGAGAACAAACTGAGGGTGGATGGGGAGTGGGGGAGAGGAGAAAATGGGTGATGGGCATTGAGGCGGGCACTTGTTGAGATGAGCACTGGGTGTTGTATGTAAGCCGATTTGACAATTATATTAAAAAAAATAAAAAATAAATATGCACCCTTAACAAAAAAAGATAATGCAAGCCTGGTTTTTCCTACAGAATAGTTTGAAAAGACATTGAATTGGAATTGGGTGTATCACTGCTAACTGATGGTTTTCAATATATATAGGTAAGGTCAGAAATAATTCTAGATGTAAATGTCTGCCTGTGGGCGTGTTTGTGCTGTCTACTGGCCAGTGACACCCCAGTAGCAAGAAGTACATCTAGTGACCAGATCTTGCCTTCCAAATACCATTTCCCAGTAAAGGAAATCAGGTTTCCTTGGAGAAATAGTTGATTCCAGGACTGGTACAAGGAAAGTACAAAGCAAGCCTAGAATATTTTGCTATACCAGAAAACAAAAAGGTACTTAAAGAATACAGTGGTCATGTAAAAGACACAAAAGTCAGCTGGACAGCTTCCAACTACCAAATCAGGGACAATTTGAGCATCAACATAAATGCTGAAAAAAGTGAATTACAATGCAACATCTAAAACAAGAATCCACAAGTCCACACTGGTATACATGGATGAATAAATCAATTGCAAGTTTAATAAGAAATGGGATTTTTTTCATACTTTTAAAGGACCATCCCACAAGATATTTATCAGCTACAAAGGGGAAAAGAGTAATTTTACAATGAAGAGGTCTGGCAGACACTATCTTAATCAAATGATCGAAGTGGCCATCATCAGTAACGGGACAGAGTTAAATCATGCACCACCTGGTAGGATGCAGAGAGAACTCAGCATCAGTTCTGTGTTCTTCTTGCTAAAAATCCATGCTAATCTTAAGTTTAATCATGAGGAAACAGCAATTAAACCCAAAATGAGGATCATTCTACAACATAACAGTCTTAGACTCTTCCACAGTGTGAAACCAATGAGAACAAAAAAAGGCTGCACCAGGGGCTCCTGGGTGGCTCAGTCAGTTAAGCATCTGACTTCAGCTCAGGTCATGATCTCAAGGTTCGTGGGTTCAAGCCGTGCATCAAGCTCTCTGTTGACAGGTCAGAGCCTGGAGCCTGCTTCAGATTCTGTGTCTCCCTCTCTCACTGTTCCTCCCAGCTCATGCTCTGTCTCTGTCTCTCAAAAATAAATAAATGTTTAAAAAAAAAAAAAAAAAGGCCGAACCAATGTTCCAGGATGTAGGCCACTAAAGAGATACGGCAACCACATGTAATACCTGATTTGGAATTGGATGCTTCTGCTGTAATGGAATGGTTGGAATGTAATGTTGGTCAAACTTGAATGAGCTCTAAGTATTATTTTTTTTAATGTTTATTTTTGACAGAGAGAGACAGAGCATGAGTGGGAGAGGGGCAGAGAGAGAGGGAGACACAGAATCCAAAGCAGGCTCCAGGCTCCGAGCTGTCAGCACAGAGCCAGACGTGGGGTTCGAACTCACAGTCCGCAAGATCATGACCTGAGCCGAAGTCGGACACTCAACCGACTGAGCCACCCAGGCACCCTGAGCTCTAAGTATTATTAAGTGGTAGTGGAGTATCAGTGTTAATTTCTGGATTTTGGTTGTTATTTTATGGTTATGTAGGAGAGTGTTCTTAGGAAAACACACAGAGAAATATTTAGGGGTGATGTGCTAGCAGGTTGATATCAACTTACTCTCATGATTAGGGAAAATAAATTTTTTTGAACAGTACTTGCAATTTTCCTGTAATTGTTTCAAAAATTTAAATCTATTGTTATTTCAAAATTTCACAACTGAAAAACATACAGCTGGAAAGGCCAAGAATTCTGTTCATATATGTTCACTGCAGCGTTACTTATAATATTAGAAAACTGAAAACAATGAAAATGTGCAACAATTTGTACAGAATGATTTCAACTGTATTTAAAAAGATGGAAAAAAAGATTAGAAGGAAATATATGAAAATGTCAAGATTATGTTATCTATACGGAAAGGTTTCCTTTTTTTGCAGGGGCATGTATAATATACAGAAAGGTTCACTAGGACTAGATAGTTGAAATTAATCACAAGCTGAACAGAAGTGAGGAAAGTGATGAAGTGAAATAATCTGAGGTAAATAGTAGAATTTAACAAGACAATGAAATCGCATCATGTATGTCTTTAATTTCTGACAAATCAACTCTGCACACTCAAATTGTATTTTTCACACAATCTAGGGCTGAAGTGCAAGCCAACAACTTCATCTGTTACCCTAGCAATAGAAACAGGGATGGACTCCTGGAAGAAAAGCTGGCTGTGCTACATTTATTAAGAAATGGTAAAGGGGGCACCTGGGTGGTTCAGTTGGTTAAGCGTCCGACTTCGACTAAGGTCATGATCTTGCAATTCATGAGTTTGAGCCCCTTGTCAGGTCTGTGCTGACAGCTCAGAGCCTGGAGTCTGCTTCAGATTCTCTGTCTCCCTCTCTCTCTGCCCCTCTCCCACTCATTCTCTCTCTCTCAAAAAATAAAAAAAAATAAAAAAAAAAAGAAATGGTAAAGAATATCCTAATCCTGACTATTACTATACTTTGGGCAATTCAAGGGATTTTCCAGAGTGATTGTCATACAGCAGATACAATTTTCGTTTGACATGCTGTGTAAAATGTAATCTTTGTTGAAACAGTGACTCTTGTCTTGATTTTAGAGCACATTTCAACATTGACTTTAATTCCTTCTGGGGTTCTTAACTAAATAGCCTGGACTTGTTTTTAAGTTGAGATATAATTCACATAGCATAAAATATATTCTTTTAAGGTATATATTTGGTTTTAATGATCAGTTTAACATGGCACAAGAGAACTACAGAGCAAAGAGAAATTTCATTTTAAGTAATTCTACAGATTTTCTTAAAGAAAAGGACATTCAGATTCTAACATTTGGAAAGGAAAGACCAAGCCGATGGGGAAAGATCTGACTGGCCCCTTCACTGACATGGCAGGGGCTCCTCTGAGCCTGGCGACCCTGAGCCAAAGTAGACGTACACAAAATTTATTTTTAGTGCCCCCCACCCCTCACCCCTCCACTCTCTTTTTCTCCTTCCCTTTCTCTTCCCTCACTTTCTTCCATTTTGCCTGGCCTCTGGACAAACACTCTTTCCCTGACCAGAATCCACCTTGGGGTGAGGAAGAATGTGTGGAATCACAGGTAAGGCTGGAGCGACATTTTGTCATTGGTGTTATTTTCTGACAATCAGTGCTGACTGGGCAGCCACTGTGTCTGAGGCATTCTGTCCTGGAGCTGTGGGGATTCACACTCCATGGGGCTACACACCTCGGAATCAAGTCCCTACCTGTCCTGCCCAGGCCACTTCATGGAGGCAGCCTGGCACCCAGAGAGGGCAGCAGTCTGGGGGTCAGGTAGGACTGGCTGGAACTCTGCTTCGTGGTTTGCTGTGTATAAGATCCTGGCCGATTGCACTCTCTCTCCAAGCCTCACTTTCTTCCCGGTAAAATGGTAGTAAGGGTAGTCCCAGCTTCTAAAAGATGTAAAGATTTTTTAAAGGATCCTTCAATGTTACTTCTGTTTTGTATTAGTTTCCTGTTGCTGCTGAAACAAATTACCAAAACAACACAACTTTGTTGTCTTATAGTTCTGCAAGTTAGTTTAACATGGGTCTCACTGGGCTAAGACCAAAGTGTTGGCAGGGCCACATTCCTTCTGGAGGCTCTAGAAAAGAATCCATTTCCTTGCCTCTTCCAGCTTCTAGAGGCTGCTTGCATTCTGTGGCTCATTGCCTCTTCCCCCCATCCCTCCAGCCTCTGCTTCTGTGGTCACATCTCCTTCTTTGACCCTCTTGACTCCCTCTTGTATACAAGGACCCTTGTGACTGCACCGGGCCCAGCCTGATAATCCAGGACGATCTCTCCCTCTCAAGAGCCTCAACTAACTCACACATATCAAGCTCCATTTGCCATGGAAGGTGACATATTCACAGAATCTGGGGATTAGAACATGGACATCTTGCGGGGGGGCATTATTCTGCCTACCATACTTTTTCTTCCCTCCCACATTTCCTAACCCCATGGGTGTCCCCAACCTGGCCCAAACCTCCCTTGACTGCTTGACTCCTCTTAGGTCTCCTATTCATGCCTTTGCACTTCCAGCCATCACCTTCTCTTTCTCTTCCAGTCCAAATCCAACACATTCCATGAGTCCCACCAAATCATGAGTACTCTGGCGATGCCTTCCCAGGCCATCCAACCCACAAACATGGCTTCCTAAACCCCACCACATGGAGTTAGCAGCACCATTCATTTGGTAAACCCTCTGCCTTCCTGTCATGTATTCATGCCACACAAGTGCTGCAAAAATGTTGAATGATTGGAAGAAGCTCCACCACCAGACTCATTAGCAAATTGAGAGCCATGCCTTTTCGCCCCAGCTTTATTGAGATGTAATTGACATATAACATTGTGTTAGTTTAAGGTGAACAGTGGTATGATATGATACAGGTATATATTGCAAAATGATCAACATAATTAGGTTAATTAATGCATCCATCACCTCACATAATTACCATTTGTGTGTGTGCATGTGTGACAATATTTAAAATCTGCTCTATTAGCAATTTTCAAATACACAATGTGGGGCTCGAACTCACAAACTGTGAGATATGACCCGAGCCGAAGTCAGACATGCAACCGACCGAGCCACCCAGGTGTGCCTGTTTCTTTAGTTTAGAGCAACCCCAACTTACCTCTTGCAAAAACATACCTAGGGCATACTTTCTTTTTCAGTTGGCGTTAATGACAACCTTCAGTAACAATTCTGCCTCAACCTTTCCTATCCAACTTCTTATGCTGTCTGGATTTGATACCCATGTGTATGGTCAATAGAAGCTCTTATAGGAATACTTGTGGCACCTCTGAGAAGTGCTCTGGAGGCCACTATGGCCTGTGGAGGGTGGGGGAGAAGTCAGAAGTGAGAAGCCTCCTTAAACCTTCTCATTCTACTGCAGGATGACCTTCTTCAAAATGTGTGGCCTTCCTTAGTTTACACGTTGCTAGTATATTACTTAGGCTAACTTATTTTTCATTTTTTAAGGGTTTTGGAAAAGGGGCTCAGTGACTGTGCATCTATTATTCTATCTTACCCCCAAAAGAGGGATATCACTGTTTCATGCGTCATTTGGTTTTTCTAGACCAGGAAAATCACTTTCTGTGTGTATGTATTCTACATGTTTTTCCTTTGCTATTCATATTTTGAAAAATATCTTTACTAGAACTTTTTCATCATCAGCTAATTCCATTTATTGGGCAATGCTTTCTCCCAGTCAAGGAAAGGGACAGGGCATTTCTGGGTTGCTGGTGGCCTTAGGATTCTAACTATAAGCCATAAATTCACATCAATGTACACATCATAAAACACTACTTGTTGTCTCCCAATTTTGAGAGATGAGTTGAAACCTTTTTAATATAATTCGGCAAACATTTACTCCAGGAACACTTTGCTGGGATTTTGTGGAATAAATAGATGAATAAGAGCCAGTCCTGGCCATCCTAGGGAGATAAGACACAAACACAGATAACTGCACATGAACTATTTCAGGCATCCCTTCTGACTCACCACTGTTGATACACTGGGCCTGAGACCAAGAAAAATTGAACCCAAGATTTAAGAAAAAAAAAAAAAGCCCTTTCAACTTAACTACAGATTTCTCAGGTTTTAAATAACATCACAAAGACTCTTGACTGCTTGGAACTTGGCTTTTCTAAGCAATACAAAACCAAGCAATAGAAAACAGCACTGCTTCTGTGACTGTGTTTTACAGTGGAGCACAGGTGTGGGGTTTTGCTGGTGTTCAACCATGGAAGACGAATATGTAATGTTCCCCCTTCCCTTTAAGGAAAAAAAAATCAGGAAGGAACTTAAATACAAGGCTTTTCCTCCCATTTTACATTCAAACATGCCTTGCAGGAAATGAACAAATAGTCATTCTCAAATGTAACATTGTGCTCCTTGCACTGTAGCACAGAAAGAGCTTTACAGGAATTTCGTGTGTTCCGGAAGTTGAGTTTTTAAGGACAGACGTGGAACTTGGACTGTCACTTCCTGTAGTGTTGAAATGCCAAATTCTTGAGCCCAACACGTAAGATCTCCAAAATCTCATCCCGACTCGTTGCCAGCCTCCTGTGTGTGTCCTCCTCACTCCACGAACCCTGCCATGTTTTCATTAAAAACTAAAAACTAAACACTACTTAATAGCTTTCAAATAAAACTTGAACATAGCTTTTTGAAAAGGGCAAGAGGTTCTTTCAGAAACAAAGATGTACATTTGTGCCTTTAAATACTTTCACTAATAAGAAAAAGAGAGATGGAAATTCTAGCCAACATAGGAAACAGTAACAAGATAGAGTTGTCCCATGGACCACCAATAATTATTTCTAAGAAATAATGGAAGAAAGAAAAAGAAAGAATTAAAAAGCTAGAATGACCTTTAAAAATGAATGCAGCCCAGAAGAAAAAAATCAAAACCATTTTAAAGGGAGATTTTAAAAATGACATATTGGGGGCACCTGGGTGGCTCAGTCGGTTAAGCATCCAACTTCAGCTCAGGTCATGATTTCATAGTCCGTGAGTTCGAGCCCCATGTCGGTCCCTGTGCTGACAGCTCAGAGCCTGGAGCCTGCTTCAGATTCTGTGTCTCCCTCTCTCTCTGCCTCTTCCCCGCTCATGCTCTGTCTCTCTCACTCTCAAAAATGAATAAATGTTAAAGAAAAATTTTAAAAAATAACATATTAATGTATGTCATGCTCCTATAAATTTTCCTCAAATTTAGTACAAATATTTATTTTGTATTTGACTAGTTCTACCTGATATTAAAATAAATAAAAGCTGCAATAATTCAAGCAGATGCTATTGGAAAATGACTGGAGAAGTAAGTTAATAGAACGGAACAGATAGCTCAGAAATAAATCCTAGTATATAGAATACTTTAGAAATTTATGAAAAAAGAGAGGATTTTTCAATAAAGGGGGTTGAGAAGATCTTAGCTCTTTAAGAAGAAATTCCTCATCTCATACTCTATAATCAAATGTGTTCCAAGTGGTATTTAAAAACGAAAGGTTCAAATAAAATAGTAAAGCCTGCAGACAAAGTAGACAAAGTGAACATTTATCCAACATCAGGAGGAGAGGGTTCTTTGAGTTCAGAAGTATGAAGAGGAATCAAAAGAAGAGCAGCGTAATATTTGATCACAGAACTCCCAAACTTCGCATATTAAATTCAAGCAGAAGTAAACAACCAATGTCCAGTCAAGTGGTGCAGCAACCTCATGCTTGACAAAATGTCCCCTCCCACCTCTGTCCCCACACCCGTTACAACCCACAGCAATAGTAAATAGGACATTAAAAGGGAAAATGGGTGCCTGCGTGGCTCAGTCGGTTAAATGTCGGACTCTTGACGTTGGCTCAGGTCATGATCTCACAGTCTGTGAGATCGAGTCCCGTCTGTGCTGTCTGTGCTCACGGTGAGGAGCCTGCCTGGGATTCTCTCTCTCTCTCCTCCCTCTCTTCCCCTTCCTCACTATTGTGCTAGCGTGCTCTCTCTCTCTCTCAGAATAAACATTTTTTAGAAAGGGAAAATAAAAACGATACAGTTGGGTTCAAAAAGCATAAAAATAAATATATGCATGGAATAGAAACAAAGGAAAACTACCGCCGTGAAGAGAGCAGAACTGCAGCTGGATACCTGCTGGCCTTCCATCCCCATACCCAAGGCTTCAGCTCCCGCAGGTTCATGAAGACTAACCACCTCTAGCAGATCTTTGAGGACACAGACCAAGCTGGAGCCCCCCCTTGTCATAGGAGACTGAAGGAAGGTTGCTCACACATTGCTTAGAGGTATGGATTCATTAAAAAGCTGCAAATGTTGGGAAGTAGGAATTCAGACAAGCTTGGTGTTGAGAGGGAATCTGTGACATCTACAATAACAAAGTTATCCAGGAATACCAAAATACTACTGTGTACTCAGTTCTGAATTGGGGGTGCCGGGGTGCTGTGAGGCACAAAAGCAATATAGTCATACAGGAAGGCGTGATCATGGAGGGAAAGAGAAGGAAATAAAATAAAAGATTAAGCACTTTTCTATTAAAAATGAACCTCCTGAAAAATAAAATTCCAAAACCATATTAAAATATCTAACATAAGAAAGAGTGTGAGTCCTACTTTCCCCCTCTAGATAAAATTGATTTTATGAAATTATTCAACAAGGAATTCAAAATGAAGAATGCTGATGATGCACAAAGAGATAAGTGAAAGTAACCTTTGTATTCAAAAAGAACAGGGGTGCCTGGGTGGCTCAGCTGGTTAAGCATCTGACTTTGGCTCAGGTCATGATCTCATGGTTTGTGAGTCAGAGCCCTGCGTCCAAGCTCTGTGCTTAGAGCGCAGAGCCTGCTTCAGACTCTCTGTCCCCCTCTCTCTGTCCCTCCCCTACTCATTCTCTCCCTCTCTTTCTCTCTCTCTCTCTCAAAAATAAACAATAAAAAGCACAAAAATTTGAAACAAAAAAATCAATAATGAAACAAGAAACAGGTGGATCTGAAAGAGAAAAAAATAGAAATAGAAAATATAGACATTAAAATTAAAAGATCAATTGAAAGGATGAATTTTAGGCTGGAAATATTTAGAGAGAGAATTGGAAGAGAAAAATTCACCCAGTTCCTGGCCAAAGAAAAGAAAAATAGGAAAGAATGATGAAGCAGTACTGAGGATCTATTGCAAAGATTCCAGAAGAAGAAAATGAAGGGAAAGAGCCAAAATCCTCAGACTGAAAGTGTATTGTACGTCCCAAAAAGATAAAAAAGTTAAATTGCAGGGTGAGTTCAAAACAGCAAGGACAACAAGAAAATCTTAAGGGCTATCATAAGTAAAAGACAGGGTGTGCAATTAGGCAACAGTCTTCCCATCAGATGACACAAAAAAGCCAGTGAAGTAATAGCTTCAAGGAACTGAGAAATATAGATGTCTACACTGCTAAACTCTTGCTGTGTGTATGCAAAAATGAAACCATTTCAAATAACCAAGTGTAAGACCAAGAGATTAGCCACCTGCAGACCGGGGCTGATATTTATCCAGTATGGCACTGGCGTGAGCAAAGAGGCTGCTTATGGTTAGTGTCTGTTACTGTTGATTAGTACCCATGCTATTTTAGGATGTGATATCTTTAATGTCACCTCTGAACACTTCCTTACTGGTTAGTAAATACTGTTGCCCCAAACACTCAGGTGCACTCCGGCCATCTCAATCCTGCTCAGACCTATCCATGATTTTACAACTAAAGCCTTAATGGCCAGTAACCCAGACAGAAGATCCGACTTTGGCTCAGGTCATGATCTCACGGTTTGTGAGTTCAAGCCCCATGTTGGGCCCTCTGCTGTCAGCACAGAGCCTGCTTCGGATCCTCTGTCTCCCTTTCTCTCTGACCCTCCCCCACTAGTTCTCTCTGTCCTCCCCCCCACCTCTCTGTCTCAAAATAAATAAATAAACTTAAAAAAAAGAAGAAAATCTAGTCACATGCTACAACATGGATCAACCTTGAGGCCGTTATGCTAGGTAAAAGAAGCCAGTTGCAAAAGACAAATATTGTATGATTCCACTAACGTAGTTAAACTCATAAAAACAGAAAGCGGACTGGTAGTTGCCAGGGGCTGGGTGGGTAGGGGGAAATGGGGAGATGTTGTTTAATAGAATTTCAGTTTTGTCAGATGAAAAAGTTCTGGAGATCCATCACATAACAAGGTGAATATACTTAACACTACTGAACTGTGTACTTAAAAATGGGTTCAGATGGTAAATTTTATGTTATTTGTTTTTTTTTTACCACAGTAAAAAACAAAACAAACCTAAGCAATTCTAACTTAGTATCTTTGGGGGCAGGTGGAGTGCAGGGAGGGTAGGCGGTGGATATTTTTAAAAACCTCTCGGGTGATTTTTAATGTGCTGCTAAGGTGAAAGCCACTGAATTATGCCTAAAATGAAACCATATGGAATTTGAAAGAAAAAAGCGAGAATGGGAAAGAGAGCGGAGAGATTAAAGACAAAGAGAGAAAAAGGGGAAATACTGTTTTTCAAAGCCCGTGCAGCAGTTACAGTCTTAGACAAAATAGCATATGAAGCAAACCCTTAGGTAAGCTGGGATGCCACACCAGGATCAAGGAGGAAAGCCATGTGTCATCATGAATGGTATGGGCTCAACAGCATAGTTACTACATATGGGAAGCAGGAACTGACAGAATGGTAGGAGACAGTTACAAATCTAAAATCATGGTGGGAAATGTTCAACGCCTTGTTCAGAAACTACTAGATCAAGAAGACAAAAATTTGGGCAAGGATAAAGAATATTTAGAAAGTAAAGCTAGCAATCTTGATCTAGTAGGGATAGGGAGAACCTGGAAGGGTAAAAACAGAGACGGTTTCTTCTTTTTGCAAGCACATGAAGTGATTATAAAAACTGGCAACATACACAGAGGAAGGCTCCAACAAATTTCAAAAAAATATCATATAGATTACAAAAATCTGTAATTTGTAATTTTTCATTCTTTTTTTTTTTTTTACGTTTATTTATTTTTGAGACAGAGAGAGACATAGCATGAACGGGGGAGTGTCAGACACAGAATCGGAAGCAAGCTCCAGGCTCCGAGCCATCAGCCCAGAGCCATCAGCCCAGAGCCTGACGCGGGGCTCGAACTCGCGGACTGCGAGATCATGACCTGAGCTGAAGTTGGACGCTCAACCGACTGAGCCACCCAGGCGCCCCAAGTAATTTTTCATTCTTGAGACGTTTCTGAAGTTACAGCAAAATATTATTTGATTAAGTTGGGTGTAGGTTCATGAGTGCTTGCTCTATTATTCTCTAGAGGCTTCTTTATGTTTGCAACATATGAATAAAATATTTTTAAAAATTCAAACCACTAGAAAGGTATGTTTCCAACAAATACAACAGCAAGTTAATACCACTTTATATAAAGAGCCCACAAAAAGATAAGAAAAAACTCTAAAGGGTTTGTATTCAAGTGCACAAAAGACATGGGCTAATATTGAACGTGAAGAAAAACAAGTACTTAAATGGAAAGACATTCTTTCTGAGTAGAGTCAAAGAAATAAAAATTAAAATTGTGAAGTGCTGTGCTAACCAATTTACGATTTAAAAAACGGATGATGCCTACTGTTGGTAAGGAGGTGATAGTACATTCCCTGTCATTCGCTTGAGGTGGGAATCTAATTTGGTTAAAACATTTTGGAAAACAATTTAATAATACGCAACAAGAGCTACAAAATTTCCCATGTGTTTTGACTCTGTAATTCCATTTCTGAAAATCTGGCATATGGAGATGGTCCGAAATATATTAAAATCTTTATGTACAATGATGCTCAGAGCCATGTTATTTATAAGAATTAGTAACAAATTAAATACACAAATATCAGGAAAACAATCCCATCAATTATGACATATCCTCTAGAAATATCTTGTAGCCATTATAATCTTGCCTACTAAGGTTAGGTAATAACAGAGAACATGCTCACAACAGCACGTCAAGTGAAAAGACAGAATTCAAAACCATTCGTTATGATTATTAACATTTGCAAGAGAGACGACATCAAAATGTTAGACCTGGTTATTTTTTTGGATGATGGGCCATCTTTTTTCTATTATTCTTATTTTCCTATTGTTCTTTGTGTTGATATTACTTTAATAATAAACTTTACACGGGCTGCTTTAATGTTCCTGCATTTTTCCCAGGTCGTGACTGATTGGCAGATTGTTAAATATAAACTGTGGACTTTCTCCCCTTGTGAGGCGCCTACCAGGACCTTAGCAAAACAAAGGCTCCTTCTTCCGGATCACGGTTTTCTCCTGTTAGTAGAACACATTGAGGCCCTGGCTTGGACTCAGGTCCTCAGCTGGCTGCAGGTGACAGCCATGCCTCAACCCTCCATTTGCAATGGACGTAATCGCCCTGCTTCTGAACTGGGATGGGAGAGGGGAGACGGATTTGCACATGTGTTCAGGTGGAAGACAGGGAATCTTGAAACTCAGGCTATACGGGCTCCCACGTGATGAAATGTGAAAGTTAAATCGTTCCTGTAATTTAGAACAAAGCAGCAAGTCAAAGGATCCTAAAAGGATTTTAATTACTGCAAGAGTACAGAGTCCCTCCACATAGATTCCTTTTCCAAAAACTCTGGGGGTGTAAATGTAATACTGAGACCACACAGAAAAGTGAGATTACAAAAGAGAACTAAGTAATTTAAACAAAAATTTTCCACAAAAAGCATCTTTTCTTTTCAAGTCAAAATATTTTGGCCTGTCTTCGCGACATTCTTGGACATTTTCCCCATGGTTTTCTCTAAAGAGAGACGGCATCTCCCAGGCAAGAAATTATATTTTGCAAGCATTTGAATGAAAACACTTTCCGAATCAAACATTTGTTTTGTCTTAATGATTGAAATAGGTTCTCGTTTCATAAAGGTGTATTTGATCCTCCTACCAAATAAAGCATGTTTTGATTATTACAATGTTTGCCAATGTAGCTATAGTCCGAAAGAACACGTCCAGGGGCTGAAATCAGCCTTCCTCTCTCCCTCTCTTCCTTCCTTTCTTCTTTCCTGTCTTTGCTGTCTTCCTTGAGTTATAAACTCAAACCAGTGTAGGGAGTGTGGGGGCAATGGTGAGGCAGACAGCACGGGCCCCACAGAAAGTGGGAACTCACTGGGCAGCAAGAGCCACTAGGTGCCTTGCAGGAACGCAGGCCCAGCTCTTTAGCCCAGGCTAAGAGACTGTCCCATTTTTTTTTTTTTTTTTTTTTTTTTTTACAAAAGAACAGGATTCTAGATAGTCTATCAGGTTTGTAAATGGCTGAAACTAATTCAAATATTTGTTTCAACTGAGCAGGCCAATAGTGAATGGCCAGTTGGCAGTTTTGCACTTGACCTGTTTAAGCTGAACAGTCTCTTGCAAATCATGGGGTTATTATATGGATTAATACTTTTTAAAAATAACAAAAGCTATATTCATTAAGTATTTACTTTGTGCTAGGCCATTTTTTTTAAGTTTATTTACTTTGAGAGAGACAGAGAGAGTGCGAGAGGGGAGGGGTGGGGGGGAGAATCCCAAGTCGGCTCTGCGCACTGACTGCACGCTGCAGAGAGCCCTACGCAAGGCTCGAATGCATGAAACCATGAGATCATGACCTGAGCCGAAATCAAGAGTAGGACTCTTACCGACTGAGCCACCCAGGCGCCCCCTCCCCCCCCTTTTTTTTTTTTTAATTTTAGAGACAGAGCGCACGAGCAGAGGAGAGGGGCAGAGGGGTGTGTGTGGGGAGAGAGAGAGAGACTTAAAAAAAATTGTTTTATGTTAATTTATTTTTGAGAGAGAGAGAGACAGGGAGTGAGCGGGGGAGGGGCAGAGAGGGAGGGAGACACAGAATCCGAAGTAGGCTCCCGGCTCTGAGCTGTCAGCACAGAGCCCAATGCAGGGCTCAAACTCACGAACTGTCAGAACGCTTAACCAAAGTCAAATGCTTAACTGACTGAGCCACCCAGGTGCCCCTGGTGAGAGAGAATCTTAAGCGGGCTCCACGCTTAGCATGGAGCCCGATCCAGGGCTCAATCCCAAGACCCTGGGATCATGACCTGAGCTGAAATCAAGAGTCGGATGCCCAGCTGACTGAGCCCCCCAGGTGCTCCATGTCCTAGACAATGTTTGAAGTGCTTTACAGGTATTCATTTTGTCCTCATATCTACCCTATGATGAAAGTACCTTGTAGCCTCATTTGGTAAGAAATTGAGGTACAGAACAGATGAGATGATGCACATCAGCATGCTTATGAACATCAGACCGTGTTACAGGAACACAAGGCAGTACTATAATTCTAACGGAGGAGAAGACGACTCTTTTGAAGCATTTGAGGGAAAGCTGAACAACAGTATTCTGAAAAGCAGGGTCTAGATGTGTTCTAGTTATCTTGCTGTGTAACAAATCACCTCAAAACTTAGTGGATTAAAACAACAACTTATTGTTATCTCTCATCGTTTGGGGTTTGATGGACTCATCTGGGAAGCTCTTCTTGGGGTCACTCATGTAGTTATAGTCAGATGGCTTCTGAGAGTAGAGTCATGGGAAGGATTCTTCACTCACAGGTTAGTCACTTGGGCCAGGATGGCTAGGAGAGCTGGGTGCTGTTTGGGCATGTTTCTCCACAGGATCTCTCCAGGTGGTTAGCTTCAGCTTCCTCACAGCATGGCGGCCTCCAGGTAGCTGGACTTAAATGGTGGTTCAGAGCTCCAAGAGTGCACCTTCCAAGAGACAAGAAGCAGAAGCTGCCAATCTGTGAAGACCTAGGCACTGAAACTGACATGGTCACTTCCATTTATTCTATCAGGGAAGGGACATATTGCCCAGATTGAAGGAAAGGAACATAGACTCTGCCTCCTGATGAGAAGGCTGATATAGAATGAGTGGCCATCTTTAATCTGCCAAGAAACAGCAGCCGAATGGCCAATCTCCATTATCCTAGTGGATAGGTTACCACTGGGATGAGTCACTGGCAATTTTTGTCCTTGTTCTGTCCGAGTTCTATCTCCATGAGAGTGTGATTATCCAGGCCAAGGAAGGGTAGGCCCCCTTGATCACAGTCCAACCAAGGACATACAATAGCAGAGCTGTGGTTCCTCAGAAGAAAATCAATGTGTTCTCCACACGAAAAGGATGAATGGATGCTACAGAGGTTAAAAACAATGTTTGCTTCCAGCATTTATTGTTTTAAATCTATTTTTGTCCGACATGAGAATCTTCACACAAACCCACGCATCTCACCTCATCCCCTTCACGCTCATAACTTATTCTCTGTGTTCCTTGTTTGATTCAAATAACAAATGTCTACTTGCAGCAACACTAGGCAGGTGTAGGCTCTGTCAGGGGGATCAGAGACGAGTCAGACCTGGAGTTTGTCCTCCAGTTGTTCACTCTCTAGTATGGGGAAAAGAAAGTAACAGTGATATCAGTGAGAAAAGGGCAAGTGCCATAAGAGGCATAGATAAAGTGCTCTGGAAATTCAGAGGAGAGAGAGAGATTACTTCCAGCTGCACCCTTAATCACATACTGCCTCACAACATCTCTTGTATTGTTGTCTTGTCTGGTTATTAAATCCTATATTATTGAACAACAGCAAACCAGTCATGCTGAATAATTCACGGAATTGCTCCTTCCTCTGCCTCCAGAGCGTCAGCTCCTCTGAGGCAGGGGAGAAGAACTGACAGGCATGTGGCAGGGGCTAATATCTTAAGAATATACTTAAGAATCCCAGCTTCAACAGAAGAGAACATCAATAAAATATCATCTGAATAAAGCCTTTCTAGCCCCATAAATATAGACCTTTATTAGGTTACGAAAATTTCTCCAATGCATTAAACAAAATAAGAAATTCAAAGGTTGCCTTTCTCCATTGGCCCTACTTTTATTTTCCCGGTAGGAGGAAATGTCTTTCTATTGGCATCTCCTTCCAATTACTGACATCTCAGTTGCGTGTGTTCTCCCACCTTGGCTACGTAGAAATGCCAAATAAAGGTGACTGACTGCAATAGTAAAACACATATTGGCGATGGCTCTAGAAGTCATCTACATGTAGTTAATCCCAGAATTCTTCGCAGGAAGTCCTTTTGTGCGTGTAGCATCAGAGTATTGCCTTTTGGCATCACATCCAAGTCTTTCTGGAAAGTGTACTGTTTTCTTTTTTTCTTCTTCTTCTTATTTTTAAGTGACAGATGGTTAAGAAATATCTTCTGCACTCTTATAATTATTTTCCTCAGTTTTTCTCCATTAAACGGCAATTACCCTCATGCATAATCTTTCTAAGTAGTTATTTTCTAGCTCCTGAAGAGAATAATCACAGTGAAGGCATTCATCTTCTGTATTTCATGGTTTTTCTCAACATGAAACTTCTATTGAATATAATTTGTACCACAGTAACTAACACAGTCACTTAAACATGTTTGGCAGTTAATTTTTGTAAGTGGACCAAGTTTTCAGATGAAACATTCATCTGTTTTACAAAGGGTAGTTTTCCTGGATTCTATCCAAAATTTCCTTCAAAGAAAATTAGGTATATGACTGCTGTACTTCAAATATTTTCCAAGGGAGATGTGGAGTGAAAACATTTTTTCCCCATGGGTTAAATTTATACTGTGCTAAGCATTTTACAAAACATGCAAATGATCTGCTTTCTAGAGAAGGAAAACTCCCTTTGGATTTACTTCTTGGTGCTAGCGATATTGAAAAATGATTTAATTTACATTACACCAAAAAACCCACTTTAGATAGATTTGACAGTTAAACATATAAATCAAGTCATAGCAAAGTAGCAGAAAACAGAAACTAGTAGTTATGATATCTTTAGAGGAACTGTAATTTACCTAAGCTTGGAAGCAATAAATGAAATATCAAAGGACAAAAACAAGAAATTTGATAATTTGTAAATTGCAATATTAAATATGATTTTAATGAGCAATGTTATTTTACCAAGGTCACTCATGATTAATTTAGAAGAAATTATTCTTGGCCTTTGGTATTCAGTGATGTCCACATTTCTTAAGTAATTCCAAAAGCCAACAACATAAAGAACTATGCTATTTTGTTGAGGCAAAATATGAATTGTGCTGAGAACATGGTATGCCTGACAGAGTCCCTCACTGGAAAGTATCCTGACCTCCAGCACCTGACTTTGAGGGTGGCCTCATCCTTCAAGACGCCCACTGACTGGGACACACCCAGTCTCCAGAAATCACATGTTAATGCATTGGTATGAAGGGAAACATTCACTACAATGGTTTTTCTCAAATGTGGAGATTCAAAAAGCTTTCACCCAGGATGCATTTCTGGAGGATGATATAATCACTGGAAAATTCCCTAGAATCAGATAGAAGAGAAATAAATGGAAAGTTACCGAATTTCCAGAGATATTTCCTGAATTAAGACTCTCTTAAGCTGGCTTTAGGAGAGTTGCAACTTTGAATATGAAAGATGATGTACTAGGGAATCGGAGCTACTGTTAAAAAAAACAACAGAAAAAAGAGAAAAAAGGAAGAGAGGGAATTATAGTGGGGAGAGGACCCTGTCTCAGAATCATAGAGAACAACCACAAGCAGTTAATGTGATTCCTGACAGGAAGTCCTCACGATCTCTTTGGGCAATATACTAACACACCAAGTTGGACAATGCCCAGAATTGCGCAGGCGGAATAATGATAGTGTTCCCAGCCATACCTCCATTCCTTCGTCCTGCCACATCTCCTTCCTGTTTCTTTCTGAGCTTGTCACACTCTCATCAGCCCATGTCTGGACCCTCAAAGTCCCTCCAGCTGGTCTCCCCAGGCTCCAGTCTGTTCTATCACTAATCTGGAAAACGCTTTCCCCAGAGGCTACTACGGAAAATGCAAGTGTGGCCATGTGTCTCCCAGCTTTAAAATGCTTCAGGGAATGGTCCACTGCCTGCAAGAGACTGTTTCCAATTCTCTCTTTTTTATTGTGGTCAAAAACACATAACACGAAATTTGCCATCTTAGTCATTTTTCGGTGTACAATACTTAAGTGTTAACTATATTCACATTGTTGTGTGATGATAAATCTCTAGAACTTTTTCACCTTGCAAAATCGAAACTGTACCCATGAAACAATAACTCCCTCCTTCTGTCTCCCCATAGTCCCTGGCAACCACCATTCTATTTCTATGAGCCTGACAACTTTAGATACCTCACATAAATGGGGTCATTCGGTATCTGTGCTCTCGTTACTGGTATATTCTACTTAGCACAGTGTCCTCAACATTCATCCATGTGGTAGCCTGTGTCAGAATTTCCTTCCTCTTTAAGGCTGAATAATATTCCATTGTATATGTTTACCATATGTTGCTTAGCCATTCACCCATGGACGGACATTTGGGTTGTTCCTACCTCTTGGCTATGGTGACCAATGCTGCTGTGAGTGTAGGGGTATCAATACTTCTCCAAGATTCTGCTCTCAATTCTTGTGGATAAATACCAAGAAGTGGGATTGCTGGATCATATGGTAATTCCATTTTTAATTTTTTGAGGAACTGCCATACTGTTTTCCATGGTGGCTATTCTATTTTACATTCCTGCCAACAGTGCACAAAGGTTTTAAGTTTTCCACATCCTCACCAACACTTCTATTATCCTCACTAATTGTCACCCCCTGGTGACTTTTGAAACGGAGCATCTTTTCATGTTTGTTGCCCATTCGTATGTTTTCTTTGGAGAAATGTCTATTCAAGTCCCTTGTCCATTCTTTAATCGGGTTTTTTGTTTTCTTGTTGTTGAGTTGTCATTCCTAATTCTTAAGCCTGGTCTGCATCCCCCATGATCTGGTTGCAAGCCTCATTTCCCTTCTCTCTGTACCTCATATGCTTCTCTGTGGGGAACTCATTTTCATGAGGTCCTCTAATGGAGGAGCTGTGTTTTGATCTTTTCACATGTTGTTCCTGACAGGGTGCTCCCCTCCCTACCTCAAACGCATCTTGACTACTGGAGCAAAATCTATCCCTGCCAGAAAGAAAAATTACCTTGAGGGAATTGTCCTGGGTAAGACTTCTCTCACCACGTCCTGAAGCGCACTCTTCCCTCCAACCACTGTGTTCTCTCACTTCTGGACCATCAATTTACCCTGTGTGCAGGGCTGATGAGGTGGGTCTGCGATTTTTATTATCTGTCTCTCCTACCAGACAATAAGCTACTTAAGGTCAGAGTCAGTATCTTATTTAATATTCAAACTCTGATGCCAACCATGGAGACTGCCACGTAGTGGCAATATTTTCTGAAGGAAGGGAGGGAAGAAGGAAGAAGGTCTGGCAGGCAGGTGAGCAAGCCAGCACGGAGGCAAACACATAACCAGGCTTCTCCTCTGTGCTTTGACTCCCTGTGCTGCCCACTTCTCTTCCCACAGGACAAGAGAATTCCAGAGACCCAGTGACATGGCCTGCCATATTCGGGTCCCACCTGAACTGCTGTCTCAACTTCCCAAAGCTGAAATGGCTCAGCCCTCACAAAGCTTACCCTCTGCTTCTGATGCAGGGTCCAAAATGGGAGTTTAGATCCAGGGACTACAAACTGATGATGGTCCAGTGCGGTCTGGCAGATAGACGACCAGGTCTTGGATTACTGTGTAAAGTATCATTTAGGAAGCATCTACTCCAAGGCAGCCAGCATGCAAAGGCCTTCAGATTTGTTGCCACTTTTCAACCCTTTTCCAATCCTTTGACAGAAGAGTTATTACCCTCATTTTTCTAATGAGGGAAGTGACACCCGGCCAGGATGCTAGCCAAGTTACTTTTAATGCTAAGGCCATGCTCTCTTTGTTATATCATGAACCTCAAGGCCAGAGTTGTTTTAGATTTACAATAGACATGGTTGTTGTTTTGATAATTATTTATTAGGTATGTGCTATACGGTTCACAGCCTTAGAATCTTTTAAGCCTGAGAGATACCTTAGAGAACATCAAGTCTAATCCCCTCAATTTACAAATGAGGAAGCTGACCTGACTACAGTGAATAAAATGATATAATCATGCTCTTCAGAGATTTTTCTATTTGATTTTTAAGCATTCTTTTCTGAATTTAAAAGCAGTACAAGCTCAGTGCTGAGAAACCAAAATTTAAATGAGAAAGATTTTAAATCCATAATTCATATTCCAACAACCCTAACACTTATTGATAAACATGATTTTAGACTTAGCTCATTGGTACCTCATTTTCGGCCTTAGAAAATAGATGTATCTATTAGACAAATAACTATATATTTGTATGTATACACATGTACAAATATAGTAAGTTGATATATTCTTTATAAAATATGGTATTGTTCTGAATATTATACTTATTTTATTAAAATTCTTTATAAATATTCTTAAATGATGGAAATAATTTTTACCATAATCATAAAAATAATACTTTCTCAGTGGGGATAAAATTTTTAAATATAATTCCAAAGTAAAAACTATTATCCCATCATCAAGGGATAACCATCATTAATGTCCCCCCCCCAACCCCCCCCCCCACACACACCATGGAGAATGTTTTCTGCTCTGTGTGTGTGTATAATTGAGACAAATGGAATAGATGTATTTATTTATTTATTTATTTATTTTAGAGAGAGAGTGTGCATGAGTGGGGAAGAGGGGCAGAGGGAGAGAGAGAGAGAGATTCCATGACCCTGGAATCATGACCTGAGCCGAAATCAAGTTGGATGCTCAACCAGCTAAGCCACTCAGGCACCCCCGAATAGACATTTTAAACCCTTGATACATTTTGCCAAATTGCTTTCCAGAAAGTTTGTGCTTATTTAAATCAATAGCATCAGTGAATGAATGTGTTCATCTCACAATGTCCTCACCAACTTTAGATATTTTAAAAAATCTTTTGCTTATTTTATGATGGGAGAAATGGTTATGAATGTGAACTCATTAACATATTGATTGTTGTGAAAGTTATTGCTTTTAATTGTCTCATTTTATGAGGCAAATAAGGTTGAGCATATAATATTAAGAGCTCTGTATAACTAAACTGTAGCTTCTATCATGCCTATTGAGACTATGTTTTTAATGTTTATTTATTTTTGAGAGAGAGTACAAGCAGGGGAAGGGCAGAGGGGGCAAGGACAGAGGATCTGAAGCAGGCTCTGTGCTGACAGCAAGGAGCCCGATGTGGGGCTCAAACTCACAAATCTGAGATCAGGATCTCAGCTGGAGTCGGAGGCTCAACTGACTGAGCCACCCAGGTGCCCCTATTTAGACTATTTTCAACCAAAGTAACAATGGCTTAAAAACAGTTTTGCAGGGGCACCTGGGTGGCTCAGTCGGTTGGGTGTCCGACCTCGGCTCAGATCACGATCTCGTGGTTCACGGGCTCAAGCCCCCCGTCGGGCTCTGTGCTGACAGCTCAGAGCCTGGAACCTGCTTCGTGGATTCTGTCTCCCTCTCTCTCTGCCCCTCCCGTGCTCATGCTCTGTCTCCCTCTCTCTCAAAAATAAATAAAACATTAAAAAAAAAAAAGTTTTGCAATAATCACATTACATTAAATGAAAGTCAACAAAATAAGTACCAGGTAACAACATAGGTCAAAGAGCTTCAAGAACAAATGCTATAGAAGATGAAGGCTGCACGTCTCTGTAGTCTGTCTGTCTGCCTCTTTTTCTCTACCTCGTTCCAAAAAGGGAAGATACGTGAGCACAATGAAGACAGAGCCCACCTGCAATCAGAATTTCTTAAACGGCCCATTTGTGTATATTTTAAAGCCACTGCCAACTTTAAAGCCACAGGGATATACAGCAAAGTCACGACTCACACGACACTACAGTTAGAAACCTAAATTTAAGCCTATAGAAAAACTTCAGCTTCTGGTCCAGTTACTGCTTTCCTAAAGCTCCCCAACGTCGTTGGATGTGCCCCTCCTGTCCCTTTGCATCTGAATGTTTTTAGACAAAATATTTCTGCCGGTTAAATTTCCAGTATGATTTATGTGTCAGCGTTGATCCTGATATTGTAACTACAATGCCTGATGAAGATGAAGGGAAATCCCATTTATGGAGCATGTAGTGACTGGGGTTGGTATTGACGAGAGAAAAACTCTCTACAGACCTGACATATAAGGAAAGCCACTTTAGGTTTCTAAGTCAGCATGAATGTACATAAACTTTATACCAAAAGACTGATTTATGGCCCACCAAGCACATATTGCACATTTGCTTTGTCAGCGAGTGCCCTAGAGGAAAACCATCCTGTCCTTACAATATCGACCAATGCTCTCCCACTCCCCGCATTCCTTGATGTTAGAACTTGTGATTCCTGCTTATATGTTCATCTATAATCTTTTGAGTTTTCATAAGATGTAAAAAGCATAGAATTCTGTTAATACTGTTCATTCTCCGGAGCACTTGCTTCCCTGTAAAGAGGGTGCTTCCTGGGCAGCTGTCCTAACTTGGGCTCAAATAAGACTTTCTTACTTTTTAGAGATTCTAAAAATGTTTGTTTGTTTTGTGTCAACAGTATTCAGACCTCACAGCCCTGGGAAAGGTCTTCTGCCCCACCCGAGGGGAGGTGCCTGCTGGTTTGTGATGCCAGCCTGTAAAGCTACCCTCAGCGTCTCTAGATAACTATGTGAGATAATCCTGGGTGAAGGAGCAAGGGTGAAATGGAAATGTTTGGATTGTATTTTGCAAATAGCAAGACACATGGGAACAGATGCAAACTTTTGAAATCTTTTATAGCCTGTGAATGTAATATGATGCTGTCATTAGTGTTACCATTTGAAAAATGAAATTCTTTCACAGTGAATGTATTGTCTGGTCTGTGACTGTTACTTGTTGGTGATTAATGCTATCATTGTTTTGGAAACTTTGTGTTAAAAATGCATGATAATCATGATAAAGGAAGCATAGATTTCCAACTCTTTATCCCGACATTCAGGACCTTACATAACCGTGACCTAACAAAACTTTTAAGCTTGATCTCTCCCCTATGCAAATCTATGTTCCAGGAAAAGTAGTTACCCAACATTCCCTCCTCACCTCCATGCTTTGTTAGTGACAATCACACCATCCAGAATGCCCCTCTTACCAACACAGTCTGGCAGGTCTGTCAATCGAAGATCATCCCAAATGCCACCTCCTGCATGACATTTCTCTCCAGTGGACTTTTTTCTCTACTCTGACAAAGGTTCTTTGAAGATAGAAACTACATCTTACACAATAGGAATAACAGAACTCTCCCCTCCTTCCGGAGTATAAAGTTGTTGCAAGGAAGTGGCTATCCAGCCAGGGACCATATTGGTCAATATCCTACATACAGGTCTGCCCAAGTGACTTGTTCTTACCAGTTGAATGCCAGTGGAAATGACAGGTGTCGCTTGTGGGCTGGGTGTTTTAAGAAGTGTACATTCTTTCTTTACTCTCCTACCTCTTAGGCAATTTGAAGCAAAGATTCTGATGTGCTAGGGGATGGCAGGAGCTCAAGACAGAAGGAGCCCAAATCCCTGAATCACCAGGTGGAAGAAAGTTGCCTGCTGACCTAGGACAGCATCATTGAGCTCTTAAGTGAGCGTGAAATTAACTTCCATTAGGTTAAGCCACTGAAATCTGATGTTTTCTTTCTTATAGAGCTAGAGCCATTTCCTGACCAATATAGCTTGGTAGCCTTTTAGTGTTTGGCTCATTCTATTTTATACAGCAGGTGCTCAAAAAGTATTTGTTTAAATTGAAGGGAAAATTCAGGGACAAACACAAAAATTATGAATTATATTGTTAGAACACAGTTTGAGATATCTGTTGACATCAAAATGCTCTTCCAACCCTATCTTCTTAAAAAATACTCCCCGCTCAAGTCATTTGTTTTACATGATGAGTACTTCCACATTGAGATCAGTTGTCACTTTGTTCTTGGCAAAGAGAAAATAGGATGTTTTGAAAACTGACGGTCATTCTAGTTGGATGTGGATGCCAAGTTTCTTCCGGTTATATGAGCCAGATGGAATAACTGTGAACAAATAATGGTAAAATGAAAGATAATCCTCTTTGATTGTCAGATTCTTGGGTCAGGTTTTCCAATAAGACATAACTAGTAGATAGGAGCCCTTGGCCACTAGCACTTCTGTTCATACTCCCAATTAGACTTTCATTGTAACATGATGATGTTATTATTGCTGGTGTTACTTCTTGGGTTGGGCTAAGTCATACAAAAGGGAGCGGTTAGCTCCAAGCTCCAATTGCCACCAAGTCAAAACAAGTATGGGTCATCACCTCTCCAAATGGAACTTCAGGCTGATTCAATACAACTGGGTATTTATTGGATATCGCATTTAAAAATCAGCGTGTAAAGCTTGACGAGTAAGAAGGTGATAAGGTAACCAGAAATTTGTTATGTCTGGCCTTTTTCTCCATATTTCTAGTACTCAGTATGGTCAAGGGTGAGATCTTTATCTCATCACGTGGATTCAGTTACTGTCCAGGGTCATTGCATGTAGCCCTCAGGACTCTCTGGACCTTTTCTTGCAGGGCAGGTCTACTAGTGACAAATTATCTTAGGATTCTGTTTATATTTGTGTATTTGAATGTCTTTCAGTAGTACATTTTTGAAGGGTAGTTTGCTGGATGTACAACTCTGTTGTTTTTGTTTCGGCACTTTGAACAGGTCATCCCATGGACTACCGGCCTCCAGTTTCGGGCGAGCAAATCTGTTGTTAATTCACGAAGGGTCACTTGTACATAATGTGTCATTTCTCTCTTGCTGTTTTCAAGATTCTCTCATCTTTGGCTTTAGAGAGTTTGTCTATGATGTATTTCTGTGTGGATCTCTTTGGGTTGATCCCATTTAGAGTCTGTTGAGTTTCTAGGATGTGCAGATTAATCTTTTCCATCAAATTTAGGAAATGTGAGCCATTATTTCAAGTATTCTTGCTGCTTCTTTTTTCTCTGTCTCCTTGTGGACTCCCATTATACATGTGCTGCTTAATTTCCATTTCCATGTTAAATTTTTTTCATGCAGGTATAAATACTCCTATAGGTATATCCCTATAGATAAAATTGCTAGGTTATGGCAGTGACATTAAGAGTTTTGATAGATACTGCTAAGTGTCTTCTCGAAAGCTTGTAATAAAGGTGCCCTTGTACCAACAATGTCTGAGCAAGCCCATTTCTCTTAGGGACTTTTTATTGATTTTGCTGGAGATTCTTTTTAATATTGGATGAGATACTTATTTTTAGTTGGGCAGTAGTTCCTTACATAGTCTTACTGCCTCTGAGAATCTTCCATCAATGCCATTGTTACCTGCTTGGCTAGTTTCTCCTTGAATCATCCTCAGAAAACATTCATGAAATAGGAAAAATGATGGGCATATTTCCCAATGCTTTGTTGTTCTATTTTGTTTCTCACTAAAAAGAAGTCTGTTCATTCTAAATTACCTCTGTCTCAAATGCTAGGCTAAACTGTGACCCTTCTCTGGGCACTCAAGGCCGTGATGAGACATTCAATGTACACACAGTTTTGATAACTGTTTTTTTCCCCAAACCACCTGATGTGAACACTTTACAGTGTCTTCTACGATATAGTTTCTAATGGTTGCGCAGGAATTCATAACTGCAAAACAACAAACAACACTGATTTTGGTCATTTTGTCAGTTTCTGATTTTTGTCTATTATAAATAACACTATAATAATGATCATTAATGATCTTTAGGAGAGCAGAGCCCTATTTTATTTTTTTGTTGTGTGACAGCATCTAGCACAGAGTCTGCCTCAAAAAAGATACCAGTGTGTGTAGAATTAAAAAGTGGAGAAAAAAAATAAGCTTTTATGTATTTAAACCTTTATTTATACAAAGTTGATTATTTTCTTCAAAAAGTGCCTAGAGGAGAAATTGATGGTTAGGGAGATCTGTGTATTTTTCAAACTCTTGGTCAGTATTTTCAAATTGCCAACAGAAAGTTTTCGCCCACTTACGTACCCACTGGGCGTGCATGGGATTGCCTGTTTATGCACCCTGGCTGACTACTGATTTGTTGAAATCTATGTAGTTGATGGTTGAAGAACAGGGTATTCTTACTAGTTTTAATGCACATTTCTTGTAGGACAAGTGATGTTGAACTTTTTAAATGTCTTTCATTATTTGCTCCTTTGACCAGCAAGATTTATTGCTTGGGAAGGAGGGCTGGTCTCTCTCAGTGTCCTGGGGGCCACAGCCCAGGGCTACTCAGGTAACAAAAGGGCAGTTCTGTGACTCACAATCCACCTGCTTCTCAGGCAGTTGCACAGGGTATCATCCTCAGTGGGAAAAAGAAAAGCAGGGAGACGTCCAATTGTACCTTGCTTCTGGCAGGTTCACCTCTCTGTGCACCGTGACCCAGGCAATTTGAGTTTATTTTTTGGATCTTAGGAATCCAGGGGCAAGCTTTTGTCACCACCTCCTCTGATACTCACCTTCCTCTAGGCAGAGAGGCCCCAAGATTTTTTGGTTTTGCACCTATGTTGGCAATTTTCAAGCATGTTTTTCCAGCTTACATCTACTAACAAAATCTATGCATGTATTATAATACCCATGTATTAAGTACATATAAACCTATTACATGAAACTCGAAATTTTAAAGGGTGAGATTAAAAAGACATAGAGAACTGGCAGTTCCAATGTTCCTTCTTGCTGCTCAGTGATACTGTCTTTTGGGCTCTGCACGTTAGAATGTAGCCCTCTAGGGTACTTGCAGGAAAGTGGGTTGTCTCCTGTCTGAGCAGGTGGACTATTTATACATTTCTTAGGCAGCTAGACCTCCTCTACTGCCGAGCAGCTGACTGTATAAGTAGGCACTTTCTATGGGGTGCTGTAGATGGGCACTTTTTTTTTTCACGTTTATTAATTTTTGAGTGACAGAGAGAGACAGGGTGTGAGCGGGGGAGGGGCAGAGAGAGAGGGAGACACAGAATCCGAAGCAGGCTCCAGGCTCTGAGCTGTCAGCACAGGACCCAATGTGGGACTTGAACTCATGAACTGTGAGATCATGACCTGAGCCAACGTTGGACACTTGACCAACTGAGCCACCCAGGCACCCCTAGACGGGCACTTTAAACTACTGTTCAGTAAAATGAATGCTGTGCCCTCTGATGCAAACTTTCTATGAGGGCCAAGTCCAGAGAAGCCGGACTACCAGAAGCCTTTCTCGCTCTACTTATTCTCTGCTATCTAGCAATCAGTGGCTAATCTGCTTGTTCAAAGACTGCCTTGACATTTGAGTAAAGGAAAGTGAAGTAGAAGCACCATGAGGACCCACCCTTTGAGGTTAGATTTTGCATCAGAATGATCCAAGTGAGCGAAGTATTTATTGTGCAAACATGTGAAGTCTCTGTACAGAGAAGGAATGAGAAAGTCAGGCCCAGGGCCTGCTGATGCCACCCTGAAGGGCCATGTGGTATCTGAAAGGGCAAGGGTCTTTGGAGCCAGACAACTGGATTGGAACTAGCTTTGGATCGCAAGCCTGCCGTATGCTGGCAATATAACTTTTGATATTGAGGTTTTTCAGTCTCCAGGGAGGGGAGAAATCATCTCATCTTAGCAACATCATGAAGGTCAAACAAGAGGATGCCTGTCACCCATTCAGCATGTGGTAGCTGCTCAATACATAGTTGTTCATTCCCTCCTCACCCTCATTGGGCCATGGAAATTTCATGCCTGCAACGTGCCCTAACTTCAGGGTTTGCTTCGTTTTTCTTTCAGCATTAATGATGTAACTCATTTCTCAGAGTTGCTTTAGCTACCTAAAAAATGCCCTTAATATGAAACTCCTATTTTTTTTTTTTTAATGTTCACTTATTTTTGAGAGAGAGAAAGAGACAGAGCACAAGCAGGGGAGGGGCAGAGAGAAAGGGAGACACAGAATGCGAAGCAGGCTCCAGGCTCTGAGCTGTCGGCACAGAGCCCAACGTGGGGCTCGAACCCACAACCATGAGATCATGACCTGAGCTGAAGTCGGATGCTTAACCAATTGAGCCACCCAGGCACCCCTGGAACTTCTATTTTAAAAGTCTGTGCTCCATTTGATCATGTCTATGTCTGTAATACAATCAAGTGGGTTTCTTTCTTTTTTTAATGTTTATTTATCTTGAGAGAAAGAGCACAAGCAGGGGAGGGCCAAAGAGAGAGAGGGAGACAGAATACCAGGCAGGCTCCTCTCGGTCAGTGCAGAGCCTGACCTGGGGGCTTGATCCCAGGAACCATGAGATCGTGACCTGAGCCGAAAGCAAGAGTCAGATGCTCAACTGACTGAGCCACTGAGGCGCCCCCCACAGGGGTTTATCTCTGATGAAGTTAGTGGCCTCAGGCACGTCCATAATATGACTGGCATCAGAACTATTTTTGGCATCAGAAGCTGTTCTTTGTTTGTTTGTTCAATTACAGGCAACTCTAGTGTTCTACAAATTCACATATACTGCAAAATGCACACTCACACCCACTGAAAAAACCTGTTTTAGGAGAAAACTTCTCCATCCAGCTTTCTGTTCGGCTTTCCATTGCTCCTTATTCCGTTCTGTAAATACAGGTTTATATTTAGCCCTTTTTTTGATTCCCCATATGTTCCTTCTAAAAACATTCCCTGTTAAGGGATTTTCCCTAGTTGATCTCTTGGAGAACCACTGAGTGAACACGACCCTGTGTAGGTATGACTGAGGTTTGCATGCTGGCGGCCTCACAAATAAACCAAGAGTCAAGGAAGCCCCGACAACAAAATCGTGCCCCATAGCTCTCCCTCTTTTGTGGAAAACTTGCTGCTGATGGAGCAGAGGGTCAAACACCGTGTGTGTGGAGGCCGATTTCATGCCCTTTTCCCCATGTCTGTTCTGTGGGGAGTGGGCAGCCAGAGGGTGGGAAAGGTCAGGTCACAGCATCACAGACCCCAGGTAGCCAGCGTATCAGCAGGGAGAGGCCACGGCCAGCAGCAGGGCAGGCTGCAGTTCCCAGCCCTGTCAGGGCTCTGACTCCAGCCCTGCAGCTCTCTGAAGGCCCTGCCTTGGCCACCTCGCTGGCCTCAGCCTGCCCCTGCACTCGGGGAAGCAGCTTACTCTTGGCCAAAAGGACAGGCAGGGAGAGGGAAAGGGCTTTGGAGCCGTTGACACTGGCCCTGCAATCCCTCCACTGGCCCCATCGAATCAATCACTCGGGGCCTCGGTTTCTTCATCTCTCAAGGGGTTAACGTTACGTACTTGGCACGGTTGGGAATGTGTGTGGCTTTTACCGGCACTCAATGAACAAGCTTATGCCTCCGTGACTGGCCCCCAGACTCTACTGGTGGCCAGTCTATGTTGGGGCTGTCTCTTGTTTTCCTGCAAGTTTAGTGCCTATATCATAAAGTACATCTTGGATTCCCTTTCAGTTCTTTGTCTTTTTATTCTATTGTTCTTGTTTTCAATGCCCTTCATTCCAGTTGATTTACCCCAGTAGATGGATGGTGAGTGCTGCTTCTTTCTTTCCAGAAACTTTGTTTCCATGGTTGCTGAAGGTTGCCACATTTACTTACCTTGATCTAAGGGCCCCCTGAAGAAAATCACCACAAGCATGGGAGCACATCCCGAGTTCTATGCTTAGCTTGTCAAGACAAGGAATCTTCCTCCAGCCTTCATCAGCCCCAGTGCCTTTGAGGGCCAGGTCAGTGAGGAGTGCTCCCTCCCTCCTCTGGCAGTTCCCTGACTGCCATGCTCTCTGCCCTCAGACACGTTCTGCGAAGACAAAACTCCTGACATGTGGATCGGTTCTGTCCCTTTTCTCCTGGGGGGCGGGCACGCACGCAGAACCTCAGCTCTCTGCGGCTGCTCCGTGCTGTAAGAATGACGTGGGAGGCCTGTCCTGATCCAGCGACCCCTGAACGCAGCCAGCTGAGTCAGCTTGGTTTTGCCTGACATAAGCCATGCCTTCCAACTGCTTCGTTCTCAGTAAATAAAGGAGACGTTTTTTGCCTCCAGTTTTATATACTGTCTTATTTCTCAGCTTGTTTAGGACCCAAGGAACAGCAGAGATGCTATTTATTGGGGTCCCTTCACAAACCCCAACAGTATTGTCAGTGAATGAAGGCAGCTAAGGGCAAAGCAATAAGGAATGGGGATGGGGGGTGGGTATTGCGGCAAACTGAAGAGACAGCATACCGTCCAGTGAGGGCAGGGCCAGCTCAGCTCTAGCTCGTCGCTATCTTGGGCATTTGGACCCACTTTGGCCAGATATTTCAAAATTTTTAAAGAAAGCCCGAGACCCTGATTTTTACCTGATACCTCCCTACTCTTAAATGTTGACAATAAAACTAAAAAAACAAAACACCATGGTGTCGGAGATACAAAAGGCCTCTGTAGGCCAAAGCTGTCTAAAGGTTGTGGACAGCTTCCTGCATCCTGCCCTGGACCCTCAGGGCCCCATCCTCCCTGGTCACGTGTGCACGTGACTCTACCTCCATCATCCCACCTGGAAAACATCCTTACACCTATCAGGAAACTCCAAATGCCCTGCGTCTTCTGAGGAGGGGCGCTGCTGTGAGTTATTTACATGAGAGAGGGAGGGCAGAGAGAGAGAGAGAGAGAGAGAGAGAGAGAGGGAGAGAATCCCAAGTAGGTTCTGAGCTGCGGGCACAGAGCCCAACTCGGGGCTCAAACTCATGAAACTGTGAGATCATGACCTGAGCGGAAGCCAAAAGTCATCTGCTTAACGGATTGAACCACCCAGGTGCCCCGATGACCTCTTTTGATCGCATGTAAAATGTATCCACTTTGATGGTTACACATAAATTAACAAGCACAGGCAAATGAAAGGCCAATGGTTCCATCTCTTTCCCCAGAATCATCAAAAGATAAAGTTAACAGTTCCTTACCCAAACGGCACCACCCCATGGGTATTGCTGAACCCCAGGCTGTTAAAACACGTGTAAAAGATGAAAGCTGTTACGAACTCTTAGGCACCGTTGACTCAGAAGTGTCTAATAAGTGGAATCTGAACTAAACACCTTTGAAGTAAGGTAGGCAGTAATGTGGTATGATGGTTCTGGTTCTGAATCGTAACATTCATTCGTTCGCTCATTCATTCAACAGATATTTACTCAGCAGTTCTTTCAATACCATAGCTGTGTTTTCGAAACCCACCGGGAGGCAACACTGAAAACCTCTCCCCAAGTTGCTGCCTCCATTGTGCTGAAGAAGGAGAACATGGGGCTCACGGGCCAAAAGGCTGTGAACAGGTGTTCCTTCCCTGGAAGAATGAAAAACCCACACGTTGCTATTATGTTGCACATTCCCTCAGAGCACAATGCTGGGTGGCTCCCCTCTGCTCTGCGGCAGTGAGGCCCTATGAAAACTTGGACACTGAGAAGCTACAGAACTTGAGAAGGACGGTGGTGAATGTGGTAATGCCAGGACTATATACGCTTATCTTTTACTGACACCAACCCGATCTTTATTCCTTAGGCTTCGTGCATGTGCTTGAGACTGTCACTGTTTGAGTGTAGATGAGTGTCATCCAGGGCAGCCAGTCTCACCCCGCGGTGTCACGCAGGGCTCTGTGGCTCCCACAGAGGGGCTGGGTAGATGATGCAGAGACGTTTCTCCCACCTGCTGCGAGCCGTTAGTGGGGTTTGGGGACCACAAAGGTTTCAGTGGGACTTAGTGTTTACAGTGGTCTCATGCCATGTCCCCCTTGATTGAGGCTGGTCTCTGGAAAGTTTCTCCCCTTGGCCGGGGATGGGGGTCAGGGTGCGGGGGTGAGGGAGGCTTTTGCATTTTCTATTCTGTGGCTGGGAATGCCTCCCTGCCCCCACCTTTAGGGAGCCTTTTCCTTCAAATCTACTCTCTGAAGCTTCTAATCTTTTATTTTATTTTATTTTATTTTATTTTATTTATTTATTTATTTATTTATTTATTTATTTATTTTAACATTTATTTATTTTTGGGAAGAGAGAGACAGAGCATGAGTGGAGGAGGAGGAGAGAGAGAGGGAGACACAGAATCTGAAACAGGCTCCAGGCTCTGAGCTGTCAGCACAGAGCCCGACGTGGGGCTCAAACTCACGGACCACAAGATCATGACCTGAGCTGAAGTCGGACACTTAACTGACTGAGCCACCCAGGCACCCCAACTAATCTTTTAAACTTCCATTGAAATGTCACCCCCTTAGAGTCCTCTCCTTCCACTCACATGGCCGGTCCTTGTGTATTAGTGAAGAGAGGCCAGGCAACAAACATTGCAATGGTGAGTAAACTCCAAAATTTCAGTGGTTTACCACAACAAAGGTTTATTTCTTGCTCACGTCACAATCCAGGGACTCAGAAATCCAGCTCCTCCAGTTTGTTCGCCTTTGAGGGTGTGAAATGGGCAAGAGAGGGCTCTGGGGTGAGGGACGTGACATGGCCCTCATCCTAGTGGCCACAGCCCAGCTACACAGCCCCAAGTTACCTGGGAGGGGGCTGGGAAAGCCCTTCCCTTACAGAGATTACTTCAATTAATCCTCACAGCAAGCCTCTGAGGTCAATGGGAATAGCCTGTTCATTTTATAGACAGGATACTGAGGTTGAGATGCTACATGACCCCTCAAGGCCATGCAGCTAAGTGGCAGACCTGGGGTTAGAACCCAGGACACCAGCTTCCAGAGTCCCCTCAGACACAAACTCTTGTGTTGCCTATGTTGCTTCCATGTTAAAGAGAACAGGAAAATTGATAACATATCTAATATATATATATATATATTCAGTGTTAGAAGCTCAGAGTTTTACAAGTATTCTTGTTATTTATTCCTTAAAAGCAGTAGTTTGGACAAAAAACACAGTTTTGCTATGCAGATGTAGGAATGGTTTAGATGAATGGTTCTCAAAGTCTGGCCTTCAGCTCCTGGGGAATCCTGAGACCTTTCTAGAGAATCCACAAGATCAAGACTATTTTCATAATAATGCTAAGATGTTTGGTATTTTGCTCATTCTCTCAAGAGTATACTATGGAGTCTTCCAGAAGTGCTCTACACACGATGATGTCATTGCTGTGATGCTAATGTGTAACAGAAGTCAAATTGTTACCTTAAAATGAATTAACAATATAATTTACTGTGTTGGGTTTTTTTTTTAATTTTTTGTAATGGTTACTTATTTTTGAGAGAGAGAGAGAGAGAGAGAGGCAGAGAGCGAGGGAGACACAGAAGCTGAAGCAGGTTCCAGGCTCTGAGCTGTCAGCACAGAACCCGACACGGGGCTCAAACCCACGAACCGTGAGATCATGACCCGAACTGAAGTTGGACGCCTAACTGACTGAGCCACCCAGGAGCCCCACTGCGTTAAGTTTTAATTTCTTAAAACTTAAAATTTCTAATATGATAAATATTAGTAGATAGAACCCATACAAAGAAAAGTTCTTTGGGGTCCTTAATAATTTTAAAGAGCATAAAGGATCTCGAGACCAAAATGTTTGAGAAGTGCTACTGGGTTAGAAGTTAAAGGCAATGTGTTTTCTGATAACACTTTAAACTCTAGTGTATAGCAATTAAGAGTCTCAGATTAAAAAATATCTTTTGAGGGGCACCTGGGTGGCTCAGTCAGTTAAGCATCTGACTTTGGCTGAGGTCATAATCTCGCAGTTTGTGGGTTCGAAGCCCGCATCAGGCTCTGTGCTGACAGCTGGGAGCCTGAAGCCTGCTTCAGATCTGTGTCTCCTTCTCTCTCTGCCTCTCCCTGGCTCACGCTCTTTCTCTGTCTCTCAAAAATAAATAAATGTTAAAAAAAAAATCTTTTGAAAATGTCTATGTCTCAATTTATCTTTCTACTCTTTTAAAAAATTTTTTACTTTTTTATTTTAGAGACAGAGTGTGCACACATCAGGGAAGGGCATAGGGAGACAGGGAGAGAATCTCAAACAGGCTTCCTGCTCAGTGAGGAGCCCAATGCGGACTCCATCCCACGACCCTGGGATCATGACCTGAGCCAAAATCAAGAGTTGGACACTCAACTGACTGTATTACCCAGGCGCCCCTCAATTTCTTTATCTTTAAAATGAGGTTATAGTACAACTATAATACTAATCTATATTACGTTAAATAACAGATTAACCCAAAACCTTCATCATAGTAGCTTGGATTAGAATCAAGCATTCTAAAAAATACGGACAGGAACATTAACAATAAATTTAAAGAAATTTCTTCAACTTTCTGTTCCTTTTCTCAACTCCATGCTTTCTCAAGAATAGTAGAAAAATGTGTCCAATTTGCTTTCACAACATTCAGTCCCTGAAGGCTTATACTTTTAGGAGATTAGTAGTCTAACCAATTTGTCTTGGCCCACATTAGTGAAAAAAATCATCACAGGTGAAATTTCACGGTAACAAAATTCATTTTAACTGCATACTGTGTAGACAGCTCTTGAACTTGGGTGATGGCTTGGTGTTGTCTCATGCTGCTATCATTATGGCAAATTTCAGTTTAAATAAATCAAGTGGCCACTCTCTTCCTGTTCACTGCAGTGGCTATACAATGCCACAATGGCTTGATATTTATAGTCCATTTTACCTTCACATAGAGGGTTACCCATGTGAGCAGATCATTCACTGTAATAGAATCCAATGTCAAAAGAACTTGATATTTATAATCCCTGTTGCTTTAACAGAAGGGGAACACAGAGTAGCCCATTTACAAAATGACAGATAAGACCTGCCTAAGCGCACAATAATGTTTTGATTTAAGGCTGTTAACAGAGTGGATTTATTTAAAGTGTTCTTGTTTTTGGAAATTTTAAGATTCTAAATGAGAAACGGAAAAGAGTAAACCAGAATAGTCAAATACTGCTGAGTTAATAATAGATGGTCTTATTAAGAGATTACTATATGCAGGGGTGCCTGCGTGGCTCAGTCGGCTAAGCATCTGACTTTGGCTCAGGTCATGATCTCACAGTTTGTGGGTTTGAGCCCTGTGTTGGGCTCTGTGCTGACAGCTCGGAGCCTGGAGCCTGCTTCAGATTCTGTGTCTCCCTCTCTCTCTGCCCCTCCCCCACTCACACTCTCTCTCAAAAATGAATAAACATTAAAAAAACTTTTTTAAAAAGATTACATGCAGGTATTGTATGTGGTGATTGATGTTTTAGCTCACTGACCACCCCTCCTCCAAACAGTCCAATGATGTGGGCATTACTATTATTCTACTTTCACAAAAGGAAGGAAACAGATCTTTGCAGGATTTCAACTCAGACACTATGATCCAATAACCCACATTCTTAACCACTATCCTATTCCAGTTTCCACTACAAAATGGTGAGTTTTAGTCAAATCCAGAGTTAAAAAAACATTTTTCGTTGAATTTTTGTCCTCATTTGTTCTTGCTGCTTTGGCTGTTATGGGTTGAATAGTGTCCTCTCAAAAGATATGCTGAAGCCTTAACACCCAGGACCTGTGAATGTGACCTTATTTGGAAATGGGGTCTTTGCAGATTTACTTAAAGATGAGGTCTTTAGGGTGAGCCCTAAATCCAATGACTGGTGTCCTTATAAAGACTGGGAGAGTTGGAGACAGAGCCCCAGGGCGAAGACGGCCACACGAAGATGGAGGCAGAGGCCTGGGGTACGCTGCCACGAGGCAAGGAAGGCCACGGGCCACAAGAAGCTGGAAGAGGCAAGGATGATTCTTCCCAGAGAGCCTTTGGAGGGGCTATGGGTGGCCTACACCTTGATTTCAGACTCAGCCTCCAGAACTGGGAGGCTGTGTTTTGTAAGTTACCCAGTTAGTGGTCCCTTATTATGGCAGCTCTCGGCAACTAATACACTGACTTCATGGGCTGGAGGCCCAGCTGAACCTAAGACCCTAAGACTGAGGTCTCAACTGCAGTCCTGTGCCCAGCACAGAGTAGATGCCCCCTGGAGAGATCCCCTTCAAACCAACAGATGACAGGACCAAACTGAGCTAATAATTTGGTTTGAGTTCTAAAACTATTTTGAAGGTCTAGTTTTATAGTGAGATCATGGAGAATATTAAAAAAAAGAGAGAGAGAGAGAGAGATACTGCCTTAAATATTTTCTGGAACAAGGCAGAGTATAAAGGAAAACAAATGAGGTCTTTGAATTTTGATGCAGTGAACTTGTAGGTAATGGAGAGCCGCTAAAATGCATAGCTATAAAGATCATGTGCGGGCCGAGTGATGGCAGTGGGCTTCTAGAAGGAGAGGTGGCAGGGTCATCCAGCAAGACAGGGCACTGACCCATGGGGTGGCGGGGTGCTGGCTGGGGAGTCCGCCACAGTACTCCAGTGTGTGTGTGTGTGTGTGTGTGTGTGTGTGTGTGTGTGTGTGTGTGTGTTTTGTTTGTTTTTAATTAATTTTTGAGAGAGAGAGGAGAGAGAGTGTGCATGCAAGCAGGGGAGGGCAGAGAGAGAGGGAGACACAGAATCCAAAGCAGGCTCCAGGCTCTGAGCTGTCAACACAGAACCGGACAGGGGCTCGAACTCACCAATAGTGAGATCATGACCTAAGCCGAAGTTGGAGCCACCCAGGTGCCTCCCAACCTCCCAACTCTTGCACTGCACTGCGGTGGAGGTGGCACTTTTGGTATAGGGAGGGGCCACCTCTTCCTCCTAGAATGGACAGAAAGATGTCTCCGGAGATCATGCTTCCATTCCACCAACATTTATCAAAGTCTGTGCTAACTCTGGTCATCTGTTGACAGTGAGTGTGGAGAGGAGACTTTTGTCTTTCAAACACATGTTCATCTGCTAGGATCGTTGTCTGTTGTTTGGCAAGTACGACAGTAAGCTAGATATGGCTAAATTATACACCGGGATCTTATAGAATGTTTACATTCGGTCTACTTTGCACTTTCTAAAAACAAACAACAGAAAACATACTACTCATCATGACTCTTGTGTGCATCAGGCACTCAAGCCAGCTTAAGCAAGAGAAGGGAATGTATCTTCAGGTTACACTTGTGGCCCATGGGCCCTGGGAACCCAGGTGCAGCCAGGAAAGGCTGTGGACAGGAGAGCCCCCAGCTGTTCTCTACAACCCCATACACACTCCACGCACACCATGCTGATGGACTTTACATCTCCTTTGTTCAAGGGTCCAGCCCAGACTGAATGCATCAGGATTGTTTTGCTTCTGCAGGGGACAAAAGAAAGCAGTTCAACCTGGCTTAAGCTAATTAGGGAATTGAACAGCTCAAATAACTGAAAATTCCCAGCCAGCTGGATCCTGGTGGTCACAGGGCACTGTAAGAGGCAGTCCCCCCCTCCTCTGCTGGCTCAGCCCTCTTGGGACCAGGTGACCAACAGGACCTCCAGACTTTATATCCTTTGCCAACACTCTACTTTTTGGAGAGTCCCAGCAGGTCTCAGGAACCGCTGTAGGTAAGCCCAGCTTTGGTCACATGCCTGCCTTTGGACCACCCACAGGCAGGTGGAAGGAAATGCTCATTGCCTAGGCCTGGAGCCAGGGCCAAGGTCAGCCCTACCCCAAACATATTAAGAGCAAATGCTACATGAAGTTGACTGTTGGGTATGGTACTTTAGATAAGTTAAATTGTTTTAAACTCAGCATCATGTCTGTTTACTAATTGAATCGGCACTTTATCCCCTTTTATAGGTGGGGAAATTGAGGCACTTATGAATGCGTCTTAGTCAAGGCCTCAGAGTTGTAAGCTGCAAGAGCTGGGGTTTGACCTAGACTCCCAGGCCACAAAGGCCGGGCTCTTGACCACTAGCAGAAGGGATCTGCTACCAGCCAAATGGGACATGGATGCTGGGCTGATCACAATAACAGATGTCCAATAGCCATTCTGATTTCTCGCTCTGTGGAGAGAACTACGTCCCCAGCCTGCTGGCCCAGGGTGATATCATGTTGTACCAAGGTGGCTGCTTCTGCTATGACCTAGTACATGGACTAGTTCCAAAAAACAGAAGGGACAATACAATAAGCACCCTTCCATCATTATTCTCTGGGGAGGTGGTCGAGAAAAGGCAATTTGATCATGGGGATAAAAATAAAAAGCTATCAACCCTAGGCCTCTGGGTGTAGTTGCTTACATTTTATCCCATCCAAAGTTTTGTCTCCTACAAGGGGGTGCGTGGGCATGAAGAGGCCAACAGTCTAAAGGTGCATAGGGAACCCACTGGGCTGGAGGAGACGCCCAAACACGTTCCCTTTTCAGTTGTCTGGGTCCAGGAGGGGACCCAGAAAAGAAGCCCAGTTCCCCTTGCTGTTAGGAAAAAGCACAATCATTTACAGATTGTTACCTTATGGTTGAACTGCACTTTGAAATTTGGATCATGGAGAAAGTGAATCTATTTTTTGCATATCCCCAGCAAGACTGTCAGGAGAACTGTCTTCAGGTCTTAGAATCCCGGATGGATAAAGGTGGTCTGTAGTCTTAGTTGATGCTGCCACTGGGGGCCCAGGAGTCATTATGAGCTAGGCAGAGCTCCAAAACAAGATCTACTTTACTGGAAAGCTAAACTACGCCACCCACTCAAAACTTCTACCTAATGCTTGAAATTTCCATCTCTTTCACACCTGTGTTCTGTCAGCTTCTGCTATTCGCTGTACTGAGAAAGAGTGAAGGACAGCTTCTAGATAAACTGTAAGTAAATACAATCAGAGAAACATCCTATGTGAGTGGAGTGCTGGAGAGGTTGTGAAGGTTTTGTTTTGTAAAGCCTTTGGTGTGATTTGAGAATCAACAGCAGAGAGGAGGGAGAAGGAAGGAAGGAGGGGCCAGGCTTTATGCACGAGGAGCCTGGGGTCTAGGGAGCTTTAGGAGTTACTTGTCACCCCAATTAAAGTACTAGAGGCAGAATTTACATTTTCACCATCTTTCTTGTGCCCCATCCTGGTTCCCCACAGGAAAGGGACAAAGAGAGAGAAGAAGAAAATGAGAAGAGAGGAAAGCTGAGAGGCAGTAGCAGCATAGAGACGTAGAGGAGGTAAGAGAGAAAGGAGACCCCAGGAGAGGGAAAAGGAGAGGGAGAGAAGCCCAGACAAGAAAAAATAATATTGAAGGAGAAGGCAGTTGGAGGACTGCCTCCCTGACTTCAGACTTACTATAAGCTGCAATAATCAAGACAACTGGTGAAAGAACAGACCAACAGATTAGTGGAATAGAGAGCCCACAAACAGACCTACATAAATATAATCAACTGATCTTGGACAAAGATCTTGGAAAAGACAATACAATGAAGAAAAGACAGTCTTTTCAACAGATGGTGCTGGAACAACTGGACATCCACATGCAAAAACATGAGTCTAGACACAGACCTTGCACCCTGCATAAAAATTAACTGAAAATGGACCACAAACCTAAATTAAAATGCAAAGCAATAAAACTACAAGATAACACAGCAGAAAATGCAGATAACCTTGGGTTTGGTGATGCCTTTTTAGATGCAATGCCAAAGGCAATATCCATGAAAGTAAGAATTGGTAAGGTGGACTTTATTATAACAAAAATTTCTGCTCTGCAAAAGACACTGTCAAGAGAATTAAAAGACCAGCCACAGACTTGGAGAAAATATTTGCAAAAGACATATCTGATAGAAGATTGTTATCCAAAATATACAAAGAACTCTTAAAACTCAACAATAAGCAAATAATCAGATTAAAAATGGAGGGCGCCTGGGTGGCTCAGGCAGTTAAGCATCTGACTTCAGCTCTGGTCACGATCTCACGGTTCATGGGTTCAGCCCCACATTGGGCTCTGTGCTAACAGCTCAGAGCCTGGAGCCTGCTTCAGATTCTGTTTCTCCCTCTCTCTCTCTGCCCCTCCCCCCCTCAAAAAGATGAATAAACATTAAAAAATTAAAAAAAAAAAGGGCCAAACAACAGGTACATGAAAAGATGCTCGGCATCACTACTCATCAGGGAAATGCAAATCAAAAGCATTCTGAGATATCACCACACATCTGTTAGAGTGGCAACTACCAAAAAGGCAAGTGATAACAAGTGTTGGAGAGGATGTGGAGAAAAGGGAACCTTAGTGCACTGTTGGTGGGAATATAATTTGGTACAACCACTACGGAAAACAATATGAACAGTGTGGAAAGCTCCTCAAAAAGTTAAACACAGAGCTACCTGTGATCCGGTAATCCCGCTTCTGGGTTTATATCTGAAGGAAACAAAATCGCTATCTTGAAAAGATACCTGCACCCTCATTATTTACAGCATTGCAAATATTACTTATTGCAGCATCATTTACAATGTCAGAGACATGGAAACCTAGTTCTGTTGACAGACGAATGAATAAAGAAAATGTGGTGTATGGTGTGACATATATATCATATAATATATATCATATGTATTAGAATATTATTCATCCATAAAAAAGAAGGAAATCCTGCTATTGGCAACAACACGGTTGGGTCTTGAGGGCCCTATGCTAAGTGATGGAAGCTAGACTAACACTCTATAATATGACTTATATGTGGTATCTATTTTTAAAAAAGCCAAACTCATAGAAACAGAGTGGAATGATGGTTGCCAGGAGCTGGGGGTGGGGGAAACGAGGAGATGCTGTTCAGAGGGTACAAAGTTATAGGATGAATAAATTCTAGGCATCTAATATTCAGCATGGTGATTACAGTTAACATGTACTGGATAGTTGCTAAGACCATAAATCTTAAATGCTCTCACCACACACGTGCACAAAATTATAACTATGTGAGATGGTGGATGTGTTAACTAACCTTACTGTAGTCATCATTTTGCAGTATATACATGTATCAAATCATCACCCTGTGTACCTTCAACTTAAATATGTCAATGATATCTCAAAAAAGCTGGAAAATAAATAAGATAGGATAAAGAAAAAAGTGGGTCAAAGACTTAGCAGACACTTCATTAAAGAAGATACACAGTGGCAAATAAGCATATGAAAAGATGCTCCACAACCGTAGGTCATTAGGGGATTGCAAATTACGACAACTACAACACACCCACCAGAATGGCTAAAATTCACAACACTGACAACGCCTGAATGCTGACAAGGATGTGGGGCAACAGGAACTCCAGGAACTGTCGTCATTCGTTGCCAGTGGGAATGCAAAATGGTACGACCAGTTGGGAAGTCTGGTGGCTTCTTATAAAACTCAACATTCCTTTACCATAAGATCCAGTAATTGCACTCTTTTGTATGGACCCATGGGAGTTGAGTAAAAAGATCAGGGGTTATGGAGGAGGGAGGGAGATAAATGGATGGAGCACGGGTTTTTTTAGGGAAGTGACACTTCTCTACATGATGCTATAATGGTGGATATATGCCATCATAGATTTGTCCAAACTCATAAAATGCTCAATACCAAGAACGAACCCTAAGATAAACTATGGACTTTGGGTGATAGTGATGTGTCAATGGAGGTTAATGAATTGTAAAAATGTCCCACTTTGCTAGGGGATATTGATAATGGGGGGAGGCTCTGCATGTGCTGGGGCTGGGAGTGAATGGGAAATCTGCACCTTCTTTCCAATTTTGTTGTGAACTTAAGACTGCTTCAAAAATAAATTCTCTTACAGAAAAAATTTTTAAATAAAAATAAACTGAGCAAAGAAAAAAAAAAGTTGGTAAAAGACCTTCACTGCTGATCTTGGAAGTTCACTGAAGTCCGCTTTGCAGCCCCAGCCTTCTGCTGGAAGGTTAAAGAAATGCCTACAGAGGCCGGCACGCCCCCTGCAGGAGGGGAGGGGCGAGGTGAGGCGAGGGGATGGTTTAGGGTTGGCCTGAGGCTCTTAGAGCAGGTCTCAAGCGGAATTACCAGGAAGCTCTTAAAAGTACCAGTGCTCGGGTCTCCTCACACTGAGACTTTCCCTTGGCAGAGTCCAGGCGGGGGGAAGTGAAAAGCGCTCTCCTACATTCTAACGTGCAGCCGGGGCTGAGAATCGCCGTGACCGAGCGGCGGTGGGTGGGGGACGGGGCTGGAGGTCAGAGTACTGGAAGGAAAGGAAACCTTTCCCGAGAAGAGGACACCCCGCGCGGTCGCACGCTTGGGTGCTCACTCCAGCCGCGCTTTCCAAGGGCCAGCAGCCTAGGTCAGTGGCTTTCACGTCAAACACAGGTGTCGTATCGGCAGGTGCACCAACGTGGGCACTGGAAGGAGGGAGACTAGAGCCTTGGGACTGCAGCAACGCCCGGGACCGGGTGTGGGGCCAATCGCGCGCCCCCCGGCTTCCCTGCGTCCCCGGAGCCCGTTTTACTATGGAGGCCCAGGCGCCGCGTGCGGACTCTGAGTTCGCGCTCTAGTTGACAAGGGCTTTGTCACTTTTCCTACTCTGTTGCCACCAAGCGGTGATGACGCCAATTCGGTCCTCACTTTGGTGACGCGAGGACAAATGGGTGACCACGTATGCTTCGGAGCAAACTTTCTCCTACACCTGCTAACTGGCCACCTTTAACAGGAAAAACAGGAGAGCACACAAACTAGAAAAAAACCAAAACCAAACCACGCAAATACACACACGCACATATACACACACAGTGCGCGCGCGCCTGCGCAGGGGTGAGAACGAGCTCACAGGAAGGTGGAACCAGCGCAAGACCTTAGCGCCAGGTTGGTGGTCTCCCTGTCACCGGCCGCCAGAGCACCCCACGCCTTCTCCGCGCACCTACCCGCGGCTCCACACCTTGCTGCCTTCGCCCACGCTGCCCTCGGCGGCCGGGAAACCGATTTGGTGGTCTGAATACTTTGGGGACCCACCGGAGGGAGGCCTGATGCCCTCTCCCCCAGCGTCCTCCTCCACGGCGCGGCCAGCACACCTGCAACGCCGCACACCCCAGCGCTCGGGAAACACCTGTCTGGGGGAGGTGGGACCGGAAACGCGTGTCTTCCGGCGCGCGCCGCCCACCCCCGCCGCCTGCCGCGCTGCAGGCGCCCGGCGGTCTCTCGGGTCCGGGCCCTTTAAGGCGGGTGGTTGCGGCAGCCGCGCTCGGGGCGGGGCAAACAATGCGCGCCACGCGGGGCCGGATCCGCAGCGGTAAGTAGGGGCGAGGCCCGCCTCGGGCTGGGCTGTGTCGTTGCACTCCCGGTGTAGAGCCCGTCCCACGTGGCTGGGGGTCCCGAAGGGCCCAGTGGACCGGCTGCCCGACCCCCACTTCCACCGGTTCCCGGAGCCCTGGGGCCCGCCGGAAGCGAGTGCGTACCTGTCGGCCCTTAGGAGGGGGCCGGGGGGGCGGGTTCGGGGGACTCGGGGCAGGCCTCCGAGCCGCGGACGCCCGAGTCCACCCCGGACCCGGGCTCTCGCTCTCCCCGCCGGCGACTCGGAATCCGCCAGTGTGTTTCACTTCCAGTCTCGGCGAGCTGGAGCTGCGTCGACCGTGTATATCCAGCTGGTGTCAAAAAGCCGGATAATCAAACCGTTAACACCCAGTCCAAGTGCTGGTTCGGGTCCTCGGCGGTGACTAGTGAACGCACTGAATTTAGAGGGGGTGGAGGGAACACCTAAGCAAAACAGCAGGAACTACCCTGCCGGCCGCAGCGGGCGGTAGCTGCAGTCTGCGTGGGCCTGGCCAGTTTAGAAAGAGCCGCGTTCTCCGCGGCCCTGGGCGGTCAGCGCCGCTCCGCTCCGCTTCTAACGCGGCTGGGTTCGGAATTCAGCCAGTGGTGACAGCAGAGTGCGTAGGGCATCCTGCAGGAGTTGCACGGTCTTGGGTTCTTGTGCCCAAAGACACCTTTTAGCATGGATTCAGGACTAAATTTCTCTCCCCAGAAGGGGAAGAGCCATGCAAAAGGAATTAGACAAAGGTTCCCCCCACCTGTGTTTCTTCTTTTGAACATGTAAAACGACCTTTAAAAAAACATTTGGAGCGATTTAAAAGAGAATGAGTATTTCTGGCCCTAGCGTCACGCGAGATTCTTTTGCCCAACAGCTTTGAGGGAGCAGAGAGCTGGATGCAGGTGACATGGCCCTGGTGCCCTACGAGGAGACAGCGGTAATGGGCTTGCAGAAATTCCACAAACCTCTTGCCACCTTCTCCTTTGCGAACCACACGATCCGGATCCGGCAGGACTGGAGACAGCTGGGAGTCGCCGCGGTGGTTTGGGACGCGGTAAGTAAGACCCTGGGGCCTCTGACCACAATTGATTTTAAGACTGGCTTTCTTCTTCTTCCTTTTTTTTCTTTTTTTTTTTTTTTTAAATAACAGATTTATTGAGATATAATTTATATACCATACATTTCACCTGTTTATACAATTCTGTGATTTTTTAAAAAAGTAAATTCACTGAGAGGTGTAACCATCACCATGCTCTGTTTTAAAAACATTTTCATCCCCCAGCCCCTCCAAAAATACTTATACCCATTGGAATCTCTTACTTCCCTGCTCCCTCCCCCAACCCCAAAAGATTGCATTTTGAGGGTGAATAAAGGAAAGCTGAGGGAAAGTAAATTACTTGCCAGTAATATACCCAACAGGAAAGAGGGAGGGAGAGCTGGAAGGAAGGCAGGAATCCCCTAACTGCTTTGGACTCTCATTAAGTTAATTTTTCACTTAAGTTTCATTTTGAAAATATTGCACAAAGAATACTGTAAAAAGTGGGAGAGCCCAAAGTGAAGATCACATGTTTTCCTGAAGTTTTCCGTAGTTGTAATGGTCACAAAATTATACTATTAGTTGCTTTGTTTTACTGCTTCCTCTCACAGCACTGTTCTGTCAGCTTTTGTGACAGTGACTTGCCCTCAAGCAGCTCGCAGTGGGAACTCATTTAATGTCGGATAAATGATAGATGTAATTTTGTGGTCTTAACATTGCGTCAGGGATGCTAGAGAAACATTCAGGTGTAAACATCTCAATGTATTGTAGCCTCTTCTAGGAATCTAGTCCAAGGTGATTACATGGAAAGTATTCCCAGAACGACTAATAGGGCACATAATAGTGAGGAATGGGTGAGCCTTTTGAATGCTCACCAAGAAGAGGAATTGTTACTTATGCTACTAGTATGTGGCTGTGAAAGACAAATTCTATTTAAAAATCATGTTAACAACATACAATGCTTTTAAAAAAAAATGTTTATTTTAGAGAGAGAGAGAGGGAGACAGGATCTGTGCTGACAGCACAGAGCCGAATGCGGGGCTTGAACCCGTGAACTGAACCATGAGATCATGACCTGAGCCAAAGTTGGGTGCTTAACCGACTGAGCCACCCAGGCGCTCCTACAATGCTTTTATAGAATTGTATGCAAATGCTAACTCATGCATCAGGTGTCCAAAACTTCCTTTCCCATACCTGATAATATGTGGTGAGGGCCCCCAGTGATGCAGGAGCACCCAGCTCCAGGAGCCCTGGGCGGGAGCCACTCTGCCTCTTCCTTTGGGTGACATCGTGGCCTAGCTGCCTTGAACTTGGGTTAGGAACTGGACATTCCTTTAAGCAAAATCACAGAGACTGTTCATGTAAGCTCCACCGGGGTCGTTTTGTAAACTTTAAGTGACACAGTAAGAAATGAAACTTCCCAGATTGAGCAGCACCCTATGTTGTGTGGGCAGCGTCATCGACCCCTGCTGTCCCCAGGAGGGACCTCGGTGGGGCCTAGGCTGCGTCCGCTCTAGCTCTAGGGTCATCTCCCAGCAGCAGCCGAGTTTCTGTGTGTGTTGTTAAACTGGGACTGCAACCTTGCAGTGGGAGAGAGGGTGTGATGTCTTCCTGCCAGTGTAAAGCCCGCCTGAAACCCTTGGGGTCCTCGGCACTCGTTGACACGCAACGCTGTGTTTTGACTCAGGCCGTCGTTCTCTCCGCGTATCTGGAGATGGGAGCTGTGGAGCTGAGGGGCCGCCGCGCGGTGGAGCTGGGGGCCGGCACCGGGCTGGTGGGCATAGTGGCTGCCCTGCTGGGTGAGTGCCGTATGCTGGCTCCCTCCTTTGCGAGTGGAGCTCGTTGACAGGTGTGTTTGCTGCTTCCGTGACACAGACCCAGACCGGTTTTTCCCTTACTGGATGTTCTGTCCCCTGTACTTAGGAGTCACCTGCTGGTGTCTTTAACTCCAGTAAGCCTCGTTTCTTCTCTCTCTCTTGCTCTTTCTCTCATCCTGTTATTTATACTTCCCATGAAAGACTGCTTTGCCCCCTTTGGTTTTTTGTTTGTTTGTTTTTGTTTTGTTTAAGCAAACACACGTTTATTTGGGCATTTAGAATTGCAATTCAGGAGACAGTTGGGTTGTCTGAATTAGGTCCCTGCCCCTTTCAGTTTTATGCCAACAGTATGATCAGAAGGCAGTTTTCAGTTCAAAGAAAATTGTCGTGTTCATGTACATAGTTTTTTACACTTTAGGGGCCTTCTTGTACTCTGTTGGATTTAACCCTGCGAGGCAGGTAGAACAGATAGTCTCATTCATTGCTGAGGAAACTTTGCTGGTTCGTCTCTTCTGAGAAGGGCCGGCCCTGCTGTAGTTTGTACTGACATCTTACATTTAAAAATTCTCTTCGCGGTATACGGTTCTGAATTGGTATCGAGGTTTGTCATTTTTTTTTGTTTGTTTGGTACACAGATACTAATTTAGGCCTACAGTATTTTTAAGCTTTGTTTTTATTTTGTTATTTATTGTTGACTCCTTTCTTCAGCTTCTGGCTCAAGCCGTTCAAGCCACCCAGTGGGTAGACCAGCCTCTAAGATACAATATATAACATTCATCACTTCAATATCGTCACCCAGTGCTCTTGTCAAAATGCAGCTTCTGCTTCTGTAGGTTGGGGTCAGGCCTGAGAACCTGCATATCTAACAAGCTCCCAGGGGATGATGATGCAGACGCTGTTGGTACTCAGACCACACTTTGGTGGTGAGGAGCTAGAATTCCACTCCATTGTGGACAGGTGCTCGAGGACCCACTTAAGCCCCTCCTTTATTGTGTCCTCTTTCCGGTACCTTATTTCTTTTTTTAGTATTCTTTTCTGTGTTTAGATCTAGCCTTCCAAAATGTGGTGGGGAACATGGGCAGCCTGGTAGTTAACGGTGTGTAAATGGATCTAGGTCTCCATCCAACACCACGGCACCTTCAGGTACTGATGAGGCCCTCGCTCGTACACTGCCTTTTGTTCTCAAGTTAGCCTTACGACATTCCCGTGGGTGTTAGGTTTCATTTTTTTATTTTGTTTTACTTTATTTTATTTTATTATTTATTTTATTATGTTATGTTATTTTTACAGAAAGAGAGCAAGTGTGCGTATGAGCATGGGAGGGGCAGAGAGAGAGAGAGAGAGAGAGAGAGAGAGAGAGAGAATTTCAAGCAGGTTCCATGCCCATCGAGGAGCCCAACTCGGTTCCATCTCACAACCGCGAGATCATGACCTGAGCTGAAATCCAGAGTCCGATGCTTAAACTGACTGATCCACCCAGGCGCCCCACATTTAAAAATTTTTCATTTTGCCGGTGAAACTGGGGTTCTGGGAGGTTAAGTCACTTTGTGGAGTCCTGGTCAGTGGAGACCTGAGGACTCAAACCAGGTGCATCAGACACTTACTGTCTTTCCTTGACACTAAGTTTGCTGATGTGGGAGGAGTTAACTGGAAGGGAAATGAGGTTTCTTCTGTTTCCTCTGGACAAGCGGGTCTTCATGCAGAGCTGCGTCGGCTGGTGCAGAGACTTGCTAGTTGGCAAAGTGCATAGGTTTAGAGTTATACTTGGTTTTGACACCTTTTCTAACTCTTACTAGCTGTGTGACCTTGGGCAAGTTGCTTAATCTCTCCACTTCGATTTCCCTATAAAATGGGGATAATAATCAGTTCCTGCCACATTGAGGATCCAATGAGATCATGCACAGAAATCAGCTCCTTGACTAGCGCAAAGTAAATGCTCAATAAATGTTAATTGCTCCTCTGAGTATATCTGTTTGTGATCTAGAAATGCGGATCTGTGAGGTTGGGTGAAACAGGATGATGAGGTTCTTTAAAGACTAGCACAGAGTGGGGGACTAGGTAGTTGTCGCCCCACAAGACGATCGGCTTTGGGAGTGGGCTGGGACAGAACAGCACGGTGTTCTCTCGTGACTGGGGGGAGGTGCGCTTCCTGGCCTAGCTTCAATCCTTTCCTGCCGCGGAGCAGAATTCATTGCTGCCTTATTTCTTCTCCCCACAGCCCTTGGTATACTTGCCACGTTGTTCCAGCCTTTCTTACAAGCCCGTGTTTCTTGTGTCTGTCTCTCCTGGCAGGCTGAAGCTCCTGAGGCTTGGGACTGTGTCTCATCCTGTGTGTCCTTGGCCCCAGCCAGACCCCACTTGCCATGTGGTAGATACTCAAATAGTTCTGGAATAAGAGTTGGGCAAACTAGAAAATCATGAAAAGTAATGTTTCTCTCTCAAAAGTGATGTAACTCTTTTCAAAAATAGCCCTAGAAGCAGAATAAAGGGGGAAAAAGCCTAAAACATTCTAGTTATTCATGACTCTGCAACATAAATACTGTTAGCATATTGGTTTATTTCCTTCCATTCTTTTGCTTCCACTTGTATTTAAAAAAAAAATTTTTTTTTTAATGTTTATTTACTTTTGAGAGAGACAGAGACAGAATGCGAGTGGGTTAGGGGCAGAGAGAGAGGGGGACACAGATCTGAAGCAGGATCCAGGCTCTAAGCTGTCAGCACAGAGTCCAACGCGGGGCTTGAACTCACGAGCTGTGAGATCCTGACCTGAGCTGAAGTCGGACGCTCCACCCACTGAGCCCCCCAGGCGCCCCTCCACTTGTATATTTAATCACAGTTGTAATCGTGGTTATAGAGGTGTGTGTATGTGTGTGTATGCACATATGTATGTACGTACACATATGTGTGTCTCATTTCATGTTCTGTCGTGCGCATCTCTCTGCACTCCTGTGTGATTTGCACACCCGTTGTTGTGACTACAAAGTATAAGGCATTGCTTTTGAGGGTGAGACCTGAGGGTAAGAAAAAGTTACTCTCTTTAGAATGGAGGCAGCGAGAACTAGAATAGGTGGTGATTTTGAACGTGTCAGAGGTTGATTGTTCTCCTTTTTAAAAAAGTATTTTCATTTTTCGTAACCCGAATCATTTATTCCCAAATTCAGGGAACACCCACCATATGCCAGGCTTGGGTTTAGGTGCTGAGGCTTCCGGTCTTCTCAGGAAGCTTCCATTCTAATTCTGATGGGGAGGAAGGAAAAGACAGATTCTATTAAAAAGCCAGGGAAAAAAACCCGATAAGTTCTATGCAGAACTTGAATAATGGGTGATGAGATTTTCCTATTAAAAGAAAAAAACAGCTTTTAATTACTGGGCAGTTCCCACATTCTGTCTATTCAGTCTGTCCTTCTCACTGCGCCCCCCTGCCTGGTGGGGAGGTCTACTTGGAGCTCTCTTCCCCTCGGGAAATGAAGGCTTAACAGAGGTTAGGTAACTTGCACAAGGTCACAACACTCCTGGATTGTGGAGTTAGAATTGGAATGCTGTTCTGACTCACACCCTCGTCCTTAGTTTGAAAATCTCTTTATACTGTGTGGAAAGTATTCTTAGAAAAAAATCATCCCATTTTAAAGATAGGGTTCTGTAAGTTGGGGTGGGGTCAGGGAATGTGGGTTTTTGTTTTTTTTTTTTAATTAAAAAAATTTTTTTTTCTTTTTGGTGTTTATTTTTGAGAGAGCACAAGCAAGGGAGGGACAGAGAGAGGGAGACAGAATGTGAAGCAGGCACCAAGCTCCGAGCTGTCAGCACAGAGCTCGATGTGGGGCTTGAACCCACAAACCATGAGATCGTGACCTGAGCTGAAGTCAGACCCTTAAACGCTTAACTGACTGAGCCACCCAGGCCCCTGGGAATCTGGATTTTAAAGGCTTCTGAGGTGATTTGATGCCCAACCAAGTCTGGGGAAGAGTCTTAAAATATAATGCTCAGGAAGAAGTTGTCTTTTAGTTTTCTATACTTGTAGTGTAAATCTCCACTGAGCTTTCCACTTCTTTGTATGTTTCACTGAAGGCTGGGCATCTCTACCTGCGTGTTTCTCAGCGCCTCAAACAGTATGTGTGTTTAAACTTGAACTCTTCTACCCTTTGCAAACTCGACCTTTTGTTCTCTTGAGTTAGTGTGGCTATCCAAGTACGCACTCAGGCCCACCCGCGCCCCATAACCACCCCCGCCCCCGCCAGCCCTGCCAGCCCCACTGACCCATCTTCTAAGGATTTCTTGATTCCAGTTCTCCCTTTGCGTTGCCCCCGCCCGGCTGGAGCTCTCAGCATCTGTCTCCTCCGTGAGGCTCTGCAGGTCCCCACCACCTGACCTCTCTGCCTCTGCTTTGTCTTCTCAGAGCCACTTCCCAGTAGACTGAAGTGGCCCGTCCATGATGCAGAAGTGCTGGGTGGCCGGTACTTAAACACCCCTCTGCCTCCCCACGGCCGAACACCCCTGAGGCTCTCACCTCATTCTGACGGACTGTCAGGCTCATTTTGCAGATGCGCACGCTGTTTTCGGTTCCAGGGACGCACACGCTGCTTCTGGTCCATCCCTTCTGCCTCGGATGCCCTTTCTTCACCCTTTCCCCTGGTTAGTGCCACGTCTTTCCAGTGTAAGCTCAGATTTCCATTCCTTCCAAATCCTTTCTTTGACCTCTGGCCCTCTCGGAGAATTTCTCCCTTGTGAAACTTTCCTGGCACTCCAGGTTACCATATTTTACTCCCCACAGTGTATCACAGTTGTGTTTCTGGGTCTCTCCCTCATGAGGCTGAGCTTCTAGAGGCCAAGCATCTTCTTGCTCGTCTCTGTGTCTCTAGTACATAGCACGTGTTCAAATGTTCCAAGGTGTTGCTCACAGAAGTGCAAATGGGAAGTGATGGTAAGCGTTTACATGTTCTTTGTCCATTACCAAGTGAGAGGCCACGGGGTGTGTGGTGCCGGGTCCCTGCCCATTAGTCCTCATGAAGTCAGCCTTGCCTTGGAGGGCACCTGTCTGAACACCTTGTGAACCTCCCAGGGGGGGCATTTCCTCCCGTCTTCAGTCGTGGGGGCTCTGCCCTTCCCGCTTCTCCTGTAGGCTAACCTCCAGGCGAAGGGCGGCCCTCTGCTTGTTCCAGGCCTGTGGCTGTGCAGCCGAATGTGGCTGCTGCCGGGTCTCTCTTCACCTTGAGGATCCAGGAATGTTGGGGGGGGGGGAGGGGAAGTGGGGGGGGGGCAGTGGATGCTACTGTGCTTCCTCTCCTACTCTGCCAGCCTCCTCCCACCCTCTTCCTCCATCCACGCTCCCAGCCAGAGACGCATCTTCTCATTTCACTGAGGAGACTGATGCGGTCAGAAGAGAACTTCTGTATCTCCCTCACTGCCTCCAGCCCTGCTGTGCCCCACAGTCTCTGCCTTTGCTCCTGATGTGCTCGCAGCCAGCCCCTCCCCCCCCCCCCCCCCCCCCCGCCCCCTCCACACACACACACTGTCACTTTTCTTCCCTCTTTCTGCCTGACCCTTCCCATAAGCCTGCAAACTGGCTGGCTCCCATCTGAAAACAGAAAACAACAACAACATTTTTTTGAGAGAGAGAGGTGCAAGTGAGTGAGGGGCAGAGAGAGAGAGGGAGAAAAGCAGGGCTCGAGTTCACCCGAAGTGGGGCTTAAGCTCACCCAATGTGGGACTTGAACTCAGGAACCATGAGCTGAAGTCAGATGCTTAAGGACTGAGCCACCCAGGTACCCAAAACAAAAAGTTTTGACGATGTCTAACAGAAATGTATTTTCTGTAGCGGGAAATGTGTAAGATGAACCTGGGATATCTTGTCCCACCAGATAGCAAGGAGGCTAACAAGGACAACATGGGGTTGTGTCAAAAGTCTGCTGGCAGTATTTGAACGTCAATATTGATAATGGCACTGGATCCAAATATATCAAATATGTTTAATCCGTGAGTTGATGATACAACAACAGAATAAACCTCATCAGTCATCTCTGGAGGCTGCTTTGGAGTCCAGTTTATAAAAGGGGAGGGAGGAGCAAAATTTATCCTGCCTTTCCTATTCAGTTCCTATACAAAATGAGTAACAAACTATAATCGAAAGAAACTATCCTTTATAGAAATTTCTCAACAAACAAATGCAAAAGGAATGTAGTGAATTAAAGATCTGGACATTGGGTATTCATGCCTGTTCACGTCACAGAAATACAGCTTACCAGGTACTACATACCCCTTGATGAAGAACATATCACCACCTCTGAAATAGCCTTGCTCAAAAAAGTCAAATTTACGGGAGATACAGAGGAGAGAGGAACAGACTAAACTATATAAAATGGCACGGTCGGTGAAATCCAGATTGTGGGAAACTACAGGACAAATGATTTGTTTCTTCCCCAAACTGAAAGGGGAAACAAAAGATTGTAGGGAAACTGATAGATTAAAAGACACTTAAGACATCCCTGTGCTCCTCTCCGTAAACAAACACCCAAAAGGAAACCACAGGCAGGGCTGCCGTGTTCAGGGACGGTCGTCTGGGTGACGAAACGTGAGTGGGTGGTAAGGAAGAGCTTCCCGGCAGAGTCAGGGTTGGCTGCTCTTGGGTGGGCGTATTTGGGAGCTGGCCCCGGGGTGGGTGCGTGGCGTGGTTACAGCAAAGGGGCACACCACCAGCCTCCTTCACCTGGGTCACTGTGGGGGCCTCGTCACAAGGCCCCTTGCTTCCGGCCTGGCCCTACTGCTAGAAAGTCTGTTAAAGTCTAACCTCATTGGCGCTTCCGCTCAGCACTCTCCATTAGCTTCTCCTCTCAGAAAATAGCCAAAGCCTTTCTGAAACCTGACGTGTGCGGCCCTCGGTGGTCTGCCTCCTGCCTGTTACTCCTTTGGCCTCATCTTCTGCTTTGTCCCTCCTGCACTCGTTCCTACCATTCTGGCTGCCCTGGCCTGCCCACCGCGGGCCTGTGTACCTGCTCTTCTGCCTGCTGGGGATACTGCCCCTCCTGTGATGCACTTCGCCTAAGTCACTGTCTGGGTGAGGCCTTCCCTTATTCAGTCTGCAATGTCCCACCCGCTTTCCTTACCTCTGGACATCTGTCTCTCTTTCCTGCTTTATTTTTGCCCTAGTGAGTATCTCCAACTAACGTACTGGTCATTCTGACTTCAAAAACACCTCTTATTGCCTGTCTCTTCACTTGAATCTAAGCTCTGAGGTAGGGGTTTTTGTCCTGTGGTCGCTAGCAGCCACTTGGATATTTATGCAGTTGATAGAGGAGTGGCCAAGTCGCATCAAGGTCCTACCGAAACTCGTGGAACACCTAGCAGATTAGAAGTAGCCTCAGAACCTCAGAAACCCTCCGAGACAGGCGTCGGAAAGGTCTACGTGCAAAAAGTATTCAAATGAACACCAAGGTGATCTACAAAAGACTAGATCACTCCAGTATTGCCAGCAAATACAGACCGTTGTTACGAAATCCAGACATAAATTTCTAAGTCAAACCAGGAAAAGGCTGTCTGTGAGCTTGACTGTGGGGGGAGACCGGAAGTGACTCTGCGTTCTTCTCCTTGAGGCAGCGCGCTGCTCGGCCAGAATGGTCAACGCGGTAGGTGCGTGCTTGTAAAGTCCAACAACCGGAGCACCTTTGTCAGGGTCACACGGAGCACTGTAAACGTCAGATTGAATTCCACCAGCTGCCGCTGAGGGGGTGCTTGCCGTAGCCGGTGTGGAACCCCGTGGGGGCGTGACCCACGAAGGTCACAAACTACAGAAGGCACGGAAGCGAGAATCTTCTGAAAGAATGGAAATTACGTTAAATTTCAGAAGTTACAAAGTCAGAGCTGAACGGGATTATGCATACGGTTCCTGCAGCGCAGATGAGGTACTTCAGGGCCGGCCTTAGCTAGTTGCTTCACTGCTGTCAGGGTGACTACAGTTCGGTCTTCTCCCAGCCGTATTGGTTCCCGGCAAACATTTAGTTCATGGTAAACAACTCGTGAGAAACGTTGATGAAATACTGCCTCCTTTGCCGTATGCATGCAGGAACTCAGCATTTAGTAAACATGATCTCACGTTTTAACCTACGGTAATTTAGTACAATCTAGGAATTTCTAGGTTTAACCACTTTTCAAAATATATACATATATATGTGTACATACATACATATATGTATATAACTTACGTGTATATACATACATGTATATATATATATATAACTTAAATACATACAGGTTGGCTGCTTCCTAACAGCATAAGGAGATGTGGACTGGGATTTCTTAATAGCCAATTAATCCCTCCTTGATTCTTGTTAAAGCTTAGACCTGAGAAAGTAGCCTTTCCCTGTTTTTGGTATCTTGTTGTCTTTATAATCATTTGCTCCTAGATTTTTCTTTTGTGGATTCCATTTTACCTTCAGGTCTACTGACTCGAAGATCATGAGCTAATGAATAAAATGTAGTGGTAGATACCTGTGGGAGGTGGGCCAGTTCCACCTGCAGAATCCAGAAGCTTCAGTGTAGGGTCACTGGGGGGCTCTGCACTTCAGAGGCACAACTTAGCAAACAGATGTGTCAGAGGGGCAAATCCAAAGTTCACTTTTACCAGTAAGCGGTGCAGAGGAGCTGCTGGTCATTTTCTGATCGTTTGCAGCCATCCCTGAAGGGCATGAGCTTCTGGATTTCAGGTGGAATATTAGAGACACTCCCCCTCCCACCCCCCGCTTGACTTGACACCCCTACCTGTTAGTTGTATTGATGTGCACATGACTCTCTCTCTCTGTCCCACATTCTAGGTGCTCATGTGACTATCACGGATCGAAAAGTAGCATTAGAATTTCTTAAATCAAATGTTCAAGCCAACTTACCTGCCCATATCCAACCCAAAGCTGTTGTTAAGGAGCTGACTTGGGGACAAAATTTGGGGAGTTATTCACCTGGAGAATTTGACCTGATACTTGGAGCTGATATCATATATTTAGAAGAAACATTCACAGATCTTCTTCAGACTTTGGAACATCTCTGTAGCAACCGCTCCGTGATTCTTTTAGCTTGCCGAATTCGCTATGAACGAGATAACGACTTCTTGGCGATGCTGGAGAGGCAGTTTACTGTGACTAAGGTTCACTACGATCCTGACAAAGACGTACATATTTACAAAGCACAGAAGAGAAACCAGAGGGAGGACTTCTAGTTGGCTGTAATTTTTAGGAATGTTGTTATTGAGTGTGTCGGTGAAGGTCTTAGCCTGGGAATCGAACCACATTTGATGAAATGGCTCCTGAACAAAAAGTCTAACCAACCAAAGGTTCCCAAGGGACAAAGCACATGTGCCGTTTGAAAACAAAGTGGCACTTTGTCCCACTGCTGTGACTTCATAGTCCTATTTTACTTTGAAAAGTCCAACTAGCGTTAAAGGAATGTATGAGATATCTGTATCCCATACTGCCCCCTCTTGGTGAAAATTTTCACTGGTGATAGAATGAAGGGCTGGTATAAAAGGGCCTTCAAAGCAGTGAGCTTGTTTCGGTGAGGCTAACCCATGCAAGTTCTATTAAATACATTCTGAGATACATGTTGAGCCCAGTTTTCTAATTTTCTGAATATAAAGCAAGAGGCTTAATGTATATTCCCTGAGCTGTTGATGCTCTTGAAATCTTTTGTCTGCCCCATTTAGGTTTTAAGTATTACTTTTGGTTACTTGAGATGAGGATATGAGTTCCCTGAGGTCTCGTTTCATGCTTTTTGGCTTAATTTCCGATTTAGGCACACAAACAAATGAAGTAAAACTAAAAGTTGAGCTACGTCTTGAAACCACCATGTGCTGTGCCTGGGGTGTCGTCTTCAATAGCTGTAGTTTTCCCCTGGCACTCCCCTTTCTCAGATGTTGTGTTTGTATTTCTTTCCTAGGCTTTCCCCTCCTTCGTATAATGCATAAGATGACGTTGAAAACAGTTGGAAATCTCACCCCTTCATGGGAGGTTAGCTCCCCGAGAAGCTCCTTCCACGTTGTGCTTGTAATTGCTTATTCCATGTCTGGATTCCCCAGAAGATGGGGAGCTTCTGGGGGCCAGGACTGGTGCCTCCTCCAGGGCTGCGTCCCAGCAGCCAGTGTCTCAGGGCCAAATATTCACTGAATGAAAAACTGCATTCCATTTAGAGGGTACTGGTATTTGGGTTAAATGACTGCTACATTGTTTTATGATTATCTTTGACGGACTTTATGAATGAAGTCTCTCTCTCTCTGTCTCTCTCACACACACCCCCCCTTTTTTTTTAAGCAATGTAAAAGCTTAACAGTTTAAACAAATTCAGATGACAAGAATTAAAATCTCAGTATGGTCGAGGGTACTGGAGATAGATCTTTGTAAATCATCGGAAACAAGACCTCCTTCCTCTTAACCTTTTAATGACTACCTTGGATGTGAAAATACCCAATACATTATTTTCTACATATATTTTAGAGGTTTTACTTTTAATAAAGATGAATTATGAATTAAACGTTCTGAGCATTCTGTGACGTACAGGTTCAACACAATTTTGATAAATGCACGTGACATAGAAATATCCATAGTCCAGCAAATCCGTAAAACGCCAATACTGTGCTATGAACATGGAAGGTCTTTTAAAACAAGTAAAACACAAGCCCCGCAGTATCAACACTGTAATGAAATGAAAGGCCGGTCCCCCACTCAGGTATGTTCTTCGAAATGAGTATTTTAATTGGGGTTCAGCTCCTTTAATATCCCTGACTTTGCAGAACAGACATTAAAGTGGTTTTGGGTGGGGATGGAAAACTTCAAGATGTCTGGGTGCTCTACCGAGTGAACGAAGCATTAATTGGTGGTGTTGCATGTTCATAAAACATTGAGGGTCAGAAAAGGTTGAAGGTAATTTTTTTTCTTGTCTTAATAGATGTCAATAAAAGGTAAGAAAAATTCAACAGGAATAGTTTGGTGTTTAAGTGAAAAATCAAATGATTTTTTTTGGCTTTGAGTTTAAAGTGTTGTCTCAGGCCAAGTTCCCTGGGGAAATACACTCAGAGATGGACATTAGGGTGTAGAAAGTTTAAATGGGAATGATTTCAAGATCGACATCTCTGAGGTAGTAAAAGTAGTAGGATTGGGAAATAGGGGGGAATTAGGCTGGGATGCAGTCAGGAGTCCTCAGAAACGAGAGCTAGGATGGCCCTGTAGCTGGGCCATACTAAGCCAAGAGGGCAGGGTTTTATATCCCTGCATAGATTAGTCATGTGATCTAAGGGGCATACCCTCAGGATGAAGAAAAGACCTGGAGAGAACTCAGCTGAGAGCCATCCTCCAACATTGCCAGAAGCTGGGGAAGTGAGTGCTTAATGGGTGTGTGGGGGTGAGGGATGGGGCTGGGGGTAGACGTTATATCTGGATAGTATGCCACAGTGTCCGCTATAAATGTCAGGAAAGCTGTGATGGCTTTCTCTTATGTTAAAGGATTGACCTCAGGAACGTGTATTCTAAGTGTGCCTGTCTTATCCTCAAGGATAGAAACCTAGTCTAAACCAACTATATGCTAAGCATTGATTTTCACACTGCTCAGTTTTAGAACTCTTAGTTCTCCAGTGACTTTTCCCACAATTAAGATCAAATACTGGTGCCAAGATGCTATGTTAAAATATATGTAGGACGTCAGGTTCTTAGAACTACCACTATAAAGTACGCTGTCATTCCCTGTGCAGATTACTTATTTTTTTTAATGTTCATTTATTTTTGAGAGAGACCGAGTGTGAGCAGGGGAGGGGCAGAGAGAGGGAGACACAGAATCCGAAGCAGGCTCCAGGCTCAGAGCTGTAAGTACAGAGCCTGATGCGGGGCTCAAAGCCACGATCATGACCTGAGCCGAAGTCCCTGACGCTCAACTGATTGAGCCACCCAGCTGCCCCAAGATAGCAGTTTTTAAATCAGGAAGAGGGGCACCTGGGTGGCTCAGTTGGTTGAGTGTCTGACTCTTGATTTCAGCTCAGGTCATGACCCTTGGGTTGTGGGATTGAGCCCTATGTTGGGCTCCACTCTGTGGAGCCTGCTTGAGATCCTCTCTGCCCCTCTTGCCCACCCTCTCTCTCTCTCTCAAGATAAAAATTTTAAAGTAATTTTAAAAACCACTTTTTAATATACCAGCATGGGGCCTGACATCATAGTTGGTGAAATAGTCCTGTGATTTATTTTTGTGTCAGAGACATGGTCATAATTGTACTGCTACCCCAGAACCTCTACCTAGACATAAGCAGCATTCTTTTTTTTTAATTTAAATTTTTAATATTTATTTCTGAGAGGGCGAATGGGGGAGTAGGGCGGGAGGGGCAGAGAATCTGAATTGGGCTCACGCTGATAGTAGCTGGCCCGACGCGGGGCTTGAACCCACAAACCATGGGATCATGACCCGAGCCAGAGTCAGAGGCTTAACCCTGAGTCATCCAGATGCCCCGAAAAGTAACATTTTCAAGGTCTTTAACAAGAACGAGGCAACATGTTGCAGTGAGTAGGGAGAGCCTTGTTCTGGGAAAAAGAGAAACTGACAAGAACTGCATGAAATCAGGGCAGAACTCCGTTCTTTTTTTGTGACTTTGAAAATTGAGGATTTGTTAGCTCTGACGTTTCTTTCCAATCTTCAATCATATTATGCTTTTCTTTCTACAGCCAGGAAGTGTTAAAACTTAACACTAGAAGACGTGGTATGCTGAAAAATTAAGTTTCCTACCTGAGAACTGTTTCTGTGGTAGAGGGGAAATCCCTATAACAGAGGTGTGAAAGGGGGGCCTATCTGCTACAAAACCTTGTGTTGAGGCTGGCTCTGCCACTTCTAACTCCTAAAAATTACATACACTATAAAGCTTGACATTAAAAAAATACCAACATGATCTTTTTATTAAGTTAGCAAATTATTAATGCTTAGGAAGCAAACTTCAAATATGAAAACCATACTTAATAAACATTCCCACTTCTCAGTATCTATCGTAAAGATAAACTGGCTTCTATTTATACTGACTTGTGTGTATCTGGAAGAGTCAAAAGTAACAACCTACATGTTCACAAAAGAGGGTGCTTGTTAAACTATGATACATCTACACAATGGGATACCACACATCCGTTAGAAAGACTGAGGCAGATGTACATAAACTGAAATAGAACTGTCAAGACACATTCAGTGAAAAAGTACCATTTATGTAAAAAGGGGAGAGAGGAGAGAATAGACATTACATTTGCATGTATATGCACAGATTGTCTCTAAAAGGATACACAAGAAACTGCTTTTTACTGCTTCCCCATTTGTCCTATTTTCCAAACGTACATACTACTTAAGGAAACGAAGTTAAAAAATGAGGACACTATCGAGAAAGTGAAACGAAAACTTAAGAGAATGGGAGAAAATAATGACAAATCGTACTACCTGGTGAGGCTCTGGTATCCAGAATATGTAAGAAACTCATAAAACTCAACAACAACAAAAAACACCATTAAAAAATGAGCAAAGGACTTGAACAGACATTCTGAGCATTCTGGTTATCCTCCAAATAACCACAGACACATGATGATACGCGACATCGTTAAGCGTTAGAGTTGCAAATACGATTGACAACGAGCTAGCTCTTCACACCTGTAAAGAGGGGCATAATTAAAACCAACGTTGGTCAGCGCACGGAGAAATTGGGACACTCACGTATCAATCATCATTGGCAGGAATGTAAAGTGGTGCGGCAGCTCAGGAGAAATTTGGCAGTTCCTTAGAAAGTAAACATAGAACTACCATATGGCCTAGCAATTCCACTCCTGGGTATGTATTCAGAAGAACTGAAAGCAGGGACTCCAATACCTGCACGTGAATGTTCATAGCGGCATATTCACAAAAGCCAAATAGCGGAAATATCCCAATGTCCATCAGTGGATAAATGAATAAACTGTGGCATATATGACGGATTATTCAGCCATAAGGAATGAAGTACTGATAAATGATTTTGAGGCACCTCAAAAACATGCTAAGTGAAAGAAGCCAGGCACAAAAGGTCACATAGGATCCTGTACATAAGAAACAATAGGTAACTATAGAAATGGAAAGCAGATTCATGGTTGCCTGGGGATAGAGGGAGGGGAAAATAGTAACTCTTTAATAGATGGAAGGTTTGATTTTGGAGTGACGATTTGGACCTAGATATGCAGTTGGTGGTAGCTAGCACAACGTTGAGAAGGCACTAAGTGCTACCGAATTATTCACTTAAAAATGGTCAATGTTGTTATGTGAATTGTACCTCAATTTTAAAAAAAATAGCAAAAAATAGCATTGCAGTGCCTGGAAATACCTTTCCTCTTCACTTGTTAGGACCTCATCAGAATCCTAAGCCCCAGTTTGGTCAATATGCGAAAGAAAGATGTGGAGAAATGAAAAATGCACAGTGGAAGGTAACACTAAGGCAGTGGTTTTCTGGGATTTTGCCTTAAGCAGCGTAGTGGAATAGTGGCATCATTTACAAGATGGAAAAAGCCAGCTGAGAGATGAACGGATTTAGAGGAGAAATGAGAGGTTCTGTTTTGCAATCTGAGTGGAGATGACAAATAGGAGAGTGTAGCACCAGAGCTAAAATTGTGTGAACGTCTTAGAATGGTTTCTTCGGCTGTGTCCTAGAGCTTCCTGAGGACAGGTACTTCTTAGTGCTCAACTATTGGTGAAATAAGCAAGTAACCACAAAGGTATGGATAAAGAGAGGCACTCTATCCTTTTATTGGAGGCTCAAGCACCTGGACACGGGTTACAAGGAGGGTGACTAAAGGTCCCGATTTGCTCAGCACAATCCTGGTTTACACCTGTTGTCCCTATTAATGTCACCCTTTCACTCTCAAAAATGTCTGCTTGTACAATCACCTTAAGTAGTCACACTTTGTAGAAGAGAAAGAATAAAATGTGTGCAATTCCTTCAATACAATAGCAGGTGTAACAAGCTTAATAAATACGTCATGGCAATTTTTTAAAAAAGTACCTTAGGATAAATGCAACTGCTTATTTTCAGAAATTAAATCAACAGGAGAGAATCTTTTATTATGCTTTAAGCAAAGAGCAGATTAACCACACCTCCTCCCATTTCCTATGATCACAGAACTTTAGAATTACAAGGGGGCCTGACAAGTTAGCTATTCTCATTGTTCTTCCAATTAAAACATGTATTTTCTGACACTGGAGACAGCTGGTCATATGTCTCCATTGGTTTTCTCAATAGGGCGGTAACATCTCCACATCTTCAAATAGGCACTGTTCAATCTTTCTGAACAAAGAAATCTTGTGCTAAAAATGAGGAATACAGTAAAATTAAATAACTGAAGATATGTTCTGGTTTCTCAAATTAGTTTTCCGTTGCCGTGCAACACAAGCTTGTGATATATTCTAACATAAACTTTGCTCATTTAACAAAAGTAATAAACTGAAGTCCCAGAAAATACAGCTTAACACTACTGGCAGAAACCAAAATCGAGAGATCCCATCCCCAAAAAAGAGACTTACAGAGTTTTTAAAAGCATGTTTATGTGACTGCACATAAATGTGTGTAAAAAGGGCATTAGGACAGTTGATACCACAAAGATTACAGTAAGAAAAAGCACTTTCTGACAATATTTCACAAATTCACAAGGATCACTTTAATATACAAAGCAATTGCTACCATTCTGAACACAAAGCAGCTACTATGTACATAGTGTTAATAAAATGCATTATAACTCAGTACATTTTCTCTCTTTACACAGATAGAGCACAAAAAGATTTAGGTAAAAAAATTAAAACAGGGATGTTTCTAGAATGTAGGGAATTTTATTAGAAATGTATTTCCCTCATTATATTTACTTAATATTCAACTCCAATAGTAACATCAGAGTTAAAAATCGATACCCTGTTTTGTGCTGATAGTTTTGGGGGGAGGTATTCTTTACCCCAATCCTCAAGGAAAAATTAAAACAAAAACAAAAACACCATCTTTCTCTCTAGAAACTTCCCTGATTATTTTGTTTCTAAAAAGTCTCAAGTGATACATCTAGGTTAGAAATAATTCCTTTTTTGGGTGGGGAGGACAAGTGACATGTGGACAAATCAGTTGGGGACGACTCTACATGGAAAACTGCTAACTAGCACTCCTCTTTGCCACCCCTCCATAAATCCATACTCACAGAACAATGGTGACAAATTATTTCCCACTTTTAATATAAATAATTTTTATTACATACACAAATTGGAGTGGCACCTGGATAAAAATATGTCTATAAAGCATTTACCAATTCAATTTTAAAAACGTAAGAAAATAAAACCTCCCAAACACAAAGATAGATCATTTCACTTGGCCAACTAACATAAGATTACTATTTGCAGGGATTTTCTTCCTTCCCTACCAATTTTTCAACTATCTCAGATTGACTCTTACATTTCTGAGATGCTCCTCGGAAGCTTGGAAACGCCCATACTTCTGTAGGCAAGTATCACATAATGCCTGTATAAAGGAGGTAAAATCTGATTTTCCTACCATTTGCCCCTTTTCAAAGACATTTCCCAAAGATTGTTCATTTTCCTTTTACTTGCTGGTGAGAATAATTAAAAATGTATCAGGTTATATACCCAGCTAGGACCTGCACCCACAGTACCAGAATGCAGACAGGTCAATATTTTCTCTCTGTGCTAAAACAACTCTGCCTGTTTATATCATCTTCACAGGCTTTGTTCTATTTTTTTTTTTTTTCTATTTTTATTTTTTTAAAAAATAAATTTCAAGCTAAAACACCTGAAATATAATCCCTCCACTCAAACGTTATCTGGTCCCTCTTAGAGTTTGCCCCCCTGAGGACACATACAAAGGCTTAAGCTACATTCACTAATCAGTACGAACTTATCAGAAGCATATGAGACAGATGGAACTTCAGCACCCTGTTTGATTTATTTGAAATTCTTCCATACTGACTCAGCTTCATGATATGTTCAACCCCTCAGGGATTAGTGCCTCTCCTAGCCATTGATTCGAGAAAGTCAAGGAAACCAGTTCCTAGTACATACAGTGACTGTGCAGTCAACTTAAAAAAAGTCAACGTATCAACATTAAAAGTATTCAAGATGTAGGCAAACCATCCAACAAAAGTTCTAGTTGTGCTTTGTACAAGAGTGAGCAAATGTATCCCTCGACTCTTCACCTCCAGGCAGCTTACCAAAGCGCGTTGCGCTTTCCCTTCTCACCGGACCTCAGTCCGATTTAGGTGTTTGATGGTAACAAAGCCAATTTAAAGTGAAAAAAACCTCAGTCAAATCATTCCATGTGGTCTCCATGATGATGGTAATTAACTGCCTTGAAAACTATTTTACTGTTCTAGATAAATTGATGGATATCTTGGCACCCTATAGACAACACTAATGTTGGAATGGGAACAGAGTCTCATTTAAAATTGAAAATAAGTATCAATTTACTCCAGTTGCTTTTCCTTCTATCTTTATCCATGATGTAAAAGAATCCCATTGGGTTCAAACTCATCTTTTAATTAACTGGGCTAGTCAAATCTAATTTCCTGTTACTTTTCTTTCACAGCTATTTATAAGGCTAGCCTTTAGGTGCTAAAATATTTTAATGAAATTTTCCATTTAAAAAAGTCACATGATTTGAAGAGAGGAAAAAGACATAAAAAGCCAGTTGACAATCAATTGATGAGGGAACTTTTCTCAAGTTGCTAACACCCAACAGGGTCATTTTTTAAAAGTGCAAGTTACACCAAACATTTACAAAGAATATAATGTAAATATAATCCAAATAAATATACAACTTTTGTATCAGGTCAACGGGAAACAGCATACCAAAAGTTTTCAGAGCCAAAAAGGCAACAAAATGAAGCCTCTTACAAATAACTGAAAAGGTGTGTAATGACTGTTCTAAAAACCCACTTTAATTCAAAAATCATAACTTTATATTCGCCTTATTTAATCCTGCAAAATGAAGCAGACTTTTTGATCTTCGAAATAAAGAGACCAATTTATGCTAATAAATTGACTGTTGCTGATCACAAAATTAAAAACATTTTTAAAATGTAAAGAAGAAATCTAGATTGAAGTCACTTCAAGTAAGTAAAAGCATCCTGGTTTAAACACACTGGTTGTTTCTTCCTAAGCCTTTGTATGATTCCACATGTCACCCCAAGTGGTCAAAATGATAGTAGGGATTAGGCCTGAGAGACAGAGATAAACTTCAGCCAGATGACTTCTGATCGGACAGCCTGCCTGACTGGTATTGTGCTTTCAGATTCTAGCACTGCTGCTGACCTACCATCAAAACACATTTTTCTGAAAAAAATCCCTGCTCAAATGAAAACACCCAAATTCCTCCCCCAGGATGAGTTTTGAAAAATCAGTGGTACCTTTTAGAAGCTATCTGCAAAATGTTCTTACCACTGTTATAGCTGCCAGAGACAAAGCATAAAAACCAAATACTTTGGGGGGCGGGGGAGTTTTCAAGTGACTAGTAACGTACATAAAAGTATCAAGCCAAAGAAAACAAACAGTAAAAATAAAATACTTGGAAGAAAATTAGAAGACAAAAATCAATCATGAGTGCTGGAGTAATGCAGTCCAAGAAACTACCAAACGGGATGCAACAGAACACGCAAAGATGTAAAATTTCATCTGACCTCAATATACTATAATACTCAGCATTCCTGACTTAGGAGCTCTCAGAGCTTCAGATTATATACTGTATGTATTTATATATATGTACACATATATTATACAAATGCCATTTCCCCCCCCCCCCCAATAATATCTAAACGAACAGAGCACCTATGACAATATGATGGTTGCCAATATGGTACTTGAGTTTGAAAAGAATGAAATTAAAATTAGATCTGATATCAGTTTTTTAATAAGGTGGACACATTGGATCTAGCCCTTTCTAAACCACTTTTCAGCTAAACACTATCAAAGTTTGAAAACTCGTAAGAGTAATATATCAAAAATAAACCCCTCCCACTTCATTTTATTAGAGTTAATCTGTCCTATAGATAAAAGTGCCACATGGCCCTATATTTGCAAAGTAAGCGATACCAAACTTGCTATTTTCTAGGCAAATCAGTAGCATATGTACAGATTCCTATGATGACATTTTCATTCCCTTTTGGCCAATATGAAGAGAAAAAAACATTTATTACTGGTAATGTGGCCATATATGTTCTTGGCTACAAGACTTTTTTTTTAAATTATGTCATTTCCTTAATAAAGATTCTCAAAGTTGCATGCTTAAAAACAAACACCTTTTTTCCAATTCTTGTTAAAAAAAAAAAAAGTCTGCACAAAAGATGCTTAATTTCTATCTGTATAAACTGAAATTTTCAAGTCTCTTTATGGGTCTAAAACAGATTTAGCAACAGAATATATTTCTTACCTCACCATTAAGTAACTGACTTCAAACCAGTGCAATCATCCTCAAGGTACAAAGGACCTGGTGTTTGTAAAAACTTACAAATTCAACCAGCTAATATGGATGTGACTGCCTTGATTCATCAGGGACTAAGAGGACCACCAACTTTTCTAACTAAACAGAATGTCTCAACTTTTGGAAACATTTTACTTTGGAGAATACAACTTGCTAAATACTAGGCAATTTTCATTTATAAAGTTTATGACATTCAAAACATTTTGACTCATTAAGAAAGAATTCTAGTTTGTGAAAAGATTTGTCACTTTGCTTGGTTTCTGCTGAAGTTTTGGAAAATGACACATCTATGCTGGTATACAAATAATTTTTATGCTACAACTTTCCCCATTAGCTCAGCAGGATAAACATCAAACTTTACAGTCGTTTGAAAGCCTTCTTGAGAATCTGGTGAATTGTCCAAATATAAGACTACATCACTCAATTCTTAGAATGATGCTCCTTCATAAACTCTGTTCATCCTTGAAAAGAGACAATGGTTTGTTACAAACAAAAATAAACCATTAACAAATATTAATTAAAAACCTTATTTTTCAAACGGGACCCAACAATTAACACCCACATCTGTATATTTTGTTAATACATTAACAAACTTTTAAAAATAACCCATGACTAAATATAAAACATTAATTTTCTACACTCTTCTTTTAAAAGGAATAACCTTTTCAAATGAGAAATTATATCTAACATTATGTCAGTCTCCAATTTTTAAAATCCACCTTAGTCCTATTTTTTTAAAGGGTAACTTTTGTAAAGATTTATCAAGCTTAGTGAATGAGTAATTAATAATTAGAAGTAGTATTGGAAACAATGTATGATACATATAAATACAGACTGGTATAGTCAGGGGTTAAAACAGGTAGCTCCTTTGCAGAACAACAAAGGCTATACAGCATATTGGAAAGCTCAAGCACAACTATCCTTTTTAGGAGAAAACCAAAAAAAAAAAAAAAAAAAAAAAAAAAGTTTTGTAAGAATGACAATCCAAATATTGTAGTACAGCAGTCATTCAAATGTGTCTGAAGAAAATAACTCTCCTTGTGTACATCTAATACTGTACTTTTTATAACTATATCCTTACACTTTCATTAAAAAATTCACTAAGGATACTCTGTTAAAGTATGTTAATATGGAAAAGATTTAAAATCAGTATTTTTCTACAACACAACATTTTATAAACAAATATATCACTTTGTTTTATTTAACATCTTGAAGGCTTTCCTGTTGGTGGTATAGTGTAAGTGCAAATGGGAACAGTTTAATTAGAAATATCTTTTTAAGTAAATGAGTGACATAAGTATTTTTGAAGGCGATGACAAAAACATTTATTTAAAAACCTTGTTACGTAACTCAAGGGGCTGGTTTACTAATGAGCATCTTTTTACTAAGAATTTAGTACTAACTAAAACAAGCTTTGTACTTTTATTTACTTCAGTTTAATTTAAAATTCAAATACCATGCTTTTTCATTCAGTTGGTTACTTCTTTTAATGTATTCAAGAATGTTGAACACATACAGAACTGAAATAAGAAGCAACAACTGCCCTACGGAAGAGCTACAGTTAATACAGAAGGTCAAGGACAAGTTGTCAGTATTGAAGAAGAGAATGTACATAGAAAGCACTTCGAATTCATTCTTAATTTCTTCAACACCACACTAAAACTCTTTTTTAGAGGGTATATCTCTTTGCAATTTTACATAATTCACAATGAAAATGTGAAAACACGTCAATTTGGCAATCAACACTTCTTCATTGCACCTTACTTACTTTATGCATGCGGCCCACACATTACTTCAGCTCAAGAGGCTGGGGTAATTCTGTCCCTAAGGCAATCAAGGAGCTCAGCACAAACCTTGAAATCATTTAAAAAAAGATTTTCTTTTCCTCATTTCCCCCATCAATTTACAAGTAAACAAATTATTACTTCTTGAAGAGGGTGGGGGATGAAAAGCAGAAGTCTCTTCATGATTCCTGGTGCTGAAAATTTCTTGAGGGGAGACGTGGAGGCAGGTGTTGGAACATTCACAGTTTAATGCAAAAGCACAAATGAATGAAATTCTGTAGTTGCTTTCAGGCAGTTTTGCGCATAGAAAAAAAGAAATGTTTAGAAAATAAAATGTTTATTTTGTCTTTCTGCTTGAGGCCAAGCCAGTCCTTTTCCACCATGACAGGTGAAATTTAAATCCCAAATTAATCTGATTTGTGGCAGTAAAGGTCCTTAAGTGCTTTTAGCTCCTCAATGAGAGTCTTATTTTGGTTTTCAAGCACTGCCACTCTGTTTTCTAAACATTTCACATATTCTTTCTTCTTTCTACGACACTCTCGTGCTGCTTCCCTAGGAGCAAAGGAGGACAGGAAAAATTATGCAACATTTATTTCTATATCACTTATTTTGGCTTAGAATGCTTTTAGATATTTAGCTCAAAGCAACAAATATTTTAATATACATTAGGCATTTGAAAAAACTACACAGAAGGACTTGGAAATTGCCTCATGTAACATTTTAATATACCATAGATGTTTGATTTAAAAAAAGGACCCCGAATGTGAAAACCCCACAAACCACCCAAAGGGCTGAATGATCACTTAAAATTATATCACTGGTTATTGACAGGATCTGCCTCATACCTATAAAACTTGAAATTCTATAAATATCAATAACTAAGAAAATACCAAAGCTAAACATCAGTGTGCAAAACATCGTAAATTGAACAGAAAATTCTCACAAACTCATCATTTCAGGGCATTAAAAAAAGACAACAACAATCTAACATGAGTCTCTTCCACAAATGATGTTGAGAACACTGTATATCCACATGCAAGAGAATGAAGTTGGACCCTTAATTATGCCACGTACAAAAACTAATTGAAAATGGATTGAAGATCTAAATGTAAGACCTAAAACTATAAAACTTCTAGAAGAAAACACAGAAGAAAAGCTTCAAGACACTGGATTTGGCAGCGCTTTCTTGGCTATGCCACCAAAAGCATAGACAACAAAAGCAAAAATAAACAAATTGGGTCACATCAAACTTAAAAAATTCTGTTCATGAAAGGGCACAATCAACAGAGTGAAAAGGCAACCTATGAATTGGGAGAAGATATTTGCAAATCATATATATATCTAACAGGGAGTTAATATCCAGGATATAATCAAGAAGTTTTACAACTTACAAATCAAAACCACAATGAGATACCACCTCACATCCATTAGGATGGCTACTATTTAAAAAACAAAAACTTAAACAGAAAATAGCGAGGGTTGACAAGGATGAGAAGAAATTTGAACCCTGTGCACTGCTGGTGGAATGTAAAATTGCCCAGCCACTACAGGAAACACTACAGTGATTCCTTAAAAAACTAAAAATAGGATTACCTTGTGATCCAAAAATCCTACTTTTGGATATATATCCAAAGAACACAGGACAGGATATTAAAGAGATATGGGCAAGCCTCCATCCATAACAGCATTATTCATAATAGTCAACATGCAGAGGCAACCCAAGTACTCATCAACAGACGGATACACTGAAAAAATGTGGTACACATACAATGGAATATTATTCTGCCTTAAAAGGAAGGACATACCATCCCACACTACAATGTGGATGAACTTTGAGGACATAATGCAGCAAAATAAGCCAGTCACGAAAAGGACAACTGTGGATTCCACTTATTTCAAGTATCTAAAGTAGTCAAACTCATAAAAACAGATAGTAGAGTGGTGACTGCCAAAGACTCACAGAAGGGGAAAAGGAGGGAAGCTGCTTTTAACAGAGGTTCAGTTTTGCAAGGCAAAAAAGTTCTGGAGATCTGTTGCACAACACTGTGTACATATTTAACACTACTGAACTGTATACTTAAAAATGGTTAAGATGGGGCGCCTGGGTGGCTCAGTCGGTTAAGTGTCCGACTTCGGCTCAGGTCATGATCTCACGGTCCGTGAGTTCGAGCCCCGTGTCGGGCTCTGTGCTGACCGCTCAGAGCCTGGAGCCTGTTTCAGATTCTGTGTCTCCCTCTCTCTCTGATCCTCCCCTGTTCATGCTCTGTCTCTCTCTGTCTCAAAAATAAATAAACGTTAAAAAAAAAAAAAATTTTTTTTTAAATGGTTAAGATGGTAAATTTTAAATTTTTTACCACAATTAAAAAATTACTAAAAAAAATTTAACACTAAGAATAAAATATTTTTTAGCAAGCTATGAAGGCTAAACTAGTAAACAAACTCTTCTTTTAACTCTATGTGAGTAAGGACCATATATTATATGCTCAGTCACTAGGACTGGCATGAGGTAGGTCCTTATGACTAAGTGAACCAAGAGTTGAAAGCAGAACGGTCCTAAGTCTTTAAACAATGGAAAAAAGCAGCAATTTCTAATCACTCATTTACAGCAGTGGCAGTACTTAGGAGCAGTATTATCTTCAGTGTCCGGTTCTTAGGTTTAAGTGGTTACTTCTTACCAATTACATGGCCACAAGCAAATTATTTAACTTTAGTTACCAGACTGTAAAACAGGTAATATTACCTACTTCAAAAGTTTTATGAGGATTAAGGAGTTAATCTGTAAAAAGTGCATGAAATGGTGGCTGGCATTTCCTAAATGCTACCACATATGTGTTAGCAATGACTGTTTCTAGAGAACTCTAATGTCTTCGTGCCCACATAGCCTACTGGTTCAGAAAAAAGGAGCAAGCTGACTTTTGGAATAAAAAAAGCTGCACCTGATGATGTATTATCCATGACAGATACAGACAATATATGATCCACTGCATCACTGTACCACTGGTGAAAATTTTTTTGGAAAGAAGTGAAAAATGGCCCAACATTCAAATGCATGATGGAGATCACAAGTCGAGAAGTGCTACGAGGCCAAGAGTGATCTAAAGGGTCACAGTGGGCTTGATTCAGAGGTCAGGCTGGATGTTCTGTGTATGGGGTAAATTCTAACAAAGAGAAAGCCTGTATTATGTATATACACATTTACAAATCTCATTTTATCCAGGGCTGACTCATCTTGTTTTCCTTGCTTTCTCCTTCTCCATCATCTGAGAATTTACAGTCCACAAATGCTCATAGGAATGCTATATCTACATGCTAGTTTCCAAAAGCTAAACTAACATGATCCTATAGGTTAGTATCTCCTAACTTTGTCGTACAAAAATCAGTATACTACAGTGTTGTGAAAGATTAGACTAGGATTCTAAAAAAAAAAAAGAACACTGGGCTACGAAAATTAACTTTCTTTCATCTAAGACTTCTGATCCTTTCCATATACTAATGTCAATTGAGACTCTTCAAAGAGCAATTCTAACTAGCATGTCCTAAACTGAACGTGAGTATACAATACTTTTTTTGTGGGGGGCGGCGGGAAGATACCAAATAAATTTCAAGTAACACACAGTCTTGCAGAACAATGCTCAAGTTAGGCTCAAGTTAGGCACGGTTTAAAATAAACAAATTTGGATACAAATTTGGATACAGTATGACATATTAGCAAGAATCCTAAACTGAAAATCAGAAATATTGGGTTCAGATTCTGGCTTTGAAACTAACTAGTTGAGTAGCTTCCAATAGGTCCCATGCAAGAACTGTTTCTTCATCTTTTTTTTTTTTTTAACGTTTATTTATTTTTGAGACAGAGAGAGACAGAGCATGAACGGGGGAGGGTCAGAGAGAGGGAGACACAGAATCTGAAACATGCTCCAGGCTCTGAGCTGTTAGCACAGAGCCCAATTCGGGGCTCGAACTCACGGACTGCGAGATCATGACCTGGGCTGAAGTTGGCCGCTTAACCGACTGAGCCACCCAGGCGCCCCTCTTCCTCTGTTTTTTAAAAACAGGACTAATCAAGATGCCTCCAACCAGGACTGTTAGGTTCGTATTAAGGAGTTTGCAAAATCAGGGAATAAACGTGGCATGTCATTCTAAAGCACCAATTTTGATTAACGGGTCAGAGGGGTGGCAAGCATTTTCATGTTAAAATAAGCATTACTGTATTTTGGAGTAGAATACAAAATACAAATGAGCTTTAAATAAAAATTTTAAAGAAATCCTTAGCTCGGAGAATGCTTCTTAAAGCTTCTCAAAAATTTCTAGCTAAATATTTTTTAAAAAACAGAAGAAAGTGATAGGGTTCTCCCAGTGGATTGGTCTGACACAGTGTGAAGATTAAATTGACCACTGAATGTTTCTTCCAGTAGAGAAACAGGATTTTAGGAGTTTAAGCATTCATGCAAACAGATGGCTTATAGATTCTGAAATTGATGTGATAGGCATATTTTTAGAAAAAAGTTCTTTCACATAATGTGTCTCAACATCCTCCTCCATTCACTGACCTAATTCTTTGCCTCCATATGATACTCTTATTCTGTCTCACTTATTCTTTCCATTTTCAGCATCTTCAATAATTCCAAACTACCTGATTTTTTTTTCTTTTATCTTCAAAGAAGTTTATCAATTGTACTTTTTCTTTTTTAACAACCAATTTTTTGTTTCGCTGATTTTCCTCTATTGGTTTTCTCTTCAGTTTTATTGATTTTAATTTGCTCTTTTTCCCCCCAGTTTCTTAAGCTAGAAGTTAGGTTGGCAAACATTTTTTTGGCTTTTTGGACCAAATGGACTCTGTCACAACTACTGCTGTTGTAGCATGGAAGCAGCCGTGGGTAACACATAATTGAATGAACATGGCTGTGTTCCAAATAAAACTTTTTTTTAAGTTTCCTTGTAAATTTATTTGAGAGAGAGAGAGAGAGAGAGAGAGAGAGAGAGAGAGAGAATATCAATCCCAACCAGGCTCCGCACCGCCAGCACAAAGCCTGATGCACGGCTCAAACTCACAAACTGTGAGATCATGACCTGAACCAAGATCTAAAGTTGGACACTTAACCGACTAAGCTACCCAGATGCCCCTCAATAAAAGTTTATAAAAACAGGCAATGAGGTGCAGTTTGCCAACCCCTGCCTGACACAGAGGATTCTTTTCTAATGTTAAGTGTTTAAGGATACAAATTTCCCCCTAAGCCCTGACTGAACTGTATCCCACAAATTTTTGTTGTTTTTTAATTTGCACTTAGTTCAAAATATTTCCTTTAAGACTTCCTTTTGACCTATAGATTTAGAAATGTTTGATACTTAATTTCCACACAACTGGGGATATTCCCAGATGTTTTATGGGCCAAGCACATACTTTATATTATTTCTACTCTTTTTAAAAAAAAAAAAAAAAAAAGTATTTATTTATTTCGAGGGAGAGAAAGAGACAGCAAGTAGGAGAGGGGCAGAGACAGAATCCCAAGCAGGCTCTCCACCATCAGTGCAGAGCCCAACAGAGAGCTCAAACTTACAAACCATGAGACCATGACCCGAGCCAAGATCGAGTCAGATGCTGACTCGACTGAGCCACCCAGGCACCTCTATTTCTATTCTTTCAGATTAACAAGTGTCATAAAAATGCCAAATAGGTACAACTGGTTGATGTCATTCAGGTTGTATCTTTATTTTCTATCATTATTGAAGAAAAGAATGCTGAAGTTTTCAACTATGATTACAGATTTGTTCAATTCTCTGTTTAGTGTCATCAGCCCTGGCCTACTATATGTTAAAATTGTTAGGAACATACACCTACTCTAGTAGAATTAGAGGCCTATGATAATAATGATATTATTATTAGAGGCCTATAATGATAATAATTTTATCATTATACAATGTCCTTTATCCCTGACAATGTTCAACTTCCTTTAGGTTGCTATTTGCATGGCCTACCCTATTCTACCCCTTTCCTTCCAATCTACCTATGCTTTATATTTGAAAGGAGATTCTTATAAATAATGTATAGTTAAGTCTTGGTTTTTTAATCTGGTTTGTCTTTTACTTGGGTTAGACCATAGTTAGCAACCTGTGACCCATGGGTCAAATCCTCATAGTCTGTTTTTAATAATTTATAAATTTCTAGCCAGACTAACCAAGTAAGTGTGTGTGTTTGTGTGTGTGTGTGTGTGTGAGAGAGAGACAGAGAGAGAAAGAGAGAGAGACAGAGGGAGAGGGAAGGAGGGAGAGGGAGAGAAAAACCACAGATTTTCAATATTAGGAATCAAATCCCTACTAGTCTTCTATATCCATCAAGAAAACCAAAACCAAAAATCCAGAAGTATTTAGTTATAAATGTAACAAAATGTATGTAGGATCTATATGCTAAAAAATGTAATTGTATTCATAGAATGGAAGATACATACTTTGAAAATGCAAAGGAAAGAGAATAGTCCAAGCAATTCTGTAAAAGAGCAAAGTTGGAGGACTCACATTATCAAATTCAAAACTTACTATGAACTACACTAATCAAGACAGCATGGCATCAGTGAAAGCATAAACACAAAGACCAATGAAACAAGCTAGCCAGAAACAGACCCACACAAATACAGATACATGATTTTTGACAAAAGTACAACGGGAGTTCAACAAAGGATAATCTTTTTAACAACTGATGCTGGAACAAATGGATGTCCACACACAAAACATGAATCTTGATACACCTCACACCTTATACAAAAGTTAACTCAATAGGGATCATAGACCTAAACGTAAAACATACATTGTAACACTGAATAGAGATCAAAAGTAGAACTCTCAAACACTGCTGGTGGGAATGCCAAATGATACAGCCACTTTGGAAAACAATCTGGCAGTTTCTTGTAAAGTTAGATATACACTTACCATTCCAGCTGGCCAGCCCACTCCTAGATATTTACTCAAGTGAACTGAAAGTTCATATTAACACCTGTATATATTTATAGTAACTTCATTCATAATGCTCCAAAACTGGAAACTATGATGAACGTCAAGGTCAATGGACAAACAAACCACAGTAAAATCATACGAGGCAGTACCAGGGGTAAAACCAACTACTGATCCACGCAAGATAATCAATGAATCTTGAATGCATTCTGCCAAGTCAAAGAAGCCAGATCCTAAAGGCTACACACTGTATGATTCCATTTATATGAGATTCTGGAAAAAGCAAAATCCAAAGGATAGAAAATAGTTCAGTGGTTTTGAGGGTATGGGAAAGGGGGTAGAAGAGGATTACCATGTGGGTATTACATGGGATTCTTTCTAGGATGGTATAACAGTTCTGTAAGGCACTGTGGGGGTAGAAACCTGGTACCATACATCTGTGAAAACCAACAGAAGATAAAAAGTAAACTACATGCAATCCCAGAAATGAATGAAGATGATGACAAATCTAACCATACTACAAGTGTGATATAACCTCACTGAAGAAGGTAAAGAAAAAAGGAAGAGACCCAACTCAATAGCTTTGAAAACACTGGTACTTTAAGGCTAAGAACAAAAAGAACTGCACATACTGTATTGTAATTGGTGAATCTGTTTCTCATGGATGTACAAGTTAGCAATTCAGTAACTATTTTAAGTGTATACTACACTTAAGTGTGTAAATATACTTAATGGGAAGCCAAGTTTCTGGTCAGAGAAAGAAGTTATAAATAAGCAAAGTGGAGAAGACTAAAATGAACCCTGTGGCTATAGATCAGAGTCAGAGAAGCTAGTATGAATTCATATTTATTTTAGTAATATACAAACACAGAAATTTAGATGTGTGCATACATCGGCTAGTACACATACATATTTAGTGACACCACCTTTTGAGAGGGCCCAGAAGTGCGATACCTGGTAGCAAAGAGCATATGTGATGCCCTCTTCTTGACTTCTATGTACCATTTTCCAATAAAAGGAACTTAGGAAGAAATGGTTAGTTCCAAGGCTAAGGCAGGGAACACACAAATAAGAAGCTGAATCTGGACAATCTTGTAGTGTCAGACAATAAGGACATGTTTAAAAAAAAGGGGACATGTCAAAAGGATAAAAGGAAACCAACTTGCAAGAGCTCCCAAAAGTCAAAGCTGGAATAATCTGAACATAACAAATAAATAGTATTAAGTTATAGTGCGAATTATAAAGTAAGTATCCACAATATATTTATTTATACATATAAGTAAGTAGGGAAGAAGGGACAGATTTTCCTTATAAAAGAATTCCAGTTAATAAATGTATTAGGGACAGGGGAAATAGAAAAACCCTCATCTGAATATCACTAGTGAATACTAAAATTAATGGGCAAAACTTTAAAGAGAAATAAGGTATCTGCACAGCCTTCAAGTCTCTCCCCTCAAATATACCAATTACTATGGTGGTTTTTTGCCTATGACCATAAATTCTTTGATATTCTCCTTTTTGACTTTCATCTCTCTTTGAATGTGGGCTAGATTTAGTGATTTGCTTCTAAGGAATAGAGTGTAAAACTAGAAAAATGGTAACTCTGCAGGAGACACCTGGACCCCACTTTAACCAAGGAATCAAAGTTAACATCACGACCACTAACAAGTCATACTGGTATGCGCTACCTCAATACAGTATGACAAGAAAGGCACGTTACACCTCTGTGGTATTATCCCTCCAAATCCATTACCTCAGTCTGTAAGAAAATGTCACATAAGCCCACCCAAACCGAGGGATATTCTAAAAGAAACCTGACCACTACTCTTCAAAAGTGACAAGGCCATGAAAGTCAAAAGAGAAAGCGTCACAGTTTGCAGGACATGAGTAGGCATGGTGACTAAATGCAGTGGGTAGGAACCCTGGACTGGATTCTGGAAGAGAAAAGGAATATAAGTGGAATAACTGAGGATATCTGAATAAAGTGTACAGTCTGTTTAATAGTATAGTATTATGGTATACAACACTACGTTGTATACTACACCATATAACATATTGACTGTGTTAATATAACATATAATATGCTGTCATATACCCACAATATATGACAGATGTTAGCTTCTTAGTTTTGGTAACTGAAGCATGGTTATGTCATATGCTAAAATCAGAGAAAGCTGGATAAAGAGTATCTAGAATTCTGTACTACTTTCACAACTCTTCTGTAACCTAAAATTATTTAAAAATAAAAAATTAAGAACTATACATTAAAAATATATTATTTATTTTTGCACATATATATTAGGGAAAAAATTATACTCCAGAATGTTAACATTTTGGGTGGCACAATTAGTGATGATTAAATTTTTAGCTTATGTTTTCTAATGTGCTTGTATAATTAGCATGTTTCACATGTGTCATAAAAACAAAAGTAGGGGTCACCTGGGTGGCTTGGTCAGTTAAGCGTCAGACTTCAGCTCAGGTCATGATCTCATGGTTCATGAGTTCAAGCCCTGCATTGGGCTCTGTGCTGACAGCTTGGAGCCTGGAGCCTGGAGCTTGGAGCCTGCTTTGGATTCTATGTCTCCCTCCCTCTCTCTGCCCCTCCGCTGCTGGTGTGCTCTCTCTCTCTCTCTCTCTCTCTCTCTCAAAAATAAACATTAAAAAATAAATAAAAAAAACAAACTCCCCCCACCACCCGAACAAAGTGGGATTACACATACTCTCTGGTAACCTGCTTTTTTCCACTATGAACATCTTCCTATCTCAATAAAAATGCCATCTATCTATTCTTAAATTTATTTTTTTTAAGTTTATTTGAAAGAGTGTGCGCGTGTGAGAGAGCGTGAGTATGAGTGGGGGAGGGGCAGAGAGAGAGAATCCCAAGCAATCGCCAAGCTAGAAGCATGGAACCGGATGTGGGGGCTGATCTCATGAACTGTGAGATCATGATCATGAAACCAAGAGACGCTTAAGTGACTGAGCCACCCAGGCGCTCCCCTCCCCCCATCTATATTCATTCTTAAAGGTTGACTGTATGTGGCTGAATGTATACAATGTGTACAATGAACATGCCTTAATTTACATAGCATACACTTCAACTATCTGGAATTTTTCCAAAACTTTTTTTTTTTTTTTACCTCATTTCTAATTCATTTTCTATGAATTTGCCTATTCATATCCTTAACTCTCTTCTGACTTGTCAAATGTTCCTAGTTTGTTTGCTTTGCTACTGTATCTTTTGCTTGGCTAAACAGGGGTTTTATATTTTCATACATGTAGTCAAACCTATGTAACCTTTACGTTTATTACTTCTGCCTTTAGGAAATCTATTAAAATCCTCCTGCATTCTAAAATTATACAACAAGGATAGTGAATTGTATTACTGTCATAATTTTTTACTCCTCCCTCCCCAAGCGAAGAATACACAAGTGGATGCCATGTTCACCCCAGCAAGCAGATGATTTAAAAAGCATTGCCTTTTCCCCTTTGCTACACAAGTGACATGCTTTGTCAGAAAAGGTGCTTCTCCTTTAGTTGGGAGCATGTGGAAGAGGGCCAAGCAGCTGGCTAGCAGCTGTCAAATGTAATGTGAGGAAGAGGCTTTGTTGTTCTCAGACACTGAGATTTGGGGGTTTTTGTTATTGTTACTGCAGCAACAAAAAGTAAAATAATAACCATCTGTCCTTTCTTTTAGACTTCTTATCACTTATCTTCATTTTTGAGTAAATGGTAACTTGGACGGTGTAGAATTTAGGGGATGACAACTCTTCTCATCAAAGTTCCATTTAAGACAGGCTGTGTTTGAGGTACATAAGGGACATTCATCCTAGGGAGTATGCTCAGGACAGCGCTCCTCTAACTTTTCCACTGAAGTACCCTTACTGGGCAGAGCAAACTAGAAATGGGGATTCTGGGGACATAAGCCAAAATACCACTGCTGGTGTGAATTTCTTTTAAATTTCTTACCTTACAAATGTTTATTTTGCTCAAATTTTTGTGAACTAAACATTGGAGGAAAGCATTCCAAGTTTACTTCTTGGGGCTACGTATATCTCAGCACACTGGCATGTGCTCTGGTTTGAGAGGCACAGCATGAGAGAGCTGCAGGCTGGAATCCGAGAAGCACCATGCCCACAGGCTTTCGCGCCAGACATAATAGGCTCAAATCTCAGCTCTACCGAGTTTTCTTTTTTTTTTAAAGATTTTATTTTTAAGCAATCTCCACACCCAATGTGGGGCTTGAACTCACACCCCCAAGATGAAAAAGAGTCGCATGCTTTACTGACTCAGCCAGCCAGGCACCCCTGCACCAATTTCTTAAAAGGTGTGACCTTGGCAAGACAGTTAACTTCTCTCTGAAGTATAGCTCCTCTGTGAAGTGGAGATAAGCTTCTACTCATTGTAGGTAGAACTAATATGTAAAGAAACTAGGTACAGTGTCCAGCATAAACTGGCCCCTAGTATTAAAAGTCCCTCAGAAAAAAGGTCAAAGCTAAAACATAGAATCAGGAGACAGCAACATATAGGTGATGCCTGAAATAAATACACGGGTATGAACGAATGTCTCAAGGGAAAACTTCAAAAGTAGTCAGAAAACCAGGTGAATAAACCAAAGAAGAGTTCAGGAGAAAGAGTAGACAAAAATGTCAAATATTCCATAAAGGTAAAATGAAAAGAGAATACTAGATTGCCAAGTGAGAAGGAATCTGTATCTTTTAAAGACATAAGAGTGGTGTGGTGGTCACAGAAGCCACATTCTAATGAATGAAAGTTGGAAAAGTAGCAGCAGCAGTAACATGGGAATAAAGGGAAAAGGGAACCATAGCAGAGTCAATGGGAAGTTTCCTTATAGTGAAACTAAATCCAAGACAAAGTATTTTATTAAAGAGTCCGTGGTAAGTCAGGTAGCTTCCCTGAAGATCTCAGGCCAGCAAAGGTTGTTAGGAACTATAGCTATGTATGCCCTATCCCTAACTTGGGGTGTATGTATATGGGGGGAGGGGAGGGGGTGGGAGAGGAAGGGGCGAGACATAAATTACATGGATAAAAAAGGAAATTTAGTCTGCCAGCCAAATTAACAAGTTTTCATACATAGGCAGCTCTCTGCTATATACAAGAGAGAAGACAAGAAGCTATACGGTGCTGCCTCCTTACCCACTAATTACACCGCCTCTTAGTCTTTTCTATATAAGGGGAAACATTTCTGTCCCACAGAGCCCAACTACACAGACACAACATGAAGTCCTTCTGTTGTTTTTATCATCAAGAGGGTTTATCTTCCATCTGATTGCTCTACTGTGTCTTGATTAGAACTGGTTTCTTTACTAAGCGCTACTGTTTTAAATTTTACAACCTGGCCTTTACTAAAGACTTCTTAATCAGACTTACTTCCAAATTTTTGAAAGGGTTAAACATTTCTTTACAAACATTTTAAAACTGAAAGGATTTAAATACAAAGTTTAATTTATATTTTAAAATATATTTAAATGAATGCAGCTTTTAATGCTTCTGTTGTAATTCCTAAGGAAAATCACAGACTGATGGAGCACAAATAAAATAAGCCACTTGGCATATTTTGAACTCTTTTCCTAATATCCCAGAAAAAGCCCTGCCATTTCTCATAGCTTAGATGTAATTTACTAACACTCTATAACAGCTAAGAATATTTTAGGAACAAAAGAGGCTGAACTGAACAGAAACAGGAAACTTCATAAAAACAAATATTTCGAGGGGTGCCTGAGTGGCTCAGTCAATTAAGTGTCGACTCTTGGTTACAACTCAGGTCGTGATCTTATGGTTCGTGAGATTGAGCCCAGCATCAGGCTCTGCGCTTGACGGTGTGGAGCCTACTTGGGATTCTCTCCCTCTCTCTCTCTCTCAAAATAAATAAATAAATAAATAAACAAACAAACAAACAAACAAACAAACATTAAAAAAAAATTTCAACTGAACATTGCAGTTACAAAGTGCCTTTAGGGGAATATGATATTTGTCCCATAGAGCAGCCCTTTGGGCAGGTGGTGGAATCTCGTTTTACAAAGAAGAAAACTGCAGCTGAGAGGGTTAATGTATTCTTCCAAAGTCATAGCAAAAAGGGCAGTCCAGGACTTGCATCCAGACAATCTAAATTCACTCCCTACATTTCTTTTATCTCATCACAGTGTTTGAAAAATCTTGGGATGAACAGCAGAGGAATATTTTCGCCAATATCAAATGTTTAGAACTTTATATATACCTTTATTTTCATTCTCTTTGCTTTGTCTTAAAGTCATTTCCATATTAAATCCTAAGCTAAATAAATAAAAAATACTAAAGTAAATATAATAAAAACATCTTACTGTTTTTTTATTGACAAAACTACTTACAGCTATGAATTTACTTTATGAGAATTACTTTACCCACATTTCATAGATTTTGATACGTAGCAATTTCATTGTTGAAGACTAACTCTAAGATTTTATCTAAGAACAAGGTATTAGAATTAATCTATTTCTGAAGAAACCTTTAGGTGTTAAACTGTTAATTTTCAATAAAGATGGTATTCATTAAAACAGTGGCCATCATACATTTACTTTATTACAAGTAACTTAATATAAATGAAACAATTTTAATATCCATACTTGAATTTCTTGATCTTCTCGAATAAGACTTGTCATGAAAAGAAAACAATATTTAAATAACCTAGCTAGTTGGTTAGAGCATAGTGAAAATATAGCAGAGTTGTGTATTAAATCTCTCATGGAGAAATTACACAAAAGAAAACCATGAGTAAAGATTGACCCATAATCCCATTAACCATTTCGTAAGTGCTGCTTATTAAATAAAGAAGTTTCAGCAACATCCATCAATTCTACCAGAAAAAAAGCTCAACACCAAGATCATATTCTCAGCAGACTTAAAAGACACACGTCTGGCGGAATCTGAAGACGACCTGACCTCCCACAATCTGAGTAAATGCATTGTATGTACCTGTTCTTCATGAGGCGAACCTCTCTCTTTCGTGCTGCTTCTTCAGCAGGCTGTGTAGGAAGTGCTGGGGAGGATGCCATAACAACTCCGGGGGCAATGGTGCTAGTGGGTGCTGTGCGAATCTGGTATGTCTGTACATCTCCAGAGGCAGCTGAGAAGAAAAACCGTGAACGTGGTGTAAAGACACTGAAGCACCGTGACTTGGTAAAACTACGCTGTGTCAATCATCAATCTAAACATACATTTTGGATTGCAAGGGAAAAAAAAGAAGGAATGTGATTGTAACTAAAACATTGAACTAATCAGCCCTCTTTGGGTCATTACTGACAAATAATTTCCAATTTAATGTATTTATTAGTATAGACACGTGGGTGAAAGAGGCCTTCACCTATGTCTTCTGGGTCTTGTATTTATCTTTCATTGGAATGCAGTTCTATTCTGTTAACATGCTTACCAACCTTAAGTCTAAAAGGTAAGTAGGGCACAGCTTGGATGATCTTCCTAGATAGAGTATACTCCTCAATGTCTTCCTTTGATATTGGTAAATTCATATTAAAAAATTTCAAGTAGACTCTTGCCACGACATAAAAACGACCATGATTTTTCATAAAATAGCAAAATGGAAGAGAAAATAAAGCATTATGGTCAACTATTATAAATTTCTAATTGAAACAAAACTGTAAGTACAAAAACGTGTACCACGTGATGCCAATTATATTACTTGTTTTAATGTAAATGCTAATGGCTAAATAAACCGAAGTTTATTTTTCTACCTAAATGATCTATCACTTGTGAAAAGAAACACAACCATTATTTGTCAAACTGCTTCTAGAAACAGCTTAGGAATATGCCCTCCTAAGAATAAAGAACCTAACACTATCTGAGAGAATTTAAAGGTCTGTATAAAATTAGCCATGTTAGTCATTAATTTCAATTAAAATGTGTAGTCTGAGTGGAAAAGATTTATATACTAAACATGTTACCATCTTCAAACTGACGTTCAGAATTCAAATTCACTGACATCCTGCTTTACAATTTTTTGAGTACCTGCATGTAAAGTGAAAAGGTGTTTTACTCCCATTAATAAACAAAATATTATCTTCTTCAAATATTATTTGTTTAGTAATAGAATATATTCTGTAAATACATTAGGGCCTTTTAAATAAATGATGACTCTCTAGTTGGGTGTTTTAGGATTATTCAAAAATTATCATCTATGGTGAAGGGGTAAGATGGTCACTACCTAACAGAGGCAAAATATATTATTATTAATAAAAATATTTTAAGAAACAGATTTTAAAAGTATTTCCTCAGTATGCAAGTTTCAATCTGACATAAATCATACTCTTAAAATATTCAAATAGATTCAAAGAAAAACGGTCAACTCCTATCCGTAAAGATTCCTAAGACCAATAAATTATTTAATTTAAAAACTAAAACAAAGCAAAAAAAGCTATTTCTACAGTCACCAAGGATTTAACTACTACTTCTTCTCTACAGACCAGTAGACTTACAAACTGGTATAAGATATTTCAGAACATACTGTTTTCATTTGAAATAAAAAATGATGATCTTAGAAATGAGGATGTCAATTTCTTGAGTAAGAAGTAGAGAAACAGATTATTTAGTAAGTTCTATACCCGATGTGGGGCTTGAACTCACAATCCTGAGATCAAGATTGCATGCTCTACCAACTGAGGCAGCAAGGTGCCTGGAACCTCTGATGATTCTTAGCAGTGATTTAATAAAACTTTTATTTGACACATGAATAAAAATGAGGCCCAGAGAGGTGAGTCCTACTCAAGATCACACAGCAAAACTATGCAGTTAGATCTAGAATCTAGCTTTCCTAACTCCTGATTTCACTATCTTTCCTTGTAACCTACCCTTGTTTCTCCTATCCCCAAACGCTGGAAGTGTTAAAGAGGTTATATTTTTTAAACTGAAAATAGTTGTTTTTATGCCATGACATTTGGGTCCAACTGGAAAAATAGAAGAGTTTATGGAGAACATTATCTATAATGAAAACAAAATTAACTACATTTTCACAGTGCTCTGCAGTATCATACTTACTTTATCTGAGTTTATAAAATTTTTACCCTTTCAAAGAATTTACCACACCTATGAATTCTGAATTCTCTTACCTTGAACAACAACTTGGTTGCTGGGCACTAAGATCTGCTGTCCGTCAGTGGTCTGTGCGTACTGTAGAATGGTAGTGCCCGGCTGAGTGGCAGCTGCATTGGTCATGGTTAATGTTTGCAGGCCCTGTACCCCATCGGTACCATTGTTAGCCAGCTGTATTGCTCCTCCCTGGGTAATGGCAACTAAAACCCAATGGATTTTATGGTTATCAGTTTAATTAATACCATATCAAACTTCTACAACACACTACATTCAGCAGAATAATGTGTAAGACCTGATCTAGGAGAAGTTATTATAGCAAATGACACGGCCAAGAAGGATTTGGTAGGATTTGGTAGACTCAAGTAACTTTCTGCTCAGGAGACCCATGTCCTATTGCTAGAATATAAACGCACTCCATGAACCATATTGTAATTTATAGTAACACCTGTTAATAATTAAAAAAAAAAATGAATGAAAAAATGTTAAATTCCTTTCTAAGTGGTTGGTTCAGAGGAGGTACCACTTTGTGATCCATATTTCCTTTATTCTAGTCTTAATTATGCAATATTTTAATTGTTTAATATTCGCTATCCCACTAGAAAGTAAATTTCTTGAAGGTAGAAAATGTGATTTTTCTTCTCTATTTTCACATAGTTAGCAAAGAAATGGGCAGTAATAGGCACCCAATAAATGGCTGTTTTAATACACAATTAAAGCAGTTCAGTAGCGCATTCTGTTCTCTAACTCAGCTAGCAATGCTTAAACTGTAACAAACGTCCACTCAGCAAAACTGATACATCCTGTGAGACTCATTTATCAGAGTATCTCGCAAAGTTAAAAATTAGTGCTCAAGATCAATCATTTAGAAAAACTATTTAACTGCTATTTCTGTTACATATCCAAGCATCTCATACAGGATCCTTTGATTATTCACTAATTAACCACACTTGTCATTCACCTGTTATGAAGTAATCAACTTTGGCTCATACTAAAAGATATTTCACTTTATTAAAAAAAAAATGAATTCACCTTTATACTACAGTAGATGGAAAAGTTAAGAGAAAGAGGTAGGTTATTATTTTATTTGAACAAAGCAATCCTTTAGCTACCAGCATTAAGTTGGTGGTTGGATCCTCTCGAGATACTCTCCCTCTTAAAAGTTTTCCAGAAAGAGGACTAAAATCACAATATTACATATAAAATTGCATAATGGATTTTAACTGAATAAGTCAACATGTCTTATGCATTTTACTTTTTTATTTTGTCTGTTAGAAGGGAGTTATTTGGGATCAATTATCTCCCAGCTCTAAGAAACTAATATGCTGAGTCATCTGTATGAGCAACATTGATTAACTACTGTTCAGTCAAGAAATAGTAACAGTAAGTAGCTATGATTTGCTTTAGCAAATGAGAAATGATACCTATTGGAAATTAAGATACTGGCATTTATAATCCATCTACTTTAGCTAAGTCTGTAAGTTTTACTTCTCTTAGGCAATTAAAAAAAAGGAATATGTAAGAACTGTATTGAGATTAAAATGGCAGGTAACTTGAAAGAATCAGAAGGGGAACAATCAAACCACAATTTCTTCTTGGCTACATACCAATGAACTCAAGGTGGGAAAAAAGAAGTAGGAAACTAGGTATCAGCAGATCTGGGTTCTAGTCCAGGTTCCATCAGTACACTGTTATTTGAATCTGTCATCTCTTCTGTAAAAATATCCGGTTCTAGCCATGCTAACTACAACTATAAAAATCAAATGAAGTCATATATATGAAAGTACTCTGAAAACAAAAGTCTGATCCTATCAGACATGTTTTTCTCTGTACTATTTATTTATATACTTGATTATTCCCAAAGGATTTGGGATGGCTTTCAATAAAACTAAATTCATTAAAACAAGAAGAAAAAGATAGAAGTCAAGTAACTGATGTGTCTCTACCCCAGAGATTCTACCAGAAAATCTAGAGGAAGAATACAATTAAACATAAACTCAGCTGAGATTCTGAGTAGTTAAAGTGAACATGAGGAAAACATCATAGGTTTTAGTTGTATTTAGTGAAACAAAAGATTCAAGTTCCAAATGATAGACACTTGTGTTTCTAACTTAGAATTTCTCAAAAAAGACTTTATTTTTCTAGGAACAGTGAACAAAGTAATGGATAAAACTACTAACAGCATTAATTAAAAAAAAAAAAACAAAAAAACAATGTATGGAAGGAATACAAACTGGTGCAGCCACCGGGAAGGGAAATTGGGCAGGATGTGCTTTGATTCAACAATTGCACAATTTAAAAAAAAAAAATTTTTTTAACGTTTATTTATTTTTGAGAGGGAGAGATAGCATAATATGGGGCTCAAACTGGGAGATCATGATCTGAGCCTAAGTTAGACACTTAACCGACTAAGCCATCCAAGTGCCCCAACAATTCCACTCTTTGGATGCTATCCCACTGAGACCTTATCACATATATAAGAATGTTCATGTCTTACTGTTTAAAACAATAGAAATGTCCTAAATGTTTACCAATGTGTGTGTGTATGTATATGTGGGGGGAGGGGGGGGGCGGGGGATGTTTAAATAAAAGTTACATTTATATAGTGAAACACAATGTAGCTGTTGAGGAAATTATATATATAGTACATAAGTAATGTAGGTCTCACTTGTATAAAAATACTGTACATTGTAACATATTTATGTATAAATAAAATGAAAAAGAATGGACAGATATATACCAAACTCTTACTACTGGGGAGAGATGAAAAGGATTAAGTTAAGAAACATATAAATGTTGTATACGTGTCAAGAACATAATGTTAAATCAATTCCATCAAGGAAATAGGTGTATACTCTAAGAGAATAATGGATAATGCAGTAAAATTTTAAAAATCTCAAAGTATGAACTTTCTAAAAGTAGCAATTTTCAGTTGCTGGGACAGAGTGGTATGCCAAATTAAACATCTACATTTCTGAATTTCCCTTCCCTATTTGAGATTCTATATGCCTTTTCTCTAAAGAGCATACTTTCTAGTTCAAGTGAGATTCCCTGCACAACTGAATTACTGTTACTAACAGGAGTGTGGTGTATCCCTCAGGTTTCTGTTGAAGTACAGAGAAAAGTACATGTCCTATATCAATGTCTCAGAACACACATCTTGAATACTTCAAATTATTTGGATATAAGGGTTACAAAAACCACATACATGTATATAGATGGTACCTGTTTGTCTCTGCCAACAAAGAACTCAAGAAGGAAAAAAGGTGACTGAACTCCAGTAAGCACAGTGTGGACAAGAAGCTTAGTCAAAAAAATGCTTTCCTTCTACTCACTTTCAAAAGTTTCAGCTTCAGGACAGCTAAAAAGTCTGCTACTTAGGAATATGTTTTTAATACAGTTGGAATGCAAATTAGTTACGTAAACAAAGGCTGAACTATGCAAAAACTATTAATTTGGGACTCAAACTTTTATACACATTCCTGACACAGACCACCCCTGGGCATTAGAAAATTAATGCAACAAGGGAGTGTCAATGAGTACATTTAATTTGCAATAAGGAAGAAAGGGGGGGAAACTACATAATGGCAAGCAATGGATTTTTTTCAACTTTATTTTGAGACAGAAAGAACACGTGTGGTAGGGGTAGAGAGAGAGAATCCCAAGCAGACTCCGCACTGTGAGTGTGAAGCCCAATGCGGGGCTCAGACTCACAAACCATGAGGTCATGACCTGAGCTGAAATCAGGAGTTGGACGCTTAACCGACTGAGCCACCCAGGTGCCCTTAGGAAGTACTGGATTTAATGAACACATCAAAATGAAGAAATCTACGTGTGAGGCACTTAAGGAGGCAAAAGATACTGGGAAAAGACAGCAAAACACCATTCACACAAATGCCTCTGATCAAACAAAAGCAGAGCTCAAAAGTACTTTGTAACAGATTTGGGGGAAAGATAAGGAGAGAGACCTAAGTGTCAGATAGAGACATGACAGAAATGGAAACTTTGATAATTTTGCAAAAGAAATCTTTGCCTTCTCTGAGCCCAAAGGCCAACTGTGCTCTAATTTTGGCAGTCCTTATGTTTATGCTATCATAATTCACTATATTACCTTTTACATTAAAAAGAATAATGATTTGAATGTGTTGGTAGACTATAACCAAGCCTGTCGACACCCACCACAAAACATTAAATACGATTTTAAAATGCTACTTTTAGAACGGAAAGTGAATAAAAATAAACCGTTTTTATCCTTAAACATAATCAGAGAATGGTTATGTTATCTAAAAAAGTATGTCCTCTATGACCATCATATATCACACGAGGACTACAATCTAGAGCTCCAAGCAGCGATTCAAAAAACTTTCAAGACTCTCCTGGTGTCCGCACAAAACAAAGGACCACCTAAAGGGCTAAAGTGCTTGGGTCATCCCAACAAAAACCCCGAAGAAAAGACAATACTTCTGTTCCAGAAGTCTGCATAGTGAACAGTAAAGGAAGTGAAATTGATCGCATCCAAGACTGAGGAAAGAGTTGGTACTTGCAGGATTCCTTTAAGGAGAATGCAGCCATTAGTGTTTTGGTCTCACTTTCCAAAGCAGAAATATCTTCTACTCACTGTACTGTCCGCTGCTCGTTTGGTAAATTGGAGTTGGCACCGTTACGGTGGTGATGGCAGGTGCTGAGGTCTCCTCTTCAGACTTCTCTTCTTCAATCCTTGGCACTCCTGGTGCGTCTGAAGACAAGTCATTCAAAATTTTCCTAGAAAAAGAGAGAACTGTATTAACTAAAATAAAAGTAACATTTACTGGCTAAATACAAATAACAGGAAAGGAAAATGAGTGGAAAGCTGCTAGTGCTTAGGACAGCAGTTTAAAATGTAAGAACAAGAATAAACCATAAACGGATGAGGAATCAATGTGTCAAAATGAAATCATACGAGGACTAGAAAAAACGATGAATTTCTCTTTAATTTGAATGTAAAGGGAAGCAATCATTCAAAATCTAGGTGTAAGCAGAGGCTAATAAACTTGATTACAGAAAAAAAAAACACATACAAAAAAACAAAACAAAATAACCTTTTGTAGGGCAAAGAACACCAAAACCAAAGTCAAAAGATGATCAACAACACTAAGAAAAAAATGTTTACATATATTACAGATGAAGGAGCAATAGCCCCAATATATAAAGAACTCTTAAAAATTTAGACAGGGTGCCTGGGTGGCTCAGTTGGTTGAGCGTCCGACTTTGACTCAGGTCATGATCTCATGGTTCATGAGTTTGAGCCCTGCATCAGGCTCTCTGCTGTCAGCGTAGAGACCGCTTTGGATCCTCTATTCCCCTCTCTCTCTGCTCCACCTCACTCGCTCAAGCTCTCCTTCTCAAAAATAAACATTAAAAAAATTGAGGCCAAAAAAAAAAAAAAAAAAGAATTAAAAACCTGACTTTAAATGTCTCAACTTTCAGATTGGTAAAAAGTAAAAAACCTGTGAGAAAACAGACACTCTCATTGGTGTGAGTATAAAATTGGCGTACAACCCTTATGGAATGAATGTGATGATGTAACAAAACTATGTTTACACAGCAATCTTACTTGTAGGAACTCACCCTTAAGATATACTTCCTACAGTACAAAAATACATACACGTAAGGTTATTCATGGTAGCGCTGTTTGTAACTGCAAAATACTGAAGAGTATCTATATGCCAACACGTTGGAGTGGCTGAATAAACTAGAGCTCATCCAGGTGAGGAGTAAAGCACATACGTTTTGTATACGAAAGAAAGTGAAATAACATATGTTTGTTCTGCTATTCTAGAAAAAACTCAGAAAGGATAAACCAGATAGAGTTTCATGAAATTACTTAATCTACTGGGGATGGGTAAGAAAGAAGTAAAAAAAGAAAAAACTGGGAAAGGGCACTTATAGGTGTGTGGATGTTTTTGTACAATTGTGACTTTTGGAACCATGTTAATGTTTTGCATATTAAAAAATAGTATCAACAAAGGATGGAGGAAACATTCTAAAAAGGAATACAAATAAAAGCAAATTAACCTTATTGTTATTTCAAACGAGTAACATAATCACAGAGGAGGGGAAAAAACTCAACTCATGCAATTTTTGACATCTTAAATTTCTACATTCCATCCAAACTCTGCGCACACATTTTGAATAAGTACTGGTCTTTAGAGCAACATTTTTCAAACTCAGGTCACAACCCGTATGTGGACCATGGAAATGGTTATGTATGTTGTAACCAACGTAAAACAAAAAAACAACTGAACATCACACGTAATATGGTGCTGTATTATTTGCTTCAGATGCCTATATATGTGTGTACCTGTATATATATACACCTATGTGTATACGAATATGAATTTGAAATAATAGTATGTATACAGAGAGAAAACTATAAAGATTATTTCTTATTGTGGATTGTAGTAAAAAAATAAAAGTTTCAAAGCTACTACTTTAGACCTGCATATAATATAAATCTACTTCTCTCTTGCCTGAAGCTAGTAATCATTCTTGTCTTCTCTTTCCAGTTTCTAATATTGTTGCTCCAGACCGTCTTGGTCATTCTTGTATCACAGAGATACAATTCACTTTCTCTTAAAGTAGATTCGAGATGTGGTCTGAGCAGTGGGATTAATTCCTTCCCTTAATCTAGACATTAGGTTTTTACCAATGTAGCCTTATGGTATATTGGCTTTTTTTGGCAACTGTACGTATCTGTTAATGATAATTAAATAACATAATTACGTTTCTAAAACAATTTTTTTTTTTTTTTTGAGAGACAGAGAGGGAGGGAGGGAGGGAGGAAAGGAAGCAGGGAGGAAGGGAGAGAGAGAGAGAGAGGGGACATGCTTGAGTGCAAGTGTGTACCAGGGAGGGGCAGAAGGAGAGGGAGAGAGAGAATCCTAAGCAGGCAGGGCTCGACCTCATGACCGTGAGATCATGACCTGACTGAGCCACCCAGATGTCCTGAAAACAAATTCTTAATCGAGAATCTTGCACTTGAAGAACTGGTTTGATTTTAAACTCAAGTTCAGAAATTCTGTAATTATCACCAACAGCTGACAGTCTGTTTCTCCGGGCTGCTATGATCCTTCAAAGTACTTGTTCTCCCACCCATTAGGGTATTTCTCCCCTAACATTCTGTCACTTGCAAAGGTGATGAGCTGGCTTTTCTGTTTTTCAGGTGAACTGCTGATAAAAATACCAAACCAGGTGAGACCAAGTAAGAGTGCTTTAAGAACTTCCTCTGAGTATAAATTGATCACTACAAAGCTGGGTTGTTCTAAGAAAAACTTATCTTGAATTATCAACTAATCCCCATTTCTCCAATCTTACAAAAGCACATAATAAGGACTCTGTTAAAGATCTCATTGGAGTCAAGACATAAAAGCTAGGTTTCAAGAATTTATAAGCTTAAAACAAAATAACAGATACACAATGACTATAAGGAAAGATACAGTATTTCTCATGAATGTAGCCCCTTCTCTGCATGTGCGCATCTCAGGCATTGTTTATTTGATTACGAATTAAGGTGTTACTATTTAAGTGATCTTTGCTAGGATACGGGCTACAACAAAATATTTTCTTCCCACACAGAGCTCTTATATTATAAGGTCTACAACTAGAATCTACAGAATTTATTTACAACTATTTGCCTGGAATTTATAGACAGAGAAGCCAAGTGGCTCGTCAACACCTGGTTGGATCTGCTTCAGGATCAAATGTGTTAAAATACTAACACGGGATGTATTTTGAAGTTCAAATCTAAAACTAGATGTATTTAGGAAAAAAAGAAATGAGCATAAATGCATACAACACATACTTGGTAATATAAAATTTCTTAAGATCTCAAAATCAGTTTATTGGTATTCATTTAGGATCCCTCATTTAATTGAGAAAAGGGCTAGCATAGGAGCCAAGTGAAAAAAAAAATTTAACCATTCACTGAAAAACAGAAATACCTTAGGCTAATAACAAGAAAGAATATTAGAAGTTTGAAATTTATTAAACTCTCAAGTAAGCTTACAAAGATTTATGGAATGGCTCTTCCTGGAGATACTGAGCATGGAGACAGTTTCTACATATAAAAAAATGGTTTGGGTCCATGATAGAGGCAAAGCAACCTCTATAGCTGAACACAGAAACTATAGTAAGGTGTCCCTAAAATTAGGGAATATCAGCGAAGTGTCACGCTGCAATAAGGATTACGTTAATAAACAGTTATTTACTAAGTACGATGGCGTGAGAAATGGTCTGCAAATGTGATGCTAGGTAGATAAACAGTGTAGTGTGTCAGAACTGACAAACTAGAAGTGCTATAATCCTATCAAATATTCCAAACTTTTTAACATAAAAGCAGCAGCTGGCATGGTTTACAAAAACAGAAGCAAAAAAGAAAAAAAAATTGTTTATCCAGGACTGTTCAGAGTAGAAAGTTCTCTTACTCTGTACGATAAACTTCAACTTGAGAAGTAACTCAAGATGAAGAGAAGTAACCTAGACGGTCCTGAATTGAGCAGCTAATTGGTCTTCCGACATCTTTTCATCTGCAACTACCTAAAGCTTCCTGACATCTTTGATTCTGAATCTTTTAACTATTAAATTCCATACCTGTAGGAAGGCCTCCTTGAAAGAATTTCTCTTCGTTTTTGGGAATCAGTTACACTATCCACTGACTCCTGTGAATCTTCACTTTCTGCAATAGTTGAAATCTGAAAACAAAGAAGAACTTTATCTTGATAATCGAATTTAGTTCCCATAAAATTTTTATGAACTTTAAGAAAAAATCAAATATAAAACGATGTATATAAACCTTGCACATGCTTCAGTAGAAAAAAATCAATCTTTATGGGAGACAACCACACCAATCACATTCTTCTCCCCTTTACTTATCCTATAGAAGTCAGTTAGTCCTAAGATTTTTTTGGTCAAAACCAAACTTTTGTGATATACAAATTCAGCTTCATCTCTTTCAGGACTTCATGTAACCAATCTTGAACGCATCAGTATTACTGTCAGTTGTTTTCTTACAATTGTCAGAACAAAACTACCAAGTGAAATAAGACTTCTGACATGAAGAAAAGAATAAATGACTAAATATTTGGTCATAAGTCTATACAGTGACATACAAGTATTATCCTTTACTGTTAAACACTTGTGATTATATTTATAACTGCACCAATAAGATTGGTGATCCCCCAGATGGTTGTTTCTAGCAACTTAGTCTACATACAGACCTTCAAAGTTTTTACTATGCAAAAACTCAAGGTAAAGAACTGTGTATTTCTGGAAAGTATCCCTGGACTGAAAAGTAATGAAGTTGAACAGAGATTTTACATGGGATAATGATAATGGTAACAGCAACTAGCATTTATTGAGAACTTACTATGTGCCAGGTACAATGGTAAAGCACACAATGATAAAGTATTATATTAATACTCACTAATACAATAACATCAGGTACTAGCTAAGTACAGTATTTAAACCCATTTCATAGATAGAAGAACTCAAGGTACAAAGAGGTTAAGTAACTCACCCAAGTCACAAAGCTAGGAAGTAGTGGAGCCACTGTCAATAGTTGGCATCTCAGTTTTAGACATCCTTACCAGCATCAAAATCCTGTTGGTTCCAATCTCACACCAGTTTTGTCAGAAGCAGCAACCCAGAGGTGTTTTTAGACCATTCTCAGACTACAGTTCACTCGCCTAGTAGGTAAGCCTGTCTGTCAAGATGATCTAGCCGAGCTTCTCTAGTCTGCTTCATTCAGCTTCCCTTCTCATCAGCAGGGGCCTCCTGCTCCTTCCTGAACTAGGTGTGCATGGTGCTATCAGAGTGAGAATTAGGTTTAATGAAGGCAAAAGAGTCTGTGTGGCTCAGCTCCATGTCAAAATTTAGGGCAATTGCAACAAGAAAAAACATATTCAGAGGAACCTGACAAATCCCACAGGTACTCTGTATGTGGTCTGGGCCTATGGGTTTTGGAGAGTGGGGGCTCATCTTGACAGGGCACTTTGTAATAGGCACTCACTCTCAAATGAAATCAGGTAAATGTAGTAATTTTTCACAAAATTTATCTACAATAAAGTAATGTGCCCCATCCAAACACTTTCAAATGTAAGAACTTTAAAGACCTACACATTAGCAGGCAACACTTAACGAATCCAGAAATGACAGATAAAAAGCTGTGTCAGAGGCTGAATTTAGTCTGTGATTCTCTGCAGAGTAATAATGCTACAGTTACAGCACAGAGAACACTCCCACTAATCTGTAGCTGCTGTAACTAGCCCGCTCAGCATAGTCTCTGCACAGACTTTCTCAGATACACAGCAGATGAGGAGCTATGAAAAGACCTTAGCAGAGTGTCAGGATTTCCAGGAATAACAAGACTCAACTCAAGTGGACAGCACTATCACAAGTGTTTACCTTCATTAATACTTCTCAGAACCTCAGTTCCTCTGTTCTTTCTGCCTCCTTTGCATGACCCTCATCCTTACAACCTTCTTGTAAGGACAGATAGTGACTTAGGCATACTCTTCCAAGTTGAAAGGCATTAAAACAACAGTTTTAAAACATACTGTATAAACTACCCATAAGGGAAGTTGTGAAATGAAATAAATTAATGCTGCTTTTTAACATGTGACCTTTAATCCTACCCCCCCCGCCCCCCAAACTCAGTGGTTCTATTGCTCTTAGCAGGAAAAAAGCCTCCCTTCCTCTGATCTGTAAGATTTTGTCAATGGAGTCAAAAGGAAATTAACTTATCACTATGTAGTGATTATAACCATTTTAAGGGAGTTCAGAATTACTCAATAAAAATAATAACAACAAGTGTTAACATTTCGTCTTTGGGAATACTATCCAGGGAGAACTTAAGAGCTATGAAGTCAATTCCTACGGACTATCTACCAAAACAAACACAAAAATCCCATATGCACATTGGATCCACATTTCTGAGACTAATAAAAATCATGTCAAAACTCCTTTTTATAAATAACTATTAATTATAGGTTATAAATAGGTTATTATAAATAACTATTATTTAATAGGTTATTAAAAATAACCGTATGAAAAATTATATTCCAAACTACCACTACCACAGTCCAACGATAGAGACCCTTCCTCTGGCCCTTACCTCTTATCACCTCTCTTATTAGCCCTTTCCTCAGATCCTTATATAGGTCTTTAACCTTGGCCACTTAGAAGTTGAGACATTTTCAAAAAGTCAAACCACCATGTGTAGATGTAAAGTTTTAGATCTATATTCCTCAACTTTCTTTAGTTTATTAAAAACCTGCACCTCCTATTAGTAAGAGGGGAAAATCTTCCTATTTTGAAGTTATTTGAAATTTTAAAATGAAACATACAGTGCCAAAACCAAATCAGATGCTTTTTCAAATAATTATTAAATTAAATTATTAGTAAATGTAATTGAATATGCTTCATTAAGAAATCATTTAATATTTCATAACAGTGACTCAAACATCTGGTTCTAAGCTTGGGCTTTTTAAAACATGATTTAACATTTGCCATTGTTGAAAAAGAGAACTCATGAAAAAGTAAGTGCATTTTTGGCTGGGCTTACTAAATACTAAATCAGTTTTCATTTTCATCTATCAATTATACAAACTTTTGATGAGATTTACCTAGTATATTTTCATCTCCCTGGCTCTCAGTTATTGTATGCTAATAATAGGTGTTGCAATTTTATATTTATTTTAACAAATAAGTGCAACAACTACTGAAACTCTAGAAGACACCTGAATAGTTTAGAGAATTCTATTTACAGGGTCTAAAAGTATATAGATGTGAGTTTTTAGGTGACAAATTTATATGGTTTGCAGTTTAAAAAAAATAAAAAAACTATGAATACATTTCCAAACTTCTTTCAAAATGGTCTCTCCACGGCACAACTTTCTTTCAAAAACCTCACTTTATCCCAGGATAGTTGAAAGGGATTTCTTTTTTTCAAAAATATGTTAGGTAATATATCCCTTGCAAATCCTTGCTTACCATCACTGAAAAGATCAGAAACTCTGGAACATTTGTCTCGCAAAAAACAAACCAGCAACTCATCCCTATGTTAGATAACTCTTAAGTACTTTGCTGCAGGAGAGCCACTGAATCCCTGTGTTGCACAAAAGGTTATTATTGTTCCCATCATATTACAAAGTATTGTGAAGATTTTATCACGTTTCATCTAACCACTCTCCCTCTTGCTCTATTGGAGCACATCTTTTTACTATTCCTTGATATGTAAAACATATTCTTACTCCTAAGCCTTCAGACTTGCTTTTACTATTTGCATGGTTTAGCATTCTGCACTGGCTTCTGGTTTCTGTTCACTGTATTCCCTGACCACCCTACATAAAAGAGAACACCCTTCCCTCCACATTATCTATCCCTTTCCCCTGCTTCAATCATCTTCCCAGCACTTATCCTCACCTGACATATTTTATTTTCTCATTGTCTCTCTTCGCTCAAATGTGATCTTCATGAGAATAGAGAAGTATTATTTGTTCACTGCTGTCTTTCATAGCACCTAGAACAGTGACTGGCACATAGCATGTGATCAATAAAAATTCATTGAAGGAATGAATTTAATAATTTAAGGTAACATAATCCATAAATCCTGACATGTTTAAGCTGCACTGTATTAAAAATGCATTCAAAATTAACAAAGGAAAAGTGAAGATGCCACTGTTAACTTCTATCCATTTGCATAAATCCCATTATTTTGAGGGGATTCTGACATAATCTGTGAGACATTAATATATATAAGGATAAAGGTAGGGCACTAATGTGAAGTCATAAATGAAACAGGAGTACAGCATAACTTCTAATATTTGTAGACTAAAAAATATAAAGAGATGCTAATATCTAACTCTCACATCAAGAGAAATGTGTCTTGTAGATTTTGAAAAGGCTGTTCTACACTACTCGTATTTTCCCATCTAGAAGTTTGAGGGACCATTTCTCTCCTTGTTTGAACATCTCTTCTGATGTACACTACTTCCTAATTACTAATATACTAATCACAGTTAACCAGCTGAAATGGCCATTAAAGTCTAATATATTCTCCCTGGTTATTTTCCTTTAAAGAAAAAAAATAAAATAAAAAATTTAAAGAAGTAGAAAAAAAAAGTTTGTGTCTCTCTATTCATAGAATTCAGGCTTTCAATGATAAGCATAGCCCACCTCAACGGAAAAATGTGCTCTTGAAAAGATGAATAAGTATTTCTATAAAGTTAACAGCCATGCAACCCTCAGATCCAAATTATTACTGTCACAAAGATTAAAATTAAAAATAGAATCAATAATTAAATATCACATATTATGACCAAAAATTATAATTTTAACAAATTTGGTAATTTTGGTGTATTCTTTATAACACACCAAACTCTCATTACAAGTGAAAAAGAGAAAGTGATGAATCTATGTCTTCTGACTAGCAGGTCAGGTTCTTTCTACTGTTATCAAGAAGAAAACATGAGTGGGGAATTAGTAATGGCACAGTATAGAAAATAGTAAGGTAGCATTCAATGAAATAAAAACTGAGACAAAAGATAGGAGACTACTGTTCAGTAGTGCGATTCCACAGAAATACCAAATACTTCGATTGTCACTGGGACAACACTGTCTCCATCTTGTTAACAAGTTCGGTCCCCAGTGTCTTTCATTATGGAAATTCATATACCTTGATTTTTTTTTAAGTTTATTTATTTATTTTGAGAGAGAGAGAGAGAGAGAGAGTGAGAGAGCACGTGAGAGTGGGGGAAGGGGCAGAGAGAGGGAGTGAGAACATCCTAAACAGGCTCTGTGCTGTCAGCGTGAGCCTGATGTGGGACTCAATCTTACAAACTGTGAGATCATGACCTGAGCCGAAATTAAGAGTCAGATGCTTAACCGAGTGAGCCACCCAGGCGCCCCTACCTTGATGTTTTCACATGAAAACATTTTTTCCCCCCACATAAGTGTCCAAGCAAACCAAAAGCACCAGAACAGAATGAAGTAGAGGTAGGGAACAGTGGCTAAATGACTCAATAGTATAATATGGCTGACTGGATCTAGTATGTCCTTTGAGGACATTAACAGAACGCTTCCAGAGCAGAGGAGGCACTTCTCCCTCTACAAATATCAATCAGTCTGGCTACCATACTCAAGGAAAACACAACAGCTCTCCTCCACAGGAAGATAGCAAGGATGGTCAGGAGCAATCAGAGATATACCATATAATAAATGGCTGAAGGAAAACAGACATTTGTTTAGTCTGGGCATTTTTGTAAAGTAGAAGGGTGTGGGAGATAAGGGAGAGGGAGTGGTCCAACAGAAAAGGAATTAAATTTGCTTAACCAGTTTCTGAGGATGGAACTGGGACCACTAAATAGAAGTTTTAGAAAGGTATATTCTGGTTCACTACAGGAAGAACAGTTTAGCAATGATCCCTATTTATAAACTGTTTAACTCAGGAGACACAGCTTCCTTTCTCAAAGTAATGCTGGACTACCATTTGGAGGAGAGAAGAAAGGATACACAGGGAAATTAAGCAACACACTAAGGGCTGGGCAGGTTAACAAGTTCGGCCTAGACCTAGAAGATCTCTAAGATCTTTATGCAAACCTTAAACTGCATGTTTATAGAAGGAAAAAGACATAAAGAATAATTTCTCACCTTCCTTTCTAAAAATAGTTCTCTCCAAATCTAGGACCTAGGACTCACCTGAGTTCCGGAGAAAAGTCTTTTTAAGTCCTTACAGGAAGACTGTGAAGCAAAAAATATGAAATGGGAGGCTGGGGTTATGGCCTACTTGAATGAACGTTCAAGTCTTTTTTTTTTTCTTTCAATAAGCTCACTGCAAAGATGTATACTGCTCTAGGTTCCAGTTCAGCAGTCACCTGCGGAGCTCTAGGTGCCTTTATTCCCCATGGATTCAATCCAAAGGAACAAGGTCTCCAAAGAATTAGGTAACGTGCATAGTGTAATCCCTGACCCTTAAGGTGAACTTTCTGAATATATAATTATTTCAAAGTTATATACTCCAACTTACATGCCTAGACATAGCTGGTTTTACAATGCTTTAAATGATCTCAAAATTCAGGTAATAGCTTAGGTAAGGTTATTAATTTTGACAAGGGTTTAGTTTTTTCCAATGGCACATTTAGAAAATAATTACTAAGTTATTATTTTTGTATCTTAATTTTCCTGAACTAAGGTATATCAGGTTAGTCTTTCCCAAACATTTCCACTTTATCCCACATAGTTAATGATTTCCCCAATCAATTCTTTTTCCTCCATATCTTAAGAAAAAGTCTTTTAATTGGGTCTGTTCTTGTGTGTGTATATATATATATATATATATATATATATATATATATATATATGTTCCTATACGTAAGGTGACTATACAGACGCAGCATATTCCTTACTGTAAAATGAAATAAACTTTGAACTAGATATGTATCTATTTTCATAACTACTGAAAGGAGAGAGATATGGCTATAAATGACAGTTACGAAAGTAGATGCAGAAGTTTTTATACACATACCTGAACTGTCTGGACTTGTGGAGACTGAATAACTGATGGCTGGGCCGCCTGAATAACGCCATGGACTTGAACTGTCTGCCCATTGGGCAGCTGTACTAAAGTTACGGTGGGAGCAGACGATGTTGCATGAGCTGCTGGCATAGATACCTATGGTGTTGAACATGGAAAAAAATTACCATCACAGATAACCTCCTTCGAGGTAGTCATGCTCAATATGCACCAATTTTTTAGCAGGAAAAAGATGACCTTTTTGCTAGATAAGTATTTCACTGGTGTGAAAGAAACTAATGATTAAATTTAATATTCTTTAAAAAAAAAAAAAAAAAAGGACCATAAATGCCCCCTCCCTTTCAAATCCTTCCAAATGACAAAAAAACCAAAAAACTATTTTAATGCAGTATCAAAATTTGTAACACAGACTTCCTCTGAATACCAAATACACTTTAATTGTATGGTGCTTTACATTTTACAATTTCCTACCTGCTTTCATGTCCAGTTTCTCCTTTTGCTCTTCGAAGAAATCAAGACTGGGTAATAAGGATTATCTCCATTTTAGAGACAAAAACATCAAGTGCTCAAGAGATTAAGTAACTTACCCAAGGTCAAGAGATATGCTAGCTTTGAAGAAATATAGAAGTCTTCAGAATATTGTGTGTTAAATAAGCCATATTCTAAAATATACCTGCTCTCAAACTTAGGCAAAACTTCTCTAAGTCTAGAACAAATATACATCTTAAAATATACAGCATAGTTTTCTCTCTTAAACTAACTACAAGCATGCCTTTCATTAGTGAGAAAGTATGAATACGTATTATAAACTCAAAGTTCCCACTCCCCCAAATCAAACTGGTATGATACTTGGTATTCTAAGGATTTATTTTCCTCTTGAAGGAATAAAAGCAGAATTGAGGGAATATAAGAGATACTAATTTTCTCCTGAGGCACAAAGGCAATTTTAATGAGTCAATATCCAGGTTCAAAGGGTTCTTATGTCATATGTGTCTATTAGATGGTATTTACTGTTCCTATGTTTGAATACATTCAGGGATTCATTATTTTTTGTTCATTCAGTAAACAGTTATTGGGGACCCAGGTGCCAAGGGTGGTGTCAGAACTGAAACTACAAACATGAAGAAAATAACTGGGGCTACATGTGTGAAGGCATCAGGAGAAGAACATAAATAAGTATAATCCAGTGAAATAATAAGGCTTGCCAAAAGAAAAATGAACACACTGAGGAGAGCTACCCACTGGCACCTAAGAGGAGGGGAGGCAAGAATGTGAATTTGAAACAAAGAATATACATTAGGTATATTATGACTCCCTGGGACAGGCACAGACTTTCAGGGAGAGAGGGATGGAAAGCAGTCAGCACTACTAGACTGACCACCTAAGTGTGTTACTTTATGAATGTAGGAACCGGGAAGAGAGAACACTGTAACAAAGGAAGGCTGGGGCTAGATGAGCTAGTCATGAAAAGCCACCTATGTGTCACCTTAAAGAACGTGCGTTTTTTCCTGAGACTGGGAAAGACACTGAAGAACTTTTGAACTCTGGAGTATCATGGTGAGGTTTGCATTTTAGATAGATCACTTCAGTGGCAGTATGAAAGATGTTCATTTCAGAGAAAGAAAAAAGTGGAGGTGAGGGGATTGAGAAAGATTATACAGTAGTTAAGGTGAGATGATAAAGCCAGAAGTAAAGCACTAGTGGTAGGGAGGGGGAATGAGAGAAGTGATTTAATGAAAATTCAGGAGGCAGACTAGAAAGGGCTTTATGAATGATTGGTTGAAGGAGGTGAGAGAGGAAATCAAGGATGACCCACATAATTCATGTTTGGGTAAAAATTGGTAAACTATGCCACCAACTGAAACAGAGAACACAAGAAGTAAGCTTTGGGGTGGTTGGGGGCGGGGCAAAGGGGAATGGTGGAATTGATCTGATATCCAAGAAAGTAGAGATTAAAACCATAAGCATCCATGTTTGGACAGTTAGGAAGTCCCTCCTTATTATCATTTTCTCTCTGACTGCCATAAATCTTATCTAGTTTTACGTGGTTCTCAAAATGTGGTCCATGGACTGCCTCCATTAGCATTACACAGGATGCCTCTTTACAAAGTCAGAATCTCAGTGGACCCAAGGACACTTTCCCCTGCACTTAAGTTTGAGAGTCACAGCTTAAGTTACTCAGAATATCTCCTCTTAGTTCCATACAAAAGCTCTTCTGATATTTGAAGTAATTATTACATCTTCTCTATTTTATAGAATAAACGTAGCAAGCTAACTCAATGAATAATCCCTATTCTACCCTGATCATTCTATATACTGGCTCCTCTCATCATAAGTTTACAAACAGTACAGATAGACAAAGTAAGATAAAAATCACTTCTGTTCCTACCATCCACAGCGAATCGCTGTTAATATTTTTTGCTGTAGATATATAGCTGTTTTTATAACATACTATCATGGAATCTATTTTATTTTTTGAATCCATTATAAATATCTTTCCATACCAGTAATAATTTTCTTTAGTGGTTCTAATGGCTGCACAATAAAATCACATACTTTGTTTAATAAATTCATTATTAGATATTTAGGTTTTCAAATTTGCCTATTACAAAAAGATTCAATGATCATCCTTTTACTTCTTTAAATCCATAAAAATTTACATTCTCATAGTCAAAACCAAGATTATTTTCCTTTCCACTTTAAAAAATCTCTGTTAAATTCTCAAAGTAAAATGAGGCCTCTCATTATTGTTTTAGATTGATTTTCTTCCTTTACTAGTTGGGCTGAAATTTCTTCTGTTCCTTGACCACTATAATCATGGATTTGACAATTTTTATTATATTCTGATATTAAATATGACAATAAAAAATACTGGGTATCAGACTTATGAAAGGAAACTATGACAAAAATGTGAAACGTATGTGTTAAGGACATGGATGAGCAAATGAAAAAAACTCTGTAATTAAGAATAAAAAAACCAAAACTATAAAAAACGGGAAGAGAAAGAAAACTAGCTTTCCTAAAGCTCAAACATCATGTCATTCTGTTCTAGGTCAATCCTAGAGGACTGCCTGATGAGGATGACAAATCAAACATACGCATGTAATTTTGCTCCTTCCTAATCTCCAATTAAACTTCATAAAATTGACTCTGTTTTTACAGGCATAATCACATGAGCAAAGAATGAGAAAGGCAACAGGAAGAGTTTTGGAGGCTGGAAAGATGGATGAATGGTACTAAAAAATGCCAACTCATGAGGTAGATGCAGGGAAAGCCAGATTTGCACCACAAAATCCTTCAGAGGTTCAGGATCTAAGTAAGTCACCCTGGAAGGTGGAGTAAAGGGAGAGCTAAAAATAAGGAAGGCTGGTTGAAGGCTCTTTGAGAAGCAATTGGATCCCCTCTCCATAACTCCCTGTGGAAGAATAATTAATCTACTCCATGCTGACAGAAAAATGGAGATTTAATTTCTGGATAGGGGAAATTACACCAGACACTGCTGAAGGTGGGGTAACTAACTTTCAGTCTTCTTCTCTCACTTAGCTCCCAGGCCTTTACCCTGTAAGCAAGAGATTAGTAAAGCTTTCCCCGAGGAACTTAACCAACCACAAGGGGCTTGAATAAAGACTTGAAAGATACTGACATTGGGAAGGCCATAATCACCCTACACTGAAAGCTCACAACTTATAGGCATCAGGCCCCAAACATATCCAGAGCTTTGGGTACAGTTTTGCGGTCCCCTACTTGAAACCTGAGCAGACAAGCACAAATTATAAACATCTGAGGAAAGCTTCTTCTAACATTAAAGATGGAGAGACCAAAACAAATTGAAGGGCAAAAATCTATACAGAGAAAAATCTATATGGGGAGAAGAAAACTTAAAACCTAATTAATATTCTCAGAAATGAACGAAAATATTGCCTTTGTGAAACATAAATAGGATGCTATTAAAACACAAAAGGACAGGGGCGCCTGGGTGGCGCAGTCGGTTAAGCGTCCGACTTCAGCCAGGTCACGATCTCACGGTCCGTGAGTTCGAGCCCCGCGTCAGGCTCTGGGCTGATGGCTCGGAGCCTGGAGCCTGTTTCCGATTCTGTGTCTCCCTCTCTCTCTGCCCCTCCCCCGTTCATGCTCTGTCTCTCTCTGTCCCAAAAATAAATAAAAAAAAAAAAAAAAAAAAAAAAAAAACGTTGAAAAACACAAAAGGACAACAACAACAACAAAACACAAAAGGACTATTCAGAGAACAAAAGGAACTGTTGGAAACATGACAGCAGAAATAAAAAATTCAACAAATGGATTGGAACACGAAGCTGAAGAAATCTCCCAGAAAACAAAGCAAAAAGACAAAGAGAAAGAGGAAGGAAAAGAGAGTTAGAGAAACAATCCTATAGTGTAGCATCTAGATCACAAGGATCCTAGAGAAAAAAATCTTCAACCAAATAATTTACATTGCTCAGAATCGAAGACATGAGTTTCCACTATAAAAGGGGCCATTGAATGAATATATATATATATATATATATATATATATATATATATATATATATATATGGCACAATGGATGAAAACTATTTAAGCCAAGGTCCTAATAATGAAATGGTGAAGCACTGTGAAGAGATACCAGAGAGAGAAAAAAAGTGGTTTAGTCCTTTCAAACAGCAACACTGCTTGGTGATTGTGGATCAATGCCTTCAAACTTTGAAAGAAAAAGGATTTCTTTACCAAGACTTCTTTACCCAAACTTGCTTAAGAAACCACTGGAAAACGTGCTTTACTATGTCAAGAACACAAACTCGATTAAGAGAAAGACAGTAAGGGGAAAGGAATTTCCAGGAATGCATCATATAGCAGACTCAGAGGACAACCAGATCAGACACAATAGTGCCATCCAAGAGACAGATAAGTGGAAGGTTTTCATCACCAAGATCCCTGCTGGCACTGTACCTTCTTTTTACCAGGCCAAATGGTTGGATGAACCCAGTGGATAAACCCAGACTCTCACCTCTGCATGTTTGCCTTGACCACGTTTTGATGAAGCCCTGCATTTTCCCCCTATGTTTCTGCACCTGCCTCATCCAAGTATTTACTTCACCCCCAGATATATTCTGCTTTGCCTTAACTCCTGAGGGGTGGAGGTGGGCCCTAGTAATCAGGAGAAAACAGACAGCAGCCCACTCCTTGTGACTCTCTCCTGCTGGAGCTCCAGTATTTGGCCCCCACTTTGGCTTAGTGTAGTAGCCCCCCCTTAGTCTGTGGTTAGCCCCCTATTCTCCAAGACCCATTCAAACTCAGGGACTCCCCTAGGAGGGCTTTTCAGTTCTTCAGGACGCTGAAGTTCAACATCCCAGAGCCTCTGCTAGGATTATATTCTTCTGGGAGCCTTTATCAGAAAGAGACAGTATCACACTCTTTTATCTAGCAGGTTTATGTCTTATATCAACTACCTTTCTCACTTATATGCAAATAATGGTTAGTATTATTTAAAATATTTGAGGAAAAATACACCAGAACAAAAAATAAGGATGAGAGAATATGACTTTAGAGATAGAATGTTTAAGACAAAGACAAAGTTAAAGAATCGTGAATTATATTTAAAGGACACAGGAAACAAACACCATTATCATCCTTGAAATTTACTTGTGTGTCAGTTTGTTTATCCTATTTTTTAGTTTAAGCACATGGAAAACTTAGCCTGTCAGATTATCTAAATTCCCATGCCTCAGAATAAATCTGTGTGATATGAAAAAAAAAAAAACAAAAAAAACCCAAATAGTTAACATTACCAGGTTTTCTTCCTTGGTTTAAGAGAGACAATCTACCCATTATTAAAATGTCATTATTCTGAATCAGGTCACTACAAATAGATAACTAGTGTTTAAAAATACGGTTTTCTGTTATGTTACTAAATTAATTGTATCATTTCTAAAATTAGGCTAATAATACTAAGTAAACAGGAATTTTGATACCCTAAGAATGTCTCCGCTCGTTCTATGCTTATCTCTATAATAAGAACTAAATCTTCCTGTCTGAAACATACTCCTCTTAGAAGAGACATAACTTGGAATCTTCTCCATGTATTTTATATACCTGGGCTAATGTGGCAATCTGTGGCTGGGCTTGAACTGTCATTTGTTGGTTTTCAGCTTCTGTTACAGCCGCATCTCCACTCTGCTGGTTCTCTGCTCCAGATTCCATGGTCATTTAGTTACCTACAATAACATGGAAGAGTGTTACAAGCACTACAGTGCTTTGTGCTTTTGTGACTTTAAAGGCAAATTTCAGGTTATGAATAGGTATATGTACTGGTTACATTAGCAAATGCACTCAAATCTAGTTCAAAAAAAATAGTAACCTAGCTGAAATACTGTCAAACTCATCCAAATCTGCTGAGCTGTATAAGTTCTAGTTCCTTCAAAAAGGAAAAAAAACAACCACCTGTCTTTTCACTTGTCACTTCTTCCTAACGGGACAGTATTCCATCTAGAAAGAAGAAGGGATTCCTCCCTTCCATGAATCTCCTCTATGAACAAGGGGAGGAGTGTACCAGTAAAACTGTAATTTTTTCAAACTGTACTAATTAGGTATGGAAAGAAGGTAGAGAGTAGAAGTGAGCTGATGACAGGGTCTATGAGATGTATCGGCTTCACGGTACCTCCTATGAGGGTATTCCCTCCTATTATAGGGAAGAAGCAGAAAATTATATGCTACTTCCACAGGAAATGTTGGGACAAAATCAGCCCAAGTTGTGGGGTATCGAGATAGAAAGGTGGGATAAACATCCACAGAGCCAAATTAGAGGCCGCAGACACTGCAAATATTAGTGTTCTGACTCCTCACCCTATGTATAGTGTGCCACACTACACATGCACACATACAGGAAACAAAACTGAGTAAGTTAATGAAGGCTGCTCTTTTTTACTTTGGGACCCTACTTTGCTGGTATATTTGCTGGGTAATCTGGCACTGACTGGGAGCATAGGTAAGCAGAGAACAATCCCTAGCAGCAGCTACATGCTGAGGAAAGATTTCTGACAACAGAAATAAATTTCTGGTAATAATTGTGTCTAAAGGATTCACAATCAAAGAGATTACTTCTTACTTGTGTACCACTGTTATCATTTAGTGCCTGGCATATTACCTGTCAAAAATGAATTTACTAAAAATAATGACTACCTACTATGATTCCATAAATAACACAAAAGCCCCAATGCTTTTCCAGAATTTATTATATTTATTTTATAACTCTGAAATTGATAGATCATCAAAATTGTGACTGATTCTTATGTGATTATTACATGCCATCGTAATGTATAATAAACGAATACATTTTGCCATCATTCAGAGTTCTAGAAAAAGTTTTACAAGTGACAGTTAAAAAAAAGGAAGTAAAAATATCTCTGTGGAAATGAGTATAAATAATATAGAAATATAGAATCCACAAAGGAGATTACAAATGAAAAGATCAACAGACTTAACTGCATAGTTATTTACAACATTCATATGACAAAAGACACTAAGACAAGTGCGTAGGGAGAAAACATCTGCATATATAATTGACACAGTAACATCTAGAATACAGAGAAACTACTAGTCAACAAGAAACTCCTTCCTTATTGACTAGTTCACAAAAATACATGCTCGAGAATATTCACTGTAGTATTTTTTGTAACAGTGAAAAACTGGAAACAAGTATCCATTATCAGAAGGACCATTAAAGAAATTACAACAATGAAAAAGGAGTCTGTACTATAACGACAGATAAAGCTTTCCAAGGCTGAGTGGAAGCGCAAGTCACAGAACACACCGTAAAGGAGAATTCCACTTATGTAAAAAAACAAGTCACACTGTGTAAAACACGCTGTATGTAGGCATCAAACAAGTATGGGAAGTTACATACTAAACTGTAAGCGGTGGCTCTGGACAGAGGAAGATGTGGTGGAACTGGATAGGATGACGACTTTCACCTTGTACTTTTTACATAGTTTAGCATTTTGTTTTCTTCCCATCAGCATCACTTCAGAATTACTTGTACAATTTAAAAGATTTTAATTCCAGAAGTCATGAACAACATTTTGAAAACTATGAACCAAAAAACCGTATTTCAATCATGATTTTGAGATACCTGTTGAAAAAAAATTTTTAATCTCAGATATTTTTATATGAAATTACCATTTTTATTAAATCCTGCCTCAATTGCTTACCCCATATTTCTAAACAGCAGAAATACTATTCTTAAAAATTATCAAGTAACTTTATGATCACTTGTGATAACTGAGTTATATACTTACAGTCTGTGCTCTTTTAAACTAAAAAAATTAAGAAAGACATTAACAACAAGGCAACATCAACAACAAAATGGTTTCTGTACCCTAAATGTTGTCCATACTTTTGGTCAGCAAGAAAATAGCATGTGAAAACCACCTAATCGCAATAGCATGCAAGTGAATCCATTTGAGGACAAGATTGAACTCAGTCAAGCTAAGTATGGGCAGAAATCCATAAATTTTTCTCCGTCTTCTCCCCCATGTCATCATTTTAATGCGAATAAAGATAAATATAACTTTATCATCATACCTCCTTTGTAGACAGAGTATACACCAACCATTTTTAAAAAACTTTATTCCAGGCCACATTTTTTTTTTTAAACCTGTGCTGTCATCTATATAGTTTCAATCCCCCATTTGATTAAAAGCAATCTAAGGTACGGATCATGTATCTTTTTTTTCCCCCCACTATACAACATCAGGACTACTTAATTTTTTTCTGACATTTGAGGTATAGAACATCTTTATAACTTTTTGTTGCAGAAAAGAAAATATATTATAATAAACAAAACCACTAGTTAACATCAATGATTATAGCTACAAGGACACATTCAAAATAAGAATGGGACTTTCATCCTTCTTCCCTTCCCAACTAGGTAATATTCTTAAAAAACAAAAACAAAAAGTGTAATATTTTCAACAGGTAGGATTCTCTCATCTAAACTGCCACTGTTTTATTTTCATTTCTTTCATCCAGGAAGACTACCAATCTTTTTCAGATATGGGGACAGCCTTCTTAATGTTTATAACTCTTAGCTTAAGGAGGTATCAACATCTCAAGCAACAGCACAAATACTGTCTTTCATCAGAAAATTCTCAATGTGCTTTTCTCAAAGTGTAAGTGAGAATTGTTTAAGTAATAACAATTTGTTTCGGATTAGAAACTCACTGACTGAACTGAATCAGACACTATTTTACCATCAAGGTACTGAAATAGCAGTCTCTCAACTAGACTAAACTGACACTTAAAGTTGGTGCATTCTTTCTGGACTCTGAAAACTTTTGCTCTTTTTTGTTTGTATCTTCAGGTGGAGAGAGAAGAGATGTTAGAGTATCATATGTACAATCTTCAATTTTGCTAACATCCCAGGAGCAGTCTAGCCAGAAGTGCAGTATGCAGACACAGGATCAATGACTACAGCCAATATGTGGGTGTCCAAAGTCGTTTGAAGAAAGGAGATTCTTAATTCATTACACAAATGAATGCTTTTCAGGAATACAAAAATTAAGAACGACTGAATACTGCTATGAAATAAGTAAAATATTAGGTACATATAAGCTCAGAGAGAATGTTGTATAAATACTGGGCCTGGAACATCAGTAACAGAATGGATCTCAGATATCACTGAAAATGTAGTATCAGCTTGACAGTCTGGGGGTTCTTCTTCCAATACTCTCACAATTATAAAACTCTGGGTTACTGATATTTAAAATTTGGAGATTTTCCTGATTTTTCCCTAAAAATTAATATAATCCTTTGGAAACCCTAAGTTTATAACAAATTTCAAAACAGTATCATGCCTAAAAGAATCAAAAATATTTAAGCCAATTCACAAGGATACATACCATTTTGCTATAATGTCTTCTAGAGTTCTGCCTCTCATTATGAAAAATAAAGTGAAGTGATTCTTTGCATTATTCACCCAATGTTCAGAGAAATAAACAATGCGGCTGTGAGTAGTGGGGAGAGGGAACCTAACACTTGGTGGGAAGCTGGATCTGTCACCAAGCAGTCACTGGAAAAATTAAACTTTTTGATTTTCAGTTTCCTCATCTATGAAAACAAGGAAGATGAATTAAAAAGAATTCTTTCAATTTTAAATGCTCTGACCCTGAGAAATGACACAAGATACATGTACACACACGTAATTATGCAGGCCACTTAATATAAATGAAGTATTTCCTTTTACTATATAATAATATTTACACAGTAAAAGAAGACAGCTCACTAGGAATAGGTCACCTAGCCTGCCTCTTGATCTTGGATTAGTACAGGGCTATTACCACTTACTGATTTATAAAATCATGAGAATGCAATACAACTTGAGATAATTAGCAGTACTTAAAAAAAAAAAAAAAAAAAAAAATGCTACGAGACCAGACTACTAGTCAACAAAGATTCTCTTTCAATGTTGGACAGCGTTTCTTTTATCATTACATTGCTCTGGTCACATTTATTGTTAGCTATCAACTAAATAGTTATTAAATAGTTTTATAGTCCCCTTTCTTAATTCTCAAAGAGGATAAAGAAGTTTTTCCTTTCCATCTTAGAAAGCTTCAAGAAATTTATCTAAGATGGTATCACTTTGTACCCTTTACATGGTAAAGACAGTAGATACTGAAAACTTCACAATGTAGTTTAGAAAAACATCCCAGTAAAGCGTCAAATGAGTGCTTCCATGACATTTAAAGGAAAGGAAAATGTTCTGCAATAGTCAAGAGAGTGGGGGAACTCCAAAGCAGCACTGAGGATGGACACAGAATTCAAAAATGTGAGGAAGGAGGGTAACTTTTCTGGTAAGAAAAATGGTATGAGCCAAGGCTGACATTATAGTATGCTTTTAGAGAAATGAGTGAATCAGTGGCTGGGGTCAGATTCTGTACAGAAGCAAGGAGAGAAGGCAAATGATAACAGAATAGTCACTCTAAAGCTATCAGCAATCTCCTACTAGGACAAAATGAGAATTGAGAATGATGTCTCTTTAAAGTTACTGGGTTTAGAATTTCTATATTGCAATGAATTTCACTTCTACTCTATATAGCAATATATCCTGAGAGAATTCACCACAAGTAACTAAATAAAACCAACAACATCTCCAATTTTCACAACTTACATTATATACGTTATACTTTTATTAGGGTATCAGACCTGAACACTTACATGCCAGGCACGGTCAAATCACTCGGGAAAAAGAAATACACAAATTTTTAAAAACACTTTCCTTTTGTGGAACTTACATTCTAGTGTGTGGGAGCAGGGAGAGAAGGTAAGTAAAATGTATAATAAATCAGATGGTGAGAGGTAGTGTATAAAAAATAAAGCTGAGGGGCGCCTGGGTGGCGCAGTCGGTTAAGCGTCCGACTTCAGCCAGGTCACGATCTCGTGGTCCGTGAGTTCGAGCCCCGCGATGATCTCGCGGTCCTTGAGTTCGAGCCCCGCGTCAGGCTCTGGGCTGATGGCTCGGAGCCTGGAGCCTGTTTCCGATTCTGTGTCTCCCTCTCTCTCTGACCCTCCCCCGTTCATGCTCTGTCTCTCTCTGTCCCAAAAATAAATAAAAAACGTTGAAAAAAAAATTTAAAAAAAAAAAAATAAAGCTGAGAAGGAAGTTGCAGGGATTTCCAAGATTCTAAAAGCTGACCAGTGAAAACGTCATTAATAAAGCAGCATTTAATTCACTCAGATTAGCTAGACCCAGTATATCATGTATACATTAGTGGTAATTTTTTAAATCAAATTGTCTGAACTTGTCAGGAATTACCTTCTAAATAACTGTCATAGGAATCAATATTATGGGAATTACCTGAAACTGAAATTTGGTAATAAATGAGTTTTAATGAAAATTAATTAATTAATTCACGTACTTAGCACCTCTACAGAACTATACTGAATCAGGGACAGATTTCTGGCAGCACTATGTTCATATCTATGTGCCTCTGCCAACTTAAGCAAAGCTCAGCAAACAAGAAAGCAAGTTCATACTGTCACTTTTGCTGAAAAGTCATTACAAAAGGAATGAATGCTGCAGATTTTAGCTTGTTCTGCTTCCCAAAATATTTTGACCTTCAAGAAGTGCCCCAGTCCTTACAATCCTAAACATTCTATTCAGGTTCAACTTTATAAAAAATAAACCCATCTCCTCCACAATCTAGTTTACTTTTTAATTCCTTAAGTCTATGACCAATTTAATCCAGGATTTTGATTTATGAATAACGCGGCCATAACTAATGGAACATAAGATTACATGCTGTGATTTTTTTAAATGCAAATGACCTTAATTATAAATGAGAAAAAAACCTCACCCTTACCCTAACAAGTGGCTGATGCCTCCTAACCTCAAAGCCCAGGGATTTAAGGAAAGCACAACTCTAAAGTCTCCAGGGTAACCTCCTTGATGTGTAAAAGGTACATTTGGGCACATGATTTTAAAACTATATGATTATTTTGGGGCGCCTGGGTGGTTCAGTAGGTTGAGCGTCCCACTTCAGCTCAGGTCATGATCTTGTGGTTTGTGAGTTCCAGCCCCGCTTTGGGCTCTGTGCTAACAGCTTGGAGCCTGGAGCCCGCTTCAGATTCTGTGTCTCCTTCTCTCTCTGCCCCTCCCAAGCTCATTCTCTGTCTCTCTCTCAATAATAAATGAACGTTAAAAAAAAAAAAAACCAAAAAACTATATGATTATTTTGTTGTCATAGTCAAATATATTACTAGAAATATTTTGCAGAAGTGTAAGTAGAAACATCTATGGCGATACTGAATACTCTCTACATGTTTTGTACCTCTTATTTCGTTTTTAGGATATTATGACTATTTAAAAAGCATTCTAACACATTCTTAACAACTCCAGCATGTCTTGATTAATTCTCTAAAGTGTTATGATTAATTTACTAAAGAAAGTAATGAAATGTTCAGGTGCTACACAAGACTTCGGCTTTCCAACAGTCAATAACTATGCTGTACTGCCGTTTTTTCTATTTTTTTTCCCCGTACATTTTTTGGGGATTGTTAACTTTGAAGTACTTGTCATGTCACTCTTTAATATGCTCAATCTAGTGGAATGGAGATGTATGCAATCAATACTGGAAATTTAGCAATGCTTCAGGTTTCTGATGCTAGTAGTAAATGGTCGTTTGGTATTAAAAATAGCATATCTTCACTAAAACCAGAGAGGAAAACAGCATATTCAAATGCTGTATGTGTATACATAATGCGTATATACGTATATATACACATTATAGGTATTATATAGGTATATACGTACCTACACACATACCCCCCCCTCAACAGGTACCAACTTCAACTGTAAAATTTTATTAGAATAATCACACCCTAACAAAATGAAATTATACATTTTTTGAAAAAGAGTATGAATGGGAAATGTGACAAACTAAAATAAATTGGTGTCTTTATCAAGTTAAGTAAATTCTAACACAGTTTTCAGAAACAGTTTACTCTGTGCTCCTACCAAGGTCTTTCTTCCTTAATTGGGAGAATAAATCTGCCTCTAGTCCAGATATTAGAGGAAGGCAAGAAGTTGTACATGAAGTTAATTCTGTGTGATTTGAACTCAATGAATTTTAAACATTTTTAATACAAAAATAAAAGCCTAAAGATTGCTTATATATTTTTATAATTTCTTTTTATCAGTAGTAAATATCAGTATAACCCAACCACCACTACCGAAAAACGAAGGCAGCATACAGGAAAGGGAAATCTTTTCAATTTTATTTAATAAAATTAACTTATTTATTGGACTCAACTCAGAGAAACTGCTTTAAAAAGTTAAATATTTATATTTTATTATTTATTGCAGTTTCATAATTACCACAGTATTTGGATGCTATTTTTAAAGTCATTTTTAAATGTGTAGCATGTGCTACAAGAAAGACACTGTTCTCAAAGTACTTACCACGGTGAATTAGAAAAATGTTACATGATTTATAGAAATGCACTGCACGATGACAGCCTTCCTAGGACTAATTCTATAGTACCTTTCAACAGAAAAGCTTTAGTGTTTTCTCAAACCAAAGTCATTATTTTTTAAGTATTGGCAAAATGTATTTGCCTCGCTTGCCTTCACGTAAGACTACTTATGGCTCTCAAACAAGCCTTCATGTATCTGGTCACCAAGAGACAAACAGTGTTGCTTAGCAAGGAAGCAACCATGACTGTGCATTATTTTAGATAACATTTTATCCCATTACTTCCCATTCTCCTTTCTTTCCCATGCAATACTGTTTACAGCTTTTTACACCTAAGCATTTCAAAGAAGTGAGCCTATATAAACTTCTACATATGAAGTTCCACTAAATGGATGTTTTGGAGCTGAATTTTTTTTAAAGGACTTAAGGATAAAAGGATTACACACCACCTACATGCAGTTACTTTTAGAAAAGCAATTTCTGTGTTGACTAAAGAGTGAAACTCTTAAAATTTTAAGTTGATTCATAAACTAGCTCAATGCTAAAACTGTAAGGACCCACAAAAGTTATGCTCTGAAGTTAAATATTTAAAGCCTACTACTTCATTTACTCAATAAAACCTGAGAGACTATGTGAAAATCACTACATTCAAATGGAAAATGAATATCCAAGTGTGTTTATAAAGTTAAACATTTATTATTTTGACAGCTCTGTTTTGAACTAAATTTTGAAATGCTATTCTTGGTGAATTATTTACAAATTAGACACGGAAGAGTGAAAATTCACTTTTCCTGAAGTGAGACGGCACATGTTACAGGAGAAGTCATAAGACAGGAATCCTGCTTTTAGTTCTGACTTCACAGATGGAGAACTAGACATGTTGAGAGATTTGCAAGGAATCTGCAAGACTGTGCAGGGCTGTACCACACAGCCTCCAATATTAGAAAATGTGAAGAATTCTTTGTATATTTGGCAATGGAACTGCATGAACAATTAAGCCACGTGCTAAGCATTTTTATTATGTTTTGCTCACTAGAAAAAGCCTGGCACCTAAGGGACCAAGGACATACTGGACTACACTGAAAAATTAGCCATGGTTGGGGCGCCTGGGTGGCTCAGTCATTTGGGTGGCCGACTGCAGCTTTGTGATTTCGAGCCCCACACTGGGCTCTCTGCTGTCAGCACAGAGCCTGCTTCGGATCCTCTGTCCACCCCTGCCGGCTCACGTGCTCATGCTCTCTCTCTCAAAAACTTAAAAAAATAATAATAAACATTAGCCATGGTTAAGCTACAAAGCTGATAAATTACAAACAGACAACAGCAAAGTTTTACTTAAAGATTCACTTCAATTTTATGTATCTTTATTTTTACTCCTAAAAGAATCAACATGAAGTCCAATCTTTCAGGTAGATGTATTATTTTAAGTTTATTTATTTAGAGAGACACAGCATGAGTGAGGGAACAGGAGAGAGGGAGAAAGAGGGAGAGGGAGGGAGGGAGGGAGGGAGGGAGGGAGGGAGGAGAGAGAGAGAGAGAGAGAGAGAGAGAGAGAGAGAGAGAGAGAATCCCAAGCAGGGCTCAAGGGGCTTGAACTCATGAACCGCAAGATCATGACCTAAGCCAAAACCAAGAGTCAGACGCTCAACCGACTGAGCCACCCAGGAGCCCCTTTTTATAAAGCTTACTTATTTTATTTTACTTATTTATTTTTTACTGACCTGGTAGTGATTTCTGGTAAGGTCGTTTTGATTTATACAATCTTATGCCATTTCTCAAGTCTCAGAGGCAAAAAGTATTAGTAAGGCATCAGAGGTTAATGAAAACTCAAAGTGGAAAAACTTTTTAAGCTATGGGAAAATGAGCATAATTTCCTTGGCTTTAAAAAAATAAATCTTTAACTTCAGTAAGTTTTAATTATCTAAAGCATGTATGTCTGCTTCCTTTAATCTGTGCAACTCTACAGGAACTGTTTTTAATCCTGCCTTTCAAAGCTGTGACCATCCCAAGAGGGAATCATTCATTAAACAAATACGTTTTCTGTGCCTATTACATAAGAAGTGTTCCACCAAAAACTATGGGGACTACAGTTTAAAACAGACAAGAAACTTTCTCTCAAAGCGCTTACAAGCTAATAACAGATAAAATATGTGTTATATACAAAAGGGCTTGGCAATTATAAACTAATCGTTATGACCAGTTTGCCTATAAATTCCCTCCAAAAAATATTTAATAACAATGATTTAAAACCATAAACTTCCAGTTTGAAATGACAGAAATACAACAAATTATGGAAAAAAACAAATCATGTCTTTCTACTGATGTAGATCTAATTAGTAAGATAATGAAACCAGTATATTTTTTTAATACCTTGGCTAGAATATTTCCTCCAAGTGAACTTTTATATACCTATTTATACAACTACTATATAGTACTATCATTTAAAAACAAAAATTCTAGATCATTAATAAAGCTAGAAACGTGAAAACTTTCATCACAAAAAGACAATGCTACAAAAAAGTGATGAAGCCTATGCTTTACTGTTATTTCTTGCTCAGAGAAAAGGCTCTTCCAGCAAATAAATCATTTAAGTTCTCCAGAGCTCAGTTTAGTCATCTGCAAAAAATGAAGGAGTTACTCCCTCCCTTAATGGTAAAAGTTTGTTAAGCGTGAATTCCCCCAATATGGTAGAGTATTATGAGTAATACACTATACTCATACAAGCATCATAATAAATTCTTCATTAGAAATAATTCTCAAATATAGTGCTTCAAATTAAAATGTTTCATTCAAAGTTGTTATTTCTTGATTTATACCTCATTCTACTTCCATGTCTTCATTTTGGTTGTCCTTACCACTGCCTAGAACACATTGCCTTTCAATGCTACCTATCCAAGTTCTTCAGTATTCAGTTTAAATTCTGTCTTTCTCATAAAACTTTTCCTCACCAAACTCTTTCTCTTCTAAACTGTATAGCCCTTCAAGACAGTAGTGAAAAATTGATATTCTGTCATGTATAAATCCTTCTTTCTTACATGATTTTTGTCATTTCTACTATACTGTAGGTTCCTGAAGGTTCTCCAGCTTTACTGTTTACAGCAACTAGCATGACGCTTCATTTAACATCTACAAAAATACTTAACTGAATAAATCTTCCTATGATTATTTCACTCACTTTAAAGTCAATGGTCAATAAATGTTCACTGAATAAATGACTAGGCTGATAAACGACAGTAAGTAAAACCAAAGCATCATTATTATTCGTCACAGCAAACAAAGCTGCTACTGATAACTTTTAAAGAAATGATACCCCTTTAAGAATACAAATAGTTCGGAACAAGCAATAATTTTCACTTCAGTGATATTTCTCAGTCTCCTATTGCCAATCATCTACACAAATAGGGATAATGACCCTCAGAAATAATGGTTACTCAGCTTTGGCTGAATTACAAACATTTTTAGTTACATTTATATGGTCATAAAATCATAACCAGAAACTCACACAGATAACCAGCTCATTAGATATACTCTTAAAGTTGAAGAAAGCAATCTCAGTTTCAGAGAAGATTCACTAACCTTTCGGAAAGAAATTTCCTATTACCATTGGTGTAAGTCAACTTTCAGACCTACCCTCTACTCCTACACCAACATCATTATCAATTTTAACTTCCTACTGGATTCTCTCTTCTACAACAAAAGGTCAGTCTTTACTTCTCCCCTTGAGGCAAGAAACTCACCAATGATCCCTCAGACCTTTTACTCTCCCAATCTTGCTCTTTGTTAGATTATTCAGAGATCCTAGATTAATCCAACAACAGAAAGAAAACTGATAAATGCTTTTCATCTTTGTTCAGACAGCCCATCACATTCGTGGTAAACTCCTTTTTTACTTTTACCCCAGCATAAGAAAAAGCAACTCAGACATTTAAAAGTTTATCAAGAAGTACTACTTTTTTTAAATTGAAATTCATGAGCTAGCCCCAAGAACTGATTAAATATATATTGAAGGTAATTTTTCATCACTGGAGATGTAAAATACTGTCTTCTACTTATCTATAGGAATACATACCAGAATATGAATGACTAACCTTTTTCCCCCTCTTCTTTCTGATAAACTAGAAAACAGGTGAGTAAAACTCTAGGTAAAATATAACATAACTTATCTTTATGAGGCCACATCTGGCAGAGCTAAGAATGCAAAACAAAACAAAGAGGAGTATGTATACGTTAGGGGGGAGAAGCATTCTGAATGTGAAGAAAATCCAATGGCTACTCTTTATCCAAGTTACAAACATGTCTCAAAACCTACATTTACAGATATTATGGTACAGAATAAGACTGAAACCATCTTTTCTTCTTACGGATTCAGAAAGTTGACCAGGGTTCACCTCTTAAACCATGACACGTAAAACTGGCAGCAGAAAACAGTCAATTTCACATTATCAGTTTGTCCATTTAGTTCATGATCTTTACTTCTACCACAAAAGGCAATTTACTGATTTCAGCATACTGTGAGAAATCATTTAATTCCCTGTCGCCCACAGATGTGTTCCAGAAGGAAAATTTTCTGCCTTTGCAGATTTCACTAATCTACCTCCAACTCCCCAAACCTGTAAAGATTAGTGTTTTTACTAACTGAGCAGGTAAAAACAGAAAATATTAGTACTTAACATGAAATACTAGTAAATCCTCAAAATAATAGTAAGGCAATATTCTTACACTAAGAACTTCAGCTCAAGTAACTGGCAATGTGAGCAAACAAAAAATGAGATACACCACAACAGCTTCATTTAATGACTTGTTTTTTGAAAGATAAGGGCCTTAAGTGTGTCCCTGCTGCAGGATTATTAGTTATCATTTTCTTTCTAAGTTTAATCAACTTAAAATACTTACAGCATGTGTATTTTAAAGATAAATACACTAACAGCATGTAAAACGTACCAAATAGTTAAATGCTACCTAGAAGAGCCAAAAAAAAGAAAAAGAGAGGTACTGAAACCTGTTTTGTGTTCTAGCTGAAATGAGTATTACTTGGTCCAACTGGATGACCAAGGACTTACTTACACACACACACACACACACACACACCATGTAAGCAGTAAAGTCTAAGTAGACAAGCATATAGACAAGCATTCTTTCTATTTATATATTAGCTATATTTATTGCTACTTAATTAGGTATAAAATATAAAACTCACTGATAATTACACTAAGAAATACTAGAAAATCATCAAAGAAAAAATTAATGTGAAAACAAAATGCCACAGGGACAAAGCTAGTACTCCAATCAGCATTAGGAGGTAGTAATATCGCATGAGAACAGTCTGCTTAAGTGGGAAAAAAAAAAGTACTTGAGGTGTTCTCTCTCATTTAGAGAAAAAACTATAGACACTTTTTTGGTGCAATAATAGTAGTAGTCTGTTCAGGGTGTAAGAATCTCAACAAAAGAGTTACATTCAGACTAAACTCATTTTGTGAGTTAACTCTTACCCACCTTACTTGCCTTTTCATGCACATCTGGATCACTTCACTAAAACTTTTAAAAACTGGAGCTAAAAAGGTAGTAAGACAGTTCAAATAGCCACTTCCTGTCAGAAACTGGTATTTCTTATTCAAAAGAAATGTCTTTCATTTAAAAAAATAAAGGCATAATGACAGATTCCCTTAGTTTAAAAGGTCATACAAGACCCAAAAATAAAACCAGCTCACTAACCAGTTAATAAACACAGGCACATCCATACGATGAACTGTCTCATTAAAAAAAAAAAAAAAAATGAAGCCCTTAATATACTGAAATAAAACAATTACTCAGCTGTATTAGGTGAAAGACAGCAAGATACAGGATAGTGTATTTAGTATATAATACCATTTGTAAAAAGAAAAACAATGTGCAACACAGGGCGGGGAGTACATACAATATTTGCCTTTACATGGATAGAATTAGCTACAAGGACAAATTGGTAACACTTGAGCAATGGGGATGAGAGTGAGGGTGTATCACATGACCACCTGCTGTATTACATTTTATGGTGAATCATGGACTACCTGAATGAATTACTAAAAAAATTAAATTGAAAATATAAATACATACATTCTGCCTTATTAGTCGTCATGTCCCCCAAAGTTTCCTGAGGATCGAGATAAAACAGTGTAATCCATCTCTGGAGTCTCTGTAGCTTTCGGCCCAGTGGACTAAACATACTACTACTACTACTACTGAATAATTTTTAATATTTTAGGCAATATTTGATGAGCACTTGTGAAGTGCCTGATATTTAATATGTATTAACTTATATAATATCTCCATTTCTATGAGGTAGATAGAGTAGATTTATGACGAAGGAAACTGAGGAATGAAGAAATCTGAAGGTCCCATAGCTAGGAAGTTAAAATAAAGCTTAAAAATGAATAGCTATCATTAATTGAGTCCCTAAGGAGGTACTTTATAATTATCTCACAGCCCTATAAATTGGGCGGTATTCTAATTTAACAGGTAAGGAAACTAAGGTTGAGAAAGATTAAGGCACTTCCGTAGGTCACAAAATTTCCTGAGGGTGGGCACATGACAGCGGTGGCAACAGCAGGAATGAAACCCAGGCCTGTGAGTCCAAACCCCGTGCTCTTTCCACTAACTACATTGTCACAGTAAATGCTAACCAAATATTTGAATTACCATGAACTATTGCCTCAAGTGATTCTGTAGCAGAGATGAGTTCACACAGGACTAAGAAAAAAGAAATCCTTGCATTTTTTTCCATTTGCTGTTCTTAAATTCAGATTTGAGCTCTGCAGCCATCAGGAAAGTGACACTGTACATCCAGGAATACACGTTCGTAAGACTCTGCCACAGGCTGCTGTAAACAAGTCTTTATAACCGTCTCTACAAGTTACTTTATGGAGTAAGTGAAATTATAAATTTTAGTGATACATTGTAAGCATTAAGATACAATTTTCTGTACTGTGGAAAAACAGGAAAAGATTTTTTAAATGAGGTGAAGTAGGGAATACATACTTGGCTTTACTATGACCATATGATATCCAAAAAACAAAACCCAATGTCTTAGGATGAGAGCTAACGTAAAGCTACTTCTCTACAAAAATGAAAAATGCTGTTAATTAGATACAATCAAGAAAATGAATGTCAAAAAGCAGGAAAAGGAAGGTACCATTTTATGGATTGGGTTTCTAAGTTTCCTTAGGCTCTCAGGTGAGAAAAAAAAAGTCATTCAAAAAGGGGTAACACCGGTTTTAAGTGTCCTTTTAACATTTTTCAGTCTGTCTCAGTCAAAGATTCATTTGCTTTCTGAATACATGTGTCCAATAAAAAAAAAAGGCGCAAGCATATTTAACTGTAATTTCTACTGACCTGGGAAGTGACATAAGTATAACTTATGGCCATGCTCCAAGTGAACATTCAAATATTAATGAATATAAAAGTTTGAAAAGTTCCACTTGGAATTGCTAAGAATTGCAGACTATCAATCTGTAAATAAAACAAAACGTAAAAGATCTTCTGGATACGAGAGGAAAAAAAATCCATCAGGACACTTTTTTTTTTTTTTTTTTTTAATTCACAAAGAGTCATTGTCACACATTCTCTGTAAGGGACAAATAGTCTACTCAACTGATGCTGGCTTGCAGAAAATCTTCAGGACACACAGCAAACTATCGCATCATCAATACTATAATTTCTTCAGTGTTTGGAAGTAAGATCATCTTCCCAATCCTTATGTAAACTCTTTACTGCATCTTAATGAAGTTTCCCAGCAATGATAAATTTCTAAGGTTTTTTTTTTTTTTTTTTTTAAGACTTGCACTAGGATAAAGTAGGTTTTGGAAAAGTGACTTGGATACAGAAAAAAATCAAAAGACAGTGCTTCTATTACCAATCAGTATTTATTCTGAACAAGAAACCTTGTAGTATCCATCACAATGCTATCACACTATGACAGTAAGTATTTTCAAAACAAATAACGTGTTCATTTTTTGTATCACCTAAAATAACCGTTTTGGCTTTACTTTTAAATCAGGAAATGAGCCGTGAGTGCAAAAAGATTTCAAGAGCTGGCAACCGAAGTTATCTTTTAAACCAAACCTTTAAAGGCAGAACTGATGCAAACGAAGTCTAGGATGAAATTCCAACTTCTTAGGAAGGTATGACAAACTTAAACAGGTCATATTCCAGGTCCCTTAAAAACTGTCTTTTAATCTTTAACGTGTCAACGACTTTTCTGCGGTTCTTTTTACCAACAGGCAAAGAAAAAACAAGCCTTGTGGCTTCAACTATTGTCCGTCTCCTGCAAGGGTTACTTACTGCATGGGAAGCAAACACTGGACACTTCTAAATGCTTATTTTTAGATTTAGTATTAATCTCTTACTTAAGTTTAGACAGAGACATGTGGGAAGCTTGGTTGGGGGTGGGAGATCCGGAGGACCAAAACTCGGTTGGCATTGTTGGCCCCCAAAATATAAAAAATTGATGTAAAACAAAAGTGAATCGCCTAATATTCGTTTCAACGAAGTGCTTCAGAATGATAGATCTCAAGTGATTATTACCTTTTTGAAAAGGGTTAAAACCGAAACTGTTTTCAAACAGCAGCTTCCCTTTTACAGGATCCCAACAGTTTTTTAAAAAGTTTTACAAATATGTTTTTCTTAGCCCCCCCCTTCCTCCCCGAAAGAATGCATTTCCATGACTACTGCCTTAAAAAAAAAAAAAAAAAAAAGAGCGAGGGAAAAGAGTCAAAAATTATATTAAAAAGCACGGCTCTCACCATCTCAACTAAGCAGAAAAGAACAGAAAACAGTATGTCCCCAATGGGGTGGGAGCGGGGGAAAAGGGCATGAATAAAATACAGAACGAGAGGAAACCTTTGGTTTCGAACTTTATTGCACAAAGAGAGTGGAGAGAAGAGTAGGTCAGACGTTGCAGCGCTTCCCCTCGCGAAGCGGGCATGGCAGACACCGAGGCTACCGGGAAGGCAGGCACCTTCACCTCCTCTGCCCTCAACTGTCGCCTTCTTCCTCCTCCACCCCCCGCGGGCACCCCGGCGGCGCTGCCCCGGCGGACGGCCGGGCCAGATCGGGCCGGGCCGGGGGCGAGGCGGGCGGCGGGGGCCGGGCGAGCGGCCGGGCGGCGCGGGGGGCAGCGGCGGGCCGGGCCGGGCGGGCGGCGGGCGGCCTCCCCCGGGGCGGCTCCGGGCTCCCGGCTCCCGGCTCCGCGCCCGGCCCGGCCCGGCGGCGGCGGCGGGAACGCGGGCGCCAGCTCGCCGCGGCCGGCCGCCCGCACACACCCCCGGCCGCCGGCTCCCACCCCGCCCGCCGCCCGCCGCCCCCCGCCATGAGCGCCGCCGCTGGCTGCAGGCAGAGTCGCTGCCGCCCCGGCCGCCGCTGGCTCCAGTCCGCCGCCATTATTCTTTGTTCGCTGCGAGCGGCGGCGATGTTGTGGGGCTCGGGCGGAGGCTCCATCTTTACCGCGGCCCCTCCTGCGAGGGGAAGGCCCCGAGCGCGGGTGTCCGGCGCCTCCCCGTCCCCCCTCCGTCCCCCCGGCTCTCTCCGGCTCCTGCCTCCTCCTCCTGCTCCTCTTACCGGTGGTACAAGCTCCTCCGTCACTGCTTTCGTTCGCGGCCCGGATCTCGCTGGAGTTTTATTCTCTCCCCCACGTAACACACCGCGTCAAACTACACCTCCGCCGCGTCACTCACCAACACTCCGCTTCTCCCAGCCGCCCGGGCCACAGGCAGCAGCAGCCGCCGCCGACTGAGGAGCCGCAGCCAGGGAGCCAGCCAGCGCCGCCCAGTGCCGAGTGCGCAGCGGCCGCGCACGGAAACAGCCGAGCTCGGCCCGGAGGAGCTCGAGCGGCCCCGCCCCCCGCGCTGGAGGCGGAACTCGCCGAAGGCCTTCGGGCTCCTTCGGCCAAGGCGAAGGCGTTCCGCGGGGAGTGGGGAGGAGGCGGCGAAGGTGGGAAGGGACGGGCGGAGGGAGGAGTGGTCTGAGTACCGCCGCGCCGTTTTGGCGGATAAAAACCCGGCGGCGGAAATTTGCCGGAGGAAGGTGTGTGTGAATGTGGCCCCGCGGGGAATTCCCTAGGGGTGTCGACGGCTGGGTGGAAACCCCCGCGCGGGCCAGCCCCTGCGGCGGTAAGCGGCGGGCTCTAAGGCGGCTGCGGCGGGCCGGCCTGGGCCCTGGGCCCTGGACCCTAGCCCCTAGTCCCTAAACGCCGTCGACCCCGGGAACTTCCGAACGCTGCGGGGACGTGGCCGACGCGCCGCGGGGTCTGGAACGCGGCTCGGTGCCGGAGTAGGGCGAGCCGGGAGGAAGTAGGGCGAGCCGGGAGGCGCTGCAAACGCCGCCAAGCCTGGTGCCCGGCGGCGGGGCCGGGTGCTGGGACCCGGGGTCGCTGCGCTGCCCCGGCGTTGTGGTAGCCCGGTGGGAGGGGTTTGCCCGGCCGGCGGCCTCTCCTCTGCGTGAGTGAGCGGAGAAACCTGGAGGCCGCCCGCCCTGCTCTTCGGTCTCCGGGGGGTAGCGGGGGCGGGGGGTGGGGGGGTGGTAGGGGGTTGTAGCTGGAGCTCCAGGGACTTGTGGCACCTCGCAGGGTGCAACCGGGCAGCCAGGCCCGGGAATGATCTGTTCGGTCCTCGGGGGCCTCCGAGCAATCACCTGTCCAGACCGAGGTTGCTCTTGGACACTCCGAAATATGACCTCCCTCCCCCCACCTGCCCGCTTTTTTTTTTTTTTTTTTGGCACCTTCCTGGCCGCTGTCTTTTCATAGCCGTTTTCCACCTCGGTGGTTTACACCCATTGTGCCCTTTTCTTCACCACCCCACTCCCACTCTAAACCCGACAGTGTGACTAACGTTCCCTCGACTACCGAAACTGCTATCTCAGAGGTCGCTCAAGGCCACGCTTCTGACTCTTTATTCTTTTTACTGAACTCTGCGGTCCTCTCCTAGGGCTCATGTCTATTATAATTCTCCTTCTGTCCTCTATCTTTCGGAAAATGAACGAGAGGGTTCAAATCTGAGCCCCACCCCTTACTGGCTTCCTGTTACAAAAAAGAGTTGCTCTTCCCAGTACTCTAGATCCCCTTCTGCTTTCTCGGGGACTTTGGGCTGAAGAGGGGTCCCCTTTCCTTCTGTTATTTTCAACCCTTCTTTCACTGCTGGCTTTTCTGTCTATCACTTGAACATGCTTAACTCTCTCATTTATTTAAAATGTTTCTCTCCTTCAATCTTTCTCCAGCCATGACTGCAGCTGTCTCTTCCCCAGGGGACATTCTCACGTGTTCCATTCCTCAGCCCTTTCCAGTCTAGGTTCTGTTCCTACCACTCACCTGAAGCAGCTCTGAATTGTCACACGCAAGCTTCCGTCCCCTCATCTTACAAGACCTCATTCTAGTTTTTGACACTATTGACCACACCCCTCATTTAAATATGCTCTTCCTTCTGCTCTTATAGCAAAGTTTTCTTCTTATTTTTCTGATTGTTCTTTGACAACCAGCTTCTCCGTTATCCAGATACTGGAATCCTGCTGAGCTGAGCCCTAATGTGTACTTTGTCGGTGGTCTCATCCGCATCCAGTAGCTTCAGGTACCCTCTGCCAAAGACTGTCCAGCCCATAACTCAAGCCTAGATCTTGCTCTTGGACTCTGGATTCATATTCCTAACTGACCTTGCTACACTTCCGTTTGGATGACTGCGCCATGTCAAACTCAACCTGTATATCATATTCCCTCCAAAATCCTCTTCCCAAAGCCCTTGGATTAGTAAAGGGATCTACTCAGTTCAAGACAGAAACTTAAGATACTTCTGACACACATCAGAACCCCCTAAACTTGTCTGCCTTAGAAAATTGGATTTGTGGCCTCTCTCCTTTCCTGTAGCCACTTTTCATTCTCTAGTATAAACAATCTTCATTCTTTGAAGTTCCTGCAATAACTACCATCTAGGTCCTACAGAACTGTTTCTGGGGTATTCCAATCCATTTGCCATACCGTAGCCATAGTAATATTTTTAAAAATATAAATCTGATCTAGTCACTACTCTGCTTGAATTCCTTTAATAGTTTCCCTTTGCTTACTGAACACAGTCTAAGCTCCTTATCATGAACACCAGACCCTCCACCATCTGGGCTTCTCATTCTCCCCAGCTCCCCCAGCTGTCTCCCTAGCTCTCAGCACTCCAGCCATATTATTCTTTTCATTTTTTTCTAGGCTGTTCCCTCTCTCTCTCTCTCTCTCTCTCTCTTTTTTTTCCCTACTGTAGGCTCTCATTTCAAGGTATACGGTTGTTTTTCCCTACCCTCTGGAATTCTTTTTACTACCCACTCCCCCTACCAAACGGTAACTTCTCACTTTCTTTTCTGACTCACCATACATACTTATTTGTTTAATGTCCCTGTAAGGTAGGCATTATGTCTGTCTTGTTTACCACCGGCTTTTTCCCTCCCTTCCCACTCCTAGCACCAGCGCCATTTCTAGAATGTAGCGGTGCTTGTTAAATACTTATTGAATAAATAGTGAATATAGGTGGTCCTGGGCAAAGTTGTTTTTTTTTTTAATATTTTGGTGTTCAGATCCTTGCTCAGCCACTTACTAGCTATGTGACATTGGGCAATTAATTGTTCATTCTTGTGCCTCAGTTTTCCCATCTGTAAAATAAAGACGATCATAACACCTACATCCTAGTGTTATGGTAATTAAATGAGACCATTGCCGGGAATGTGCGCTTGGACCAATGTTTGGCAGGTAGCAAGCATTGATTAAAATGTTGCCTATTAGTAGCTTTTCCTTGCAGATCTCAGCCTTGTGTCAAATACATTTTCAAAATTGAGCTCTTCTTGCTCTTCTTACCCCGTACGTAATGCCAAATTCTTGGAATTATTGCCTCATGGCCTATTTTTATCACCCAGCAAAATGGTCATTTTTTATAATTTGTAGAAATTTCCGCATATTCTTCCTGTCTGGTCACACTGACCTTCATGTAGGCTCTCTCTCTTCATATCGTACTTTGCTAACTTCGTAGGTGCCTTCTGACTGAAGGCCCACTTCCCTTCCTCGCCTGTGCCCTGCCTTCAGACCCACAGGCCTCAAACCGTGTATTCTTGAGTTCTGCTCTCTTGGCCTCTGTACTCACCTAACTTTGTACATTCAGTCCTCCATTCATCCAAGTGCAAGTTATATTTACTAAACTAAATCTGGATCCACTCCAGATTTGAAATCGAGTCTCGCAATTTAATCTGTTCTTCCCTACCATCTCCATGAACCATAAAAAATGAACTAGGAATGTCAAACTTTCAGCATCCATTTTCTGTCTCTGGGACTTAGAAGCTACCCTTATTTTCGACTCAGTTGTACCCCTGGAAAGTATCTATATTGGGGAAAGTAGAGAAGAGCACATAGATATAACTTGACTTAATGTAATATAGATAAGACATAGAAGTGCCCTCATAGAGATCCAGAAAAGGGGAAGGTCTCATGAGATGATTATAAAAGTCTTCAAGGAGAAAGTTATATCTGAGAGCTTTTCTCTAACCACGGCTTCCTTTTCCTGTTATTTTTCTCTATTATTTATACTGTTGAACCTAATTTTCACTTTCACTACAAACTCAAGTTCAACAAACCCTGCCTATTCTAATTCAACACCTCTCATGACTTAATTTGCTTTCCTACATAACTCCAAGGCCATGGTGATCCATTGCATTTATTCTAAAAGTATCTGTTAAATACCTGCTTTGTGCCATGTTTAGAAACTGGGGCTATAGTACTGAACAAAACATTGCTTCTGTCTCAAAGGTACTAAAATTTTCATCCTCTCGTCTTTCGGACATTTCTTTTTGTCCACTCCTTTGTGCTCCCAGCCGGTCTCATGGTTGCAAATACTAGGTCTATGTTACAACTTTCAAAATTATACCTTCCCTCCAAATCACTCCCCCAAACTCCAGGCTCATCTAAACAAGTACTTACTCACACCTCCACTTGGTTGTTGACTTAGCCTGGGTACCCCCAGAAAGCAGACCTGAGGCATAAGCTCTGTGCTATTATTTTATTTGGGAATATAATTCCTGGGAAAAGAGTAGGGAAAAAAAGTGTGTCAGGGGAATTGGTCAAGATTCTGTCAACGCAATGATAATGCTACCGTCCTCCCCAAAACACAGATACTTCCATTTTGTATGGGCCCGAACGTGAAACAAAGCACTGTCAGGCGGTTACGGCCTGAAGTGTGTTGGCCATGGCAATGGGGACAGAAAAAGGCCAAAGGCTCCACAGGCAAGGAGACCAAAGGGATCTGAGATGCTATAGACATCTAACAGACACCTCAAACTCAATGTATCCAAATCTGAACTGATTTTCCCCCTCACATCTATATCTGACAGCCTTTCCTATCCTTGTAGCCAAGATTAAAAATCTTGGCAAGATTCTTAGTGCTTTCCTTTCTCTCATACCCCACATCTATTCCTTCAGGAAAATTTATTGTCTGTCCCTTCAAAATGCATCCCAAACCTGCCTGCTTATTACCTCCTCTGCAAGTGAGCCTAGTCTACAAGAGCCTCATCTCTTGTCTGGATGACTGCAATCGCTTCTAGAGAAGTTCCCTTCTTACCTTGCCATACACCAGCCACACTGCTGCCTTAGCGCCTTGGGGCTGTTCCAGTGCGTAAAATGTTCTTTTTCCAAATATGGAGAGAGCTCACTCCCTCACTTCCTTCAAGTCTGCTGACATGTCACTTTCTCACTAAAGCCATGATCGATCGATCGATCATCTATTTTTTGCCTTTATTCATGAGGTTTTACATAGAGTTACTTCCTCATGCTGGATGGAAAATTACTGGAGCAAAGATAATGAAGCATTCCCAAGTCCTTGGCTGTCAAGTTGCTATTTAGAAGGGCGAAAGCAATTTACACTCCTTTGTATGTCCCACCTCAGTCCACCTTTACTCCAATTGTTTATTTATGGGCGAAAGAGGGTACCTCATTTTGGGGTGTTTTTTTTTTTTGACCATACTGTTTAAAATTGCAAATTGACACCCACCCCAACCACTCCCTTTCCCACCCCACTTTTCTGGAATCCCCATGCCCTGTTAATACTTTTTTTCTGTGGCACTTATTGCCTTCAAGTACACTATTTTACTACTTTTCATGTTTATTGTTGACTGACTCCCCTGCTAAAATACAAGTTTTCAGAAGCAGCATCTTTGTTTTGTTCGCTGATGTATCTCAGATACTGGAACCCTGCCCTGACATATAATTAGGTGCTCAATATGTATTTGTTGAATGAATTTCCGACTTGCCTGTTGTTGGTATTAGATGGCTCATACTCTTCAGATTTATTTTCTTGGTTGCTTTTGCACTTAAATGAGGAGGTATATAAAAGGTTTTCTTATTTGGTAATTTTCTCATGATCTCAATGTAATAGATATCAACAAATATTTCTAGTTCAAGAAGCAATTGGAATCATTAATATCCCTCTTTATAACAGCAAAAAGAAAAAAATTGAATGGCCCAAATATCTCCAATACCAAATAGTTAATGATTTAATTCATTTTTTTGTCCCTTAAATGTATATGTACCTCTTTTTTTTCTTTCTTTCTTTCTTTCTTTCTTTTTTTTTTTTTTTTAGAGAGAGAGAGGGCGCAACTGAGCAAGGGGCAGAAAGAGAGAGAGAGAGAGAGAGACATCTGAGGAGAGGCACAGGGAGGGGGAGGGAGGGAGGGAGAGAGAGAGAGAGAGAGAGAAGCGGGGCTCACCCGAAGTGGGCTCATGTTTTACACAAAGCAGGGTTCATGTTCACCTGAAGTGGGACTTGAAGTGGGAGAGGTTCCTTGCCCAGTCAATGCAGGCTTATGATCTACTGAGTTCTTCCCCTGCAGTGTAGAGGGATGCTTGAGGCTCTTCATAGTTGGAGAGTCAGTGCAAGTTATTAATGCTCACGAAGTCATCTTGTGATTTTCATCATACTTTCCAGATAGTTTTCCAACAAAAAAGAGGAAGTACTGAACTGTTACAACTATTCCTGGTCTGTTTACCAGTTATAGTTCTCCATGTAAATTAATACATTGCTTCTTAAAATTAATCTTTAAAAAAAAAAAAATTGAATGTTTATATATTTTTGAGGGCGGGGAGGGGCAGAGAGAGAATCCGAAGCAGGCTCCAGGCTCTGAGCTGTCAGCACAAAGCCCGACGCGGGGTTCACACTCATGAGTGGTGAGATCATGACCTGAGCCAAAGTTGGACATGTAACTGACTGAGGTGCCCCTATAATTAATCTTAAAGAACAACAACAACAACAACAACAACAAAACAACTCGTAACTTCACTTCCTCCTCCAGCTACTGTTGCACTTTTTTCTTTCCTTTTCTCTTTTTTTCCTCTCTCTCTACCGTAAATACCCTTGAAAGGGTTCTATGTTCACTGTCCCAGTTTCCTTTCTCTTATTTTCTGTTAAATCCACTCCAACTAGCTCTTGCCCCCCCAGCATTCCACCCGACTGCTCTCCATGTTACTTAATCCAGTGACCTGTTTTTAAGTCTTGGTCTCGCTTGACCTGTCAGCAGCCTTCAACACAGGTGATCCCTCTCCCCACTCCCTGTAACACTTTCTTCACTTGGCTTCCAGGACACTATGTTCTTCTGGTTTTTGTCCTACACTACTGGCCACTGTTCTCAGTTTCCTTTGCTCACTGACCTCTTAGTGTTGGAATGCCTCAGGACTCTGTCCTTGAACTTCTTTTGTTCTTGTACTCTCTCCCTTGGTGACCTCCTTCAATCTTCCTGCATTAGATACAAGTAAGTTCACAACTCCCTAGTTTCAGACCCAGACTTGTATAACCAAGTACCTCAGCATCTCTACTTGGATGTTCTATGGACCTCTCCATTCTGTTATGTCAAAACTGAACTCCAGATCTCCTCTCCCCTCAAAAACCTCTCCCTACAACCTTCTCCATCTCAGTTAACGGCAACACCATCATTCCTATCGCAGAGGCTGACTCAGCATCTTTTACACCCCGTGTCCAAATCCTGTCATTAAATCCTGTTACCCTTTCTTCAACATATATGGGCCCTCTTCCCATCTTCTTTGATGACACCACTGTCAGCTTTGACTATGATTTTGTATCAGTCACCCTTAATTTCATTCGATTCTCAACATAGCAGCCAGAGCCATCCTTTTAAAACGTAAAGCAGACCATGCCATCACTGTCCAAAATTCTCCCACAGGTCCGTATCTCACTCAGAGTGGAAGCCATGATTCTTACAATTAGCCTACAAGCCCCATTACCTCCCTGCCCTCGCTCTCTGATATTCTTCCCCTTACTTTTCTGTTTGGTCATGTTGGCCACCTTGCCGTTCCTCAAATATCTCGGATACACTCTCTCCTCAGGGACTGTGCAATTGCTTGGAATGCTCCTTCCAGACATTTCCACATCTTTCTTATCTCCTCAGATCTTTGCTCACATGTCCCCATTTCTGTGAGACCTTCCCTTACAACCCTGATAAAAATTGTTTACCCTACACCCCACCTCTCTTCTTTTGCCGTCCTTATCTCCCTTTGCCACTTAATTTTTCTCCATGGCACCTACCACTTTCTGGTGTGCTATCTACTTAATTCACTGTGTTTATTGTCCATCTAACCCCTCTGCGGCAGGGGCTTTTGTCTCTTTTTTCACTGCTGTGTCCTTAACATCTAGAACAGTGTCTTATATACAGCTGGTGTTCAAATATTTGAGTGCTGTTGAAATTCAGGATCTAATATTAATCTCCTGGCGTTGGTTGGCAAAACAGATCCCCTTCAGCCTGATCACCTCTGGGTGCGTCTAAAGATAAATGAGTTTCCGTATTGCAGCCTGAATCATGATGGTTCCCCCAAGGTACTGCCTTCTTGTGGGGCTTGATTTCAGCACGGCCACCCTCTCTGCCATCTCTGTCTTGGTTCTATATAACCTGAAAGAGATGAGGACCTCTTTGAAGCTTTCTGATTTTTCATGTCCCAGAGTCAGAACGGGGGATCTGGCCAGCAAGATTCTGGTTACTTTTAATTTCTATTTTGAGGACTGAATGGTAAGCTTCCAGTACTGCTGCATTCTCAGCTTCCTGTGACTGAACGCAATACCATGTAAACAAAGTCAATGGCCTCTTCTCCTCCTAGAAATTGCCAGAGGGCCGGTGGTTGGCATTTGAGGTCAGTAGTGGTAACAAGTGAAGATTTATTGAGTGCTTACTTTGTGCCAAGGGCTGTTCTATACACTTTGGCTGTATGAATTAATTTAATCCTCACAACAACCCAATGAGGAGAATATTAGCATTACGAACATTTTATAGATGAGCGAGCTGAAGCACAGAGGGGTGAAGAAATGTCTCTGAGGTCTTAGAGCTAGTCAGTGGAAAGGTCAGAACGTGAACCCAGACAGTCTGGCTTTAGAGCTTTGCTCTTAACCACTGTGCTCCACTGCCTGGTTGTAGAGGGAACAGTGGGGAGAGACTCTGCATTGGAAGGAATGCAAAGTAATTATGGTTTCTTCATTGTAATTTTACCATTCTGAAAGTACCATCGTAACCCAAACACTTCCCGCACCCCGCCCCCCCCTCGCTGCCGACATCAGCCTATTGCCACTTTCATCCATGCCACAAGAATCAGGCCAACTAGCTTCTAAGATATCATGCTTCCTAGGCAAAGAGTAAGCTCCCTGAAACACTCTGCCAAACCACTCCCTTCTCTCTTTGCTTCACTGGCTCCTACTCTTTAGCTGAGCTGGGAAGGGTATATCATTAGCTCCGAGTTCGTCCTAACCGTTCTCCCCACCATACCAACACCCCGGTCTGGTTTAGGCGCCTCTGGTTTTGTTTCCATCAAAGTGCCTATCACACTTACTTGTCATGATTTTAATTGTCTAGTTCCTTGCTGCACTATAATCTCTATGAGGGTAGAGATTACATCTGCCTTATTCATTGCAATATGCCTGGCATGATGTTTTTCACATTGGAGGGGTTCAGTAAAATTGTGTTGAATGAATAAAAGTGGTTTTTCTATAGAATACTATATCCATGCATCAAGGTGAGTTTTCTTATGGCGAAGCAAGTTCATCTAGCCTGAGATGGCAAAGATAATTTTCTTTTCATCTGCCTTTTAGCTTTTGGGTTTTCATGCTATCTTTGACTATGCCATAATGCTAGTTTCCAGTTGGTGTTTCTTTCTGACTCAGATTCAACTATCATTCGACTGCTATGTGATGTCTCACTAGGGTCTTTCACATAGGTGTACTAATTCAAGCTGAGATAACTTCCCTGAGTTTCAGTTTCCTCACCTATATATCCAAGATACCTGGTTTACTTGAACAAGATAAAACTGTAAATTTGAAGATGGAGTTTAGATTTAGAGCTTCCAATTCTAATTTTTTTTAATGTTTATTTTTGAGAGAGAGAGAAAGAGAGAGAGCTAGCAGGGTAGGGGCAGAGAGAGAGGGAGACACAGAATCCAAAGCAGGCTCCAGGCTCTGAGCTGTCAGCACAGCACCTGATGCAGGGCTTGAACTCACCAACCCTGAGATCAGGGCCTGAGCCCAAGTTGGATGCTCAACCACTGAGCCACCCAGGTGCCCCTAGGGCTTCCAATTATAACTGTTGCTTTCTTTTTTTCATATATAATGTTGTCTTCCTAGTCCCATCTCTGGTCTGTGTCTACTAGGCCCTAGGTAGCACCCACATTATTGAGTGACAGCCATATTCCATAATCTTATCATACGTACCTCCTCCACAAACCTTTTCTCCCCTCCCCTTGGTTCTGTTTTTTACATTTTATTCATTTCCTTTCCATTTCCACTCTGCTAGCTTCTCTCCCAGACAGTAGCACTCGGGGTTTATGAAAACATTGTCAAGCCTATCCTAATCTTACATACGCGTTGACGGCTTTAGTGACATTTGGTTATTTCTATTGTATGTTCTCATTACTTATATCTATTTCAGAGATATGAGAGAAGTTTGAGAGATTTGAACCAGGACACATACTATCTGGGCTCCTGATCAAACAAGATGATTAAACACACGCTTTGTGCTCTGTTCTTCCCTGACACTCCACAGGACCAGAATAAGAAAAGTATGAACCCTTGTGGTATAAACAGAATAATGCCACCCCACCCCTAGACACTCATGTCTTTCTTTCTGAAACCTGTGAATATAGTAGCTTACATGGCAAGAGAGACTTTGCAGATGTAATAAAGTTAAAAGATTTTGAGAAGGGGAAGATTAGTTTGGATTATATGGGTGTAATCACAAAGATCCTTATAAGGGCAAAAGGAAGGCGGGAGAGTTTGAGTCAGAGAGAGAGAAAAAAATTTAAAGAGGTTCTGTTTTGAAGATAGATGGTGAGGTCACAAGCCAAGGAATACGGAAACCTCTAGGAGACAGAAAAGGCAAAGAAACAGATCCTTCCCTATAGTGTTCAGAAGGAACGGAGCCCTGCCACCACCTTGATTTTAGCCCACTAAGACTGCTTTTAGACTTCAGACCTTCAGAACTGTAAGATAATACAGTTGTGTTTTGAGCCTTAAGTTTGCGGTGATTTGTTATATTGGCAATACTAAATTAATTCCGCTCCCTAAGGACAGAAAAGAACAAGAAAGGAAACCATAGGAGTTGAGAGAATCCACACATGTTTAGAAGATGGGATAGATGGAAGAAAAGTAACAGATGGAAGATGGATGAAGCTGACATCTGAGTGTCCACGGTGGCGGGGGTGGGGGGGAGGGGGGATATCAATAAGAAGGAAGTAATTTGTCCTATAGAAATCCAGAAGGTCTCAGGGATTAGAGGTCATACCTAATACATCCCATTTACAGAGCCCAGTAAAAGAGTACAAAGGAAGGCCTACAGAACATTTGGCTAAATATTTTAAGTTATAAATCCAGCTAATAAACCACTATCTAAAGTATATTCTGTCCTATCTTGAGAAATGCAGAGAAGGGACCTCCATTTGGGGGCACACCAGTGAATTTAAAGAAATTGTTCAGCATGAAACAGAGGAACCAACAAACTACTCAACCAACTAACCAACCAAACAGAAAACCTGCTACGTCTGATATATTGAGCTGAGAGTTAAAGTGATGGAGAGTTTTGAATGAGTGATATGTGCTTAAGACAACCACTAAGTGACAAGAACAATGCAATTATTAACTCCAGGAAAGACAAAAAGTTGGGAAGAGGAGGAAAATTAATTATAGCCTATTATACAGCTCAAAAAGAACTGGAATACAAGGCTCTAAAAATATAACCACTAATTATTAATCTAATTAAAGTTATGATATATAATGAAAGAGCATGTATGTAGTGGGCATGCAGAGAGGGAGAAAAATAAACCCTCATTTCCATAATGCAAAGTGAATAATGCCTAAAGCAGAAATACCAAGTTACCACAATTGAAATATGTGTAGGGGGCGCCGGGGTGGGTCAGTTGGTTGAGTGTCTTGACTCCTGATTTCAACTCAGGTCATGATCCCAGGGTTGTGTGTTTGAGCCCTGCATTGGGCTCCAGGCTGAGTGTGGAACCTGCTTAAGATTCTCTCTCTCCCTTTGCCCCTTTCCCCTGCTTGCACTCTGTCTCTCTCTCTCTAAAATTAAATGTGTGTGTGTGTGTGTGTGTGTGTGTGTGTGTGTGTGTGTGTGTGTAGAGATATGGAGGTCAATTTCAAAGAATTAGCTAAAAAAATTCACAGTGACTATCTCTAGGGAAGGGTAAATATTCAGTGAAAAGGCTGTGGACTATTCAAACTATGAACCTGTATAGTTTTGATAAGGCTAGATTCTTTTTTTCTTTTTTAAGTATATTTATTTTGAGAGAGAGAGAGAGTGCTAGCAGGGGAGGGGCAGAGAGAAAGAAAATCCCAAGTAGGCTCCGCGTGTCAGTGCGAGCCCAAGCTGATGTGGGGCTCAATCTCACAAACCGTGAGATCATGACCTGAGCCGAAATCAAGAGTCGGATGCTTAACCAACTAAGCCATCCAGGCGCCCAATAAAACTAGATTCAAAAAAAAAAAAGGGGGGGGGTGGGGAGAAATAAAAGATGATCTTAAGGGGAAAAATTATCAAAGATGCTTTCCTGAATTTGAAAAACATGAGCATGAAGATTGAAAGAGATGCAAAAAGGTCATGTCTGAGCACATGACCATACAGTTTTTAAAAGTTTTAACATTTTTTATTTATTTCTGAGAGAGTGAGACAGAGTGTGAGTGGGGGAGGGGCAGAGAGAGAGGGAGACACACAATCCGAAGCAGGCTCCAGGCTCCGAGCAGTCAGCACAGAGCCCGATGTGGGGCATGAACCCACGAACTGTGAGATGATGACCTGAGCCAAAGTCGGACGCTTAACCGACTGAGCCACCCAGGCGCTGCAACCATACAATTTTAAAATGCCGGTTTATAAAAACAAAAGAGATAGTAAAAGCCTCGGGGAGGGACTGAAGATTCCTACAGAGGACTAGAAATGAGAATGGCACCGGCCTTCTCAACAGCATCATCGGAAGCTCGAAGACAATGTATCAATGCTTTCCTTATCTTGAGGGAAAAGTATTTCAAATACAGTATTCTGTTTTTAGACTTGTCAGGTTTCCACACTTTCTTAGGAAACTATTAGAAAATATGCATCATCCAAATGTAAACCAATAAAGAAGATCCGGGAAACAAGTGAGTATCTGTCAGCTTAGGTTATGAGACAGTCACAACCAACAGGAAAAGTCTCCAACAAAGTTGAACTTGTACTCACCCAATGTGTTCATCAGGTAGTTCTGTTGTCACCTTAGTGGGGCGGAGGCTGATGGAGTCCTCTATCTGGGACATTATGGCTAGTCTTGCGGCAGACGGAAAAGAGAGAAAGAGGTAGTAGATCTTACACTTCCACCTTGGAGTGACACATGCCATTGGCCAAAGTAAGTCACATGGTCACTTCTGAGTTTAACATGGCGGAGATGTACAGTCCTTCCATAGAGAGGAACGTCACAAGTCATGGCCTAGGCCATCAAGGGGGTAAGGAAGTATAATTCACCCCAGGGCAGGATTAGCAGATATTTTGAATGGTAATAAAATATATCCGAAAGGAAACCCCTGCATTGGAGAGAGGCAAAGGGAATACCAGGACAGCATCTGTGAGAAGGAGGAAGAGAGCTTCAGGCAGAAGGTCAGGTTGGGGGAGGGGGGGTTGGAAACTGGCACTGGTAGCTTTGTGACAGGTTTGACAGCTAGATGCCGGCCTCTCTGGGTGGGCACGAGAAGACAGAGTGGCGAGGTAAGCAGTCTCTTCGAAAAATTGTAATGTTTCGAAAACTGTTTCTCGTGTGAAATTTTTCGAATACAAATTTAAATTACTTGTTAAGTGGATAGTTTACCTCAACCGTGTCTTGTGTGTTTGTGCCTCTGATGTGCACGCATCCTGTGTTTGTGTTGTGTGGGATTGGGCGGTTCCTCTCAAACTGTAGTTGGGAATTTTTGTTAACCTGTCTGCCACAAGGTCAGGAAAGAAATTAAGAGTAAGCTATTATAAACGTTAATAGCAGGGCACCTGGGTGGCTCAGTCAGTTTGGGTGACTGACTCTTGATTTCAGCTGAGGTCGTGATCTCACGGTTTGTGGGATCGAGCCCTGTGACAGGCTCTGTGCCGACAGTGTGGAGCCTGGTTGGGATTCTCTCTCTCCCTCCCTCTCTCCCTGCCCCTCCCACTTTCCGTCTCTTTCTCTCTCTCAAATACATAAATAAACTTAAAAAAATACTTTAACAGCAACTCAACAGAGTAGTGTATGTCTATTGAAATCAATAATGCAAAATGTGGAGGTTATGTCTTATATTCTTAGTTTTTAAATTTCTTCTAGTAAATCATTTCTACCCTCTTTTACAAACACCTGCATTGGACTGGATCAGAAAATTTGGTCCTTCACCACAGTGTTAGAAACACTGATTGAGGGGATAAAAGTAAAGCTCTAGGATGAAAATATTTAGAAATGCTGCCCTAGGACAATCAGCAAATGACCATGCTATACTTCTGACTGTCCTGCCCCCTCCGCATTATACTCAGAGAACTTTATGTAGAAAGAACAGAAGCATATTGAGGTCAGCTCTCCCTGTTCTTCTGTGACAACTTATTTGCGACAACCTCCTCCTCATCCATCTTGGCCCCTCAGTAAAGCACCTGGAAAGAACCCAAAGAAAACAGTTGTGTTTTCCAAGAAACCGTGGGAAAACAGCATTAGCAGGCCCGAGGTGAAGACATTTGACTTTCTAAGGATAACAAGCTTACTTTATGCAGTCCTATCCAAATTCTGCATTTTTGTCTGCGCTGCTCTCATGTTAACAGTCAAATACCTTAGGTATTAGCAATAATAATATAAAAAGATGGGGATTCTCTTGCCTTTTTAACTAGTTCGTTAGGTTCTTGCTTCTTTCCTTCGGGCTTTATGCTCACGCTGCAGGTGCCTATTCACAGGAAACAAAGAAGACGTCCATACTAACTGTCTTTGGGGGCTTCAAAAACTTGATGCTTCCCTTAAGTAAAATTACAATTTATCATAGGATGCACCTCAGAAATACCAGAGCACATTTCTTCTCCAGAATAGTGACATTTCTCTTCAATATATGAGCGAAAATGATGAAGTGGTCAGTAATTCTGTCGATTTTAACGCTGAAGTTCACATGTGTCTTGATAAAACACTTCTGGGCTCTGTCAGTTGTGGGTTAGTCATGAATGTTGTCTTGGTGACACTGGAAAACAACACAGCCGACTCATGTCCAAACAGGAATTGTTACTACCTATACTCAGGTAGAGGATATAGAGGTTTAAACCATGCCCCGAGGGGCATCGCATCTCTGCACAGTGAAAGGCTGTCAAAACCTGGTTAGCTTCTGAGAGAGGAGTCAGTGGGTCTCCTAAAACTAACCATATCGAGGTATTTGACCTTTGTGGTCTGGTACTTAGTGAGGGGCTCTCAAGTTTCTTTGTCTCACACAACACATTTCTAACAATAACATCCAAAGATGATACCGGGGGGAAGGGGTGCTGTCCATTTTCAAAAGCTCCTCCCACCCACGTTTGAAATCCCTCCCCACCCTCCCCCCTTTTACAAGGAATTTAAAGAGTATTTTTATTTGAGTGTGTAAGGATGTTAGAGAAGGAGGGAATAAATCTTTTAACCCATACACATCTCCAGGCAGCAAATGAGAATAAGAACCCTTAAAAATTTCAGTGTCATGATTGCTAGTGTCCCTGCTCTGTGTAGACTTAGCAAGGAATCTGGTCTTGTCAGCTAAATTCTTATATTTCAGTATTTGACATACTTTTTTTTTTTTTTTTTTTTTTTTTTTAGGGACTTGTCAATGATGATTTAGTGTATGTTTCTGCACGCTGCATCAACCACAGTGTTGCTTCTTTCAGGAAATATCTTCTTGCCAACAGAACTTTGAGGAGGACACACGTGCACAAGCGGATTTTATATCATTAGGGTTGTGCATTTGCAGATCAGAAAAACAACTTTGTTTCATCCTAATCCGTCGGTTGGAATGAATATCTTCACAGTTCTGAGATCCTCTTAAACTAGGAGGTCCCTTAGGGGCGCCTGAGTGACTCAGTTGGTTAAGCATTTGATTTCTGCTCAGGCCATGATCTCACAGTTTATGGGTTCGAGCCCCAAGTCGGGCTCTGTGCTGACAACGTGAGCCTACTTTGGAGCCTCCGTCCCCCCCTGCTCCTCCCCTGCGCGTGCTCTCTCTCTCAAAAATAAATTTAAAAATAATAATAAAATGAGAAGTCCCTTAGTAATCTATTCTCAAACTACAAATGAGGGTTATAAACAGAAGTGAAATGGAATTGAACTTGCTAGAATTTGGCATGCTCACAGCCCTGGCTCTTGACAGGATGGCTTCTCATTCTAGGTTCATGGAGTTTTCCTATCTAGACTGATTTTCTTCCAGGATGGACAACACCCCCCTGCCTCCCAGTACAATTACCTTGTGTAGCTTCATCTAATGAATCTGCAGGTGTTATCATCTAATATGTTACTCTCTAACACCCTGTAAATGTTACTCATTTCTATTCTATGGCACAGTTGCTAAATCGTTTTTGTAACTGTGGTTTTGAGATGAACCAGTAGAATGCTTTTCTATTTGTGTGTCAGAGTTTCTCATACTTCTTCCAGGAAGGCAGAACTGAATCATTTTCAGGACTTTTTTTTGTTTTGTTTTTAATTGAGCTATAGTTGACATACTATTAGTTTCACTTTTATATGACCTACTCTGTCATTGTCAGTCCAAGATTAGACAGATAGTGTTTGCTCTTGTGGCCTTCGTGATGCAAAGTGTGAAAAGACTTATGATCAAAACACTCCTTAAGCGGCTTGCTGCAGCCCAGGAATGTTTACTGGAATTACCCATAGCGCAGCATGAAGCCAAAGGAGCTTAAAAAACACCCTCCCTTTCTTTCCATGAGGGCTTGTCCTAAGTTGTGGCTTCACTGTCAGAGCTTGCTGCACACATACAGGCAGAGCTCCTCTCTTGTGGTAGGAAGTGTATCACCCATTCAGGCAGTAATCTGCCCAACCAGATAGACTCTAAGTGCCTCCAGGCTGGGGACAGAGTCTTACTCATTGCTCTCGTCCAGCACCTCCTTCTGTGCCTGGTTATTGACCTGAGCAGAGTGAACCAAACTCAACACCCGAAACACAGAACACAAGAGACTAGAATCAGAGAGCTGAGTGGAATAGAGAGGGAGGCATGGAAGATTTGTGCTAAAGATTGTGTTCTTAAAATTCTTAAAGGTGAGGATTTATTAAATAAGAGGCTGAGGATTTTTTCCAAGAAAAAAATGGCAAAGTACAAAGACTGTTTGGGGCATACAGGAAACATGGTAGTTTCTTCACGATTTCGAGCTTTCTCTACAAAGGGCGGGGTTGAGGATGGTAACTACATCCCTGGGTTGTTATGAGGAAGAACGAGAAGATCCATGGATCTCCCTTAGCGCTGGGTCCCTGACCCATTGGGAGTGATTAGTGTTAGATATTCTTACCACCATATTCATTGCATGCAGTTAAAGGGTAGTTTTGTGTCTCGAATTAAAAAACTGCCAATTAAACTGTTACATGATAATTTCTTACCGTCAAAATTATTTTCTACATGTCGAAAGATTTTAGACTTATATAGACAGATTTTAAAAACCATGTTCCATTCTCAGGCCACATATAAAGAGGAACTCTCTCGCATGTTCAGAGTCTAGTTCGTTGAAATCACTTTTTGACTCAGAGACGTTGATTTCCGTGTTTTTTTTCTTGCAATGTTTTCTGTGATAGCAAGTGTTGGAAATGAGAAATGCAGCATTCCTAAAACGTCTCATCTGCCGAATCCCAGATTTTCTCACCAACCACTGGCACGGACCCTCCTTGCACTTGTTTTGTCTTCCCAGAAAGTCCAGAGGGCATTCTCAGGCGACAACCAAATTCACATTCTTTCCTGAATTGCTGCATGTCACATCCTAACCTGCTGCTTCCATGGTCTTCCCCATTGTAAGAGTCGCTCAGAACACAATCCCTGGAGTCACTTTTGGCTCTCCTCTGTTTGTTACACCCCTCCAGCCCCACCAAGACTCTAAATCCAGAACCTGGCTCCCATCTGTCTTCCTCCACTGCTGCTTCTCTAGCCTAAGGCATCATCGTCTTTCACCTATAATCACCCCCAACAGGTTTTTCTGCTTTTGTCTTGGCCCTACTACAGCTCTGTCGTCAGCTCAGCGCGCAGTGGCCTGAACAAATCTTGCAAGGCTAAGGCAGCTCTCCGTCCCTCCTCTACCTGAAACCCAGCAGTAGCTGCGGCTCTCACTCAGAGTGAAAGCCGAAGTCTTTGCAGTGTTCCCCTCCTCCCCTGGCCCTGCACAATGGATGCTCACCACTTCACCCTTCTCTTCCCCTCCTACTCCCTTCTGGGCACTTCCTCCAGACTCACTAGCCTCCTGGCTGTTTCTTAATCTCACCAGACATGCTCCTGCCTAAGCGTCTTTGCCCTATCTCTTCCCTCTTCCAGAAAACCGCCTCCAGGATCTGCAGACTTAACTCCCTCACCTCCTTAGGGTCTTTGCTCGTGTGCTCACTGAAGCAAGCCTCCCTTGACCACGTGAATTAATACTGCAGTCCGGGCCACCCCACCCTCTTTAACACACTCCACATTTTCTTTTTCCACAGCACTTGGCAGTGTAACATGCTATAAAATGGACTCATTGATTATGGTTGGTTGCTTGCTAGATTTCTCACAAGGGCAGGCATCTTTGATTTGTTCACTATGGTTCCCAAGTGCCCAGAACGGCGCCTCAGAGGCATCCATTGAATACTTGTTGAATTGTACTGAACTCTGATAAATCTGCTGACTGAGACCACCACAAGGTGCAGTGGAAATATATGGAAAATGGCCTGCACTGAGCAGGTTAAGAAAGACTTTGTGAAGGAGCTAATGTCTCAGCTGGACTTGTTTCTGGATAAACAGAGTGAGGAGACCCAAGGAACCATGGGAAGCAATGAGATCACAGATGCAAAGTAGTCCCTTGGGTGTTGTTTCAGGTGGAAATTTAGATCGGACTCAACTTATATTACCGTTCTGAGTAAGGAAGTCAAGCTCCATTGGGAAAACCCTTTGTAAACAAATGTGTCAATAAAGCTTAGGTCTGTCTGGCTGTACCTCATTATCACAGTCAGCACTGGTAACATTTCATGGTCAAACTGCATTGGCCAGGAATTTCAATCTGACTAGCCCCAATCTTCGTTTTGGTCAGTAGAGTGGCCGGTAATGAAATGATAAGGTTCTGCTAGCCAAAGTAGCAGTTAAGGAAGTTTATAATGAATATCTTTAGAAAGAAATGCAATGGCACAGAGCTTTTTCTCATTTGAGGTGTTCTTTCTGTGCACACCAGGGTTGCCTCAGAGATAGAGTCCTAGCTATTCAGTACTTGGGACACAAATCCACTCTCAAATCAGCTTTGTAACTTACAGTGTATGATTTATGTGTTCTTGACAATCTGTGCCATCTGGTGGCTTCATATTAAATAATATTCTTGATAATTAGACATCAAGCTCAGTTGTTTCTAGCTGTTGGAGGAGTGTATGTGCTGTCAGCATGTAAATATAACACATTTTAGAATTGTACATTCTTTTTTTTTTTTTTTTTAATTTTTTTTTTAACGTTTATTTACTTTTGAGACAGAGAGAGACAGAGCATGAATGGGGGAGGGTCAGAGAGAGATGGAGACACAGAATCGGAAGCAGGCTCCAGGCTCTGAGCTGTCAGCACAGAGCCCTACGCGGGGCTTGAACTCATGGACCGTGAGATCATGACCTGAGCCAAAGTCAGACGCTTAACCGACTGAGCCACCCAGGTGCCCCTGTACATTCTTTACAATGCTTAGCTGTGCCCTTGGAATTTCAGTAGGCAGATCCAAAGCCCTTTCTGCCTTCCCAGTTTTGACTCTTTTCATAGAATTACCTAAGCTCGGTCCCTGGATGACATACATTAATCAATGTGCATTATTTAAATGACTACATCAAATAAATTTTGATCCAGAAGAAACATATGGCTTAAGCCTCAAGGTGCCCGGGAAACCGAACTTAGTGTACTTTTTTTTTTTTTAAGTTTTATTGGGGGGGGGGCAGAGAGAGAGGGAGGGAACGGAGAATCAGAAGCGGGCTCTGCGCTAACAGCAGCGAGCCCATTGCAGGGCTCGAACTCATGAACTGCGAGATCATGACCTGAACCGAAGTTGGACACTCAACCAACTGAGCCACCGAGGTGCCCCTAAACTTAGTGCACTCTTGTGTCTATAAGATAGGACTCATCATAGTACCTATTTAAGCCTTTATGAGAATCAGTATGCCTAACAGGAGTTAATATATGGAAGTCTTTGTTTTTATTAGTAGATTTAATTTTTTAGAACAGTTTTAGATCCACAAAAAAAGGAAACAGTATGGAATATATATACCTATATATCCTCCCCTCACCCTGCCTCAAGCTCAGTTTCTCCTTATTAACATTCTGCAGTAGTAGGTATATTTGTTAACAATCAATGAACCCATATTGATACGTTATTATTAACCAAAGTCTGTAGTTTATTTGGATTTCCTTAGTTTTTAGGTAATATCATTTTCGGTGTTAGGACCCAGCCAGGAAACTCTATTGCACCCAGTAGTTGTGTCTCCTTAGGTTCCTTTAGCTGTGACAATTTCTCTGACTTTCATGTTTTTGATGACCTTGGCAGTTTTGAGGGATACCGGTCAGGTATACTGTAAAACGCCCCTCTCGTGAAATTTGTCTTTGGCACCTTTGAAGGCTTAAAAAAGTGTTGGTTATTAGTATTATTACTTCATATTCAGATTAAAATGTGGAGCAGAGGTGGGATGTTGAGGGGGAGGTAGTTTTGGTGGAAGGTCAGTGTTTAAAAGAAAGATTTATTTTGAGGCTTGGTCATTTTATCAGTGCTATTAAACTGGACAGATCTGGTTTGCCTACATCCACCCTTCCATCTGTCCATTCGATTCAGTAAATATTCACCAAGTCTATTGTAAGGGTAGACGTGTGTTAGATGTTGAGGACTGGATGACAAGGAAAACAAAACTCTCCTCCTGGAGTTTCTGGTTAAATAGGGAGATAGTTAATAAGCAACTAAAGGAATAATCTGAAAGATAGCCTGTGACAAGCAAGGAGAATAAGACATTTGTATATTAAAGAATAGCTCAGTAGGGGAGAGGAAGGAGGACGACTTTATTAGGCTACTTTATTAGGATGGTGTATTAGTTAGAGTCAGAGCTGACTAGGAGGAACAGAAAACAAAAAACGGAGGCTTAAGCAAAATGGGAATTTCTTGGTCCTGTTCAGGAGGTCAGGGAGGTGGTCCAGAGCCAATGTGGCAGCTCCACAGCATCAGGACTCTCTCTCCTTCCCTCTTGTTGTTCTGCTGTGCATGGCTTCATTCCCAAGGATCATCTCATGGCCTAAGACAGTTTCTGGGGCTCCGGCCATCACATCTGAATTCCAGCCAGCATGAAGGTGAACGACACAGACAAGGGGACAGCCATTTTCCCATTTTTGCTTACTTCTTGCTGACCTAAACTTAGCTGTGGCCTTACCTGGCCATTTTACCTAGTCTTTATCCAGGTGGCCAGATATTCCAGTTAAACATCAGAAGTGTGTTTACTACAGGGGCGCCTGGGTGGCTCAGCCAAGCGTCCGTCTTCAGCTCAGGTCATGATTTCAGGGTTTGTGGGTTCGAGCCCCCCATTGGCCTCTGTGCTGACAGCTCAGAGCCTGGAGCCCGCTTCAGATTCTGTCTCCCTCTCTTTCTGCCCCTCCCCCACTCATGCTTTGTCTCTCGCTTTCTCTCTCTCAAAAATAAACAAGTATTAAAACAAAACAAAACAAAACAAAAAACCCAAAGAAGTGTTATTGCTATGGAACAGCAGTTGTAAATGCATCAGAATCACCTGCAAGGCTTGTTGAAACACAAGTTTCTCATTCAGTAAGAGGCAAGAAATTGCATTTGTAGCAAGTTCCTAGGTGTTGCTGCTAATGCTGGTCCAGGACCACCCTTTGAGAACCACTCCCCTAGAAGATGGAGAGTGTGAGTGTTTGGGGAGCGGTCTCTGATTTGGAGCGTAACTTGGTCTTTGATCCTTCACGTGTTTGTACTGAGACAGATTATGCTTTCTGAGGTCAAATGTCTTTAATGTGTCAAGTCTGGATAGCTATGCATAATTTAGTCATTTTTGTAAGAGCTTGGTGTTTTGGTTGTCTACTGCTATGGAACAAACTACCCCCAAACAAACTGAATTAATCCGCTTGTGATTTTGGAGTCTGCAATTTGAGCAGGACTCATGGAGAAGACTTGCCTCTCTTCTCCATATGTGGGCCGGTTGTGACTAGGGCTGGAGGGTGCAGTACGGCTCCACTCACACAGCTGGGGCTGGGCGCCTTGGTGCTTCTCCAGGAGACTCTTTCTAGTAGTATAGGCTGAACGGCCTTACCTGGAGGCTTGGGGCTCCAAGAGGATGAGATGGAGATTCTAAGGCTTCTTAAGTCCTGAGCCTAGAAATCACACTGAGTCAGTCCCTCCTGCCAGATTCTGTCGGTCAGAGCGAGTCACAAAGCCAGCCCAGATTCAAGGGGAGAGAGGAAGTAGACTCCAACTCCTGCTGGGAACAAAGAGTGGCAAAGTCACCTCAAAAAAGAGCACGCGGTTGAGAGGGATTATTGTCACTGTCTGGCAATAGTCTGACATAATCGGGAATGAGGATGTCAATTTTATAATCGGAATCCCTTATACTTGTAACTATGAACATAGACCATTCATTGTATTTTATCCTTACCAGGACCAGGCACTTCCAAAATTTTTTGGTGCACCGCTAGAAAAGAAGTGTGGCAAGATCAACAAGAGGTAAAGAAATACTCTTTGTGGAGATGTGTTTAGAAACACACACACACACACACACACACACACACACACACAATGTATGGTATCATATTACAATCAGGATAGCAATTACTTTTTACAATCAGGATTGTAGAAAGTCTTGTTGGTTATTGTAAAAAGTTTTCCCATGCCTTTATAGATATAAAAGTTCAAACACGAGGAGAACGCGATTTGGAAATAAATTCATAAGTATTTTCCTGTTGGCCTTCTTTAGGCACATGGCTATTTTGATTGAAAGTTGTGATCTCATGTTTTGAAAGTCAGCATTTAAAAAGTAATGTTCTCATACCCGTTCACTGTGAATTAATGCTCTAAAAGAGGTCAAGTTTACAGTATATTTTTATTTGTCGTATGATACAGGCTAAGGGTAAGAGCCTCTCCTCCCACCCCTAATGAAATCTCTACAGGTGCTTGAAATTTTATCGGGAGTGACTGTGTGTTCAGGCACTGCTCATCTTTGCCGGATTCTTACGTAGCAAATACTTCTGGGAAGGGAACGGTGGACGTAAGTGGCACTGGATTATGAATAATTTAGAGGAACAGTCTTCTCAGAGAATCCTGAGAGTCCTGGATGCCTTTGGAAGAAGGGGTTGCTGAAGGCAGGCGCTTGGCAGGATGGGGTGGGAGGGTGAAGAAGGCTAAGATAGAGTTACCAAGCCCCAATTTCTCTGCCTCGAACAGACTGCTGCCTAGGTGGCATGCATTAGGCTTAGGTGATGTTAAAATAACCAATTCCATACTGGCTTTTTATTGTGGAGAGAACATTTTGTTCCTATCATATGATATCATACATTCTGTGTGTGTGTGTATGTGTGTGTGTGTGTTTCTAAACACATCTCCACAGAGTATTTCTTTTTTTTTTTTTTTAATTTTTTAACATTTTATTTATTTTTGAGACAGGGAGAGACAGAGCATGAACGGGGGAGGGTCAGAGAGAGAGGGAGACACAGAATCTGAAACAGGCTCCAGGTTCTGAGCTGTCAGCACAGAGCCCGACGCGGGGCTCAAACTCACGGACAGTGAGATCATGACCTGAGCCGAAGTCGGACCCTTAACCGACTGAGCCACCCAGGCGCCCCAAGAGTATTTCTTTACCTCTAAAATAACTCCAGCCTCCTGCTTTGAGGTCTTTCTCCTATAAGAACTTTCAGCTTTTGTGATTTTCCTTTGGCATGGAGTACCTCTTCCAGCCCTTCCTTCTCACCCTATTTTCCAAAGGCCAGCAGATAGTGCTGGCGTGCTCCTGGGCCTGTAAGGTTGCTGGCCCACTGTGGGAAAATTCCAGCTCGGGCGGGGACCATGCTGGTTGTTCACCAGGTGTTGAACGGACCGCAGAGCGGAGCTGCCCCACAGCCTGTGTTTTCCTCGTTTGAATAGCAAGCTTATTTCCGTCTTTGATTTTCTGAAGGGCACTTGGTCTCTCCTTTTCATGTGTGCCTTGGCCTGGGGAAAACTAATCCAACTCCAAAGCCCTGAAGAGTTACATATGAGGGAGCTGCCTTTGTTCAGGGAGCTAACACAGTGTGATTTTATTATTCCCGCAGAAAGCCAGGGCCTGCTTGGCGGTTCAGATGAAAAGCTCTGTGACTAACAGGATTCTTTCTTCGTTTCTTTCTTTTTTTGGGTTACATTTCTCCCATTAGCTGCCAGGTTGTTTCACAACATTTCTCCGGGCTGAAGTGATTTATCATGCAGGGGGAAAGAGAAGTGGGGACTGTCTGCTCTCCTTTTACCTCCTGCCAGCAGGGCTCCTGCTCCTGCAGGCGGGACAGGCCAACAGCCGTTACTTAGGTGGGGTGAGGCGAGAAAAGGAAAGTTGACTCACAGCGGTTACCAATCTGGAGAAGGCCCGGGATATGGGGCAGTGAGCCAGTTGGGGTGCAGTCTGCCTCCTGGTTCTCCCTCCTGGAGCCAAAGGCTCTTGGAAGACAAGGCTTTGTTTTGCAGCCAAAGTCAAGATGGAGGTCCTTCTGCTGTGGTCCTGGGGATCTACTCCATACGGATTTTACAGTGCGCCAGAGGCTGCTGACCTGGAACCGGAGTGGCCAGGCATTCTGTCTCTTTTAAGCCTCCGTTGCAGGCTTCCTCCCCGACCCCCTAAGCTGCTTGGCGGGATCCCAGGGGATACCCACAGGCTGTTGAAGGCTTCTCTTGTTACAGTGTCCTGTCTTGCTCTCCTCAGTCACTCTTTTCTTCCCAACCGCTTCACGGAGACGAACATGTGTTTTTGAAAATAAGTGGCAGTCGGGCAAATCCAATTAGTAGCTTAGTGTCATGACAATAGCTGAAGAGCCAGGTGATAAAAGCCTCTCTAGTCTTGACAGCTTGCAGAGGTCCACCTGAAGACCAGGTGAGCCTTGGGCAAGGAATGAATTGGAGGAAGGCGCTAATTTGCTAACAAGGTGGCCCAACCAGATGTCAACCAGTGCAGAACAAATGTAAATATGGTCCCTGCCCCCGCCCTGTATCCCGCTTGGGGAAATCTGTGCTGATGAGTCCTCCAGCCTTCAGCCTCTGTGGGTGGGCTCCATCTAACCCCTAGAAGCACCGCAGTTTCTGAGCCGGTCCTGACGAGTAGAGAGTGTACCAGTGTTCTATAAAGGTGTAACCGGAAAAGAGAGACCATGCTGAGCAGTTGAAACAGAGGGAATTTAATGCAGGTAACTGTTTATACAGGAGGGAGGGGTGGAGAGCTGAGAACCCAAAGAACAGTAACAGCTGAAAGCCACAGTTACTTCTAAACTGGAGGCCAACAGGGGGGAGATGCTTGTTTACTAAAGCGGGGGAGGCATGAGGGTCGTGTGGTGGAAAACTACCTTGGGTCTGTCTGGTGAAAGCCGGAGCCAGAGAGGAGATGCCAGAGACACTGCCTTCGGCAGAGAGAGAGAGGGGGGGCAAAATACCCCGGGAAACACAGCTCACAAGGGTCAGTCTCCTGGGATCCAGCACAGAGCCAGAGATAAGGGCTGACCCAGACAAGGAGGCTGTGTGTGTAGGTGTGGGGGGGGGGGGGGAGAGGGGGGTAGGGAGACATCACGAGAGAGAGCGCTCCCACTCAGAATCGAGTCTTCCTGGGAGCAAAGCTTGTGTGTGCAGTACCAGAAATGACTCCTGGCTGCCATGAAATGTACCACTCCTGTCAGCGGCTAGTACGGGAGAGCGGCTAGTACGGTCAAGAGAATTACTGTATATAGTTCTTGCTAGGAATGTGGGTCACATGGATGTATGCATTTATTCAAAAAGCACTGAACTATAATATTTAATCTATACCTCAATAAAACATAAAAGTATACACACATAAAGAACATCAGGCTCTGGAATCCCACTGTCTGTTTGCGAATAGCTGGCTCCAGACTGAATTGTGTCTCCTCCTTCCACCCCCCAAGTTCATATGCTGAAGCCTTAGCTCCCAATGTGACAGTACTTGGAGACAGGGCCTTTAAGAAGGTCACTAAGGTTAAATGAGTTTATAAGGGTGGACCCCTAATCTGATAGGATGGGTGTTCTTATAAGAAGAGAGAGAGAGAGAGGTGCCTCAGTCGGTTAAGCGTCTGACTTCAGCTCAGGTCATGATCTCATGGTTCGTGAGTTTGAGCCCCGCATCAGGCTCTGTGTTGACAGCCTGGAGCCTGCTTCAGATTCTGTGTCTCCCTCTCTCTCCACCCCTCTGCTTGCCCTCTGTGTGTGTGCGTCTCTCTCTCTCAAAAATAAATGAACATTAAAAGAATTTTTTTAGTAAAAAAAAAGAAAAAAAAAGAAGAGAAAGAGAAGCCAGTGATCTTTCTCTTCCCCACATGAAAGAAAGGCTGTACGAGGGCGACAAGAAGGCAGCCGTCCGCAAGTCAGGAAGAGAGGCTTCACCAGAGAACAACTCTGCCAAGCACGGCCATCTTGCTCTTTGAGCCTCCAGAATGCCGAGGAAATAAATTTTTGTTCTGAAACCACCCAGGCCGTGGTGCTGTGCTGCAGCAGCCTGAGCCGACTAATATACTGGGCTGTGCGATTTTGAGCAAATCACACATCTGTCTACCTTAGTTTCTTCCTCTGAAAAATGGAGATAATAAAAATTCCCCCCTCACAGGGTTTTTGGGAGAATTAAGTAAAATACGAGCACTTGCCATCCAGTAAGTAAGCACCTATCACTCTTGCTGTCCAGACCCTTGAACTTCTGCCTCGGTATCCCTGCCTGGAATTCTGGGTCCCACCTATCATCAGGTGCTGTCTCCAGCCCCTTAGCCTCACACAAGATCTTGCTGCTCTCCCTGTGTCCTCCTCCTGGCTTCCTCCAGCCAACATTTGGGGTCCAGCCGGCATTGCTCAGAACTGTCACCTGCCTTTCTTTTAGCTGTCTGTGCTCCACTTGGTGACACCATCTCCACCCCGAGAGTGTCATGTCCTTAACAATTACCCACTTTGGTCCATTTACCTAGTGGCTTGTGGCTGAGCCAGCCGTATCAGTTTCCCATGACCCCTTCCTTTCTGGTCCTGGTTCCATCCCACCAGCCTGGGTGCTTAGGTTGGCCCAGCATACTGCTCACCTCCTTGAGTGATGCAGGCTACTTGTGCAGACGCACGGGGCTGTGGCCGCTCTAGATTTTTCTGTCTAGAAATGCACTGGGCTGGAGAGGGGTGAGTGGATGAGCTTGCTTTTATTTGTATAGCAAACATGCTGTTTTGTTTGTTTCTTTGTTTGTTTAAAACTTACACTGTGGACTTACTAGGGTTGGCTTTTGGGGAAATGGAAACTATGTGTGTGTGGGGGGGGGGGGTTGGGGGGCCGTAGTCAGAGGCAGATTGGATACAACTTCCCAGCCTCAGTCCCTTACTGGGCACGTTGTTGCTAGTTTTATGTGGTCTGGGAATCTGTGGTTGGCTGTCTGAGGTTTGCTGGGTCGTTTGTAAAGCAGGGGATCTCAAGTTTGTAATGAATCGCGCCTATTAGTTTCCAGTTACCGCATATCTCAAGTTTAATGGCACAAAGCAACACACACTTATTAGCTCAGGGTTTCTGAAGTTTTTAGCCTCTTAAAATTACATAAATGGTGCAAGCTGGTAAGAACAAGTTTAAACATCGAGAAGATTATAAAGTAAACATGATGCGTGTGTCCTGAACCTACTCTGTTCCAACTCTCCCAGAGAAATGATGACCCAGTCTTACTAGTTACTGTCAGTACATCTATCCGCATTTTTTTGCATGCTTAGAGGAACATATGCTCACACACTACACTCCCTCTTTTTTTTTTTTTTTTTTTTTTTTTTTTTTTTTTTTAACAAGGATGCTCTCATACTTCACTTAGGTGGGACTTCTGTTTGCAAGTGATAGAAACTCTACCTCGACCATTTGGGGCAAAAAGAGGAACTCACTGGCAGAAGAATTTAAACCACAGGACTCAGTCTCTTGGCCTTTTGTCTCTGCTTCTCTCAGACCAGCATTCTCCACAAGCTGGAACTCTGGTCACGAGAAGCTGCCTGGCTCCCCACTCCAGGCTTCCCGTGCAGAGGGCTTATCCCTCGCCTTCAGCTAAATAAAGCATTCCCAAGAAGGATGTTGATCGGTCATGAGTATCATTTAAGGTGTTTTTGGGAGGAACCTGGGTGGCTCAGTCGGTTAAGCATCTGACTTTGGCTCAGGTCATGATCTCTCAGTTTGTGAGTTCCAGCCCAGCGTCGGGCTCTGTGCTGACAGCTCAGAGCCTGGAGCCTGCTTCGGATTCTGTGTCTCTCCCTCTCTCTGCCCCTCGCATGCTCATGCTCTGTCTCTGTCTCTCAATAATAAATAAATGTTAAAAAAAAACATTAAAGTACTTTTGGCTGCAAATAACAGAAACCCCAAGAGCGAGTGACTTAATAGGGGTTTATTCTTTTCATGGAACAAGATGTCTAGAGGTACACGGTTGTTCTTGTAGCCCAGTGATGCCATAGATCTGGGTCAGTTTCTTGGCAATTCTCTTTGTCTTCCCCTCGGGGTTGCAAGGTGGGTACAGCAGCTGTAAACATCATGTTCTCATTTGACAGTGTCTTTTTTTTTTTTAAGTTTATTTATTTGGAGAGAGACTGAGACAGTGTGAGTCAGAGAGGGGCAGAGAGAGAGAGACAGCGAATCCCAAGCGGGCTCCGCGCTGTTAGCACGGAGCCTGATGTGGGGCTCGAACTCATGAAACCGAGAGATCATGAGCTGAGCCAAAACCAAGAGTCGAACTTAACTGAACTTAACTGACTGAGCCACCCAGGCAGCCCAGCTTCTCTCAAAAGCAAAACCTGAGACAAAGGCTTTTGTGATGGCAGGGAGATGATGGCAGGGAGCAGGGGTAAGGACTGAGGGAGTGAATCGGGGAAAGAGGGACAGCCAACAGAAGGATGCATTACTGACCTGCTGGCACCTCCCGAGGGGCTTATGAACTACATCTCAGGACTGTCTGCTGGGGGACAAAGAGGGAAACATTTTTCTATCCACAAGCTCCCTCCTCCCCTAACAAAACAATATGACAATAAATATATTTTCCAGTCAGCGTATGTGTACGTGGTATACACAGTCCATAGCCACATCATCATACAGATGAACCACACTTACGTATTCTATTAATGGATATTTACACTGGTTTTATATCAAGTTGTCATAAACATTGAAAGGGGCTCCCCCCCGCCCTGGTCTGGTCCCAGAACCAAGGAACTTTCATCCCATTTCAGGACTTTGGCACATTGAAAAAATACAGCAATATTTCATCTTGCCAAAACATAACTAATTCACACTAACCCATTCAGAGCAAAAATAGAAAAGAGGTAAAAAATAGCTTCTAAGTAGCCAAATAGGTGTCAAAGAGTCACAAATTCCAGCTGGAATGGGCAGTCGTGTGTGCGATGTCACTCCAGCTTGGGCTGAAATCTCACGTACTTGTAAGAGACAGCTTTGTTAGCCTGTCCAATCTCACTTTGCTTACAGTTCTAACTAGCTTGGTATCCTAGTCACTATTTCCACAAATGACAAGGGGAAGGAAGCCACTCAAGGAAGCCACACTGCCAGCTCAAACCAGAAGGGGGACCACAGACGGCAACAAAAACAACACAGCAGAAACAACAACCCAAAACCTTTTTTTTAAAATGTCCCAAACATGCAAAAGAATACTGGTATTTTACCGACTCTGTGGAACAGGAAGAGAACGGAGGTTCACAGCCAGAAAGAATTGTCGCAATCACGTTTGGAGTGCTCTTTCCAAGGCGTGGAGATGAAGGATTTGTTTTTTGCTGTTGTATCTTTTCACGCAGTATTGATTCAGTACCATTGTTCTTGTTGCACAATATTTTGGAGAGATTTCCCAATATGTAGGTTTCGAATGATGAAAACGTTGATTCTAAAATCTCTGGGGAACATCACTGTCCAAACAACTGGTTTCCATGGAGTTTTAGCCGAGAAGTTTCATCCAGCAAATTGGTTGGGTAACCACAGAAAATGATTTCTCTGCCTCTCTGCACGAGGGGGTGATGCTGACCAGACTTCGCCTGTAAACCAGGGCGGTGGTGCTCCATTTCGTGAGTACGCGGGGACAGTCACCGGCCATCCTTGCACAGTGATGGGTTAAGGCAGGTAAGCAAGTATTGAGACTTTTATCCATCCTCCTAGAAAATTTCCAGAAATGCTAGAGGTGAGGTGGAATGGAGGGGGCAAGAAAATAATCTGTCTCCAGGAAGAAAGGAATTTGGGAACTTTTTCTGCAAAAGTTCTATATATAACAAAATGTCACTTATTTCTTGCTCAGTTTGTCTAATTAGGAAATGGTTATATCCCAGCTGTGGCATCAGTTAACCAGGATATTAGTGGCTTCGTGAGTGTGTGTGCATGTGTGTGCTCCCAGTGCTCCCTTGAAATTTAGTTAGTAGCATTGACTAGAGAATTTTTTTGCTTTGTTCCAGAATCTTGTTACTTATTATTGTTAGTAATGTTACCACTCCATTTTGGCCATTCACTTCTTGCCCAGTATTTCTTCCTCTGTTCTTCCTGGGTGTTTTGTTTTGTTTTACATGTTGTGGTAGACCAAATAAGGGCCCCCTGCAAAGGTATTCCTGCCCAGACATGGTGTGTATGTTTCACTACATGGCAAGAGGAATGGAGGCTGCAGATGGAATGAAACTTGGTCATCAGCTGGCCTTAAAATAATGAGATTATGCTGGATTATCTGCTGGGCCAATGTAATCATGGGATTCCTTTACAGGGCAAGGCAGAGGCAAAAAAAAAAAAAAAAAAAAAAAAAAAAACACACAAAAACCCAAAACAAAACACACACAAAACAAAACAAAACTCAGAAACAGGGAAATGGCACTGTGAGGAAGGCCTCCCACGGATGACTTTGAAGATGGAAGGGAGCCACAAGCTAAGGCATGTGCAGCCTCTGGAAGTGGAAAAGGGGAGAAAAATAGATTCTTTTCTAGAGTCTCCAGAAAGGAATGTAGCCTTGCTGACACCTTGGTTAGTCCAGGGAGACCCATTTGGAACTTCTGACTTCCCGAACTCTGAGATAATCAATTTCCGTTCTCTTAAGCCACCGAGTTTGTGATAATTTATTCCGGCATGTGTTTATAAATTACATTTAAGACGTATTTATGAAGTGTTTGCTGTGTGCTCAACATTGTGCTTGGGGAGAAGATACAAAAGTAATGGAAATGTTGTCACACCTTCTCACAAGTGATTGGTATTTCAGAGGATGAAATAAAGTTTATTTCTGTTCTACACACTATTAGCCATCATTATGTAATGCTCATAGTTGCATAGGCAACGTGATTGATCTAATCATCCATGTTTCTTGGTGCCTTTTCTGTGCCAGGCACTGTGTGTGCAATAAGGGAGATACAGTGCTGAACAGATACAGTTACTTAATATGACCAGGAAGAATTGTTCATTTCTACTACAACCCAGTCTGCTCCTCCCGCAATCTTTTCCTAATCTCCCAGTTCCTCAAACTCCAGATCTACAAAATCATTGGAGCAGAGGTTTTCAACCGGTGGTGTATGTGATTGCTGTGGTGGACGTGAAGGGGCAGGTGAAAATACAATGCCTAGCCCTGCCCCTGGAGATTCGGACCCAGTAGTCTGAACAACCATTGGGCTACAGGTTTTTTGGTAAAAGCTCCCAATGGAATTATTTACCTTGTTTTAGAGAGTGAGATAAATAGAGCCCTAATGGGCTACAAAAGAAATTACATGTTAAATATTTTTTTAAATGCTTATTTATTTTTGAGAGAGAAACAGAGAGAGAGAGAGAGAGAGGGAGCAGGAGAGGGACAGAGAGAGAGGGAGACAGAGTATCCAAAGCAGGCTCTGCACCGACAGCAGAGAGCCTGACGTGGGGCCCGAACTCATGAATTGTGAGCCAAAGTCGGGCACTTAACCGACTGAGCCACCCCGGCACCCCTTGTCTTTTATTATCATATAGGTGGTATCATGTCATTTAATTACAATGTAATATGATTATAAATTAACAAGAGAGTCACTCAAAATCTATACATTTGGGAATTAAAGCACATTCCTAAGTAATTCGGTTTTTGGATAAAAGAGGGAGTCAGGGGGCGCCTGGGTGGCTCAGTCGCTTAAGCGTCCGACTTCGGCTCAGGTCACGATCTCACAGTCCGTGAGTTCGAGCCCCGCGTCGGGCTCTGTGCTGACAGCTCAGAGCCTGGAGCCTGTTTCGGATTCTGTGTCTCCCTCTCTCTGACCCTCCCCTATTCACGCTCTGTCTCTCTCTGTCTCAAAAATAAATAAACGTTAAAAAAAATTTTTTTTAATTAAAAAAAAGGGAGTCAGGGTAAAATCGCAAAATATTCAGAATGAAACCCCAAGGAAAGTAGCAGGTATCAAAACCGTAGAAAGCAGCCCACGTGGCATTCAGAGAGAAATTTCTCGCCTGAAGTTTATTAGAAAACAAGAAAGATTGAACATCAAGTACCCAGCTTAAAAAGATACAAAAGAAACAACAACAACAAAATCCCAAAGAACGGATGAGTTTGCAGACGTTTAAATACAGAAGCAAAATTAATGAAGCAAAATGATCTTAGTGGAATTAAGAAGACCCCAAATTTGTTCTTTAAAAAAAAATGAATGAAACAAACTTCGGTTTTAATAAATAAATGGTATTCGTAGTGACAGCAGCGACAGTGGTAGTAATAATTCAGAAACATGTATATGATGCTCGGTGTCAGACATTTATTCCCCGCTAGGCATGCGTGTGCTTCCTTACGTTTCTGGGCCCTCTCACCCGTGAGTCAAATGCTGGCCCTTGAACTGTCAGCAGAGTAGCAGATGTGCTGGTCAGAGCCTGTGTGGGATCCTGTCGCTCTGTTCTTTCCGCTCCCGGTGTTGCTGTGAGCTTGCAGGCCAGGTGCCGAGATAGTGAAGCAGCCTGGATGACTGTGTCCCCAAAGAAGGACGGGTACTCTGGGGAGTTGTTCAGTTGACATAGCACTCTGTGGGAGCAAGAAATGTAACTTTCCTGGGCGAAGTCACTGGCTCACGTTTTAATGCAGCATAGCCTGTCTCCTCCTGACTGAGCCACGTTTCATAAAATGTGTGCGTTCTAGAGTACCTCTCGGTCATTAGATAGATAAACACCTACAACTTGGTCAATGTATTGTGAAAGTGTAGCTGCAGGAAGAGAGTGGAAAAGGAAGAAGCTGAACTCTTCAGAGTTTGTTAATTTTCCTGCTCATTGCCAGACAAATATGGCTGAAGTCCCAATCATTTACCGAGACCTACTGGCCCAGGTTGTTTGTGTCCACAAACATACATACACCTCAAAGCCTGTAGTAGGGAAGGGTTTCCAGATTTCTTCACTGTCTTCTGTTTAGAATATTGCTTTGAATTTGTTCATGTACTGTTGCTTTAGAAAGATAGTAAGACTCGCCATCAGCTCCTTTTTTGAATGTCTAACTCCGATAGGCTATTAATGTGATTTATCGCAATGAACTCGTTACAGCATTTTCCACCAAAATGAGAAACTGGAAATAAAACACAACTGACGGGTCCCTGCGTTAGGTGACTTGTAACTGAATTTGATCTGATTTCAATGCTAATTCTCATGTTCAGAGTGCAAAAGGGCAAGCCACTCATTCACATTCATTGAGACGCTAGTTCCGTATTATTTGTGTAAGTACGTTGGAAAGTCTCATGTTTCTGAAATGTATGGAATATTGAAGCATGCAGTGGTTTGGCATATGAAGTCAGCTTGTCTGAGTTCATATCCTAACCCTAGCACCTTACTAGCTGGGTGAACATGGGCATTATTAAATCCTTATTAAACTGAGACTCAGTTTCCCGTTCTGTAAAGTGGGAGCGACAATAGCTACCACCTCAAGGTGGTGGGGGTTAGAGGTGACCCTCCATGTAAACTGCTCAGTAGGTGTTGTTGTGGATGCTGGTGGTGGGGTGGTGACGCTTATGACCGGGCAGGTTTGAGAGTAGTCCGGTCACACGGGGCTGGCCCTCAGGAGCAGCTCTGCCTCTTACTGGCTGGGCATCTTTGAGGAACGTACCCTCTCTCATTTTCCATTTTCTCACACATGAATGAGGATGATTATAGTTATCTGGTACACCTGTTGGGAAGATGAAATCAAATAGAGTATTAAAAATAGTGTTTAGCAAAGAGATGGGTACACAAGGCACTTAAAAAATGATAGCTATTATTATGAAAACCGAAAATTGGAAAACTGCTATTTAGTTTACCTATATAGTACAGATATCATTCAAACTAATATTCCCTCTTACCATGACCTTCCACTCCTTCCTGTGGCATTAGACATTGCGATTATTATTTTCTGAATTACAGGTTAGATTCTGATACCAAGAGTTCCAATATGCTATCTGATTTTTTTTGGTTTTATATTTTTTTAATACCTACGTTTCATGAAGTTTCATACTTGGAAATTTGAAAATCTTTTTATTGTCGTGATACAGACTTGACTTGTCCCCTCTGGGTTTCACTTGCAGTCCACGTTTTTTGCTTTTCCTCTTTTTTCTCCTTCCTTCCTTTTCCCCTCAGTCTTCCTTCTAATCTTTCATCCTTGACTTCTTCCCTTTCCTCTTTATAATTAGAGACACGTCCCCAATATAATCCTGGAAACTCCCTGTAACACGAAGGACTAGATCTGTTCTGTGGAACAGCAACACCGAGAAAGCAACCTCAAGTGAACGCTGACCTTTTTGGGTACCATATGTCCATTTAATGATCATCTACTCTGCCACACAGAGGCTACTATGGCGCCTATGGTTTTTGCTCTCATTTCTGCCTAAACTTGACATTCTTCCAATGCACTGTTAATTTCAGATTGCGAACGTTGGATACTTTTTTAACCTATGCTTCTTTCTTCGATGCTACTATAAACCTATTAGCCCTCAATTGTCTCTTACTTACTAATTTTAAGTCTTTAAAGAAGATGACACAACCAAATCTAGTTTTGCAAAGTACCTCAACAATATAAAAAGGTATTATTGCTTTTGGGTCAAGTCCTGGCCACGCAGGGAAAGTGTTCCAGGCAAAGCCAACAATTTCTTTCTCAGTTGCCAAGACTATATCCATTTGTCTATTGGCACCAAGTTGTGGGTGAAGCTGAGTTATCTAGATTGCCTCCAATAAAGAAGATTCTCACTTTCTGAAAACGGTATGTTTCATTTCTGGAGAGGAACAAGTACCAATGGTGTTGATGCTACTGTTAATATTAACAGGTATCGTGTGGGGCTTCTTGCCTTTTCTCTGAAGAAGGGAAGGTCATCGTGAGGTTCGGGGAACTGTGCAGGGAATCCTTTCTCCAGGCACATCTGACAAGGCTCTTGGGAGGACAAGGGTGGGAGAAGTAGGAGCAGATTTGTGGTCAAGGGGACAGAGTTGTGCCCATCCATTTTGGGGGGGCAAGATGGCATAATGGGGAAGAGCCCAGGCTCTGGAGGCAGACCTAGCCCGCTTCAAGAGCCAGCTTTACTGTTTGTTAGTTGTATATGACCTTGTATAATTGTCTAACTTCACCAAGCTTTGGTTTCTTCATCAATTATTTATTTTTTTTAATGATTTATTTTTTAAAAAGTTTTATTTTATTTATTTTGACACGGAGAGAAAGCAGGGGAGGGGCAGAGAGAGAGAGAGAGAGAGAGAGGGAGAGTGGGAGAGAGAGAGGAAGAGAATCCCAAGCAGGCTCCTCACTGTCAGTACAGAGCTCGACGTGGGGCTCAAACCTCGAACTCACAAACCATGAGATCATGACCTGAGCTGAAAACAAGAGTCAGACACTTAACCGACTGCACCACCCAAGCGCCCCTCTTCATCAGTTAAATAAAAGCAATAATGGTGGCTTTCCTTCAGGGCTGTGGTGAGGATTGAGAGAGAGCATGCATGGAAACCATTCAACACTGGGCCAGGCACATGTTGAGCTCAGTAAATGTTTAGTATTGTCATGGCTGGTTTTAGAATTACTATTATGTTCCTATCCTTACTAAATTCTACAATTTAATAATTTAGGTGAGGGATGAGGGGTTTTTGCCTCTTCCAATCAGTTGTGTGATCCTTGACTTCCACCCCTGGCTTTAAAACAGGAATGGCTTATTTCTGCTCATGTGTTTTGTTTTTGTTTTTTTCTGTCTGTTTGACTATAAAGAGGATAAATCATCATCTGTCCTTCCTTCCCGCTCTTTTTCCTATCCATTTGAATACAATAAAACACCTTGCCTAATGTGGGTTTCGCGCTAAGCCACATAGACATCAGAGAAATGTGGTCGCTTGCTCCTGCCATTTGAAATGGGGATTTGGCTACAGTGAATCCCTTCTGATGAGAGAGAGTTGTAGAGGTCTCAGGGCCCTGACTGTTTGGGTCTGAAGGACTCGGGCTCTCGCTACCTCTAGGGGTGATTTCATTTTTGGAGCCTGGGGACTCTGATGGGCTGTTTTTGGTCTGGTGTCAGGGGACTCTGCAGACATCTGCGTGACCTTCCCAAAGGCCTCTTCCTCCCTGATTAGCACATGCTGGGGTGTAAGGTGAGTGTCATCTCAGTTCTCCCTGGCCTTTGTCGGCTGCATGGATGCTGGGAGCCTCCGGCTGAAACTGAGAGGTGGCCAGGAAACAAAGGTCTGACAATAGACGGGGTAAGGTCAGTAGTGAAGCTGCAAGGCTGAAATCATAATGTGTGCACCGGGATCTTTTTGGCTTAAGTGACCTGTGGTTGCCATATCACTTCATTTTGTTTTTATGAGTATATTTCTTTACTTACAGAGTGATTTCACATTGAGTAGAAAAATTCAGTCTTTTCCTCCCTGTGTTTTCCTTTACTGTTACGTGCCTATCACATTTGCAATGCCTCTGACACATCGATCACCAGATATGTGACCCCCACCAAGCAATTATCTGACACCAGTGGGTGTTCTACAGTTCGACTTAATTCTGATATTACTTACCTGGAATTAGGGTCAGATCCCACAGGTCAACAGTTCGGTCAGGAAACGCAGATTGTAGGTCCCCAGGCTACCCACAACTTCTATCCAATTGACTATTGAAGTTCTTATGGCCTCTTCCTCAGGTTTGATTAGTTTTACTAGAGCGGTTCACAGAACTCAGGGAAACACTTATGCTTAGCAGTTTATTGAAGGATCTGATGAAGGAAACAGGTGAAGAGCCGGGTGAAGAGATACATAAGGTAAGGTCGGGGAGGGTCCCAAGCTTCTGTCCCCATGGAGTTGGGGTGTGTCACCCTCCAGCACATGGATGTGTTCACTGGCCTCGAAGCTGCCTGAACCCCATTACATGGGGATTTCATGATGATTTCATGAGACATGATCAGTGATTAGCTACATTTCTAGCCCTTCTCCCTCCTCAAGAGAATGGAGGGTGGGGGGTGTGGAGCTGAAAATTCCAAGCTTCTAATCATGGCCTAGTCTCTCCTGTGACTTCGTTTCATCCAGGAGATATCCAGGAGCCCACCCAGATTCACCTTATTAGAACACAAGACATCCCTATCACCTAGGAAGTTACAAAGGAGCTCTGTGCCAATAATTGGGGGGCAGAGACCAATATGTATTTTCCATTACCTTACATGCACACATCAACTGGTATGATTGTCACAATGACCTTATTTATTTATTTATTTATTTATTTTAATATGAAATTTATTGTCAAATTGGTTTCCATATAACACCCAGTGCTCATCCCAACAGGTGCCCTCCTCAATGCCCATCACCCACCCTCCCTGCCCTCCCGCCCCCATCAACCCTCAGTGTATTCTCAGTTTTTAAGAGTCTCTTATGGTTTGGCTCCCTCCCTCTCTAACTTTTTTTTTTTCCTTTCCCCTCCCCCATGGGTTCCTGTCAAGTTTCTCAGGATCCACATAAGAGTGAAAACATATAGTATCTGTCTTTCTCTGTATGACTTATTTCACTTAGCATCACACTCTCCAGTTCCATCCACGTGGCTACAAAAGGCCATATTTCATTTTTTCTCATTGCCACGTAGTATTCCATTGTGTATATAAACCACAATTTTTTTATCCATTCACCAGTTGATGGACATTTAGGCTCTTTCCATAATTTGGCTATTGTGGAAAGTGCTGCTATAAACATTGGGGGTGCAAGCGCCCCTATGCATCAGCACTTCTGTATCCCTTGGGCAAATTCCTAGCAGTGCTCTTGCTGGGTCGTAGGGTAGATCTATTTTTAATTTTTTGAGGAAACTCCACACTGTTTTCCAGAGCGGCTGCACCAGTTTGCATTCCCACTAACAGTGCAACAACAACCTTTTGAGGCAGTCAGGGGCAGTCTTGGCTCCTATGTAACAAAGAGGAAAATGGAGACTTTCCCTAATAAATCTTCCTAATTAGGTGGCTCCTGGCTCCCGTTCCAAGTGTAGAGTGTTTTTGGCTGGGCTGACTTTATTGCTAGGTAAAGACAATGGTGTGGCTTGAGGTCCATTGGGACAATCTCCAGGCACCAAATTACTTCTACTTTTCTGTAGTGATTTTCTGAAATTCTATCATTTTGAGTCAATCGTACCTTTGATTTAGCCAGTGTCTCTCCAAGCCCTCTCTTTCAAAATGCAAAGACTCCCTAGCAGGGGGAGATAAGTCATAAATGGCAAATCAGTTTGTCCAATTAATTTCTCTCTTGGCAGCCAGCTGAGACTCGGGTGGTTAAGGATGGAAATGTCGGTGGCAGATGGGGAGAAGGAACCTCTGGAGTTTGAAGCCCTGTCTGAGAAGAGCAGACCTCAGAGAGTGTATTGGTTTTCTATTGCTCTGTAAGAATGACCACACTTGGTAGCTTAAAATAACACACATTTATCATCTTGCAGCTTCTGTAAGTTAAGAGTCAGGGCATGGCTTAGCTGGGTCCTCTGCCTAAGGTCTCACAAAAGTCCAAGCAAAATGCTGGCTGCGCTGCATTCTTTTCTGGAATTTTGGATCTTTGTCCAAGCTTACAGGGTTTGTTGGCAGAATTCGGTTCCTTGGACCTAGGCCTGAGACCCTCACTTCCTAGAGACTGCCTGTAGTTCCCTGCCCTGTGGCCCCCTCCACAGGCAGTTCACAGCACAGCGACTTGCTTCTTCAAGACCAACTACAGATTTTCTCTCTCGAGTCTCTGAGACAGAGTGTTATACAGCGTAAGGCCACCAGGGGAGTGGCATTTTGAGATTTCACCTGAAAATCTGGATCTTGTTGGGCCCACGTTCTCACTGGGAGACAGCTGGTTGGTGAGTAGCAGGTGTCTACTTGGACATGGAAGGACTCTTTGGTTTCCCAGACTCCTTGCCTTCCTCCGATGCTGCACTCACACCACCACAATCTGTTCTAGTCCTTCCCTGTGTCTACTGTGGGCTTTTGAGTTCGTGACCCAGGATTACATTCTGAAGAGGCTGAGGAAATGTATGACTCTGGGAAATGGAATAAGGAGGCTGTGACTCAAGACGGGGGGTGGGGCTGCAGCAAACATGGCTCCACACCCCCTCCTGTGTCTAATTACAGCGTCAAGGCAGTGGGACTGAACAAATCTGGGGTCCTTTCTTGGCTCTGTACTCACACGTATGGATGTCAGTCTATGATTTAGTCTCTTTGAGCCTCAGTTTCCTCGTCTGGAAATCCTCCCTTCCCCCAGAACTGCTGATTCAAATCGGGTTGGGTTGGGGCCGAAGAATCTGTAATTTTGACAGGTGCCCAAGGTGACCCAGTGGTCGGGCCACTTTGGGTGATGAGTCCATTCACAACCGGACATTAGCCAGCAGCTGTGGGCTTGGAAAATAGGAGCCTTTTTTTTTTTTTTTTTTTTTTTTTTTTTTTTTTTTTTGAGAAAGTCATTGACAGTTGGGGCTTACCCTAAGCTGGCTAGAACTTGGGGAAAGACTTCAGTTCCAGACAGAATATTCCATGGAAAAAATATTGAGAACTTAAGAATCTGGGAAGGTGGATACAGTTGCCTGCTGGATCACTGTGAGGACTGGAAATTTGTGTCTTATGTCTCACAGTAGTTTCTAAACCGCTGATGGGGCAGGGCTACCCAGCAGCAGAAAGCAGGGGCTCAGTAAATGTTGGTTGAATAAGCGAAGCAATAAAAAGTAAACATTTGCCAGGATCCACCGGTCGGCATTCTCTCAGTGTGAACCTCTCCGAAAACACTCAGAGAAGTTCTCCTCTGTCTCTCAACAAGCTCCTTCTATTGAACTGAGTGCAATCTATGGAGAGATTATAGTTAAGGAGGGCCCCAATTTGGAGACAATCTTTTATTTCCAAGCCAAGAACAAATCAAGTGCCTCCAATGTCCTGGTTTGAAAATGCAAAGCTCTAATTTGTCAGTGAAAAAGAAATCCTTTTGGTTTCTGAGCTTCACATTCTGGAACATATTTTCCCAACCAAGAGGAATTTCTAGTAACTAACAGGTGCAGAGAGCCTCCATTGTAGGCAAACTTGGGTTCTATCATTTCAGGATCATGTTTGAAAATAGAAGGGAGTTTCAAGTAGTCTGATACAAATGCTGATTGTTACAAAGCTTTGTGGTTAAGAGAACATGAGATTTATCAAACTGCACACTTTAATATTGGGCAGTCTCTTGTTTGTCAATCATTTCTCAATAAAGCCATAAAAACAAAAAGACATGAAGTGTAGAAGGGCACATATGCACTATGAAGTCCTGTTTAGGCTAAGTCTTTGCTTCCCTTAAAATATATTTTGGTCAATTAATTCATATATTTTTGGTCCCGTCTCTGTTTAACACACAACATTGGTTTGGTTTAATAACCCAAGAGAGCCTTTAAATATTTCATAGCTGATGGTCCTGATGAAAACTTAACTCATACCAAAGTTATTTTTTATTTATGGGCTTCTGAGGGCATCCATGGTGCTCCACGAAGCATGAGAAAGACAAGTTTATGCTCTGGGCCTTCTGTGAGTACTTAGCATTTAGAAAGCAGTGACAAGTATGAGCGTGAGTGGCTTTGTGAGTTATTTGGGGTGATAGCCTCCTGGGAGGAACGCCATGCTGTCCTGCTTGGAGCAAAATGATTACACAGGTATGGTCACCAGTCATTGCATTTGGAGTCGTTTTTCTACAAGTGGTGATGAGCATTTAAGGGACAGAAGAATTGGGGAGGGGAGATGGGGAAAAGAAAGGCATTTGAAATGAGGGAAACAGCGTGACAAAGGCGCAAAGGTGCTGTGTCTGGTGTATTTATGGACGCATTGGGGAACAGAATCAAATGAGGCTGGGTAACGTGGTGAGCCTGGATTATGAAGGCTCTGGAGAGGGAGGCCGCAGAATTTTAGCAAATGGAAATAGAAGGTTTTCTATTGAAGGTTTCTGAGTACACAAATGCTATAATAGTTTAAATGTTTTAATTGAAGATTCTTGTATATAGATAATGGTATAAGTACTCTTGTATACATTGACCCATAGCAACCCTGTGATGTAAACACTCTTTTCAGTGTCTCATTTTTTAAGTGAGGAAACTTGGGCACAGGAAAGTGGTTGACATAGGATTTGAACCCAGGCTACTTGGCTCTAGAGCAAATGCATTTAATCAGTAGTGTGTTTAGGACTCCTATAGTGATAAGTCGTATATAAGGAAGGTTAATCTGGTGGTGATATTCAGGGTTAATTGGAAGGAAAAGACTCCTGGTGGTGAGCAATCCAGTTAGGAGGCTATGGCAATAATCTGAGGCATACCAGAAGCCATTCACATCTTTGCTTCTGGCTGCCCCTCCATCACTTGACTTCATCCGTCCCTACTAGTCCTATGCCGATTCCAGGCACCGTTATTTTCTGCCTCCGCTTCGCTCTTCTGCAATTCATTCTCCACTCTGCAGCCAGAGGATCTTTGTAAAGAGCAAATCCGAACAGATTGCTCCTTTGATTAAACTTTCCTTGTAAAATCTCATTCCTTCAGGAGCTGGCTCTCATTTTCTTCTCCAGCCCCATTTCCAGGCACCTGCGTCCTTTCGCACCAGTAAATGTCAGCTGTTATTATTACCCTGCCGCAACCCACTTATCACACCATTGTATTTGCTGAATGAAGAAAGTCAGTGAGTGGGAAGAGAGATTAAGAGATGGATATGAGTAAGAGGCAGATGTCTGGCTTTAACACTTCCTCTCCACCTATGGGCCTGAAGCAGAGAATTCCAGAGGAAAAGGATCTACCTTTCTATTCCGAGGCCTTGGCAATCTGGCCTTCCAGATCTCGTCCTGAAAATGCTGTCCTTTTTAGCAGCGCCCTCTTGGGGGGGAGGGGGTCTGTTTCCAGCCCTGCATCCTGTGCATCTCCCTGGTCTCCTGGCTCCCCTGCCCGGAAGCTTGGGGCCTGGCCATGCTCACTGCATGCAGCTCCAGCTGTAGGAAGCTGGCCTCGGAGCCCCCGCCCCTCTGCTGCCCTGGGAAGGGAATTCACCTCATTTCAAGGGAAAAGGAGAGGATGATTCAAAGATGAGTAGATAGTTTCAAGATGGTTGACTCAGAGAATGATTAAGAGGAGAAAGCCGGAGGGGTACAGAAGGAGGACAGAGGCTGGGCTGGTGAAGGGCGGGGGGCCTCTGGTGGCCGGCCACGGGGCTGGGCTTCAACCCCGTGCCTGACCTCAGGCACACCACCCAATCACCCACAGCCTCAGCCCGCTCTCTCCCTCGCTGGGGCCAATGACAGTAGCTGCTTTACAGGAGTATCAAGGAGATCAAAGAAAAAGTGGCCCTCAGGCACTTAGCGTGACCGCCCGGGGCAGGAAGCACCCTCTAAAAGTCAGCTGGCATTACTTTAAGTGGGCAGTGAGAACAAAAGTGTGTACTCTATCCAAGCGACTTCTCAATTTTTGGGTCTCAGGAGGGCTCCTTGACACTCTTAAATATTATTGAGGACTTCAAAGAGCTTTTGTTTATATGTATATCTTGTGATATTTGTTTACATTAGAAATTAATACCAAAATAGTTAAAATATTTATTAATTCATGTAAGAACGATAACAAACCCATTATGGTACCGTATTTTTAAAAAATGAGAAATCATCATCTTTGCCAAGGTAAAAGTCCTTAGAAAAGTGGCGTTGCTTTAGACTGTTGCCAACCTCCTTAATGTCTGGCTTCAGAGAGGACAGCTGGGTGATCATGCAGTCTGCTGCATCTGTGCCTGTCACGGTGCCTCTGGAGAATTCCATGTGCACTTGTGAGAGACTGGGAGTGAACGAGGCAAATAACGTCTTGGTGCTCTTAGGAAATAGTTGTGGCCCCAACGACTGGCTGAAGGGGTCTCAGGCGCCTTTCAGGATTCCCGGAACACACTTTGAGAACCACTGACCTAAAAGAGAATTTTGAAAAAAATCCTTTTTCAATTTGTGAAAAAAGATCGTGCCCAAAATGAGATTGCACGTCATGTCTATCACGTGGGCAAAAAACGAAGGAGTCTGGCAATACCAGGTGTGTCTGAGGTTGTGAAACATCAGGAAGTCCCAGCCACTGCTGGGATGCTCCTTGCTCAACCGCTATTGGATGTTATCATCTGCTCTGTTCGTGCTGTACCACTCAGCTGTTCCACTTCTGAGAACTGAGGGACAGACTATGGTATCTTTATGTAATAGAATACTACACTTAAATACCACAGTGAAAGGAACGGGCACAGAACATGGAACACGGTTGGCCCTTTGGTGTGGTTTTGGACTTATGTGCAGATTTGTTTCAATAAATACGGTACAGTACTGTAACTGCATTTTCTCTTCCTTATGGTTTTCTTGGTAACATTTTTTTCTCTAGCTTACTTTATTGCAAGAATGCAGTATATAATGCATGTGACATACAAAATATGTGTTAATCTACTGTTTGTGTTAGGTAAGTCTTCCGGTCCATGGTAGGCTATTAGCAGTTACATTCTGGGGGAGTCAAATGTATCCACAGATTTTCAACGGTGCGGGGCATCCACACCCCCGTGGTTGTTCAAGGGTCAACTCTACTCTAATAATAGTAATGTGATGTATTTACATAATAGAATGCTACAATTGAAGATAAATCCACTAGATTGGGGTGCTTGGGTAGCTCGGTTGGTTGTGTCTTACTCTTGATTTTGGCTCAGGTCAAGATCTCATGGTTTGTGAATTCAAGCCCTGTGTCAGGCTCTGTGCTGACAGTGTGGAGCCTGCCTGGGATCCTCTCTCTCTCTCTCTTTCTCTCTGCCCCTCCCCTGATCATGCTCCCCCCCACTCTTAAAAAAAATTTATGCACCCCAGTGTTTATAGCAGCACTATTGACAATAGCTAAAGTATGGAAAGAGCCCAAATGTCCATTGACAGATGAATGGAGAAAGAAGATGTGGCATATATATATATATGTATATATATATATATATGTGTATATATATATATGTATTATGTGTATATATATATATATATATATATACATATATATATATACACATACATATATATATATATACACACACATACACACACACATACATACAATGGAGTATTAAATGTGGATAGAACTAGAGTGTATTATGCTAAGTGAAGTTAGTCAGTCAAAGACAAATATCCTATGACTTCACTCACATGTGGAATTTAAGATACCAAACAGATGAACAGAAGGGAAAGGAAGAAAAAATAATATAAAAACATGGACGGTGACAAAACATAAGAGACTCTTCAATATAGAGAACAAACTGAGGGTTGCTGGAGGGGTTGTGGGTGGGGGTATAGGCTAAATGGGTAAGGGGAAGACACTTGTTGGCATGAGCACAGGGTGTTATATACATAGGGGACGAATCACTGGATTCCACTCCTGACATCGTTATATTGGACTATACGCTAACTAACTTGGATGTAAATTAAAAAAACAATAATCAATAAAAAAATAAATTCACTAGGGCCATGTTAATATGAATAAATCTCAAAAACAATGTTGAGCAAAAACTAAGTAACAGAGATGCAAGTCCAGAGCGCCATTTGCATCCAGTCTGAAAATATGCAAACAAACCTATATGTTACTGATGGGTACGTACATATGTAGTGAAGCTATCGAATCATGCATAGAATGAGAAAGACCAAATTCAGGGAAATGGTCCCACCTGAAGAATAAGGATAGGCAACAAAATCAAGGAGGAGTTTTGGGAGGATTTAACTGTATCTGTAGTGTCTTATTTATCTATTTTTAAAATCTGAATTAAAAAAATAAATTTCTGTTTAAGCAATTATTTGCTGGGAAAGAGTATGGCGAGAAAACGAGCCATGGCAATAAAAATTAACCATCTGGCAAAAGCCTGTGGGCAATGACCAACAAATTCCTCACTCACGTTGATTGTGTGGACAGGGTCCAGTTAGGGGCAACTGAGTTCCAAAGGCTCATTTGTAGTTGGTTCTTCAACGTTTAGCATGGATTTTCCCATAGAAACAGTTGAGCAAGTTGCCTAAAGACCTAGACAAGGCTGGTCTGCCCAGCCCACAGAAACCCATGAACTTCACAACCTGCCTGACCCACGGAAGGAGATGAGCAGGGCTGAGAAGGAGTTCCCTCAGAAAGTTTCCTCTGTCTTGGAGAGCTGGGAACTGATCCTCCCTGGGAGCCTTGGCCTGACCCTCCCTGGACCTCCCTTCCAGCCCAGTTTGGGGGTCAGGGATTCTCACACTTCTGAGCCAGTCAAGGTTGGTGAGGTAGGATCCCTATTTGGCAGGACAATCTGGAGTATGTGTTTCTGGGGGTGGATGGCCTTGGGGCCAGGAGATATGGGGAGGCCAACCTTCCAGCGCAAACCTTTGAGTTGAGACCACTCTTTATCCTCATCAGCTTTAGAGTCATCTCTCACTGACTTTCTGCCAAGACCTTTTTTATTTCCTCTTTCACTGCCACCCTGGTTGTTTCAGACCCAAGATTCTCTCTTCTCTCCTCTGTTCCATGGAGGAAAAAGCCTCCTCCTGGGGCCTGCTATACAGTCAACATTCTGCTGCTGGTGACTCCAGAATTTCCTTATAGGAGGGCTGAGGGGTGCTGGTTTGGTTGGAAGGAAGGGTTTGAAGTTGTATTTATGCACCATTTTATTTTTTTAATTTTTATTATTTTTTTTTTATTTTTTTTTTTTAATTTATTTTTGGGACAGAGAGAGACAGAGCATGAACGGGGGAGGGGCAGAGAGAGAGGGAGACACAGAATCGGAAACAGGCTCCAGGCTCCGAGCCATCAGCCCAGAGCCTGACGCGGGGCTCGAACTCACGGGCCGCGAGATCGTGACCTGGCTGAAGTCGGACGCTTAACCGACTGCGCCACCCAGGCGCCCCTATTATTTTTTTTTAAATGTTTATTTATTTTTGAGACAGAGAGAGACAGAGCATGAATGGGGGAGGGTCAGAGAGAGGGAGACACAGAATCTGAAGCAGGCTCCAGGCTCTGAGCTGTCAGCACAGAGCCCGACGCGGGGCTCGAACTCATAGACCGTGAGATCATGACCTGAGCTAAAGTCGGACGCTTAACCAACTGAGCCACCCAGGCGCCTCTATGTACCATTTTAGACAAGACGGAGGCAACACCGGTTGTCCCTAGTCAATAGGGTGGGGGCTAATGGAGAGACGAAGGCTGAGGCCAAGTTACTGCCCCAAGCCCCAGTCTTCTTAACCAACTCAATGAAAGTCGATTCTCTTCCCTCTTTTCAGTGTCTAAAGCGAGAACTCTGCTTGGGGGTTTGGGGGAAAAGGGAGAGACTAAAAATAAAAGATGACGGGAAAGTAAAGAATGCTCTAAGAGGAGCGCCTGGCTGGCTCAGTCAGTCAGGCTGAGTCACAACTCTTGATCTCAAGATTGTGCATTTGAGCCCCATGTTGGGAACCTACTTAAAAAAAAAGCCTACTTAAATTAAAAAAAAATTTCTCTAATAGAGTCTCATATGTGTTGGCCTTGATATTCATTGAAACGTATGTCTAGTTCATTGGAAGTACATTTCTATATTACAAGCTTTTATCAATAGCAATAGCATATAAAAAAAGATACTATCCATCATTCCAACCTAAGTGCTCTCATTTTTGGACATTCCCTTTCAGTCCTTATTACATGTTTGTATGGCTGTAGATTATAGGGGCACAGACTTTTTATCTTAGCATTCTTACTAATGAATACACGTTTCTCTATGCTCCTATGTACCTGTCACATTTACTTACTTACAGTAAAACCTTGGATTGTGAGTATCTTGTTCTGTGAGTGTTCCGCAAAAGGAGCGAACATTTCTCATAAATTTTAACTTGATAGATGAGCGATGATTTGCAATACGAGCAGTACGTGATGTCAAATGTCACATGATCACAACTGGGCCATGGTTCTCTCTCCCTTTCTCTCTGCCTCTCTCTGTCTGTAGGATTGTGGGTGATCGTCTCCCATGCTCAGATGCTTGGTCTCAGGCCACAGTGTTTGGCTGAAATCAGTGATTTTTCAGAACGTTGGGAGGTGCCCACAACCAGCACTAGGGTATTTTTGGTCACTTCAAAGCACCTACATACAGTCCTTTGCTTGTCCATACAAGAGTAAGCTTAGGAATGCCTTGCTTCATTCTAGGTCAGGCTGCCTGCAGATAGAGACCCTTTCTTCTGCTCCTTATTGCCAGTTACATTCAATATAGTATATGACAAGTTTATTAATACTGTGCTACAAAAAAGATTCCATTCAGCCAACAGATAGCAATGATTCCGTTAGTGATAGTGGAAGTTGTCCTACACAATAACTCTCCTCTCTCTTGTCTCCCTCCCACCAGCCACGAAGGTTTTCAAAAGTAAGTTCAGATTAATTTATTTTTCTTTAAATTTTGTATTTTCTTCATTATTTGGTATTATATTACAGCATTATAACCATTTTTATATGAATATTTTTGGGGTGTGGGATGAATCATCTGAGTTTCCATTATTTCTTATGGGGAAATTTGCTTTGATATACAAGGGCTTTGGATTACAAGCATGTTTCTGGAACGAATTATTCTTGCAAACCGAGGTCTTACTATGTTTTTCTTTTGGAAGCTGTTCCATTCCCCCCGCCCCCCCACCAGCTTTATTAAGATATAACTGACACATAACATTGTGTAAGTTTTAGGGGTCAACATGATGATTTGGCGTACATATATATATTGGGAAATGATCACTGCAATATGTTTGGTTAACATCAATATTTTTTTCTTGTGATGAGGACTTTTAAGATCTACTCTCTTAGAAACTTTCAAATATACAATACAGTAGTCCCCATGCTGTACCTTACGTCCCCAGGCTGTACATATCTTATAAGTGGATGTTTGTACCTTTGACTACCTTCATCCATTCGCCCCACCCCTCACTCTACCACTCTGGTAACCACCAATCTGTTGTTCTCTCTAAGTTGTTTCTTTTTTGTTATTGTTGTTAAGATTCCACAGACACACGCTTTTTTTTTTCTCAATGCCTAGTAATACTTCGTTGAGTAGATATTAACGGATTGAAGAAAAGGTACCTGAGTTCTAACTCAGGGAGAACATTAAGACCTCATAGAGTTAACTAAAGGAGTAAAGGAGGCAATAGATGTAACATATTTACAATAGCATCTTAAAAGAATAAAGGCTAACTGCATGTTGGCTGTTTTTATCTATAACCATATCTTCACCTTTGTTCTTTTAAAAAGCCCCACCCATTTAAGGGAAGTCAGCCTCTCCAGGGACACCCTACTACGTCTCCCCCCCACCCCCCACATTTAGAGACCCAGGTTCACACGGGTGATAATTCTGGATCTCAGCCTAGCAAAAGGACCTAAGTAGCTTCATTTCCATTTCAAGAAAACACCTCAATTCACTTCAACTTCCCTCTTCACCACGTAAGAGTTACTTTGGTGAGGGGAAACCTGGGTGGAGACCAGAGCAGGGGCTCTGGGAGGAGGCAGTTGGAAAAATCTTGGGGCTATGCGTTCATGCTACGACAAATATTTTTTAAACAACTGGTTTTTTGAGCCAGTCACTGAGCAAGGCTGCTAGGCCCTGGAAATATAGATGAAAGATGTTTTTTGCTCTCAAGCTGCTCCCTGTGTAGAAAGGTGTGAAATGCGGAAAGAGTGCAGGAGAAGAATGCACAGCTTAAGAGGTCAGGGGGCTGCCTAGCCCACACCGGCTGATGCTCCAGCTGAGCTGGGTACGGTTCCTCGAGGAATTGGTCCATTTAGGCAATTACGCTACATTTGAAAATGCAGGAACCAGACCACGGAGGACTTGTGCGCTGTGTGTGGTAGAAGGCTTCTCTTCCCTCCCCCAGCAGGCCATGGAAGAAACTATGAGGGCCAGAAGGAGTGAAGAATGAAGGTTTACCCCTTTGTCCTTCCCCACATTTTCCTTGTTTCTCCTCGACTGCCCCCACAGAATTGTCCTGCAATAGCACACGGGTTATAGTCAGGGAGGAGAAGGGAGAGGAGAGCCAGGAGGAAGAAGTGCCTAAGAACACAGGTAGAGGAAAGGGGAGTTTTGGAGAAAACTGGGTGGTGTAGTCATCTGTACTTAGGGGCTGTACAAAGAGTAGCCAGAGACTGCCGGAGAGAATAAATTTCCCATACCACAGAGCAATTCGTCCACCCCACACTTCGTCTCCTAGTTATTTATGAGTTTATGGAACTTGAATAAAGACCAGGCAAGTTTTTCTGAGTTTGCTTCTTCATTTACTACGTCTATGTTGGACTATTTTTTCCTATGACCAAGTTCAAAGTTAGGTTGACGGACTAATTGAAAGCTGGGGAGGACTCACGTTGGCGGTAAATAAAGCAGTCATTCTGATAAATTCCTAATCTCAAGCCAAGTTTTCTCTCAACAATGAGGCACTTAAGTACAGTGAGATGGTGTTTTTACCTGAGATATAGAGTTTACCTGGGGATATATTGACATTAACTTCGTAAAGTTTTTTTTAACGTTACCTTTATGTTTCTAATTTTTTAACTTCTGTGAAGTTGAAAATATATATAATATTTTAACAAGTACTGAGCTTGACTTAAATATTTTTTCCTTTGCTATTTGAGGTTATTAGGGCTGGGCGGTGAGCAGAAGACTATTTGAACATCGGAAAGAGCATGCTGATTCCTTTAGCAATACTTTTGAACAGTCTTTTAATGGCCTCCTTAGAAGTTCTATGAAGACTTGAGTGGAACAGCTACCATTCAGGAGTGATAAAGATATCAACGCTAAGAATACACTACGTAATGTTGCAAACCCACTATGGTCTAGAAGATCCTGTATGTCATGCTAGGAGTTTATTTTGGAGCAAAAAATGGAAATTAAAATCAACTGGAGAAGCCAAGTAGGAAATCATTCAAAACCTCATATTGAAGAGACCTTAGGAGGAAAATAGCATGAGCAGTGATTTCATCAAAATGAGGTGTAAAAAATAAACAGATGGGGGGACATGGCAGGAAAAAAAAATTATAACAAATCTGTTTTTCTTTCCAGATACTTTCCCCAAATAGCTAAACCTGTAAAAGTTACATAATGCACAATTAGTAATGCTGCGTTGTACCCCTTTCGGTTTTTCTTTCCCTTTTTCTCATATGTCTACCTGTGATCATGTAGGCGGAATCAGAAGACACGTACTCCTCAAAACCAAGAAAAGGAGAGAAAGTTCAGACCCAGTAAGCCATCCCCGTCAGTTAGGATTTAGTTCACCTGCACGGAAGAGAGACCTGGTTTCTTCAGCTTACACAAAGGACATTGGCGTTGTCCTCACAGGACAAAGAATCTGGGCGGGCCGTCCAAAGCAGGTGCTGGTGGCTGAGGAAGTCACTGAGGACCTGGGCTCCTTCCAGTCACCGTGGTTTCACCAACAGGCATTGTGTTTATGCTCTAGCAAGTTAAACAAGGAGCAAGTGCAGAGTGAAAGGCAGAGGCCCTAGCCCCTGCCCCAGATGGTCCCCTGGAAGCCCCGCCCTGTGATTCTTGCTTTCATTAGCAATCAGCCAGCACTGATTTCCAAGGTCACCTCTATCCATAAGGGAATCTGGGAGAGGGGAGGGGTACTTGGCCACCCCCAACAAAATTGAGTTCTTTTGATAATGAAGAAGGGGGTATGCTTCTATTCCTGATTTTTAAAGTATTTACTTTACCCCATTTGCCATTAAATGGAAGTTAAGGTTAATCTATTTCTCTTATGACCTTTCATCTTCTGATGCCTCTGATAGTAGACATTCAACAAATAAATGTGGGTTGATTGATAGATTGATTGACTCATTATACTAGTAATTGCCAGGCATACTTCATGTCAGTATACTAGGATATTTACAAACAAAATATATGTTCCTGCACTCAAGGGGCTTATCGGTGCAATTTCAGGCATTCATGTACATAAAGTAATTAGAGAACAATCTCGCTGGTACAAAGGGTATATTATCTTCATTTGTGTGTGTGTGTGTGTGTGTGTGTATGTGTGTTTATTTACTTATAATGTTAATGTATCTGTTGAATAGGACTTGGTTCCAGGGGTGTTTTCGTTAAGTTGTTTGCTTAAATATGATCAGTCCTGCTGGAAAACATAATAGCAGCCTTAGACACTTGGATTCTCACTGCGTCATCACTTGTGGGATGGTCACACAGCCTTTCTACTTCTCAGTCTCTGTATAAAATATAGAATGCGGTAATAGCTATCCGGTATAGGTATTGGGTAAGTGAGTGCCGACGTAAGACAGTGAAGGACGTGCACGGGCTCATAAATCAGACTATCCAGAATCTTTTTCCAGGTCTGTCATTTACTAGCTTGTAACCAGGGATATATGCTTCAGTTTCCTTATCCATAAAGTGGGTGATGGTGGTCCAAACTACAGAGAGCTGATGTGGCGATTAAGTGAGTTAATATATGCTGAGTATTTAGAAAGAACTTGGCATGTAGTAAACAATAAAAGTTAGCTATTATTATATAATTTTTCTTTTTTTTTAAGTTCAGTTATTTATTTAGAGAGAGAACGGGCATGCGAGCAAGGGAGGGGCAGAGAGAGAATGCCAAGCAGGGTCTGCACTGTCAGCATGGAGCCTGACGTGGGGCTCGAACTCACAAACCATGGGATCATGACCTGAGCCGAAATCGAGAGTCAGATGCCCAGCTGACTGAGCCACCCAGTCGCCTGTATTATATAATATTTCCAATTATTTATCTAAAAGTAAAATAGACTCCATGTGGAAGTATGGGCTTGCTTTTCTCCCATGCACGTTTTCATGGGTGCTTTCTGGTTATTTCCTCTCCCTCCTCTTCCTCCTCCCCCTCCTCCCCCTCCTTCTCCGTGCATGTTCAGCCTGTGTCTGCTTTGACATCTTTGACTGGGCCCGAGGGGGACATCGGGAGCAGCTAAGATGGTTTTGAAGGCTGGAGAAGCAGCTCTGCAAGCTGAGTGCCCTGAGCCAGTGTGATGGGCTCTTGAGCTGGGTGCCAACCAAAGTAAGGCAATGGGACCTTCCGGGAAAGATGCTGACTTCAGCTGTCACTCATGTCCGCTTTGGGATTCTCCCGAGGTCTCTTGACCCTACCCTGCCGTGGTTTGAAGTAGATTTTATTAGGCTTTCATTAACCCTCACGTCTGTCTTTTTTTTCTCGTTATCTGGCGTCTAAGCGGCTACATGAGAGCCAGTGCTGCGTACTTGGCCGGCATTCTGCCCAGCCCTCCCTTGAACACGCATTTCTCTTGCACCAAATCCCAAAAGTGAGGTCAGGGGTTTAGAGGCCCAACTCACCTTGTTCATCAACACAGCAATGAGGCTATTTTTGTGTTCTTCCCCTTCTTCAATTTCCTTTTGAACCAGAATTGTAAATAAGATGCTCTGTGACCCATGGGTCAAAAAGGGAATAATCGGGCAAATAAATTTTGATTGTAATGACCATTACGAACGTAACGCATTAATAACGAATATCAAGGATTCAGCTCAAAGATGTTAAAGGCAAAGTCTCCATGAGTCTTTTTCCTCTCTCTCCCTTCCCGTTCTTATTCCGTAACTCATCTGTAGGTGGTGATAGGGGTTTTAAAAGCAAGTATAAATTTTCATCCCCCCCGCCCAAATAACTGCTAGTTTTTATCCTGAATAATATCCTTGACTGATGAAACCCGTTTTGTCTTGTACTATTTGCAAACAAAAAAGAAACAATAATCTACACTAATAAACAAATATGAGAAGGCATTTAAAATCCCTTTAATTTGCCTAATTAGGGAACTTTCGGGAGAGTGGTTTTCAAAGGAAAACAGTTATGGCATTTGTGTCTAAATATATCTTCCTGCTTCTGTTCTACTCCAACCTGAGTGTTTTAAAAATTCTCATGTAGAGCTGATGTTCCTTTGTTAAGGATGCTGTTTTTTGGAATAAGTTGTTTTTTTTTTTTAATTCCTTTTTATTTATGCAACCCTGAGCTTCCACGTTTCTTGGTGAGAGTGTTTCTGAGTTTCAAGGGAGTGATGTCTTGTCACAGCATTATCTGATGTTGTGGGTGTGGGTTTTATTTTATTCCAGCAAAGCATTTAGCTCATTCTCTCTCTCATCTTCCTGAGCAAAGAGAAATGTAAACAGTGACAAATCGAGCTCTTCATGACTCTTTCCCGGATTTTTCTTCTGTGGTGTCACCGTCCACAGAGTTCAAATACATTGGGTATTAAGAAGAAATAATTTCGGGGCGCCTGGGTGGCTCAGTCGGTTAAGGGTCCGACTTCAGCTCAGGTCACGATCTCGCGGTCCGTGAGTTTGAGCCCCGCGTCGGGCTCTGGGCTGATGGCTCAGAGCCTGGAGCCTGCTTCCAATTCTGTGTCTCCCTCTCTCTCTGCCCCTCCCCCGTTCATGCTCTGTCTCTCTCTGTCTCAAAAATAAATAAACATTAAAAAAATTAAAAAAAAAAAGAAGAAATAATTTCATTCGATAGGGAGCAATTGATATTATGAAAAGGAGTAGCAAATATTTTATGAAATACCAACTTATCAGGTAATTTAAATTTGCTGGATATGCAAGGCCTCTCCTCTCTTAATTATTAGGCACAAAGTTGATAACCTTCATCTTGTAACTACAGAAAGACACTTCTATATGAACTTAGAGCATTTTTCATTGAAGCAAGGCTTCTCAACCCCTTCGCCGCGGGGGTCATCCCATTCATTCTTCGCTGTGGGGGTTTGTCTTGTGACCTACAGGATATGTAGGAGCATCCCTGGTCTCTACCCACTAGATGCCAGTAGTGTCCCTCCCCCAGTGTGACATCAAAAACATGTCCAGATATGGTCAGATGTCCCCTGTTGGAGCGAGGGGGAGTGCCATATCTCCCTGAGTTGAGAAGGGCTGGTTTACAGTGATCTTCAATCTGGGAGTGTAGTGACAGTTTCTCTACAAAGGGCAAAATTATTAGAGCATGTTGAGAATCAGAAACCCCACATTGTTGATATGGAAGCCCAGGCACAGAAGTTTATGTGCTCTTGGGGATGAAAGGGGGAATTGGAGATTAAACTTCTGCAGTGCTTGGATCAGTCTGCCTGATCGCTTCTGATCAGAGAATACTAGGATGGGGAAGGCAGAAAACAGCTAGTTGTCCCTCTGGTTAGTCCAGCCTGCTTGCCAGCTGGCACTATGTTAAAGATACTTCCCAGGAGTTTTCGATGTTTAGGGTTCTAACATTACATATACATGAACTATAAAAAAAGAAATTTACAAATGGTTTTAGTAGAAATCAATGACTGCTCACGTCCATTAAAATAAAAAATGTAAGAAGTTTTATGTCCTTGCTCCCAACCTTTGTCTTTTTTGTTATTGTTTGTTATATATATATATATGTGTGTGTGTGTGTGTGTGTGTGTATATATATATATATATATTACACAGCTAACGCACGTTCATTATAAAAACAGTTAAAGGTAGATGTGAGCCAAAGGGGGGAAAAACCATCCCAAATCCCATGCTTAGAGAGAACTAGTATTAACCTCTTGGTGTATATTCTCCAGAGATATGATTGTATAGCTTCCTTTTTCATAAAGCCCACTCTGAATAACACTTTAATATTTACTTGATATCTACTGCTGCATCATGGTAATGCTATCTTGGTCTTTATAGGATACGTTTCTTCTGTAGACTCAGATGTCTTCTGATTTATGGTTATTGTTGCAAAATCCCAGCGAGGTAGAAGGAACAAGTATTGTTATCTCTTATTTATGAAGTATTAAAAGGTAAAGAGGGTTTAAGTGGATTACTTAATGCCACAGAGTTATCAGGGGAAGAAGTTTGAATAAGATTCCAGGTTTTCTGTTTCCTAATTCAATGTGCTTTCCATTAGTCTGTTTTAATTATTTTAAGTATAGATTTATATAAAAACTGTCTTTACCAAAACTTCAGGTGCTTTAGGGATAATTTTTAACCCAGACAATGCCCGAACCCCTTATGGGAAGTTGTAATGATAAAGGGAGCCGGTGGAGGAAAAGCGTACATGAGATGAAAAGAGATATATCAGAATTAGTGCTCATAAACTTGGCCCTCCCCTCCCTCAAACCGGATTGCCATTTAAATGTGCTGAGCCTTGTGGCTGCTAGAGAGTAAGTGTGTGCATCACAATTCTCTGAACTAGAGCAAAACGGTACATATAACCACAAGGTCTGTAAGGCACAGACACACATTATAAATCAGTAAAATGGGCTGGGTATGTGTTAGGGAGAGGTGGTGACTGTGACAAATGGCGGTGTGCATGTTCCCTCCAAAGCGGACAGCCACTCCTCAGCTCTAGTGGGAAAATGCACCCAGTGCTGTGAGGCCTCCTGATTTTACGGAAAAATCAAAACTAGGATTTTAATGGAAAACATCTTGATTAAAAACAAACACTGCCATCCACACCAGTAGATTAGCAAGTCAAGGGTGCCTTGCAGGCCTAGGTGTATCCTTGGCACGCTCAAATATTTTTAAAGTTCCATCAGGAACAACAATGGATCTGGTGGGTGAAAATCTTCCTTTCAACTTGGAAATGTTCCTCAAGAGGGAAACTGAGGGTGGCTCGATTTCTTCTTCTTTACAAAATGCTCCCCGATTTTGTCTCCATTCAAGACATCTCCTCTCCTAGGGCTGCTGTCTACCCACTGTCCGCATCATGGCTCCCGCAGAGGTGTGCCCTGTCATGGGACAGGGGCTGATGGCACAGGCTTGGAGGCAGCAGGCTTCTGGTTAGTAGTTCTGAGACCTGTCACTCAGTCTAAGAAAATTGCCTTGCAGTGTCTACCCTTGGTTTGGTAAATCTTATCTGACAGTCTCCTCCTGGTCTGCAATTTCTCTGTAATTTCAGGTGATCTGTCCCTGCAGGAAACTAGAAGGTGATTTTCCATTCACAACCATGAACAGTTGTTTTTGCCTAAAAATATATTCATGAACTGATTTGTTTCCTTCAAATATAACAAAACCTTCTCCCCGGAATAGAAGGGGACAGTCATTTCCGTCAGATTGTGTTCAGATTAGAGACATTCAAAAAAAAATTTCCTGCTCTGGAGTTCTTCTAAGTTTTCTGTTATGAGAAAAACATTTCTCCCTGAAGAACTGAATTCAGGAGCCCAGCAGCACCATGATTTATTTTCCATTCCCTCCAATGCCCTATAAAACACATGCAAAAACGGCATAAACCAGTTCCAGATATAGATATAAAAATGTGCAGAGGGTATTTTGTTATGTAAGTTAATGTATTATATGCACCTATATGACGGTAAATGGATGCAAAATTCTTCAAAGTATGGGAGAATAAAGAACACGAAAACGTCCAGGTTTTTTTTCACAGAATCATGTTATGAAGAAGTTGGCCATGAGAGGGCAGCATTGTCCACACAAATCACAGGATGGTTACTAAATTTGAACCTCACAGATACTGTTTTGAGTTTCAAACATCCACCATTTGGTTTCAAACACAAGCAATAATAATAGAAGCAACATCCTTTATGCTGGAAATGTCACAATTTTTTTCAATAAAACATCTTTATCTTATGGCCTGGGCAGCCATTAGGTCAAAGCTGTCCTGATCTAACAATGGCATTTATCTTTTTTCTCATGTTTCTTTTTTCTTTTCCAGCGGGTCTCTTTCACATTCTGTTCTGTTTCTGTGGTTTGATGACTTCTTTTTAAAAATCACCCTGCTCTTTTAAGATCCTGGCCACATTGTTTAACCCCAGGGAGCCTCAGCTTCTCTGTGAAACTCCCGGGCAGTCTGGGGTGGCGGATAAAACGCGGAGTCTGCTGTGGGCAGACGGTCTTGCGTCTTAGACCCACCTTTCCCCATCGCGATCGGTGTCTGCCTCGCACAGCTCTTGTGAGGATGTGCTTTCTAATGGATTTATAAATGCCTGGAACATAGAAAGTGCTCAATAAACATCAAAGGAACAGTGTGTTTTCTTTTAATTGAATGAGTTAACATTTAAAAATCTGGAAGGACTGCATACAATTTCTTACCAATCCAGTCTCGTCCACGCATGTTACTTGCCTGGCTTTCACGGACGCTCAGGTTTCTGTAGGTCCCTGGGTCCATTCATTATCTTCAGAAAATGCACCCTGGTCAGCGAGGACAGCTGAAGGGAGGAAAACTTTATTTTTGCCCCAGACTGCAGAAGATGATTGCACCCTGGCCCAACAACGCTGCAGATTCTTTAATCTGAGCAATCCAAAACCCTTAGCGCGGCAATTTATCTAATTTGTTTCTTTTGTCAGATTTCATTCTGAGGTTGAAGCTTTTGAAAGACCAGGAGAGGGCATTTCCTATGCGAAGTTTGGTTTCCCTCCTTCCTGGGTGGCAGGTTGCAAGGTTGGGATTGTCAAACGGGGAGAGGACATCCGGGGTCTGACCGTAGAGCCAAATGTCACTAGTGGCAGACTCAGCAGAGACATCCTTTCTTCTTTTTGCCCATTTGCTTTCTTCAGCCCTCCTACCCTTGTGTGTTCAGGTTTTCTTAGTGTTGGTTTTAACCTTGAAAAAAAACTGTGATTTTTTTTTAATTTTTTTAAATTTTTTAACGTTTATTTATTTTTGAGACAGAGAGAGACAGAGCATGAATGGGGGAGGGTCAGAGAGAGAGGGAGACACAGAATCGGAAACAGGCTCCAGGCTCTGAGCTGTCAGCGCAGAGCCATAGGCGGGGCTCGAACTCCTGGAGCGCGAGGTCATGACCTGAGCCGAAGTCGGCCGCTTAACCGACGGAGCCCCCCAGGTGCCCCAAAACTGTGTGATTTCTAAAATAAAGATATAAAGGTTATTTCCTCATGGCAGGAGGCTGGGGAGAAAGCTTTGCCCTCCCCAGGAGCCCGGGGTGGGGAAGGATTTAGTGATCCTCTCATCAAGACTGCTCTAGAACTGCTCTAAGTTACCGAAGGAAAACTGCTCATTTATCTAACCCTTTGCCATGAAATGTTCAGAGATGAGTGTGCTCGTTGGCACCTGCTCTCAAGGTGGCGGCAGACACTCAGAATGGTGTTTCCGTTGAACTTCCTGCCTTTCTGCTCATTGAAAAACACAGCACATCAAGGGGCTGCTGCGAGAACACTTTCCAGCCTATAAATCGGGGCTGGAGGAGATGCTTAATTAAATCAGTTCAGAGGTTACAGGAAGGAAAAGCAAACCTCTCCTCCCAGAGTTGACCTGGTTCAAGGAATGTGGCAGTGAGAGAGAACTTGGAAATGTGTTAGTAGGACTAATGCAAATATACCAGAATCAGGCACTTCCTTGCCAGCCTAACAAAGCAAGAGCATAAGATGCAGCGACGGACGACTCGGGCTTTGACCTTCCAACTTCATTCTGTGTGCAAGAAACACGGGTCTGACGATGACTGGAGAGGCTGAATGGCTGTGTTTCAGTTTACAGCACAAAGGACAGGCTTTCTCTTTTTTTATGTTTTTTTAATTTTATTTTTGAGAGAGAGACAGAGTGTGAGTGGGGGAGGGGCAGAGAGAGAGGGAGACACAGAATCTGAAGCAGGCTCCAGGCCCCAAGCTGTCAGCAAGAGCCAGATGCCGGGCCTGCACCCACAGACTGTGAGATCATGACCTGAGCCGAAGTCGGACGCCCAACAGACTGAGCCACCCAAGAGCCCCAAAGGACTGGCTTTCTTAAACGAACTTAATTTCTACAGCATCCTGTTATTTGCTGGCCAGGAATTGGGAAACCTTGAGTCAGTCCTATATCAGAATTCTGTGTTGGAAAGGGCAGATCATTAACTAAAACCTACCAGTTCACGACTGGGGAAACCTGGTTAGAATTTAGGATTGTAGACTGTGGAGTGGGCAACAAAGGAAAACACGTCTGCACACAAGGGGAAAGGAACAGGCTGCATTCAGGCTGGAGTACTGACTATGTCACCGACTCGGCATGCCCGGTGCAGGAATATTCCACACAACCCAGCTGGTCCCTCCTTTCTCCTTGAGCTCTCTCTGAGGTTCACGGGCACAGGAGATCATGTGGCACCTGTCAATAACCTTCTCTCTGCATGTCACCTCTACTTGAAAGATAGGATCATGTGACTGAAAGAAAAAGAGCAGGACATAAATGTGGAGTCTCAGCATTTGGTTTTAGCCAGAAGATAAGAAAGCTAAAGCAGTAACTTGGGTTCAGATGCCTGGGTGGCTCAGTCAGTTAAGCATCTGACTTGGGCTCTTGTCGCGATCTCACAACTCATGGATTCGAGCCCCGTGTCAGGCTCTGTGCTGACGACTCAGAGCCTGGAGTCTGCTTTGGATTCTGTGTCTCCCTCTCTCTCTGACCCTCCCCTGCTTGCTCTCTCTCTCTCTCTCTCTCTCACAAATAAATAAACATAAACATTAAAAAAAAAGTATGCTGGGTTCAGTCAAGTCAATCAGCACAGGATGCTAGAACCTTGGTCGTGGTTGTATGGCTCAATCTGGAGCACACGTGTTCCAGTGATAAATGTCATGTGGGGAAGGAAAAAAGTTTTCCTCTACTTCCTTAGGATCCCTGGTTGGTTCTGAAAATTAAAGTGACAAAGACAGATAAATGGGAGAAAAGCAAACATATTAATTTAACATCAATTTTATGTGACACAAGAGCCTTCATAAGGAAATGAAGGCCTTCAGAAATGGTTAAAATTGAGTGTTTCTATGGTAGGTTGGATGAAGAATGAAGAGTCATGGAAAGATACGATAAGGCAAAGGGTAGGAGCTCAATGGCGTAAACTGTGGGAAACTTGGCAAGGTCTGTTGGTTTGGGTTCTTTTCAGTGTCCCTCCATCTTGGGAGACGAGGACATTCCTTTCCTCCACTTATAGGGAGGGCACCTCTCCCGTGACGCTATTATGTATGACCTCTTTCAGGGGGGACGAGGAAGTTAGAGAGTCCCTCCTACACCTGCTGTATCTTGAACTCCTATAGCTTAAATATATCGAACAGACCAAGGTGCGTATTTTAGGGTAGCACATCCAGAACGCCATCAGTCATGATGCGAAACAAAGGAGTCAGTCCTCGGAATCATTACCCACTCCCTCACATCTATAGCCATGTATTGATCACACTTGTTTTCCATTCATAATTTTCCATGACTCATTATTTCCCATGATACATCCATATCCATCCCGTTAGCCCCTTTGGATCTATTTGTTAGCTGGATCAATTCTTGTTAGGACTTTAGGTTAATAGTCAGAGCAGGACGGAAGGAGAGCATTGGGGCAGGAGTTTATTCACACCTCCTGTGGCTGACTAGATGGGCTCGCCACCCCCCTCACCTTTCCTATGTCATTTCTCACTCTCTGGCACTGTCTTTGTTTCCCATGCCCCTCCTCCTGTTTTCCTGTTCCTTACAGGAGGCAAAGGGGGTCTGAATGACACAGCCGGGGTGAGAGAGGGCAAATGTTTGCCTCATGCTAAGCAGCTACCCCTTCTCTCCATGTCCTCACTAATGAATAGCCAAGAAATGAACAGATGAAGGATGAGAAGTGGAGAAATAAGGACGGAAAAGTCCAAAGGTGTGTGGGAGGCCTGGAGAGCAGGGGAGCTGAAGGCAGGGATTTAAGATCTAGAGCAGGGATGACACTGGGTTTGCCTTGAGCAGCCGCCCCCTCTCTCTGGCCTCAGCTGTAAACTCAGGGGCCAGCCTCGATGGGCTCTAGGTCTGCCCAGGTACGACCAGGGAAGCCGTGGTTTGCAACGGGAAACTCCCGCAGCACACTTTAAAAATTAATTTATTAAAAAGAAAGCTGCCTGTGATCTGTATATTTTTACTCCATTATCAGTGCAGTTATATATGAGTGACTTATTTGAACCAATGTAAAAAAGAAAAAAAAAAGCACCAAAAGGCAGAAAAATGAAACAGGAGATGATACCACCAGACTCATTCTGGTAAGTGAGTAATTTGTTTATTCCTTCAGTACTTGGGGTTGCCACTAAATCTGGACTGGAGAAGCCAGTAAATATTTTTAATGTGACAAGAATATCAGAGCATTCTGTGCAAGGCACACTTTGTTACTCCAAGTTTTATTTCTTTTTTTATCATTAGCCATAACCTTTTGGGGCCTGATCTCAACCAAGAGCCACATGCAATCCTGAGAAGGGTCAGAGGCCAGCTAAAGCCACCGCCACGTGCTGGGCCATCTGCCAGTAATTCACGTGACAGTGGTCAGGTCCCTCCAATATGTTGCAGATTTGTGACACTGTTCAAGGATATTTGTTTTTATTGTGGTGTTACCATATATATCTTGGGCTGATCATGGGGAGGGGTTCAAAACCTCTTTAGACCCATACACCCTTTCCACCCAGCTGATACCATTTGCTTTGTGCATTTTGATCCACCTGCTAGCACGTGTATTCTCTTCTCTCCAATGCATTAAGTAAAGAACACACACACATACACACACACACACACGCACCCATCTGCCCATCGTTGTGAAAACCTAATAAAAATAATAGCAAAGAAAGGCAGGGTTTATTTAATTTGGGTTAGACGTGAGCAACATTGATTTCCTTGTCTCAAGACAGCTCATATCTTGCAGAGGTTCTATAAAACTCCTAAAAGGCAAAGTAAAGCTGGAGAGGTTCCCTTAGGGACTCCTACCTGGCACACAGAGAGTTAAACTTAAGGGGAAAAAAAAATTGAAATGCAATCCTGGCTCATGTTACCCATTAGCTGGGTATATTGACCAAACTTATAGTCAGATAATGCAAACAATAACAAAGTTATTGATTGAAGAGATGTCAGGCAAATAGGTACTTATTATGATGCTGCTGATAAGCTCGGGGTCTCCCTCACGTGACAGTGACAGAGGCCTATTGATTCTGCAGTTGGTCATCCGTGGCTTCCAGCTGACACGGAATCTGCAGGCTGCTTCCACACGCAGGAGCTAGACTTCCCTAGCGTGGGGGGGCGGGGGGCGAGCGGGGGGCGAGATCACCTAAGAGAATGCCACCAAACTCTGGCTGTGGGGAAAGGAAGGGGTGACTCTACACCAAAAAGGAGCCCGTGAGCAAAACCTTGCAGTGCCAGCGGGTCACAGAACACGGTGGGGCCGTGTCCTCCGTGGGCCACCTCCCTCCCCCGCGACCGGAGAGCACACACAAGGGCAGGTCCTTAAGCAGCTGTCACTAGCGCTGAGCTCTGAGCTGACCAGTAGGGGTGCGGAAGACAGATGAGACCCACAGACCCTCCCCACTGAAAACCAAATGTATCACCTCTCCAGCACATCTGCTCCCCAACCTGGGCCTTCCAGTTGGCAGGGAAATCTGGCCAGACGTTCTATTATTGCTTCTCCCAGCATGTGATCAGCCTGAGGCATTCATGGTTGATTGTCTAAATTTTAGATGTGAACCAGCAAAACACCGTCTCTCTTAGCGCTTTCAGTATTAGCCGATTATATGGCTGTGGAAGAGATGGAATAATACTCATTAGTTTTTTGGATGGCCTCGCAAGAAAAGGATGCTTGGTGCCTGCCAAACAGAACTGGTGATTGTTTTGACACTTGAGGGTGTGAGGGAGAGAGAGGGAAGCTGGTGTGGGAGTGTAGTGTAGAGGATGAGATGAGGAGGGGGTTATTTATTTCTTACTTTCCCATAGATGAGTCCGTAGATGATTTGCTGGTCTCATATGTAACGGAACAAAACACTTTGTGTTCATCATAACTGGTTCTTCTTCATGCAGAATGACACCAAGGTATGGGATATTTACGCAAAGGTTATGCTCTAGGAAGGAAGAGGAATTTCATTCATTCATTCATTCATTCATTCATTCAGTAGATATCTACTGAAGGTCTACCACGTGCCCAGCTTGGTACACAGAGCTGGGTAGAGCAGTTGAACAAGGTAGCCAGTCCCTGCCCCTTGTTGGTTTCCATCTGATGACGGGTGGGGTGGGGGGGGGGGCGTGGGAAGCGGTGTAGACACAGGTGGTGCGCAAACACGTTTAATTACTATTTTGGGAGATTTAGGTTGTTTCCAATTTTCTTGCCTCCCCTAAAGAAACGATGGACCCCTTTTGGGGGTCTTGGAGTCTTCTGTGGGAAAACCGATACTGGTTTTAAAGTCATCCCTTTCTGAATTGGGATGTCCAGCCTTACAGATGTTGTTTTTTGAGACTTCTTTCTCGGAGTTATGTTTCAAAGCTTCCTTTTAATATCCTCAGTCCTTTGAGGGCGAATCTAATTTGACTTTTAGAAATAGTCAAGCATCATCCGGCCTTACATCTGGTGAACGTGGCGAGGGTGAATCATCACCATCTTCTTTTGTTGTGAAGAATGTGTGGCTATACAGTAACGCGACTGATTTTGGGGTCGCGGGTAAGGCTTTTCAAAACACTCTAGAAGCAACTCAGGGGAGGACTTCTAAAGTGTTTTCAGCACCGGCAGCATCTTTGCTGTAGGGAAATGGAACAGACGGCACGCGGGCTTTGACGTCAGAGTGTCCCGGGTCTTGCCTGGATTCCTGTGTTTCCTCCCTGTGAAGCCAGGTACTTGGCCCCCTATGTGCCTCAAGTTGATCATTTGCAAAATGAAGCTAATTTTACCCATCACACAGACTTATGATGAGCGTTAAATAACATAAAATAACTACCAGTAAAGCATCTGGTACAGAGCCTGGCCTATGGCAGTTGTTATTATCGATAATACGTGAAGCACTTCCCAGAAGGAATACATTGAAGGGAACTACTTTTTTTCACCCCCCGCTTAAAACTGTAACTTCCAACATTTTGTAAAAGATATCAACTCCATGCTCAGGATAGTCGGATATTATCCGCTTGCTGCCCCAGATCCGCTCTCTACTTTTTTCCAACCTGCTCTGTATCCTGTGTGGACTGCATTGGGCAGACCCGAGTTCCCCAGATTCTGGATGGATTCAGACGAGGGTGGCACTGACAGGTAGGCAGAGAAGAGAGTGGGGTGTTCATCTGCCCAGCTCGCTTTCCCAGAAGGTGCAGCCTTCTCCCCGAGGCCACAACTCTCAGGTCCCAGCCCCGCTGGGCGGCTCCCTCCCCCTCTCACCTAGGGCAGGTGACGGTTCTGAAATGCTAGCCCCAAGGTGCCTCACCGTCCTTGTGGGTTTCTCTTAACCTTACCCACACTCACAAATAAACTCTTCATTAACTAACTCTTCCTTAAGTTACCCTAGCTGGATCGCTGACTGATACACATAGTTAGTTTCTGGTTTTGGTCTAGTCAAGCCCTAAGGTTGCGATTAAAGTGATTTGATTGTGCTGACTGTGTCTGGAAAGAGAATAGGATCTTATAAATTTTGAGCTATGCAAAAAAGCAGAATTTCTCAGAGATGCTGAGAGCAGTCTTCAGAAATGCATACGCCTGACGCTGTTTGCTTTCTAGGCAAACCGTGGGATCTCCCTCTTCCCTCTGTCCTCCAGTAACGTTACACATGTCTTCATGTTAAGTGCTTGCATTGTCTTATTCTGACAATAAGGAGCACTCAGAATAAGTAATGCTCCTCAGTGAGTCACAAATGGAATCCGTGTCAGCCAGTGTCGTGAAATGGATCTATAACTGGCTTTTTGTCCCTCAATTTGAGATGATCTAATTCAATTTCTATGATTTATAGCTTGGGAGAAGACACTCTCTGTCCCCCTCCCGAACTTTCATTCTGTTTCTTATTCCCAAATTTCCTGGGATCTGAAGGGAATTCATTTCTGAAGGCAAACGAGCCTATTACCACAGCCTACTGCTAATGATTGTCATTTTGGTTTACTATTGCTGTTAACACAGGACATGTGAAGTGTCACCAAAACCAATCTGTGTCTCTGCTATTGAGATGAAATTTCTTTTGTAGGGCAAACAAACAAGTTTTTTGAGAAGTTGAAATCATGAGGACAGTGTAATGGCTGGTCTGGTTGCCGACATGAACTAATTTTTTTTTAAAGATTTTTATTTTTGTAAATGTTTATTTTTGAGACACACACACACACACACACACACACAGTGCAAACAAGGGAGGGGCAGAGAGAGAGGGAGACACAGAGTCTGAAACAGGCTCGAGTCTGAGCTGTCCGCACAGAGCCCGATGCGGGGCCTGAACCCATGAACCAGTGAGATCATGACCTGAGTTGAAGTCGGATGCTCAACTGACTGGGCCACCCAGGCGCCCCAACCAACATGAACTAATTTAAGGATGAGCGGAGGGCTCTGGTAGCTTCTGTAGTGGCCACTGCCCAGCCTGCATCCTTCTACCAGGCTGGCACATTATCTCCAGCTTCCCTTTCTCCAAGGAATTGCCCGGGGCCAACAGGAGCCGCCGGACAGGAGGCTACTGTCCTCTCCAGCCATCCTGTGGTAAATGATTGACATGATGGCACAGAAGGCAAAACTCCTTGCCTAAAGGGCTGCACCTCTGCCGGGGCCTCCCTTCCTTCGCTCTTCCCCACTCTGTCCCTTTCACCTTCTGACAGTTTTCTCTTTTGAGTACATCCTCAGTAAATCATGCACCCCCTTGAATTCCCATCTCAGGCTCTGCTTCAGGAAGCCTGGCCCTTCTCCTGATCTTATGGCTGGAGAAATGGTAAGTGTGAGAGGTGGAGAGAGAAAGGTGCTCTTCCTCTGTGGTGCACGCAGTGGATTTGACAGCCGCTGCTTCTCAGATGCTCTTGGGATAAATAGACGCCATTTTGATGACCGCATATGACACGTCAGTGGACCAAACAGTTGTTTGAGCTCTGACTTTCACCGGGAGTGAGAAGACTTTAAACATCCTGACCCTCAACTGTCTCTGGATAGCTTATGTCACCAAAATTCTTGAGTCAGAGACACTGGTTGCCACTTGCTCTGCTGAGAGCATTTGGCCAGATCTTTCATCCATGAGCCTTTGGTTGTGGTCCTAGGTCCCTGGTGTTTTTGATGATTTGCCAACGTGGCCTTGGACTATCTGGGAACTCCTTGCTCTTCCTTTTTGGAAAGTGCTCTCTCCCTTCCTTTTTGCCAAATCGAGCCCCTCATCACACAGAAGCCTAAATCAATCTCTGAGGGACCCTGTCTCTGTGGCCACTCTGGGCACTACTGTATCCCGCTGACATTCATGAAGCCTAATTCTACATAGCTGCACTCGAATCGAAGGCACCTGTACCCTTCTTTTAAAAAAAAAATTTAAAAAAATGTTTGGTATAACATACATAAAAGACCTACATCTCAAGCATGCAGGTGGCTGAATTTTTACATGTGTATTTTCCCCAGAAACTGCCACCTGGATCAAGATCTAGAACGTTTCCAGCGCCCCATGCTCCTTCTCAGTCTATTATCATCCACCCGCCAGTAAGAGGTAAGCACTCTTCTGACTTCTAATTACAGACTAGGTGAGGCATTCTTGGACTTCATATAGAATGGAATCATGCAGTATGTATTCCTTTGTGTCTGGCCTCCTTCACTCATTGTTATGCCTGTGAGAGCCACCTCCTGTTTGTTCTTTTGTTTACAGCTTTTCTTGTTGCATGTTTTAATATTCTGTATGTTTTTGCCCTGTTTCCCCTTTTACCTTGCATACTTCTTGGAGTATAGGCTGTATCTTTTATGTATTTCCTATATGAGCATATCGTGGACGTTTACAAATATTCCCTGGGTGAATGCTGACTGATTCCTGTTCATATGGTACTTAGTGAAAGCAAGCTTTTGTCTTCTCTTCCTGTTGTATGTGTAGTTGAAGTCGTGTCTTCTCTTCCTGTTGTATGTGTAGTTGAAATGGTTATGTCTGGGGCTGCAGCACGTTTTACTGTGAAGTAACAACAGTAATAAATATTTATAGGGCCTGTATCCAAGGCGTCTATAGTGACTTGCAGTTTCTAAGTTCATCTTTTCATTTTCTCTTAGAGCTTGGCAGGAAAGCCACCGAGGTCATTCTGCTGAAGGGGGGAGGCTAAGATGTGCTGAGGTGAAGTCTCCGACCCCGAGTCCTAGCGAACCTTAGTGGCAAAACTGAAGGTCTCACCTAGTTTTAGCTCATTCTCTCTCTTGGATTCAATCCCATGTTTCTCTCATCCCTGTTCCCAAGGCAAGAGATGCATTAGTACAACCACAAATATTAGTAGAGGTTTAACGTTTTGGAATCCTGTCATTATAGGAGTTATGTTACTGCTTCATTCTATGTGTGTGGGGGTGTTACCGGCTTGTCTTTAAACTTATTTTGTCCTCTAGCTTTTGTGATACTCTTTAAAGGCGTTACTTTAAAATAAATCAGATGTAGGAAGTTACAGATTTACCGACCTGATAAGGGGAGGGGTTAACTGATGCCTCTCCATGGTAAAGGTACCTGATGTTTTCTGTTTCTGGGGAATTCAGTACACTGGGGACCATAGTTCAAGAGAGGCCAGAGTGCTGACCAGCTTCTTGCCACATCTTTTTGGGCCACAATCTTTCTTTGTTTCCTGTGGATCACATGTCCTCTTTATAATAGAAATGAGTGGGGAATAGGATTCATTCGATAAGAAGAAGAGTGATGCCCCCCTTGGCTAGATATTTGAAGTCCTTTATTGTTATTTGATCCACAAACACACGCAATAGTAGATAACATCCAGTGGGCACTGGCCAGCTACAGGAGCTACGGAAATTTGAGAGTTTTCAGAGAACTTGTAAGACTAAAGTCAAATCTATCTTCCCCTTTTTTGTCTTAAATTTCAATTTCATTTTCATTCATGTCGTTTGATCTGTGGTCTGTTGTGGAGGGAGGAAAAACACTTTTTCCTTCTACCTTTCTAGGTTTTCAGCTGGGGCCCCCGTAACAACGGAGAGACGAATATTTGTTTAATATTTTACTATAAGTTTCATGTGACACGGGAGCCTTCATAAGGAGATGAAGACCTAAAGAAAGGGCTGGCCCTCAGTGTTTTTATGCTGTAGGTTTGATAAAGAATTGAAAGTTATGGGGAAATGCGATAGGACAAAGGGGTACGAGCTAAAGGTAGTAAACGGGGGGTAGTAAACTTAGCAAGGCCTGTTTGTTAAGATTCCTGGTCTTGGAAGACAAGGTTGTTCGTTTCTTCCGGGGATAGGGAGGGTGCCTCTCAACTGAGAATCGTCATTTTTTAAATTTTTGTTCATTTTTTTCAGATGGGGGAGGGGCAGAGGGCGAGAGCATCTTTTTTTTTTTTAATTTTAAAATTTTATTTAAATCCAAGTTAGTTAACATAAGATGTAATAATGATTTCAGGAGTAGACTTTAGTGATTCATCACTTACATATAATACCCAGTGCTCGTCCCCAAAAATAGCCTCCTTAGTGCCCATCACCCATTTAGTCCCTCCCTTCCCCCACCCCTCCAGCCCCCCTTAGTTTGTTCTCTGTATTTAAGAGAGAGAGAGGGGGCGGGTGGAATCTTAGGCAAGCTCCATGCTCAGCACGGAGCCCGATGTGGGGCTCAGTCCCATGACTCTGGGATCATAACCTGAGCCGAAATCGAGAGTTGGATGCTCAACCGACTGAGCCATGCAGGCGCCCCAACCTAGGGTCTTATCACCTGCTTTAGGGGAGAAGGGGTAAGTTAGTGAATCCTTCCTACACTCGGTGTTTCTCAGATTCCTTTAGTTTAAGATATTCAACATGCTGAGGTGCCGTATTTTGGGGCAGTATGTCCTGAACCCCATCATTTGGTACATTAAAAATCTCTTGATATCATCAGTATTTCATTACTTGTTGACAAATGGACTGAAATGGGAATTTATCCCAATTTCTAGCTTCTGTCTGTTTTTTTTAATCAGCCTAAAATCATGCCTGGGATAATTGTAATTTTTTCTTAACTTCTAGGGTGATTTAACAAGAAGCTTTAAGAACAACAATATATATTAATGGCAAATGGGCTCCCAGTATTGAGATCTGTTTAAGTGTTTTTGATTCTTTAAGCTCACATAATGAAGGTACTGAACTAACAAATAAATAACTGTTCTTGGAAGAAAACCCCACATCAGAGTAAATATTAACAAAGGATCTGGTTATGGCACACATTGAACTTCAGGTAATTATGTTCTTTATTTTGAAAAAAAGTTCAAAATGCCGCATAGATGCTCAGTCCAGGAAGGAAAAGGCTTTACAATTTACATTGTTCATGGGATGCTGTGACAATAAACAGAATTGCTCTTCTGGAAGCATCTGTTAAGCCAATTACATGGCAAATTTTCAAGTTCTAGAATGGGTAGGTTTGCAATTGGTGAAAAATTTGATAACCAAGAGAAGACAGGATCTAGAGAAGAGAGTAGGTGATAAACAGAATCCTGATGGTGTCTATGTTTTAATGCAACCTGGAAATTAGACACTTTTACATGCAATATTTTTTTTTTCACATAACAGTTCCCAAATAAACAGTTAAAGTGGTTTTAGGTGATTAAAGCAATATAGAAGATTAGTTTTGTTATGTATAATCACCTTTGCTTCTCCTTTATTGATGAAAAGAACTCTTCTCAGCGGGTTGTGTTATCTATTTTAGATGTTGCCTGATCTTGTTTTTTAAATGTAAATCAGCTTTTTAATCTTTTTTTATGTAAATTTGATAGCCCGTACCAACAATTATTCAGCTTTGTTGCAGCTCCCTCTTTAGAACTGTCTCTGTTTTATGTTTAATTGTCCTAATTGTCCAAATTTGAATAAACCTGGAGAACAGCAATGGAGATCATTACTTGTTTTTAAATTTACAAAAAGGTTTAAGCACTCCTTCCTGAACTTCCCTTTAATTCTTTACACTGTTAATTATGATCTGGGAGATTGGAAAACCTTGTTATTGTCCCCAGAGCTGCTACTCCAAATTATAGGTTTGTTTATTTTTGTTTTACTACTTTATATCAGACTTCTCCTTCTTGTGAACATGATAAAAAGCTCATCAGAGAAAATTTAGATTCACTTTTTAATCAGTGCAGGATTTTAGCAAGGGGGTATCTACATGAAGATATACATTATGTATTTTTAGAAGTTGGAGCCCGTAACTATAGTCCAGGAAAGGGAATTCATCCATTTCATATCCATCTATCATCCATCCATCCATCCATCTATCTTTCCACCACCCACCCATCTATCCACCCACGTAGCCATCCAACTAGCCATCAACTTATGGAGGGCTTGAACTGGATGACACATCAATTCAATGAGATTATGTTCTGATTTAATAATTTTTAGCAAATGAGTAGATTAGATTCTAAGTCAAAACTGAATTTTTAAGTTGATTTATTGCATAACTTAATTGGAGAAAACAAAAACAAAAGAAGGAAACCTACAGGAGTCTTATCTCTGTTCACTGAGGTTCTTTGCAGCTTGGGGTTTTATGCTTTGATTCAGATCAAGGCGGCCTTGGTGCGGAGACAGAGCAGTTGATTGAGCAGTTGAGCCTGAGACACTGTGTGTCTGATCGATCTGTGGCCAGCCCACCTATGTCCGATATGTTTCTGTCCCATGCACCTATGTCCTGTATGACGTCTCTCACTGGGACTCTTTCCTACCACCACTCTAAAGAGAAGCCACTTTCTCGGGTTTAGAGATGCTTGGATTAAGCAATGAGGTATGTTAATTTCTGGTCAATCTCACATGCCAGTTAGTGGGTTCAGATGTCAGTGAGAGAAATGTTTCATGTCATATAAGCTGTCACATATAGCTACACAGATAAGTAACTTGACTGGTTTTTGTGGCCAGATCTCTTCAGGATTGCCTAAAGAGACAGCACTGCCATGACTTGAGCAAGTCACTGAAAACTTCTAAGGTTAATTTTCTGTCCTGTGAGGCCAGGGGTAGGAATAATTCTCAGGGGTGCAATAGAAGGAGAACAGACAAGCGCCAGTGTTTTAAAGAAGCTCCATTATCATACACAAGGTCAGATCAAATGAAAATGAAATGTTCTCTCGCAGCATCCCTGACTTTCGGCAAGTGAATTCTAGTCATGCTCTGTATTCACAGACAGGAAATGTCTATTCAGAAGGAATGAATAATAGATAACTACTTTCTTTGCTTTACACCTAGTTATAATTCTACAACTAACATAATATTAAATGAGTTCCCTTCCTCCCAGTGATGTTTCATATTCGAGTTACATACCGTAACCTCAGAACTCAACAGCGTGAAAAATCAAACAGCTGGGGAAAAATGCATCTTTAATTTTCCCACCAATTTACCACCCCCTGCCCTCTTGCTCCAGATTATCTGCCCAGTTCTTAGGCAAATGCTATGTTCTCAGTCCCTCTATTCTCATAAAGATGATGGACCCCAGCCAGTCTTAGCTCCAGCTTTTCAGATCCCGTTTTTATTTGCTGGGTTTTAAAAGCAAGGTTTACTTTCACTGTGGCACGTTAAATACCTCATTTGCTGAATCATACCTCGAATAAATTTAACAAAATTGTTTTTGCAATTGCAAAAACAGTAGTGCTCATTTTTAGTGTTATATAGCTCATGAGTAATAATTTATGTTTGGTAAAAAAATAGTAATAAGGACCTAGGATGGGGTATAAGAATTGTAAACTATGTTGTTCTACACGGTATATTAATAGTAAGAATAAAGAGAACCAGAATCAAAGAATGGCATAACTTTGGGAAGAAATCATAGACATAGTTTTATTGACTGTTCATTGAAAAAGTGAGGGGACAACAGTTCGGAGAGATGAAATGACTTGTTCAAGGTCACACAGCTGGTTAGCTCCAGAATTGGCCCAAAACTTCACAGTTTTTGGCTCCTGGTCCAGCACACTCTCCATCACAACATGCAGCCTCTTAGTTTGTTGGTTTTGGGTCAGAAATATAATTAACACAGGGCAGGAAGCCTAGATTATGAAAAAGTTGGAGGGGAATCTAATGAAAACCAAGCTTTGTGAAAGTCGACCTGTTTTATGATATATTCATGGTGTCTGACTGCATTTGGAGTTTGGTGAGTGTCTCTTCTTTCCTCTTTGACCTGCTGGTCCTCTTCCTAAACTGGTGATTTAAGGGTCTACAGAGAGTACACAAATTCTTGCCGAGTGGTGAAAGTAATACAATACTAAATAACAAGAAACAAACATGTACCGAGAAAGTAAAAAAAAAAATAAAAATACTGAAGAGAGTACTATAGGAATAAAAGTAGCACTTCTGTGGGGCGCCGGGGAGGCTCAGTCGGTTGAGTATTGGACTCTAGATTTTGGCTCGGGTCATGGTCTCAGGGGTGGTGAGATCAAGCCCTGTGTCTGAGTCCATGCCGAGCACGGAGCTTGCTTGGGACTCTCTCTCTCCCTCTCTCTCTGCCCCTCCCCTGCTCATGCGTGCTCTCTGGCTCTCTCTCTCTGAAAATAAATAAACTTGAAAAAAAAGCAGTACTGTTGCAAGAATTCTGATATGAGGTGAAAAGCAGTGGATGGGGAACCCTTGTTCTGTAGGTTTAGTTGTGATTAATAAGGAAAAGTAGTATTTGGTGTTGAAGGGGAGTGGAGTATACCGCCTCAGAATGGACCCCTTTAATTTTTTTCTTTTAACGTTTATTTTATTTTTTGAGACAGGGAGAGACAGAGCATGAACAGGGGAGGGTCAGAGAGAGAGGGAGACACAGAATCCGAAGCAGGCTCCAGGTTCTGAGCTGTCAGCACAGAGCCCGATGCGGGGCTCGAACTCACGGACCGTGAGATCATGACCTGAGCCGAAGTCGGACACTTAACCGACCGAGCCACCCAGGCGCCCCAGAATGGACCCCTTTAGCATGTGGATTACTTTGAACGGAAGGCAGTCAAGAGCCAGTAGACTCAGGAAAAACTTCTACCTATCCCTTACCAGCCTTAATTAATTAATTAACTAATGTTTATGTTTATTTTTATTCAAGTTCGTTAACATACAGTATGGTCTTGGCTTCAGGTGTAGAACCCAGTGATTCATCGCTTACATATCACACCTAGTGCTCATTCTGAAAAGTGCCCTCCTCGATGCCCATCATCCATTGAACCCATCCCCCCCCACCCCCCTACCCCCCACAGCCCCACCAACCCTCAGTTTGTTCTCTGTATTCAAGAGTCTCTTATGGTTTGCCTCCCTCTCTGGTTTTATCTTATTTTTCCTTCCTTTCCCCTATGTTCGTCTGCTGTGTTTCCCAAATTCCGCTTATGAGTGAAATCATGGGATATCTGTCTTTCTCTGGCTCCTTTTGCTTCGCATAATACCCTCTAGTTTCATCCGTGTTGTGGCAAGTGGCAAGATTTCATTCTTTTTCATTGTTGAGTATAAAGAAGATACGGTGTGTGTGTATATATCTATATATCTATATATCTATATATCTATGTATCTATATATATATGATGGAATACTACTTGGCCTTAAAGAATTTAGGTAGGCGTCCTGGCTCAGAAAGAGAGCTATTACCAGAGATAGCATTTTTTCTTGAAAGACCTACCTGCATGGCAGGGAAAACATCTGATTACTGAACATGGGCTCTTGTTATCTTCCTGTGAGTTGCCCCCCTCCATACACACTTGGAAGCCCCAGACCCCTATCACATTCCTTAGCTCAGGATGGCACACAAGCCTCAATTCTCTGACTGCCATTGAGTCTCATATCTTTGGAGGGTTTTGTTTGTACAGAATTACATTTAGGTTTTTTTGGTTGTTGTTAACTTGTCTTATGTTGACTTAATTATTTAGACCAGCCAAGGAACCTAGACTATACTGTCAAATGATAATATAAAGGTATGGCTGCTTGAAAACCAAAATAATATGGACACAAAAGGGGCGGGGTTTAAGACTCTGATGCAGACCCATTGGTCCCACAGAGATGCAACAGAGATCTGAAGGATTGTAAATTAACAACAATCCCACATAGAATCCTATATCCTGTTTAAATATATATGCATCTATATACACACGCACATAAGTATGCATATGCATATAATGTATATGCGTGTATGATGCGTGTGGGTTTGGTTTCCATCCTGCAGGGTGGAATTCTTTAGTTATATGTGAAAACCCATTGATAAAGAACATCCCCAGGAATTGCTTGAGATGCCAAGTGGGCCTCCTTAACAATTACAGTCAAGATACTGAGAGAGGAAGGCTAGAAAAGTAGCACTCTTCCAGAATGGCTCATTCCTCCCAGGTTGGGACTTCCATTACCCCTCTCTCCACCCCTACCTAGTAATAGCCAGTGTCTTCTCACAAGGTCCTGGGCTACTGAATTTTCTGTCTTGATAGACACTCTTGAAGAAGCTTCTATGCTTCTATCAGTCAGCATCTGTGTAAAAATTATCTTCCTATATCTCTCTTCAGAGGTGTGATTTTGTGAAGAGAGAGATGATGAGGCTGTTATCTGGCCCTGGTGACACAATCTCTCATGGGATCGCCTCAGTTAAGTCACTCTATCAGAGTGAGGAGACTAGAAGTTTTAAGTCCTCCTAGATATGATCATTTTTTTTTAAACATGATTATTCTTTTGGTTATTGACTGATATTACCAATTCCAGTTGATATCAGAATGCCATCATTCTATTTTTTTTTAATTATTTTAATGTTTATTTTTGAGACAGAGAGAGACAGAGCATGAATGGGGGAGGGGCAGAGAGAGAGGGAGACACAGAATCGGAAGCAGGCTCCAGGCTCTGAGCCATCAGCCCAGAGCCTGATGCGGGGCTCGAACCCACGAACCATGAGATCGCGACCTGAGCTGAAGTCGACGCTCAACCGACTGGGCCACACAGGTTCCCCAACCATCGTTCTATTTTAATATGTATTTCAAATTGACATTTATATATTATTTTTGTATGTATTTTTATTTACTTTAACTTCTATTGACTTAATTTTTTGCATTCCCTATCCTAAGGAGTTCCTTCATGGTATCTAGTTACCTGGGAGGTTGAATTTTATTCGGAATGCTGATTGGTGAGCACAGAGTAAAATTTGCCTTGGGAAGATATTTTACATAAACTCTGAAAAGCCAGATGAAATATCTCTACTTCAAACTGAATACATCGCTGTGACACCACAGAATGGAATCCCCAAATTCAGTACCTTTTCCATCAAAAGTATGAGTTCCTTTGGAGTAGAGAAAGTGACGAGGAACAAATCTGATGAGCTATATGTGATGGGCGGAATGGCCTCCAAAGGTGTCCAAGCCCTGCTCCCTGGAATGTGTTTCCTTGCATGATAAAAGGGGCTTTGCATCTGCAATTATGGTTATGGATGTGGATAATCCAGGTGGGCCCTTCGAAGCAGAGAACGGTCTCTGGTTGGAGTCAAAGATATGCAGTGAAATAGGAGGCAGGAGAGGGAATCCAAGAGAGAGGCTCCAAGTGTGAGAAGGGCATCAAAGTGCTGTTACCCGCCCTGAGCACAGGGAGACACCTGCCGGGGCGAAGAGAGGTCTCTAGGAGTTGACGGCAGCTCCTGGCTGACAGCAGGTGAGCAAACAGGGACTTCAATCCTACAACCACAAGGAATGAAATTCTGACAACTGAAAAAGCTTGGAAGTAGATTCTTCCCCAGAGCCTCCAGAAAAGAAAGCCGCTCTTGATTCTGCCTTGCGAGACCTGGAGCAGAGAAAACCCTTGAGCCCTGCTCTGCCCGCACTTCTGACCCACGAGAAGTTACAAAATAATAAATGAATGTTATTTTAAGCCTGGAGATGTGTGGCAATTTGTTACTGTAGCAAGAGAAAACCAAAACACTGTGTTAGTATGTTCAAGTTCAGTCTAAGAAAATAATCTGAGAAAAACAACACAGTTGTGTGTGTGAACCGCCCCCCCCCCCCCCCCCCCCCAAACAGAATTGGAAGGACAAGGACAGTAAAATACCAGGTAAGGTATTTACCTGGTTCAATTACCAGGTAATTACCTGGTATTTGAATTACCATTCAAATACCAACTGTTATTTGTAAGAGAATGAAAAGCAAACATCTGGTTCTTTGCATAATTTTGATCAAAGGAACATAATATGTTTTGCACACGTTTGGAGGAAAACCAGCTGCGTTAAGATTTTCATCAGGGAACAACTGATGTCAACCTGGGATCCAGGATGAGGAACCTCTCCCTGTGTGATGATGACAAGGAGGTGAATGTACAAATCTAATTTGGGCGAGTAAGTGAGCAGTCACAGAGTGCCCAGCAGAAGATACAGGCCACCTCAGGGAGCCTGGGTGGCTCAGTCAGTTGAGTGTCTGACTCTTGACTTCGGATCAGGTCATGATCTCACGGTTGTGAGGTCGAGCCCTGTATTAGGCTCTGCGCTGAGTGTGGAGTCTGCTTGGGATTCTCTCTTTCTCTCTCTCTCTCTCTGTCCCTCCCCCTCAAAATAAATAAATAAATTTAAGAAAAAAGAAGGTATAGGTCACCTCAGTCCACATACTGGGTGGAAACCAGTGTGAAGTCAAAAGAAAGAGGGAAGAGAGAAGGACTTTTCTCGGGGCGCACTTTTCATGCGCATCCGTCACTTTCAGTTGACAGACTTCTGCTGGCCCTTCCTGTTGGCTCCAGGCTTGGACATCTGAAACAGGGCTGGCCCATCCACGGATTGCTTCCTATCTTGCCATAGAGATTGGCTCCAGATGTGACCAAAAGGTAGCCCAGAGAGCACCAGGACCTTCTCTGGGACTGAGGTGAAGGCGCTGCTCTGTGCTGGTGTCGCTAACTTGGTGAGATCGATTCTCAGATTGCTGGTTTCCTCTGGTCCCCCATGTGAGGAAGGCATATCTGAGAGTGAAGTCAGCGCAGATCGAGTAGGACAGAGATGATGGAACAAGGCACACACCACTAGGTCCAGTGCAATCTCTGCACTGTGCCAACTTTCTCAGTCGCTTGGCTTAAAGTAATCGGAGGTGGATTTTTGTCCCTCGGTATAGAAAGGGTCGTGACAAAACTGTCTCGTTTTACCGTGTCAGAGCAGACGACTTGCAAATCTCATTACTTCTTGATTTGCCTTTAGAGCATCCACGCTGGAGACGATTTCTGACACGCAGACTTGAATGTGTTTAAACTGAACTAAACATGACCCTTTTTAAAAAAAAAAATGTTTATTTATTTTTGAGAGAGATAGAGAGAGACAGAGCGCGAGCAGGGGAGGGGCAGAGAGAGACGGAGACACAGAATCTGAAGCAGGCTCCAGGCTCTGAGCTGTCAGCACAGAGCCCGAGGCGGGGCTTGAACTCATGAACCGTGAGATCATGACCTGAGCTGCAGTCGGACCCTTAACTGAGCCACCCAGGTGCCCCTGAACTAATCATGACCTTTACTCTTCTTCCTACCATTCATTGTGATCCTCCCCCCCATGCACCTGACCTTACCTCTTTTTCTGTTAGGGTTGGGGACATGGTTGGATAGTAAGCACTTCTTGATTCTTTCTTCTGTGAACGGCCCTTCTCTTCTTTGGGTATTTGTTTCTCCCACACTCCAAATGAATTTGGTGGCTCCTCTACCCGAAATTGGCGCACCACTCTCTAGAAACTATCCTGGGTCCAGGGATGGGCACGTGACCCAAGCTGGTTTCTGTCACTTGCAGCCTTACACAGTGCTGGCAAGTCAAAGTTCGGATATCTCCCGTGCCTCCCTCCAACCAGCCTGCTCATCCTCAGGTCCTTTAGTTTGGTGAGATGTTTTCTATCTCCCCTTTTCTCTTCTCATCTGGATTCACATTTTACCTAATTATATGAGAAATAAGTGTGCAGTGAAGATGTAGAAAATAAAAACAGGAGTGACAGAAAAATACAATTCCCTGCCTCTAAGGGTTTATACGATTAGATTGGGCTCACCTGTATAGTCCCTGTCCATGACCTTAATTACCTCTGTGAAGTCCCATTTGCCATGCTAGGAAACACCCTCGACAGGCTCCAGAGAGCAGTGCTGGGACATCTCTGGGGGCCATTCTCCCTTTGGGGGCTACATCTAGCTTATCAATTTGGTTCCTTATCACTTTTTCCCGGCCAAAGGAACTCATACTCTTGATGTAAAAGTGTACTGAATTTGGGATTGTCATTATCTGGTCATCAGAGCAGTGTATTTGGTTATGGAGTAAGGATATTTCATCAGGGTTTTCTAGAGTTTGCATAAAATATCCTCCCAAAGCAATTTTTACTCCGTACTTACCAACCAGCATTCTGATGAAAATTCACCTCCTAGGTAACTTGATGTCAAGAAGAGACTTCCCAGGATAGGGAACGCAAATAATTGGGTCAGTAGAAATTAAAATATATGTTAAATATAAATGTAAAATAATAAAGAAATTAAATTATAAATATAAATCTATTATCTATAATGATAATTATATAACACATAATTATAATCTATAATTAGGCCATTGGCATACTATGCTGACATTTTGGTTTATTTCCCTTAAGTCAGTTTGCTTATGTATTCATTTATTTATTCAATTTTACTTTTGTTTATTCTTATCTGATGCAATCAGACCCAGTGGTTGGTCAGCTCATCAAAATATTCAGTTAACTTGATGTAATGGAAAGTAAATTCGGTTTATAGTAGGAAGACCTCAGTTATTCTGAGCAAATCACTTAATTGTGATATGGTAGAAAGATGCCGGGATTTGGAGCCAGAGGATCCTGGGTTTATCTCCAGCTCTGTCACTTTCTGTGTAGCCTTGAGGCAAGTAAAAACTTAACTAAGCCACTGAGTGTAAGATTCGTTGTCTAGAAAATGGGATCAAGGATAGATACCACCTGGCAGGGTCGGCCTCCAAATCAATGATAATGTGAGCAGAGCGGGTATTACTATGCCCAGCACATAGTATGCACTCAATAAATGGTAAGAATAACTAACAAACAAAGAAACTCAGTTAAACTAGAAATTACAAAAAAAATGATAAATGCATCATATGAACACATGGCATACACAGCACAGTCTCACCTCTATTCTGATGTAGGGCTGAGGCTTCTTCTTTGAGCATGAGTCTGCTGCATGACATCTGCATGGTCTCGCTTGCATTAAATGCATCTCTAATAGGCCACAGTTTCCAGTTTTTATCTGTTTAAAGTGGAGTGAAAATGTAGAACCACTTGCAAAGCAACCTGAGTCCAGAATTCTAGAATTTTATTTATTTCCCCCTGTTCTTGCATGGCTGTGTTTCCCGCAACTGACTGATACAATTTTCTCCAATAGCCAGCCTTCACCAAGCCTTTCTAATGATTCGAAAACTTTGTTTTTGTAAACACAACTCTCTTCACACACACACACTTCATTGCTTTCCATAATTGGTTAAATCACACGATTGCAACAACAAATACAAATGGCATTAACAGTTTTGGGATAAAGGAGTTCAGTTGAGGGGTGCTTGGGTGGCTCAGTCAGTTGAGGATCTGACTCTTGGTTTGGCTCGGGTCATGATCCCAAGGTCATGGGATTGAGCCCCGCATCAGTCTGCTTAAGATTCTCTCTCTCTTCCTCTCTCTCTCTCTCTCTCTCTGTCCCTTTCCCCAACTTGCAATCTCTTTCTCTCTCTGTCTAAAATAAAAAAAAAAAGGAGTTTAATTTATAGTAGAGTGTCTTAGAGAGGAATCTACTAACACAATTTCATTCATTCATCCACTCATTCATTCAATATTTGTTTAGTGACATCTCTATGCCAGACACTGACTATTACGTCAGGCACCTGGGAATATAGGAATGAACAAAACTGACAAAAACATTTGCCCTTCTGGAGCATCCATCTAGTGCTAGCATGCAGAGTGCTGGGCCATCACTCAGCACATTTTACCGAGGGAATAACACCATTGGCTAATGAAATAAGTTGGTCAGTTAAAAGCACCCCCGCCCCCCCCCTGTATTTTCCCTTGTTCTAATCCTCCTGCTTAACCTGAGGTGATTTCAAACTCTCTTTGTCCTTTATGCCTTACATCTTTTTTGTTGTCAATTTCTCCCAAAGTTTTCTCTGCAATCGCTCTTGGCAAATTACAGGGAAGAGTCACCTTGTGGGTATCTCCACCTCAAAAATTTTTCTTTTCCAATGCATCTCACGAGCAGATGCTAGAATCATAGTCTTTGGGAAGTATTTTCGCCATCACACCCTGAACGATAGGGCTGGTTTCATGACCGGCGCATTCATGCAGGGCTCCAGGCTCAGAAGGGTTCCGCACTCGATTTAATGCTCTCCTGTCATGGTCTTGAAATTCTTAATAATTTTTGAACAAGGGACCCCAAAGTTTTGTTTTGTACTGGGCCCCGAAAATTATGTGGCTGGCCTGCTTAAAGGACCAATGGTAGCTTGTTCATTTTGACCCTGTTAAATCTAAACTCTTCTTCTGCCTACTCCCTAAAGAGAATGCCCACCCATGAAAGCGACAGCTAACCTCTCATTTTAACCTCTCCTTGATGGAATCTTCGAGGTTAGCCAGACCAGCTGCCCTTTCACGAATTTCACCCACTTCCACAATTGTGTTGTGGCTTAAGCTGCTCTGTTTGGTGGGAACGGGCTCCATGTTTTCTCTGCTCCAACCTGACTTCCCAGTCCTTTATAATCGGACTCGGAAATCACTCCCCTCCAACCTGAGTGTGTTCTCTCTCAGTATTAATGGAATTAAGCTTTCTAACAAAATAATAATGAGAGCCACCCCCTGGCTCAGTGTTTACTGCGGGCCTCCTTGGCATGGAACTAAATGCTTTGCAGGCATGATCAGATCTTTGCATAGAGTTCTGCATTTTCTCTCCAATTTGGGGTGTGCTTATTCAGTATGGTCTGACTCTCTGTGTAGCCTTCGCGTTTTCTGAGCCCATAGGTCATGTCTTCTTCATTCATTTGTACTCTCCTGGTGCCATGCACATGGTGTTTGGTATAGTGCCAGGGCTCTGTGCCTATTGCCAGTTGACTGACAAAATATTAATAAAAGCTGAAAGTGTAAAGTACCACACTTCTTTCTTCCACAATTTTTTTTTTTTTTTGCAGCTAGCTGTATCCTATGAAGACTTTGCTGGCCTGGGGACTTTTAAAACTGGTCTGCACCATAACTTGAAGTAATTGTTCTTGTGATTGAAGCTAACAACTATATAATGCCTGCTAGGCATAATGCCAAGACATGATTTGATTTCAGGTTAAATTTGCAGCTAAGTTGATTTTGCAAAATGTGCCCACATGTGCTCAGGCAGTATGAATGCCCTCCCTACCTCCATGCACCCTCAAAAGTGCACTTGTCCACAGAGTCGGAGATCCGTCACTTGTTGGGATCTTTGACCCTGCGCATTGAAGGCTGAGGCCTCCAAGACTAATTAGAAACAATTGTTGTTGACCAGCGTCTGCCAAATGTAAAATGCCATATTCAGATGCCTTTAGGACGTCCATAAAAACAGCCAAAAAGGGGGCAATAGTATTTATCAAGTCAAGGGAGGCTCATGCCTAATAACAGTGAGCTGTTTTTTGCTGTTAAGAAATGAGTAGACCTGTCAGGAGAATGTTCAACATAAGCTAATGTCAAACTTGCTGGAATAACTTATTCACTGCAGGGTTCCCATCTGTGAAGTTGCTGGGGAGGTGGCTGCCTCCATGTGATTCTTTAGATTTGTCAGTTAAATTAGATATCCAAGGGCAAAACCAACTGACAGGGGCATTATGGGACACTCCTGGAGGATTCAGAATCCATAATCCCATGGGTATGTCCCATTCACGATTTTGTTCATGCTGATATTAGGGGTCATATCAATTTTATAAGAAAGCAAGGGATAACAAAGGAAGTCAGCAGGTCAGCCCTCTCAAGACTGTTGATGGCAATGTGCCTAATGCATGTTTTGTATGAGTAGAGAGAAGGGAATGGCTTTACTTTGTTTCCCAGTAGGAAAGTCTCAGAATATGATCTTGAGAAAAGAGTTTGCAGGTTTTTAGGAACTGGATGTCTTGGCTGCACCAAGGCTGGCTACTGTCAGGGAAGTAATATTTATGGAATGCTGATCAAAGTTTTCCTAATGTTTCCCGGTGACACACTGATATGAGGGTAAAAATAGGATATAATAACAAAAACCAGAGCAAGTTTCTGTTTTGATCTCCCTCAGAAACTGTAAGGAAAGCAACCTAGTTTTATTCTAGTTATTTTTATGTCTTTTTTCATTACTCTCTCCCCTTGCCCCTACCATTGTCCACTAGAGGGCCTTCAGAAGGTCATGGGTATGGAACAAGGATATCCTGAATAGGAGAACGTAGAAGGTATGTTAACACAATGCTCAAAACTGGCCAACCCACAGCATCTCCTCCCACCAATACTGACCTCAAGGCTTTGGCCCAAGTTTGTAGGTCTCAACTCTCTCTTGTTTTAGGCTAAGTTATTGTCCAGGAAGTTTCTTGAACCTTAATGAACCTGAAGACAGGCTCCGGGTTCAAGTTTCTTGAACCTGAAGACAGGCTCCGGGTGAGTTTATCCAAGCAGATATGTCTGGATTATTATAATGGTGAACACAGAGTCAACTGAGAAAGCTCCGCCCTTACCACAGCATGAAAACTGTCTCAATGACCTCAAAATTTAAATTTCAGATGGTGAAAGTCAAAGACTTTCAAAGAATGGACCATGGTAAGTATTTTCCTTTAGGATCTTCAGAAACAAACGCTGAGGCAAGAAGTCAAGTGGAAGTGGTATTTTTGGGAGATGATTCCAGGAAACACTTGCAGTGGAGCAAGGAAGGGAGACAGGGAGGGAAAGAGGTCAAGAAAGGGTGTGTTGTTAAGCCAGTCAACACTTCAGGCAACTGGAACTTACTCTGCCCAGGAAGCTGGGATATTTATCCACCTAATACCCTCTGTCATTGGTTGATTCCAGGGGCATCAACACCCCAGCACGTTGGCTTGCTCCGTAGGAGTGCTGACCCATCTCTTGAAGCTAGAACATGTAAACAGAGAATTATAGGTATTCACAGTTAGTATCTGTGTAGAGGTGAATGGATATGGACAGGGCACTGACTGAGCCTATTATAGTGAGAGCAGGAGGCAGAGTCATTAATAACCAGGATCAGAAGAAAAGCCATCTTTCGGTGGTTTTCCTATCAGTGCATTAACAAAGTTCATCTCAGACAAAAGAAAACCGGAAGACTGGTGGGTGAAAACTTTAAAATCCTTCTAGTTTGTATAATTTCTGCAAGGTAACTAACACTCGCTTGCTATTGGGTAGGTGTGCAAGAGGTTTTAGCAAGAGAAGAGAAATTTGATCGGACAGATAAGGCTCAAAGAAATCTGATTGTAGAACACACTTTGAAATTATCCATTGTGAACTTAATCTCTTTGCACAAACCCAAGAGTCCTTTAGCTAATTCCTTTCCCAATGAAGGAGCCAATCAATGTTCTTTCAGGGGAGAAAATTACTAGAGAGCCTAGTATGTGTTTTGATGCCCTAATGAGGCACTATGAATTACCCAACCCAAACCAATTAAGTCTTAGCCCGGATAGAGGGCTACTGAGGAGATGAGGACACAGCATGCATTTAGGGCAGAATTAACTGCTTCCATAGCCTGGAAATATGCTTGGGGGGAAGCCAAGCCTTGTAAGCTCTGTGCTGTCCTTAAAGCTGGCAGTCAAAATGTGATCCAGCCCAATGTTAGCTTTTGTCGCTTTTTCTTCTTTGGCCTTAAAATTTAAAAAATGTCTGCAAAACATAAAATATGTTTGGAACATTACATAAGGCTATTAAGAGAGGGTGAATCATGAAAACATGGTATGTCAGAGACAATAAAGTAAGTGCAATGAACTGCTGCTGACTAGCTGCTTGACCTTGGGCCAGTTTCTCAGTCCTTCCTTGTCAATCAAATCGGAAATTATAGCCCAATAATGTGGTTTTGGATTGCAGCTCAATAAGCAAGCTCTAATCTCTTGGTTACGCCTTACTGTACCATGGGAAACCAAGCACTTATTTTCATTTTAATGCGATCTCTTCCAGTGGACTGTGACTTCCTAAAGCACCCCAGCACAATGCCTGGCTTAGCTCAGGAACTTAGGAGCTATGTGTTGAATAAATGTGAAGTGAATAGTGGAAGAAGCTATTTCAAATATTATGGTGCAGCTAGAAATATGTGAAGAAACATGCTAACAGCACACATAGCTGTTCTAAAGAAAATGATGAAAATAGAATTTTTTACAATATGAAATTTATTGTCCAATTGGTTTCCATACAGCACCCAGTGCTCATCCCAACAGGTGCCCTCCTCCATGCCCATCACCCACCCTCCCGTCCCTCCCACCCCCCATCAGAAAATAGAATTTTTATACGACCCATGTGTATTAGTGGGATAGAGGGGGCATAGTGGAGGGGTTGCCATTAGTGAGAAGGTGTGCTGTGTGGTGACTAAGACATAGCCTTTGGTGTTAGGTAGCCCTGGGCTGGAATCCTAGCTTTGCTACTTGCTAGCTGTGTGTCCTGTGCAGGTTACATAACGTCCCTGGCCTTCAATTTCTTCTTCTGGACGTTGTAGTTTGCAATAAGGATCTTGTAACGCTGCAACATTTAAAAGGGCTTGAGAAACAGTGTGTTACTTTAAAAGAGCTCAGTCTCAGATGAGCATCACGAATTCACACAAAGTCCAAAGTGAGGTATAGAACTTCCTCCACTGGGTTGTCTTTTAGGCCTACTGAACTAGTCTTTGGTGGGTATCAAAGAGGATTTCCCTTCCTTCCTTTCTTTCTTCTTTCTTCCCTCCCTCCCTCCTCTTCCCTCCCCTCTCTCCCTCTTTTTCTTTTTCTCTTTCTTTCTTTCTTTCTTCCCTTCCTTTTTCTTTCTTTCTGTGTTTCTTTCTTCCCTTCCTCTTTCTTTCTTTCTTTCTTCCCTTCCTTTTTCTTCCTTTCCTTCCCTTCCCTTCCCTTTTTCTTTCTTTCTTTCTTTCTTTCTTTCTTTCTTTCTTTCTTCTTCCCTTCCTTTTTCTTCCTTTCCTTCCCTTCCCTTTTTCTTTCTTTCTTTCTTTCTTTCTTTCTTTCTTTCTTTCTTCTTTTTTTCTTGCCTTCCCTTCCTTTTTCTTCCTTTCCTCTTTCTTTCTTTCTTTCTTCCCTTCCTTTTTCTTCCTTCCCTTCCCTTTTTCTTTCTTTCCTTCTTTCTTTCTTTCTTTCTTTCTTTCTTTCTCTTTCTTTCTTCCCTTCCCTTCCTTTTTCTTCCTTTCCTCTCCTCTCCTCTTTCTTCTTTCTTTCTTTCTTTCTTTCTTTCTTTCTTTCTTATTTCTTTCTTCCCTTCCCTTCCCTTCCTTTTTCTTCCTTTCCTCTCCTCTTTCTTTCTTTTCTTTTCTTTCTTTCTTTCTTTCTTTCTTTCTTTCTTTCTCTTTCTTTCTTTCTTTCTTTCTTTCTTTCTTTCTTTCTTTCTTTCTTTTGCCTCTATTCCACCAATGTTTTAGCTCCATTTTCCTGGCACTAGGATGGCCAAGGCTGGTAAAACTCTTGCTCCTGTCTCCATATTTAGAGGGTAATGACAGGAAATCATTGGAATGGTAGGTTCTCAAGGTCCTACATGGTACAGTCATAGCTGTTCCCCATGCCATAATTCCTCAGAGAAGAACATCCTTTTGGTTGTAGTGACCACATTACGAGAAGTAATATCACTTTGGATAACTATGCTGAAGTCACCTCCTGAGGTGCAGGGGTGGGGGTGGGGGTAAGGAACAAGGGTCATGGAGGGAACAAAGAACCATTTCTGGCCACACTGGACTAAGGCAATACATACACCTTTCTGGTTTCTGCCACATAATAGATACTCAAAATATGGTAGCTCTGTTCAGTCTTCATGGTGCTAGATAGTGATCAAGGGACACACTTTTGATTTGTACTTGTTTCACTTCTTTAAACTTGTGTTTCAAGTGAAGAAGTCCAGAATTATGATCAATTCTCCAAATCTGGCTAGGACAGAGAAAAGGATGGTTGCGAACTATACTACTTGGGTCAGTACCAATCCTTGAGCAAAGGTCCCTGATCAATGGGATCAGTTAGATCTACCTTTATCAACCTCCAAGTGGAGTTTGCTATCTTGTTTACCTTTCTGCAATGGATGCTCGTTTTAGGGCCGTTGGTGTGTGAGCACCTTCCTGGGGGAATTCAGCCCCCCTTCCTCCCCCATCCATGGCCAAGGAAATGGCCAACAACCACTTGTTCCAGAAATCCTGAGAGCCTTTCTGTTTTTAGGTCACTTGAAATAAAGGCTATCCATGGGAGAGCTTTTTGAAAAATACCTATTGTATCTTCTGTTGTGAAATAATTAACTACTTGGTTTGCTCTGTTTATGTATTTCAAGAATTTAAACAGTATAAGGATGTTAAAGTAAATGTAGTCTAACTCCCTTTCACTTTAAAGAAGAGCAAATATAAACTCTGGTTTGCTATAAATCTTCCACATTGTTTTTTCTCTCCTTCCAGTATTTCTGGATGCCAAGAGCTTTGTCTGTGGGGCAAAATCTAAAAATTATATGCCTGTACGCTACTTTGCACAGACTAATGTTTAAAAAAATTCCTTAAGATAAAACAAAATCACAGTTGAAGTTATGTAGGTGCTTGGTGAGGTGGCGACATGGCATAATGGTTAATATAGCTTATTTTTATTTATTTATTTTTTACACTCGTGTAATAGCAAAAAGACACAATGACATGGAGAGCCATAAAGCCAAACAACTCTCTCGTTTCATTTTACAGCGCGAGGCGGGGAAAGGCACAATTCAGCATCCTGCCCATTTTTATAGGGGTTTCGAGACAGGTTGGACATGTCTGAAATATGTCCTTCAATTCCTAGAACTCTTTCAGGCATTCCTGCTGAAGGATGTTCTTTGGAGAAATACTCCTATAAATACAGGATGTTTTCATTACTGCATGTGGTTGATTCAGCCTGTTGGCGACATGACAGTGAGAAGAAGTGTCTGAGAAACGACTTCATATAGACCGCGTTCAAACGGTCCCAGAGCTGCCCGGATCAGAACGACTCTAGTGGGAGCGCTTGGAAATGAATGTTCATATATCACTGGGGTCTTTAAAGAAAGGTTTAGGGTTCTGTAGGCTGTCTCCCTCGGTGCAGTGAAGTGATGGACTGACAGCACGTATGGAGATGAATTTCTGCCTATGAAAATTTTCGCTTCCCCTTATGGGGGAAAGCTACAAAATCAACGCCTCTGATATCAAAACAGCGCAACAAAACAAAACAAGACAAAACAAACCCCAAACCAACAAAATAACAAAGCCAAACAAACAAACAAACAAACAAACAAAAAGAAACCTAAACCCCACATAAGGAGAGAGCAGGAAGATTTATCTGGGGACGAATGGTAAAAATGGGGGCACATATGGTAGATAGATTCAATCTGGGTGTTTTCTTTGGGAATGTGGAGCTACATGCCAATGGAGTGGAAGCAAGGCCTTTAAAAAGTTCTATGTTATTTTAAGTAATAATAAAAATATTCCGTGTTTGCATAGCTCTTTAAAATTTTCAAATATTTTTACTTTTTTATTTGAGCCCTAAAGTCACCTTAGAAACTGGGCGATATTTTATAGATGATGAATCTGAAGCTCAGAAAGATAAAGGGACCTGCCCAAGGTCACACAGCTAATAGGTCTCTAGATTCCCTGACTCCCAATCTGGTGCTTTTTCTACCATCCCACACTGACAAATAAAATATTGCTTCTCTGTTTCTGTAATATTGCCAGTGTTGTAAAAATATTACAACCCCCACTCCTCTGATCAAAAATTAACCACTCTTTATTGAAGAGACATTTTATGGTATGGAAGACTGAAGAATATAACACTCTTGATGCAGGGTGGGGAAGGAATTGACCTAGGGATGCAACATTTTTTGAGAGACGTTGAGTTAGTAATGCAACACGCAATTTTTGTACCAGCTGATTACTGAAATATAGAAAATAATGGGCAGGTTGGAGAAAAGCAGAATTGTGAGAGGACAAAATTATTTGCTATAATTGGATTGGTCTGTGGATGGGATAAAATTTATGAAGAAGGGTAACCTTTGCCTGCCAAGACAAGGGTAACGTGATCTCATGTGCAGAATAAAGCTAATTATCACCAAGGAGGATTTCTCTCTCTCTCTCTCTCTCTCTCTCTCTCTGTCTCTCTCTGTTTGTTGTTGCCCTGGGTATTGTAAAAATTTCTATCTACCCATCTATCTTTATTTTTTTCTTGGAGCACCCTAGACAACTTAGAAACCATTGCCAGGGAAGTTTAAGAACATAGAAGTACAGATAAGTCTATGGAAGAATTGGATTCTAGCTTGACATAGAAAGCTCATCATTTATGAGCATGTCTTTTAAAGAGAATGTACTTAAGATTGTGAATTGAAGGGTGATTTCTGGGTAGTTAACAGATATAAAAATCAACCATCCATGAGCACAACACAACAAAACAAAACACTGATCCACAAATGAAACACACTACCAGCTCACTGACATGTAGTTAAACGATGAGTCCAGTGCTGGCCTTTGAGGCTCTGGACTGCTCATCCGCATCCTTCACTGACTTCCTTTCTATACGTTTGACCTGCTTGTCCTTGGCTTTCCTGCCAGATCATCCTAATTGCCGGGCCCAGAACAGCTTCTCATACGACATCTTTCAAGGCAGCTTCCAAATGCTTCTTCCTCCTTTTTTTTACTTTTCAAAACTTTTAAAAAGTATGGCAAATATAAAAGATAGTCTAACAAACACTTGTATACCCTCCACCCCAAATAAGTGCCAACATCAGTTCTAATGCAAATATAACCAAAAGGACACTTACATTTACTTCCAACTCCTAACCTTGCCTGGATCATGATGACCAATTAGTGGTAAATTGATGGGGGATGGGAAGTCTGCATTTAAGAACGTGTATATTTAAAACCAAAACGAAAAACAAATACTGGTCTAGCATAGTGAAGCTTTGCCAGTCCAGATTAATTTTGGGGAAGGACTGAATTAGTGAAAAATCTGTATCATACCCCTTTTTGTGATGAAGTGTGAATATGAAGTTTAACAACTTACAGAAACATATAAATAGGAGAAAGTCAGCAAAAATTTTCCTAATAAAGTTGTTTTTAAAAAGCAAATCAAAGGCATAATTTTTGATGTGCTTACTGGTTGCTTTAGGCAAATGGATTCAGAAGTATTCAGAGTATTCAGTACTTTGAAACAGTGAGCTTTTGAGAAATATTTATTGAACGAAGGCGTCCTCTTTGCTAGGCACTGCATTAGGTTGTTGGAAATACAATAATAAGAAAGCTCTGCGCTCTTTATGATGGGACTTTGGTCTAGAAAAAGAGCTTCATAATTGGGCAGTTATAACACAACGTGGTAAATAAACCCAGAAAGGCAGACAAAAATTGCATTTTAAAAAAGTGTGGTGAGTTTTCCTGAGTATTTTTCATAAAATTTTATATTTACGCTATTCATTTATAGTGTAGGTCTCTTGTGCCAGCTAACGTCTTGCTGAATTTATTACAAATGAATAGAATTATAGACTTGAAGATGATTTACTGTAGAAGGGTAGGAAAGAATGTGTTTGCCCCTCTTCCCATGTTTGTAGTGTACAATTCAATAGTTTTCAGTGCCCTAGCACTGTTTTCTAAAAAAGACTAGTCTTTCTCCGTTGAATGATCTTGGCACCTTTGTTGAAAATCAATTGGCCCCGATATGTGGGTTTATTTCTGGACTCTAAAACTTAATCCATTCATCTATCCTTATGCGGATACCACACGATCTTACTTACTGTAGCTTTGTAGTAGGTTTTAAAATCAGGAAGTATGAGTCCTCCTACTTTGTTTTTCTTTGTCCAGACCATTTGGCCACTCTGGATGTCTTGAATTTCCATGTGAACTTTGGGATCAGCTTGTCAGTATCTCTAAAGAAGCCAGCTGGGATTTGGAGAAACTAAGATTTTTACAATGTAATTTAAAGATTTATTATTAAAAAAACCCCGAAAAACACTAAATGCCAAAGGAAACTTAGAAATACCCTGTGGTTTTACAGTGCCAAAGCACCCTGTTCATCCGTTAATGAACTTCGGGTAACGCAGCACAAGGTTGAGCAGAAGCCCTTCTCTCAAGTTAGATGCACGTCCTGCAGAAGTCACCAGCCTTCTCTGAACCTATTTAGCAATCTGGCAGAAAATGAGATAAGTTGGACTACATTAAAATAAGAACGGGACACTACTCGAAGAGTGAAAAGGCAAGTCACAGGGGGAGAGAAGAATCCGCAAGATGTCTTTCTGACTAAGAATTTGTCTTTAGAATGATGAAGGAGTCACTAAGGGCGGACCACCCAATGGAACAGTGAGCAAAGGAGCGGACGCTTCACAAAAGAGGAATTAAAAGGAGGGGTTGTGGGGGGGGGGATGGGCTAGATGCGTAAGGGACATTAAGAAATAGACTTCCCGAAATCATTGTTGTACTATATGCTAACTAACTTGGCTGTAAATAAATAAATAAATAAAAGGTGCCCACCTATCCGCACCCCCGCCAAGGATATATTTTACTTCAAAAGTCCCAGAACCTGTGAATATCACCGCGCATGGCAAAAGATATCTGGATGAGTCCTACGTGCAATCGCATGTGTCCTTGTAAGAGGGACACAGAGGGAGCTTTAGCACAGATACACAGAAAACGTGGCATAGAGACAGAGGCAGAGGGTGGTGTGGTGCGGACACAAGCCAAGGAATGCCGATGGACACCGGAAGCAGGGAACGGATCCTCCTCTAGAGGCTCCAGAGGGAGTACAGCTGTGCTTGGTCCCTCGATTTCAGACTTCCGGGCTGCAGAACTGTCCATGAATAAACTGGTGTTGTTTTAAGCCCCCAAGCGTGTGGCAATACGCTAACAAACTGCCTTTATTCATTGCCAGGGACAAGTACCTGAAAAGCAACAATGGGATGCCTCTTCTCGTCCCTAGAAAGCTCAAGTCAAAAAGACAGATAATTGTCAGTGTTGGTGAGAATGCAGAATGAGCTGAACACTCATACGTTGGGGGTGCAGTGTACATTACAACCACGTGTTTCAACTGTCTGCTGGTATCATCTAACGTTGAATAGATGCTTAATCTATGATCCAGTCATCCCACTTATTGATCACATACCCAGGACAAATGTGTACTTTCACCCCAAATCATGAACAGAAATATTCATAACACTGTTTATAATAACTTCAACTTGGAGATACGTCAAATGTCCATTAACAGGATGGGTAAATACATGGGTAAATACATTCATACTACAAAATACTACACAGCAACGAGAATGAGTATCCACAGCTTCACAGAGCAACAGGGATTATTAATCTCACGAACGTAATGGTGATGAAAGATGCCAGACACAAGAGAGTATATACGGCATGATTTCATTTATTTAAAAGTTCCAGAAACAGGCAAAACTCATTAATAGTGTTAAAAGTTGCGTTAATAGCTAACCTTTAAGAGGGATAATGAGTGGGAGGGGGCATAAGGGGCTGGATGAATGGAAGTTTATTTTAATAAAAGGAGATAAAATTAATAGAATCCATCCTGGGGCACCCGGATGGCTCAGTGGGTTAAGCGTCTGACTTTGGCTCAGTTCATGATCTCACACTTCATGGGTTCGAGCCCTGCATAGGGCTCTGTGCTGACAGCTCAGAGCCTGGAGCCTGCTTCGGATTCTGGGTCTCCCTCTCTCTCTGCTCCTTCCCCACTCATGCTCTGTCTCTCTCTGTCTCTCAAAAATGAATAGACTTCAAAAAAAAAATTGAAAAAATAAAACCCATCCTAATTTATAGGTGTGTGTGTCTCATCCATTTATTCATGTATTAAACATTTATACTCATTGAGCTTCTGTTATTTGCCAGGAGCTGTTCAAAGCCAGGGTTATAGCAGTAAACATGACAAAGTATCCACCTTCATACAGTTGACATTCTAGTACTTTCTTCTCAAAATAGAGACTACACTGTTACATTGTTGACCCCTGATGATTTGTAGCTCATGACATTCACATCGTTGGGTAGTCCTTTCCCACATTCTGGATTTGGTCAAGTCATCTGCTTTAGCCGATGAGACACAAAGCAGAAGCTTTGAGGAGTGCTTGCACACTGGGGCTTTAGCTCTTGGAAGGTTTCCTTTCTGGAAGCCAGCTGTTCTGCTGTAGAGAAGCTCGGACTCGATGGCTAAATATTGAGAAGCCACATGGAGGAAGTGCCTGGAAGATGAGAGTCTATCTTGGACATTTCAGCCCCAATCAAGCTTGCAGCTCAACGAAACCACATAAGTGACCTCAGCTACATCACGTCTGGCAGAGAAACCACCCGACAGAGCCCAGTCAACCACAGACTTGCGAGAAATAATAACTTGTTGTTCTTTTAAATCACTAAATTTTGGGGTGGTTTGTTATACAGCATTTGGTAACTGCAACAAATAAATGGGTGAGTAAATAAATAAGGAATAAAATTTCTGAGTGTAATTTGAGTTATAAGCAATTAAACAGGGTCATGGCATGAAGAACGACAGGGAAAATTCAGAGAGGCTAATGTGAGCACATTTTAAGACTTTAAAGTCCCATGTAAGGTACTGCTAGGGTGCTCTATGCAGAAACAGAGGAATTAGCTGTTTCTTGTTGAGAGTGTTGGATAGTATGAGGGATCAACAATAGAGAAAAAACACTGAGATTTAGAAGAGCTTGACTGGAGTTTAGACTATTACTGACCTTGGCCAGAACACTGGTCTTCTGTGAACTTCAGTTTCCTCATCTCTAATACGGGGATAATGACACTTGTCTTGGCTACCTTCCAGGATTGCTGGGGAAATTAGACTCAGTAATGTTTGCGAAAGTACCCCGATATTTAAAAACGTTATCGAAGTGAATGCATTTGTAAGAAAAAAGACATTTTGATCACCCATTTGCTTTCTGAAGCTTCTGCTCCGTCCACAAGATGATGCATGCAAAGCCAGTGAAACAAATTTTATTGCCATAACCACAGCCTGTCTGCATATTCTACCGGCTTGGTCTATGTTACACATCAGCTTTTTAAATTTATTTAGCATCCGTTTGGAGCATAGTTCTGTAGTTTTGAATAATCCAAGAAGTTGTCACTGTTAATTTCTCTATCATATTCTCTACGCTGATACCGAAGAAAAATACCAACGAACAGCCCTATTATGCAAAAAGTCACACAATCCAAAGCCTCTATCCCATTAGGAAAAAACTTGACATATGTCATGTCACGTTAATAAATACTGCATGTGCGAAGTATACCTTGTATTGAAAGTAAATTCCCCCATGGAAAATTGATTTGCTTTAAAATTTTAATCTACATCTTTTTTCTTCTATAGAGCACAGTTAGGGTTTTTTTTTTTCTTTCCCTTTTCTTCTGCAAAGAATAGACATTTGTACAAGAAATGCATCATTCTCTAAACCAAACAGCAAAAAGAGAAAATGCAGAAGAAAGGAGGTAAGGAGAAATAAAAGAGAAAAAATAACAAATTGGTCATTAAAAGGAAAAAGATGCACAAGATAAAAGAGAGGGAGGCAGGCGGAGCGTCTACTATATTGGGCTTCGGTGCAGATGTAAGTATAAAATGCTCCACAAGTCCTGTAATTGAGAAAATCTATCAAATGTCCTGACAGCTGCTCGGGCATTTCCAGAAGCGATAAAACTTGAATTTATTTCACTCCTAGAAAAGGGGCAGTATCACCTTCTGGCGGCTTTAATGAAATGCCATAAAATTCTAGGAAAAACTGTGTTGTAAAGTCATAAAAAGGTAGTCGGAAGTGGATTGTTGGAAATACCGCGGGAGGGGTTGCTGTGTCTCAAGAGTGACCAAAGTGGATCCGACGAGCAGGTGATTGGGGCTCCTGGATGTTGGAGAATGTGCCGGAATGTGCTGCGTTGCTGCACATTCCCCGACACCTGCTCTCCGATCTTGGCTGTGGCTACGTGCTTGCTGACTTTGCCTGTGACATCGGGACTAATAAACCCCTTTGGAGGCTCACATACTCCATTTGTATTTTGTAGACGTGAGCCCTAGGGGTACGCTCACCTGCATTTCTTCAGATAGAAACTGTCTAGTAAACCGTAATGGGTCCTCCCCACCATAGGGTCACTTCTCCTGGCTGCAAACCTGCTGGGACAGGAGTCTCCAAAACCTACTGGTTCTGGGGACAGGGTTTAGCACAAACACAACGAGACACTCACCTTCTGCTCTAGGATCTGCTTATTCAGGACTTGGCCAGCACTTAACCCCCCAATTTCCTCTGGCCTTGGTTCTACTATCTGATATTTCTAGAGGTCTGCTTTTTCTCCCAGATGATGAGTAACCAGGAAGGCAAGGATTGTCTCAAAGTTTCTTTTTCATCCCTTTGGCACCTTGCCTCACACTTTGCACATAGTAGGAACTCATTATATGTTTCCAAGGGGAATACAATTTCTTTTCTTTTTTTTAAGGTTATTTATTTATTTTGGGAGACACAGAGACAGTAAAGGTGGGCGAGGGGCCAAGAGGGAGAGAAGGAAATCCCAAGCAGGCTCTACACCGTCAGCACAGAGCCCGACGTGGGGCTCAAACTCACGAACCATGAGATTATGACCTGAGCCGAAATCAAGAGTCGGATGTTTACCACCCAGGTGCTCTGAGAATACAATTTCTTGAGAGCCTCGGGTTGTCAGGTAATGTCTTCTATTATCCAACCACTTCTGTGGGCCGATATTCCTCTATAGAAGCACAAGCTAAATGCATTTAAGATTATAGTACACAGAGAAGTTATAAAGTACCGTACTTTATGTTTTCAAAACTAGGTGTTTTAATACGGTCACATTAGATCTGTGTAAAGAATTCTATTTCTTTAAAAAAAAATTTTTTTAATGTTTATTCATTATTGAAAGATAGAGAGAGACAGAGCATGAGCAGGGGAAGGGCAGAGAGAGGGGGAGACACAGAATCCAAAGCAGGCTCCAGGCTCTGAGCTGTCAGCACAGAGCCCGACGTGGGGCTCGAACTCACGAACCGTGAGATCATGACCTGAGCCAAAGTTGGACGCCCAACTGACTGAGCCACCCAGGCTCCCCTAAAAAATTCTATTTCAAAGATAAATAAACAAGGCTCCAAGTCTTATAGTAAATTTCTTTGGTCCATCAGGCTTTGTGCAAAGATTGTGAAGTTAAATTGTAAACTCTGAGAATAAGAGTCTTAAAGTGAGGGGTTTCCATGTCTTAAAGAAGATAAAGATATGCCCAAGAGATAATATTCAAAAATGAGGTCGTGAAGAGAAAGATTTTCCAAATGGCAGCGTCTCTAGGAAAAATTTAGCAGAGACCTCTTGAGAGACTGTCCTAATAAAAAATTATTAAAAAACAAACTAATGGACTAAATGAACAAAATGTAAAAAATTATGATCTCGGGACAGTGCAAGCAAGTGAGAAGATCAATAAGGTTAATGAAGACAAAGAAAATAAAAATGAATTGTGAAGTCCGAAAGTGGCAATGGATATTTCTTTCCTTGGTGAACTGATGACCTTGGGCCTATGGTATAAAGGGGAAATTTCCGCCATGCAGGTTTCACCGCAGCCATAGGTTAAAGGAATATCGGTAAGGATGTCACTCTTTGGAAAACCTTGTGAGCACCATTATTGAGTTATGACTGTCGCTGGAGCAGCGTATTCGATGGAATAGGATCTAAATTTCCCTAAGGCAAGAGCGAGTGCTTGGAAGCCAACGAAGTTTAGTGACACCCTTTCATTTTTCTACGCTCAAGTCCTTTGTCAGCTTCAGAACTAGGAAGTCAGCTATTAAATTAGAGAGGAAATAACGCCAGACTCCAGATGTGGCTGCTTCACCCTCCTGACTTTAGCCAGATGTGTCCAAACCATGGCATTCATCATGATTAGTGTGAAGGTGTGGAAAGTGTCAGACAACACACTGGCCAGAGTCCTGATCCCAGCTCGTTCACACAGGGAGACACCCCTCCCCAGCGGAGAACCGCTGCTCAGGGGGCAAGGGGTAGAGGTGAATGAAGTCTCTTTAAAAGTCCTGTAAAAGGTAGTAACAATTTTATTTTACGGATAATTGATCCTAGCTCTAAGTTCCAGTGACCTCCATTGGGTCATTTGCACAGCTATATTTAAGCAGTCGCCCCTGGTCCTGCAGCCGTCCTGTCTCCTTGGTACAGAATCTATCCCTATGTATTTGCTTTCTGTTTTGGGGTAAAGCCCTCCATGTTCCTCTCCTTTCACCCACTTTTGGTTGGTAGAAAGCTTGAATTGGTACCAGCTGGGAATGACTTCGAGGGCAACATGGAAGGACCTTGAATCTCAGCTAGTTTTTAGAGGACACTGAGGGATTAACTGAGGCTCCTGGTGGAGGATGGGGGGGTGGGTGTTGGGCAAGCTGGACTAAATTCTTGCTGAGGGTTTAGGGGCATTTAAGCCCAGTCACCCCGGTCTAGGTGTGGGCTGGTCTCCAGGGTGATCCTAAGAGGTCACAGGTTATCACTGTCCCACTATTAGACTCCACAAGTCACCTGCCTTTCACACCTGGCAATGAGACTGGGGATACCTGAAGGGTGTGAGTGCCGGAAGCTGCTGTTTGGACCAAATGAAAATGAGCGAGTGCTTTCAGGGAATCTCCCCCGGAGCCTGCGGCCCACATAACTAGAATAGGTTCTGTCAGGCAGGAGACCAGTCATAGAATATGATTGGAAAGGACTGAGCTGTGCCCTGTATATAGTTTAAGGGCCCTACGTATATATTTTTAAAATGTTTGTTTATTTTTGAGAGAGAATGAGAGAGAGAGAGAGAGAGAGAGAGAGATTGAGCGCATAGGGGAGGGGCAGAAAAAGGGAGACAGAGGATCTGAAGCAGGTTCCGCACTGAGAGCAGAGAGCCCGATGGGGGGCTTGAACTCCTGAACTGTGAGATCATGACTTGAACCAAAGTCAGACGCTTAACTGACTGAGCCACTCAGGTGCCCCTAAGGGTCCTACATATTGATCAGGAAGTTTTCCTTAGAGCCATAAACTCTCCTCCGAGAATTGTTTGCTCAAAGAGCACCTTCTTTGTTGAATGAAATGATAATAAGTACCCAGATCGAATGGTTCTTCTCACATTAACTAAAACAAAATGGACAATGACAACAAAAAAGGTCACATGCAGGTTCTAAGTGTTTTATGCTGACCAAGCATGGTAGGTCACTTCTAAAATTCCCCAGACGAGATGGTGCTTTTTGTTTGGGCAAGGATATTAGCATTATTTGAAAAGAGTCTTTAGACTATTCTAACAGTTCTAATTGGCATTCTACTACGAATAAAAACCACACATGATTCTCTGAAGTATTTTTTAATAATACTCTTCACCTTGGCAGTGTAGATAAACTTCAATTTCCTTTCATTCCTTCTAAAAGGCAGAGAGGGAAGGAGGGAAGGACAGAGAGAAAGTGAGAGAGAGAGAGAGAGAGAGAGAGAGGGAGAATGGCAATGAGAATCATGAACAATTTTAGTTCATTCGGAAGTCGAGGAGACATATTTTTCAAATGTATTCTCTAAATCCAGATTCCTGTAACAGATGCTCTCATCTCTCAAGCTCTTTTCATCTGTAATTCAATTTCCTCCTAAACGTGATGCTGACATCTGTTGTAATGCAGATATGTCCTCAAGTACCTGCAATTTCTCTGTCAAGCTCAGTGTCATGTTAAAGAACTGTGAACTTTGCAGGGCTTGGGAGCAGACAGTGGAATCCACAGGGCTGCAGGCAGAAAGAAATTTAATGTCTCTTTCATGGTTCTGATGTTTCAGCATCTTTTCTTCTGACACTGAAGCTCTCCTTAAAGGTTTTCAAGGGAACATAAAGTGTTTATTTAATAGTGCAATTGATTGTTTCAGCTTCACTTCTGGAGCCACCTGAAATCAGCACACGCTAAGACTTAGCAGGGAGGCAGGGACTCGGTCTTCAGATTCTTCCTGACAGGGTGGATTAGATAAATTACCACACAATTCTCTAAAGTATTTTAAAAACAAAGACAAAGCACTGCATGTTGCATTTAAAGATGCTGATCTTTGTCCTCTTTCTTTTTTCATTCCCTTCCCATAGCATTACTATAAATCAAGAGCCTTTGAGGCACGGATTGAGCTCAATCATTCCATCATTAATTAATTCATTAAATAGATATCTGTCGAGTCTCGGTTCCGTGACTGGTATTGTGCCAGGTGCTGGGGATGGAAAGGTTGATGTGACACGGGATCCATTTTCAAGGAATTCCAGCAGCATTTTGTTGTTTTTTTTTTTTTTAAAGTATAGAACCTCAACTCAGCCTCCAAGGGGGGGATGAAGACAGCTGTATGCCAAAGGAAAGTTCTGAATTCTGACAAGAATACAAGCCCACTGTTGGCTTAAATAATTTTCTTCTAGCAGGGACTTGTTTTCGAGCTTCCTAGGAAAGTGGGAATCTTTGCTCTATGCCAGCTAATTTGGAGCTGATAGCGATGGGGAAGAGTGGAACGTTCCTTCGCACCCTTTCTGCGTCTCTCACTGCAGACAATCAGCTGACATCTGAAGCATGACACTTGATTATCCATATCATTTCTGTAGGTGGCTTTGCCAGGCCTACGTTAGGATCACAAAATCATTCAGGCCTTTAAAAAGGTTTGTCACAACACTTAACCTGGACATCTTCTCTACCAATTACCATCATTTCGGTTTTTGTATGACACCATCCAAGGGCTCAGCGGGCTGTGCGAATGCGTGGTTTGTGTCATTCCATGCTGACTTAGGGCTGAGTCTGGCTAGGACAGCCAGCGCAGCTGTGACTGGCAGTAGTAAGAGACAGGGGATAGGACTGCAGGCTGCAGCCACACAGCTGCTTGAAGTTTGGTCTGGCGTAAGGGAGAGACAAAGGGGAGTCTGAATTATTCATTGTAATTTCTCAGCAATTTCCTTTAACTAAGATATTGCAGACTGTTAGGCCTGGGCTGAACCTGGGCCACAGATGTGTTATTATTGGGCCTGTACTGTATTAAAATTGTAATTTTTTAAAAATTGGTTGCCAGCACGTCAACCCTGGGAGATTTCACATTAAAGATCTATCTTCCACTAAAAACTAGAACGTTTAGAGGCGCCCGGGTGGCTCAGTAAGTTAAGCATCTGACTTCGTCTCAGGTCATGATCTCACGGTTCGTGAGTTCGAGACCCGCATCGGGCTCTTGTGCTGACAGCTTGGAGCCTGGAGCCTGCTTTGGATTCTGTGTCTCCCTCTCTCTTTGCCCCTCCCCCACTCCTTCTTTTTCTCTCTGTCTCTCTCTCTGCCTCTCTCTCTTTCTGTCTCAAAAATACATAAACACTAAAAAATTTTTTTTTCAATAAAAAAAAAATTGGAACATTTAGCAACACAGGGTCTACGTCGGTGACAGCAGTGAGCCCGGGTGGAGTTCAGCTATCCACTCAGATGGGACATCCATTTTCCATATGACCTCAGTTTTTACTCCTCTTAACTGTCTCCCACCCAGCTGGCTTCATTATTCAGCTACCTGCCTGGTCCCCTGTTCTACATGGATTAGTTCAACAAAAAGTCTTTTGGGTCAATTGAAAAGTTTTCATTGGGTCAGTTCTCTGCTTGTACGACCTTGCTAGGAACGGTGGGAAAAGCAAAAGATATTCCTGCCCAAATGGGGAAGAAGAGATGAACATGTGCAATAATGAGGGACATGGCTGAAAGACCACAAGTGAACGTCAGAATTCGGAGAAAGAGATGCCATGGATATTCTTAGTCATTAAGCTTCTGTATTTGATTACTTCCAGTTTCCAGAAAAGGAGAAAAACCATTTCTCTTTCCTGCAAAAGAAATTCTTAGGAAGTTTAGAATGTAGCCATTTAACCCGTCTAAGTGCATGAGGCATCTGTATTCTGATCGCATTTTCAAGAAAATCTCTTTGTTAGGCAGAATAAGAACCCACATCCAGGCAATCAGTATCACTCACACCTGAGAGAATATAAAAAGAAATGACGCTCAATAGACTACAGAGATTTGGAAGAAGGATTAATACCACTAGTTCCATTCTGCAACTCTTTGAGAGCCCACACAGAAAAGCTCATGCTTCAAAAGGATTGTCATTGTTGAGAAAGACCGGGGCAATGTTTTTAAAATTCTAAGTTTAATTTAATATCGACTCTCTGGCTAGACTTGTGGTCTGGGTTTGCTTTATGAGAGGAAGGCTGACACAGAAAGCAGGAAAGGTCAAGGTCTTATTGGCATTAAATAGGGAACAGTTGGCTACTTTCCCTAGGAGCAAACTCATGGCCCATTATGCCACCGCTTTGCTCATATTTGAAAACAAGAACTAGTCAGCACAGCGGGACAATTTAAAGACACTGCCGATGGCTGGGAGATTCCAGTCTCTCGCATGATTTAGCGCATACACATACTGGAACGATCAGTAAAGACCTTGTTTGAGTCTTAATAAAAATGAACATTTATCGACCACTTATTATGTCTTAGACACCGTCCTAAGTGCTTTGTATGTATTATTGAATCCTTACAACAGCCTTACAAAGTAAGCTCCATAATACTCCCATTTTACAGATTCAAAAAAGGAGGCAGAGAGAGGCTAAGTGAGTTCCCCGAGGTCACCAGCGACCCAGAGCACCAATGGGAGGTGAAGTCAAGTTTGAGGCCAGTGTGTATGCCATTAGCCACCAGGCGATACTTGGGTTCAGCGTGCCTTGCTCTTTCACTGTGGGGATTACGAGCCCTCAAACTTCTGCTTTTTAGAAGAAATTGGGTAATGTTAACAGTCTGGGCGTTCGTGAGTTTATAAGTAGCCCCCCAGACCGAGGAAAAGACCACAGTCCTTTTCTTTCATTCCACTCCTGGACATCGCAGGAGAAAATCACAACATCAGGGCGAATGGTTTCATACAAGGACACCGTAAGCTCAGAAACAGGTCCCAGAGCTGCTCAGCGCTGCTTGCATTCATCGGCAGGGGGCCAGCACAACTGCTGTCCCCAGGTGCCAGGCTCTTAGGCTGCAGTTCCCACCAACCCCTCTAGGATGACAGATCTCGGCAGAAGACCCTTGCTCCAATTCGCTGAGAAAATGAGACCAATGTGACATCATCTAGCCTCTCCTTCCCTGCTAGGATGCCCTGTGTGCTCGCTCGCTCCTTCTTTACTTTAGCCCTGTTATCTCAGAGGGAAAAAAAGCTCCAGTCTTCCCATCAGAGACTGACCCTACTTTTGTGCTCACCACCCCCTCCCTGCGGCTTCCGAGGCCTGCTTCTGCAGTTACCTCTGGCATTTCTTGGCTGGGGAGTCTTTCTACCCTCTGTTGATCCCCCCTGGGGGTGAGGGGGTGGGCGGTGGAGTGAAGGCAGGGGCCTAGTGACTAGGAGCTCAGCTTCTGGATCAGGCTGCCTGGCTATACGCCCATGCATTGGTCACTGCCTGACCTCCGGCACGAAGGCTCAACTTCATCCTGACAATGGAACCGGTTGGGAAGCCTAGCATGGTCGTGATGACTGAGTGAGCGAAGTCGTGCTGAGCTGCTGAGCGCTGTCCGTCCGCATCCTGGATCTCGCTACTTCCTTTCTGTGTCAGCGTTCTTCGCTCCCTCCCTCCACCAGCTTTACGCTCACAAACGTCACTGCAACCACTCTGGATGACACCACTACTTGCTCAGTTGGTTGAGCGTTGGACTCTTGATTTTGGCTCAGGTCAATGATCTCGTGGTTCATGGGTTCGAGCCCTGCGTCAGGCTCATGCTGGCAGCGTAGGGCCTGCTTGGGATTACTCTCTCTCCCTCTCGCTCTCTGCCCCTCCCCCAATTGGGTGCACTCTGTCTCTCTCAAAATAAGTAAACTTTAAAAAATCGGTTTGAAAAAAAAAAGAGGAAGAAACTTTAGTAACAGCAAAGTCTAGGTAGAACAGTGGAGACGTGCCCATGGGCTCTGAGGTCAGACCACCCAGCACCGCCTATTGCCCTCTGTGTGACCTCAGGGAAGTTCCTTAAGGGCTCTGTGTGTCAATTTCTCATCTCCCTGTGGAGTTGTTGAGAAGTCTGAAATTAGTGATGCTGAACAGAGTGCTCAGAAGAGGGCCTGTTCCAAATAGGCATTGAGGGAAAGGGTCCTTGTTATTATCAGAATTGGCACTTTAGAGACCTTTCTCATGTCCCGTATCAGGAGATCAAGCAAATACACAGACTTGCATGAATCTTAACATCACAATCAGATGCGAGGGATCAGAGTTTATCGGCAAGAAGCCTGTTTACTAGATAAGGAAGTATGGGGCTATAGAAGGTTAAACTCAGAATAATGAAGTGCTGCGACACAGACTCGTTCCCAGCAGCTATGGCCCAGGAATCGTGATTAAGTCCAAAATTCTTACCAGCTGGATTGAAAGTCCTCCTGCCAGTTCCGTCGCGACTGGTTCCGCCAAAACTCTGATCATGCGCCTCTTAAAGGAAGTTGGGAGCACAGGCGCAGAGCATAGAAAGCTGAAGGGGCTTTGAGGGATCCTGGCGTAACTTCCGGTTTCCACCGGTGAGCACAGCGGGCCGTGGGGGTTGCGGGCCGGCTCCTCACTCGGAAAACAGCGGGGGTTTTAGACCTGGGGAGTCCCTCTTCCGGACCGTGAGAAGCAGAGGCTCAGAGAGACATGTGCTGTCTGTGGACTCCTTTTGTGTGCATTTCCTGGGTGGTTCTTGCGTCTTTCATCTCAGTTACTGACTCAGCTTCACCCTGCTTAGCTTGCAAGACCTTTCAGGGAAACCAGAGCACGAGATGCCGGCGCTGCGAGTGTCACCTATGATTAAGGAGCCGGAGGGAGTGATTTATGTGGAAAGATTAAAATCTGTCAATGTGGATGGCCGGTGCTGCTCTGACTGAGTGGGGCTTCAGGCATTTGCCAACTGCCCGGCCGGAGTGCCACAGGCTTCCGTCGTGGTGGGATGGTTGAAGGGTGATGCGGGGGGCGGAAACGTCATGAGGTTAAATAAAACAAGGCGCTACTTCCGGAGGAGCGGAAAAGACCAGACTGAGACAGGAAATTCTTCTGCGGCTCTTGTCAGGCCGCTGGATATCTCCGGAATTTTCTACACGTAGAACTTGAAGCTCCCTCATCAGAGAGACAGTTCTCAGTAGCTCTTACCTCTTTCCCCTGCAGAGCCCCCCCCCCCCCACCCCCGCCCCATTCCTGGGGCTCCCTTTGCTTCCTCCCACTGTCCCTCCACTAAGGCCCCTACCCTCTACCCCCAGTCTTTCCTGCTACCCCTTTGCTCCTCACCTCCCCAGAGCCCCTCTTCCACCATTCCAAAGAGAGTTCCTCTGTGCCCTGATTTTAAGTGAGGACCACGGGCCTAGAGTTAATTGGATAAATTCTTTACTATTCAGCTTTAAGCAAGATAATTAACTGAGTCTCCCAGATAACACTGACCAAAACTTTCGGAAGTGTTGAGACTTTTCAACCCGGGATGTGTGTGTATGTATGTGTGTTTTCATTTCTGTGCATAAACAGTAGAAGCAAGGGTGCTTTACAACAGCCTGAACATGACCTCATGTAGGTGACAGTGTATTCCCAACATGGCTAAGCAAAGATGTGCGGTCATTGACTAATTGGAGTGGTCAAGGAGTACTTCTTAAGGAAGTGATGGTGAACGTCAAAGACTGAAGGATGAGTCTGAGTTAGCAAGGTGAAGGGGTGAGGCGGAAGAGAGAATTTCCTGAATGTCGACAAAGAATCTTGTTTTGCAGTAGCCTACCCCATGTCATGATTTGGACAACGTGGTCACTATACCATTAACTATAATAGACAAAATACACAAATGGTGTCCTAGCCATATAGATTTTCTTTTTCTTTTTTTTTAAATTTATTATTTTTTTTAAATTTACATCCAAATTAGTTAGCATATAGTGCAACAATGATTTCAGGAGTAGATTCCTTAGTGCCCCTGACCCATTTAGCCCATCCGCCCTCCCACCAGCCCTCCAGTAACCCTCTGTTTGTTCTCCATATTTATGAGTCTCTTATGCTTTGTCCCCCTCCCTGCTTTTATATTATTTTTGTTTCCCTTCCCTTATGTTCATCTGGTTTGTCTCTTAAAGTCCTCATATGAGGGAAGTCATATGATTTTTGTCTTTCTCTGACTGACTAATTTCACTTAGCGTAATACCCTCCAGTTCCATCCACGTAGTTGCAAATGGCAAGATTTCATTCTTTTTGATTGCCGAGTAATACTCTATTGTATATATATACCACGTGTTATTTATTCATTCATCCATCAATGGCCATTTGGGCTCTTTCCATGCTTTGGCTATTGTTGATAGTGCTGCTATAAACATGGAAGTGCATGTGTCCCTTCAAAACAGCATACCTGTATCCTTTGGATAAATACCTAGTAGTGCAATTGCTGGGTCGTAGGGTAGTTCTATTTTTAGTTTTCTGAGGAACCTCCATACTGTTTTCCAGAGTGGCTGCACCGGCTTGCATTCCCACGGATTTTCTTTTTCTAAAGAGCAAGACAAAGATAATCTATCTATACTTCTTCCTTCATATGGCACACTAAGCCCTTTTCAGTCTTCTCCTGACCCATCCCTAGTGGGCCTTGAGTTCTAGCCTTTATAACTCCCAGATCACATCATTCCCTTTTGGACCTCTGTACCCTTGAACAGTCTTTTCTTCTGTTTCTGGATTGTCCTCCACTGTTGGGATTTGTCTGTAAAGCTCTTGATTTTTCTGCTAAGACCTGCCTTAAAAATCACCTCCTCTGGGAGGCCCTCCATGATCGAGTTAAGGGCATCTTTATAGCATTATAGTGCCTTATATCTGTCTCTATTTGGAACATATGTCAATATCATGCATATTTGAATATAAGTTGCCCCTTCTGGCCTGTGAGTATGTTCGATTCTTTTTTTGGATGCTCAGTGCCTAGCATCGTGTTGGGCATAATGTAGGTGCTTAATAAATGTTTGTTGAGCCAATGAATAAATTGCAGTATACATATGCATATTCCATAACTACAGTGTGTATGTATAAACACTCATGGATTAGCAATAAACTGAAGCTCAGAGAGTAGAACATTTGGACTTTCTGTTTTGTTGGGTAATTGAAAAAACACACAAACATTTAATCACTTAGCTCCAAGTAGTATAACTATTTTTTTTTTTTTTTTACGGGCAAAATGCAGGTGTCTCTCTTTAAAAATAATTTCCTTAAATGTGATAAGATTTATTATTTTTTTGGCTCATATCTGTTAGGTTATTATAGTGTTTTAAAATATCTGGCTTAGATCACTTGAAATTCTGAAATTATACTTTAAGCAGCTATTAGCATAATGATATTATCTATTAATAGAGATTCCTACAGGAGTAAAGGTACCTGCAATTTACATGAAATCAGAAAACTTGGTGTGATTGGTAGCATCACAACAAACCCAGCATGACTATTGTAATGACTACATTTCCCATCACTGTAATTATCTCCTAAAACTTTTATTGGGAACATTGATTGCCATTTGCTCACTCATTCGCTTTGAGAAAGTGGAATGGTGAACAAGTGCCAGGAGCGAAACTGTAGCCGTACAGGTCCTCTGCAAAGTACCCACTAGAGGACTACAGAAGGGTTTGCCATTGGCCGGGAGAGCTGTGTGACCGGTCCGTGTTCAAAATAATGACGGATTCCACATTTCTTTCAATTACCAAGAATTCCAGTGAAGAAGATGAATGAGACATGGCGATTTTCTAAGAGAAACTATGAAATGATAGTTTATAGTTGAAGAATATTTGGCAAAAATGTCTTGTGTTCCCTTCCCTGGCATGGTGCATCCTAAAGGTTCCCCTATTTGAAGGAAGGTAGGGATCCACCTTCTTCGTTCTCTCTCTAGGTTTCTTTTTAGATTATGTTTTAAAGTACTAAAAAATTAATAAAAAACATTTAATGGAAGTATAGTTAGTGATTCTTGAGTCTGTCCACCTGTCCCGGTCTTCTGTGCCTGGTCGGTAAGCCAGGCGACCGTCGGCCCTCCCCCAGACCAATGCAGCTGCTTGGAACTGCCCCTCCCACTTCTAACTGTGCCCAGCTCTCCAGGGTACTCTCTCCACTGCGGCCAAAGTGCTCCTTCTAAGTAGCAGATCTGATCATGTCACTCCCTTGCTTAAAGTACCTCTCTGACCCCCCAAATCTTTATCATGGCTTATAAGGCCTCCATGATCTGATCCATCGGTAGCCCTGCAGCCCTACACCTCAGCACGTCCCCGTGGAATTCACACACTCCAGGCACAAGGGACCACCGGGGCTCCTACTGGGCTCTCGCTCCTGACCATGGCCTCCCTCTCCTGTCCCTCCTCAGGCCAACTTCTCATCACCAGGATAGACGGTCCCCTCTGCGCTCCAACGGCATCCTTATCACGCTGTCCCGAGGCTGCCTTTTGACTGGTCTGTTTCTGCCACTGCTCTGTAAATTCGATGAGAGCAAGACTGGGTCTGTCTGGTTTGTCTTGTATCCTCAGCACTGAACACGGAGAGATGGCAGCCAGGCACGGCTAAGAGAGGGAGCCACTCTGTTTCCCAATCTTGCTGGTTGTTGCCTTTAACTCAGGTCGAAGACAAAGCGAGCGTTGAGCCCCGGTATCTACTTCTAAGTATTGCTTCACACTTGGCCTTATGCAAGTGGATTTTCCTTCTGGAAGATGGCTCAGAGAACAGAATGAAAAATAAGGGTGTGGTTCTAATCAGGTTGTTGTGAGGACAGAAAATGTAAACGTGGGTGATCAGGTTCAGTCTGTTTCTCCCAGATCCCGCAGGAAGCATCACAGGCCGGCAGAGCGGAATTGGAGCGTGTGCGCGTGCGTGTGTGGTGTGTGCGCGCGCAGACCTGGCTGCATTGTGTGGCCGCGCCCGACGCTAGGTTAGCTTTGTTGGAAACTAATGCCTGTGAGTTCTTCAGATAAAGCAGTTGCTGATCTCTGCTTTCTTTGCCAGAGAATGACCTATGCGTGTTAAATGGTGTGTGTTAGAAAGAGAAAAGCTGCAAATCCTAGAAGGTTACCCTGAGATGCCTGATCTACTGTAGCCCAGATTTTATGACTCGAAAGGTTATTTAGTCTCATGGAACATGGCTATATATGTGTGTACATGTTGATTGGCATTGGACCAAACCAATTTAGAAGAATGTAGCTTCTATCAAGAAATGAGATTGCAGAATATAAGAAAAGGTAACCGGGACAAACAGTGGTGGGTAGGTTGTAGAGATCTCCATTTCTTGGCACATATTAAAATTATTTTGCGTATCACGTCTTTTTTTTCCCTTAAAAAAATGTTTTTTCTTAAAGTCTCCCCAAGAGCTCTCATTGAGGCTTCTTTGGAGGTGAGCTATACAAACTGCTGACTCTCTTCTTTCTGTTACAGACTAACAGATCATCGTGGAGATGTTTTCCTGCCATTGCTTAACCCTGCGCAGACACCTTGGGCCCCATGGCTCCCTTTGTGTAACGGATGGCACAAATTGGGTAATACATTTGAACAAGTCTGGCTGATTCCTGCCAGGATGCAGACAGAATAAGCAGCAAAGGAAGTCTACAAAATACCTGTTTCACTTCCTCTCTCCCTTCTCCGGCCCTTCCTTCCTTCCTGGGTCCACATAGTCTAATGCAGAGGCTTAGCAAGCACCAGGCATGCTGGCTTACTGATAAATCGCAAAGCAAATAGATGTTTCATTTGCATTTTTTCTTGGAAAACAGTCAGGTGGTACGAGCCTGCCTGGGGTTGCTGGCAAGAACGTCAGTGATTGTTTAGCCACCCAAACAATTTCTTCTTTCTCTAGTTTTCTGTTGGGCGCTTTAAGTTGTATCTTGCTCCTTTAAGCAAAATAGCTGACTTGACTTGTCTCTGACTTCTGGGAATAATTGAATTCTTATGGCAGGGGCTGAGTAACCGGAGAGCAGCAAATGAAAATTTCACTCTACAACATACCCACACTCTTCAACACGCAGACGTGTGGGCTCGTCCACGGCGATCTCTGTGGTTCGGAGAGACATTTGGGGGAATATCTGTGTACTATTTGCCTTTCTAATTTTCCAACCAATCTTAGGGAGGGGTGGTCAATGCTATAAAGCTCAACAGGGGGGTTGAAAGATAAACTTTGCATGATCGAGGAGCGTGTGGAGTTTTAGAAGTTGAGGAGCACAGTGATGAAGAGAGGTGGGTCATTTAGTGATTTATCCAACCTGCACTTTTGTGGAAAAACTGTGCCTTGGTAGAGAAGGAATCAGAAAGGCGAAGAAACTAACGTGAACTGGATGCTCAGTTATGCTCAATAATTAATTTGAGTGAATTAGCATATTTAATCCTTGCAACAAAGCTGTTGTCCCACCTATTTTACAGATGAAGGTAAGGATTAGAGAGATCAAGTTTACTTGTCAAGTACACCCATCCAGTAAGAGACAGAATTAGTGCCTGAACCCAGATTTCTCTGATGCCCAATATAGCTGCAATTCTATCACTTTAAATTATCGGGATGGGGGGGGACCTCCAATGTATACCACTGTGGCCCATGGGGTCCCTAGTCCACCTTATCACAGCAGTGTCTTTCTCTTGCTGCCTTGCCTGTCTGTCTCTGCTGCTCTTAAAGCCTCATCGGTGCTGGATAGTTCTGGGGAATTCTCTGAGCACCACAGGCCATCCTTACCTTTCGAGGTGTGTTTGGCTTTAGCGTGTATCCTTTACACAGAATTAGGAAGGAGCACTTAAAAAAAAAAGATTATTTGTTTATTTTTATTTTTAGATCTATTTGTAAAGTTTTATTTATTTATTTTGAGAGAGACAGAGCCAGCCTGAGTGGGGCAGGGGCAGAGAAAGAGGGAGAGAAAGAGAGAGAGAGAGAGAGAGAGAGAGAGAGAATCCCAAGCTGGCTCTGCACTGTCAGCACAGAGCCTGACATGGAGCTCGGACCCAGGAACCATGAGATCATGACCTGAGCTGAAATCAAGAGTCAGTCGCTTAGCTGACTGAGCCACGCAGGGAAACCTGCTGGATGATTTCTTGAGCTCACCCATTACTTTTCTAACCATTTAGAATTAGTTTGGGTATCTACACTGAGTCATCAGTCAACATGCATTTTTGAAGGCCTTTCAGAGTAAACCGTAGTCGTTATCTGCCTGGGAGATACAGGAAGACTCTCACTCCAGTTAAGATTCACGAACAGCCTAACAATCTAGTTGGGGAGATAGACAAGATACATATCTATCTCTCTGTCTCTTTTGATCTCTATCCCTATGTCTGCATATATGTCATTGACTATAAAATTAAAGCAGTGAGAACATTTCTCAGGGCTTCAAACACCTGCTAATCAAGAAAATGAGTAAATATAACCAGGAGGCTTGGAAAAGACTTGAAATTGAGCATATTCTTTTTACAACCTGATAATGCCTGCTTATTAGCTTTTCATGAGGACCAAAAAGGGTTATTCTCTTAAAAAACACACACACACACACACACACAAAAAACAAAAAAACTCCTCTTTTGTACAACAGTCGCCTGAATAGTCAGGAGTTGGCAAGGTCTTTTCTGATGTTTATTGGAGCAGCTGTGGAAATAATTTTGTACCTTGGATTCTGTGATTTATTTCCATTATGAATAAATTTGGAATTTATTTTAAGGCTTTCAAAAACTGGGAGTGCTGTGGTCTCAGAATTATTTTTTATTAAACATTGTCTCCCTGGCTGCATTTCAGGTGCTGGCTGAATTCTGCACCGTGGGCTGTGTTAGCATCAGAAATGCCTTTGAATGATAATAATTATAATAATTACATATATAAAAAGGATGGAATTGGGTTTCAGTTCTATTCGGCTGAACTTGATATTTGACTCTACTGACTCAGTTTTGGCATCTTTAAAATGAAGATAATTGATAACTACCTTGTTATCTCTGAGGAGTGGGCATGATCATGCTTGAAAAGAGACTCGAACCCTTGAATAAATGTGCCCTGAATGCAAATTGTTACTTATTTAAATCAATGTGTTTTACAGGTTGACATCTTGGACAGGAAGGAAATCGTCCCTATACTTGAATTCAAGACTGACTTCCAAATGAGAATGAAATCAACATAGTAGACAAGGAGTCTGACTCTCTTTGCCACCTTGCTGCCACTGGGAACTAGAACTGCTGTCTTTCTCACAGAATCTTATTCTCGAAAGACAAGTCACACTTTTTACTCTCGGGGCAGAGCCATGTATCCCAGCCTCTTCCTTTTTTCCTTTGCCCTCTCGCCTTTATTCAAGCTCATTGATTCTTTGTTTCAGTGGGAGCTTCCAAGAGAAATGGAGTAAATCATTCAGCAAGGGGAAGACATCAGCCATCTAGAATCCTCAACATTAATTTAGAATTCACTTTTATATGGTTTAAACCATGAATAAACAATAGACAAGGGATGGGAGGCTGAGGGAAGGAGAAAAGTGGATCATCTAGTGAGGCTCGTGGAAACAAATGAATCTACTGTGTCCGCACTGACTCAGTAAAACTCGTTTCTGGTCTCCAGGAGCTTAGAGTCCAGTTGGGGAGAAAAGACATACTCATCATTTATGAGACACGGTGAGAAAGTTTATGGCTGCCACCAAAGCGTCACTTCTGATCCATCTACAGACTATGGAGCCCCCTTTCTTGACTCCCGAGGGACCCGGAAATCTATACACAGTCTCTCTAACGGTCTAGGAGAGTATGCTGGTGGCAGAAGCACCCCTTGACTGGGCGAGGGGAGCCAGAATTGGGCTTATCTCCTATGGATGCTATGTCCAGCAGCATGAGTCACTGTAGTGGATGGACCCTCTTCCCGTTCAATCTGCAGCCACTTCTGGTATCACAAATGGGTTCTCCAGTGCTTGGATATGATGGGTCCAGATTCTTTGTTTAAGAGTCCTGATCTCTTTCCTTCTCTGCTCTCCCCACAGTTTCCTTCCCAGGGTCTGGAAATGTCTTCTCACACTCCTTTAAAACACGGTTTATGACATCCATGTTCCTGGAAGAATGGGGAGCCATCTTCCTATTCTCCTAAGTGTGCCTACTTTGTTGATGGTTACTCTCGTAAGGACTACCACGATGACATTCTGTCATATGTTTTGTCAAAGGGCAGAAAAACAAACAGAGAAAAGAAAACATAAAAATGGCCAATTAGCAAGTAAGCCAGGAAATATGTGCTGAGCAGCATATGACAAACGTTTTCATGTACTTTATTCTATTTCGTTTTCATGATAAAGCCCCCAGAGTAGTTGTTATTCTTCCTACTTTATTGAGCAGAAGCCTTAGGGTCACAGGAGTTAAACCACTTGCTCAAAGCTGTATACATAATAGAGCCCATAATGCATATATTTTCTGTTGCCCCAGACACTGTTCCTTCTACTGTACCATGGCTGCTTGTAGGTCAAAAGAGGAAGAACTTCCTGTGGGTTAGAATGTCCTAGGGGTAGGTTTATGAGGAGGAGGTATTTGAACTGGCTCTCGACTGAATTATAGGCTCTGGCTAGACAGTGGAAGAAGGCAAGGCTATTCCTGGACTTGGAAGGATTAGGATGACTAAAACCACAGGTTGAAAAAAGTGGAAGGTGTATTTGGAAGACTGTGTGTAGACTGTTTTGGCTGGAGAGGAGGGCTCATTCATATAATGAAATGGCACCCAGCCAAAGAGACAGGAACAATGAAGACTGCTTTGCCATTGTTGTGATTCAGGAGTTTCAGGCACCTCTGTTAAATGAGGATAAACAGGGCTGACCTTCCCTCACAGGCAGTCTGGGATTCTGAATCATCGGTGACTGGGAAGTGGCATGCTCCATTATCTGAGGCATGATATTATATCCACCAGCTATTTTGTGCAGTTGAATTTTTGTTCCATTGAAATGATTCTCTCAGTGTGAGCTCAATAGCGACGGGCATGATGGTGGTTTTTCTATGTTGCCAGAAACTAGGTCTGAATTTCTTCCAGCGCCTCCTGCTCTAAAGCACCTCTTATGATTAATTAACCTTTTGTGGAGTAACTAGGACATCTGTGTGGGATGAGATGTACTTTGGTCAGACTTCAGTTTTCAGTTGTTCGGCAAGAGGATAATTAATTATAAGAGCTGAATCTGAACAGAAGACTTTGGAGGAAATCCAAATGAAGCAAAACATCTAATTATCAATGAACAGGAAGTATTTTTTTTTATTGTTGTTGTTGTAGAAGTGAAGAAAATACTTAATATAAATAAAAGGTAGTAACAACTTAAGATGCTTGCTTGGAGTGTACACGTAATACGATAAATATTTGTTTTTTGGAGATAAAATACGATGAACTCACCATAACCAGACAAATACGAAACAGGGGCCAAGTTAAGTGTCTACAATAATATGTATTCCCCTTAGAGAGAATTGTGTTGGCTTTAACAAGGGTATATCTAGAATCACCTGGCTATCATTACTACTGGCAAATAACGGTAAACACCTCTTGTCTACAGAAGAGGGTTAGATTAAGATGCAAAGTAAGAGATAAGATGTGAGAAGCTAAAAACAGTGTAAAATCAATTTCTGTAACAGAAATGGCTGCTGTGATAGAGATGGTTTTTCCAAAGCTTAACTCTCTGAGGCGAATCACCTGCCGTAGTTAGCCCACATCTACGTGACACAATCTCCTACAAAACCCACAATCCTGGCAGAGCCAGAGATTCTAGCTGGACTTAACTGAACTGTGAAGATGGGTATTGTGGTGGACAATGAGAGAAATTTCCACTCTCAAATGAAATGATCCTCGGGGTTGGTTGTTGCCCACACTCACCAGTAACTTCTATACAAGTACTGCCTGGTTGTGTCCTTCAGTGAGGGAATAGGATTCTAGTCGTATTTGTAAGTATCACGAGGCTTCCATTCTATGAAGATGCTGTGTCCTTTCTTACTTATTTCTCCTGTTGCTATGAAATAATTTTCATTCCCATTTTCTTTCTACCTGTGGCTTCGGCTGCCTCACGTGAGCACTTGGTGCCCATGCTTTGTGCATCTCTCAGTTTCTACAGCTTCCTATTGTATGTTGTTGTTGGGAGACAATCTTCCACGGTGTCTTGCATTTCTGCATTCTGCTGTTCAGTACAGTATTGTCTCTGTCAGGGACAAAGGTAGGGCAGGTTTATCAGTAACCCAATGTAAAAGATTTAAGTTTCCTAAGTCTGATGTTCCTCAACTATGATCAAATCTACTGCATCACATGGCTGCTCTGTGTCACCCTTTTGGGACTCAGAGGGGTGCCGGGGACAAGGAAGGGGGACCAGGGCAAACACGAAGCTCCTGCTGTGTGCTGTGCTGTGAGTAGTAAGTCATTTGTCTCCGACTCAGGTGTCTTGTGTCTTCTGCCACATCCATGAAGGTACGCCAGGCTAAATTGTTAGATTGCAAGGAAGGTGGTATTTCTATATACTTCCTGACATATGGGTCTTACAACCAAACTCCCTCTGAGGATCTGACTGGGTCAGTTGGTCACCCTCCAGTATGGAGGATGCCTGTCGCACTGAGCTGTTGTGCATATACAACATCTATCTTCTAGGATAGTCGATAGATTGCAGCTTTTGGATCAGGAACTCTTTTTTGAACTGGCCATCTGTGGCCAACTTTTCAAGGTCACTTTGTTCAAATATTGAGGACTGTGAAGGAGGGTACAGGATGTCATTAAGAGGGGCCATGAGCTTGGCAAACCCTTGAAAGTTCTCAGAAGTGGACATTATAAGTTTTGCCTTTCACAGACTGTCCAGGGAAATGTTACTGAGAAATAGTTAATTCACCTCAACTCTCTGGAATATTCTGAGATTTTTGTGAATGAATATGGGTGTATGCCTTATCTGCAACTTACCAGCTCTCTGCCTGAAGAGGAAGGAAATATTTGGTAAATTTTGTGCTCCTAACACTGGCTACTGGAGATGAACGCTCAGGTTCACCTTAGAGGTTCTCTCTTAGCGTGTATTCCACTATTGGGAGAGCAGACGTGTGGTTGGCTGGGATTCCCTCCACTGTCAGGTTCAGGCATGAACCCTCATTGGCCCAAATCAATCAGGCTTTTGTCTGTTGATGCAGAGGAGGGCCTATGACTTTAAAGCATAGCTTTCATTCTGTCACTGTATTAGTCAGTGTTCTTCAGAGAAACATAACCAATAAGAGATATATATATATCTGTATATATATATGGCAATGTTACTATAAAACATAGCGCCTGGGTGGCTCAGTCTATTAAGCATCTGACTCTTGATTTCCGCTCAGGTCATGATCCCAGGATCACGGGACTGAGCCCCATGTCGGACTCTGCCCTGAGTGTGGAGCCTGCTTAAGATTCCCGCCCCCCCTTCCCCTCTCCTGCTCATGCTCTTTTCCTCATAATAAAAAAAGTTAAAAATTACCCGCCCCACATATAATATATAGAATATATACTTATACATGCAAAATCTCAGCATAATTAATTAATTAATTAATTGGAATCGGCTCATGAGATTTTTGGAGGCTGAGGAGTCCCACGGTCTGCTGTCTCTAAGCTTGAGACCCAGAAAAGCTGGTGGTATGATTTGGAATACACCGAGATGTATTCTCTGCCAAATGCCCGAGAACCAGAGGGGCCAGTGGTATCCAAGGGCAGGGGAGATGAGATTAAATGTCCCAGTTCAAACAGGGAAGCAGACAAAGAGAGTTAAATTCCTCCTTCCTTTGCCTATTACTCTATTAAGGCCCTCAGTGGATTGGCTGATGCCCACACACTCCTTTACTGAGTCCTGTGATTCTACAAAAACTAAATCTTAGTGAGGGACACCTTCACAGACACACTCAGGAATAATGTTTTATCCGGGCAGCCTGTGGCCAGTTAGGTTGACACATAATATTAACCATCACGGTCACCAAGCTTGAAAATAAAGCTGACACTTGGAGGAAGGGAAGAAGAGTTGAAAGTCTGGCCAAAGTCGGAGTCAGAGCCCTGGTCAAACCATCCCCAGAGCCTATGTAACTTCTGGCCTTTTCTATTATGTGAGCCAACAAATTAACTTTATTGTTAATGGCAGTTTGAATTGGGCTTTCTGTTACTTACAAACAAAAACATCCTAAGTGATTCACTTACTGGTTTTCATAACATGTGAGGTCACTCAAGGGTTAATGCTCTGAGATTATATGGGTAATGCAGGCATCTTTCTTACTTTCTTCTTTCTTTTTTTAAATGTCAAGGGGCAGAGAGAGAGGGAGACAGAGGATCGAAGTGGGCTTTTTGCTGACAGCAGAGACCCCCATGCAGGGCTCAGACTCACAAACCATGAGATCGTGACCTGAACTGAAGTCAGATGCTTAACCAACTGAGCCATCCAGGAGCCCTAGACATCCTTCTGAAGTTGGGATGGTGCATGTTAATTCCGGACACATCAGATGCAAGTCTCATAGGTGTAATTCACTGGTCTTTTCCCAGTGCCTGATGTACGGCACACGCTCACAAACATTTGTGGAAGGGATCCATGAACACTACTGATGGTTCCCCAGAACTTATTAATTATTTCCTGACACTTGTCACACCTCCTTGGTTGCTTTGATTGGGCTTTTGCTGCAGGATTTGGAGGATGAGTTTGGTTACTAAAGAGTTAAATAAAAAGATTTAAAAAAAAAATCACACTGTTTCCGTGGACAATGGCGACCGATGTCATCTTGGACTCCACATCCTTTAGGGATGGGTTTCCACATTGGTGATTCAGCAGGCCAGGCCATACTAGTTAATCAGAAGTTATAATTTTGGTTTGTACTGTTCTGAGGTCCATTATAATCTACAGTTTACAGCTTGTGGTAAAAAGGACGGACTAACTTGTTTTGCTGCAGTACAGTGTTATTTTCTTCAGAAAATGATCAGACCTAGAGCTGTGCCTTAGATCCCAGCACTGCCTCTTTGCATGCAAAAGAATACCCCCCTTTCTAACTGAAAACTGCCAGAGTAAAAACAAAACAAAACAAAAAAATCAAGACAGAGATGGTCTTACCTTATGTACATCTGCTGTAAGTCCAGGTACCAACAAGGATCACACCCAAAGTGGGAGAATCATACGGCCTTACTAACTATGGTTGAACCATGTTAAAGTCATGAAGAACCCTGATGGGACCTCAGGTTAATATTCCCAGCTTGCCAAGCCGCATGTTTGCTGATATCAGGATTTTCTAGTGGATGTGGAAAACAGTTGAAATCAGAGTATCTGGGTCAGCATAATTTAATGTGCTCTGACAAAAACCTAACCTGAACAGCCTTCTCTAATGTTCAGAGTGTTCTCTTCCTCTCTTCAAATGATTTGTCACACCCAAAGAATGGGAGAACTTCTTGGAATGTGTTCCTGACTATGGACAGCACGTCCACAATGCAACAAGTAGACAGCAGGGTAATTGCGTGATGGCCAACACTTCTGGGAATAAGGCAGGAGGTGCATCATTTATGCCACTAAACCCACCCACACACCCTGCAATATCTTCCTGGAATCGCAAAGGGAGTTCGAAAAGAAACCCAGACCTTATAGGTAGACCTAAATCCAAGGCCATGTGGCACTGGGGAGAGCAAAGTGGCTGCTGGAGTTTCACTTACAAAGGACTTCTTGTCCTGGTCAAACTTGAAAATTCAAAGAAATCCTTTTGTCAGCTAAATTCACAGTTTCTCTGATAGGGTTGCACTTCGGCCTTCATTGTTTCATTAATGTAGCTTTAGGCACACTTATTTTCTGAAAGTCCAAGCTACCTCCATTTATTTCCTTTAGTATTTAGAAGGCTAAAACACCATCATACCATTGCCACTTTCCCTAAGCATCTTGACAGGTTTAGATTGCCAACTGACTTTTCCTTTTGGATCAGCAAAAAAAAAAAAAAAAAAAAAAAAAAAAAAAAATCCCTGCTAACCATTTCCCCATGGTATCCCTCCCAGCAGTAAAATTCTCAGCAAGGCTACTTAACAATTTCTTATGTGCTCGTTTTTTTTCCATAATGAGACTGCCAACAGATGCCCATATAATGGAAGTCTCCATTGGCTCCCGTGAATCCGAGTTTTGTAGCCGAGCTTTTTGTGAATCTGCATCAGCAAAGCATTTTCAAGATCCTCTGTCTCCCCGGATGGTCTGCTTCTCCTCTTGTCGCTCTCCAAATTCTCTTCACTTTGCTTCTACCTGCATGCGTGTGCGTTTCCGTACTGGAGTATAGCCTCTTACTCTTATTCTAGCATTTGATTATACTTACTCTGTTCTGTTATTCTCGTCTCTAGTGTTTTGTTTTTTTTTTTTTTCTTCTAAGCATGGATTTATTTCATCCAGCTGATTCCAAGAATAGGAACCATATCTTCTAATTCTTTGTATGCCTCTAAATACCACTCACCACGTTGACTATGCCTAATAAAGATGCTTCCCTGGTAACATCAGTTTCCTGGTCTTGGCCTCAATTGCAGTGGTTTGCTTTACTTTAAAAACACCCCTCCAGGGGCGCCTGGGTGGCGCAGTCGGTTAAGCGTCCGACTTCAGCCAGGTCACGATCTCGCGGTCCGTGAGTTCGAGCCCCGCGTCAGGCTCCGGGCTGATGGCTCGGAGCCTGGAGCCTGTTTCCGATTCTGTGTGTCCCTCTCTTTCTGCTCCTCCCCCGTTCATGCTCTGTCTCTCTCTGTCCCAAAAATAAATAAAAAACGTTGAAAAAAAAAAAATAAAAAAAAAAAATAAAAACACCCCTCCAATTTATTTTTAATATTTAATATTTGAACTGTTTATAAGCCGTTTTTTAGGCCTCTCTTTATAAGTCCATTTTGCCCAGTTGCAGGTCTATCGAAACTGGATTTGACTGGAAAGGAATCTTAGATGCGTGGACTGTAACTGGATATCTTCCTCATATTTAACTCAGCATCTAGTTTGTGGTTTTCTAGTTACTACTTTTAATTGGTTTATTAAGTGTGCTAAACTTGGTAGGGGTTAACCAAGAGACCGTATTTATTTTCCTGCCATGACTGTCCTTAATTGTACTTAGATTTTCCTTCTTGGCCTCCTTGGTGAGGCTGATCTCACAGCTTTGCAGTCAAAGTGTTAACAAATAGCACAGCCCAATCTAATATAAAAATTTCAATCTCGGGGCGTCCGGGTGGCTCAGTCTGGTGGGCGTCCGACTTCGGCCCAGGTCATGATCTTGCGGTCTGTGAGTTCGAGCCCCGCGTCGGGCTCTGTGCTGACAGCTCAGAGCCTGGAGCCTGTTTCAGATTCTGTGTCTCCCTCTCTCTCTGACCTTCCCCCATTCATGCTCTGTCTTTCTCTGTCTCAAAAATGAATAAACGTCAAAAAAAATTTTTTTTAAATTTCAATCTCTCATCTAGTCACAGCTTCTTCCCCAGCACTGCCTGCCAGTCCCCCCCATCCCCCATTGCTCAGAGAAGACATGATCCCTCAGTGCAGTAGATGGGCAGGGAGGCATGGCTGGGTCTCCCTCTTGTTGTCTACTGTGCTCCTTCACTCCCCGTCTCCACTCAGAACACTGCTGCTTTGGACTCTTACAGAGTTGGGGTGCTGAGTAGGGAGGAGAAGTAGACAGTGACCGTTTCCAACTTGACTACTGCTGGCATAATCGGTGCCATTGTTCTCAGTGTGGCAGATGACCCAACACTGGGTTTCACTCAGGAATGTTTGTGGGATCTTTGTCCTGCATGGGGAAATGTGTTCTTTGGCTGACCTCTTATGACATCCCCTCCGTTCTTTGCTCTGGTTCTATACCCCACTGCGCTTTCTTTTGTTGGGGTCCCGATGCCCTGTAGGCAGAGTCCTGTCAAGATGGTGCCAGCCTGGCTCCCCTCTGTGGTATTCACATGGACTATCTTTATTCTTCTGCTGGCTGATGGAAGTGCGGCCTGCTCCTCGGTTTGCTTATACTCCAGGGATAGTCGCGATCTTGGAGGACACTTTAGGTTCTCCCAACAACGCTTTTTTGCCCCATTCTTTAAGATCATTCTGCCAAGGACTAAGATGCCTGCCTTCTGTATGCAAGTGGTGGTGGCAAAGCCCCTTCTAGTTAGCAGGGTGTTTTGTGTGGCAGAGGGTGGGCAGAGAGTCAAAGGACCCCCAATTCTTTCTCCATGGGACAAGGACGGGACAATCCACTCCCACACATTTCTCCAGAGGATTTCTGGAGGTCTTATGTTTCTCTAATGAAAAATAAAGCACGGGTGCACATTCTTTCAGTGTTTATTCCAGATTCTTCTAGATGGTTCTTATATGAAAAGCAAGGCATTTTGAAAGCCCAGATGTTTGTTGTCTTAGCATAATATCACACATATTATTACCTAATTCAAAGCATATGATTAAGGAAACAGGAATTAGATAGATGAAAAATAGAGTCTAAATTTGTTGAGTGAGATTTGAATGCAGTATTCTTTTTGTAGATTCCTCTTTCAGTTGAGCAGTTATTTTCATTGAAATATTATTTGGTTGAGGAAACCTTCTATATAGTGAAACATATGGGCAGCGATTCTTGGCTTTAGAGCTTCCAGTTTCTGACAGGGTTTCAAGATGTCTTAATGCTGAGACTAGGTCTGCAGCTTTGGCACCTTGGACAAGGCATTTTTACAGAGCTAAGTTGTTTTATTTTTAAATTTGAGAAGATTTTACTCAGTAAGTGTTAAAATCCTTCAGGCCTCTAATAATTTGTAACATTTGCATAATGTACACTCATATTGGTAAGAATTGAAAAAGACCAGCTTATGGGGCACCTGGGTGGCTCAGTCGGTTGAGCGTCCGACTTCGGCTCAGGTCATGATCTCACCGTTCTGGAGTTCGAGCCTCGCATCGGGCTCTGTGCTGACAGCTCAGAGCCTGGAGCCTGTTTCAGATTCTGTGTCTCCCTCTCTCTCTGCCCCTCCCCTGCTCATGCTCTGTCTGTCTCTCTCTCTCTCTCTCTGTCTCTCTCTCTCAAAAATAAATACACATTTAAAAAAAGAAAGAAAGAAAAAGAGCAGCTTAAAAAATGTAACTGCTTTGAAAAAAAAATCTGATTGAACATTTGCATTAACAATAGTGCTGCTCATCAGGATTTCATCATTCAACTTATAATTCATACAGCCTTTAATTTTATTATTTAACTTTGCTACACTTTCAATAATGGAAAGTTTAATAATCAGTGTCTTTAATTCAACACTTGTTCTAGTTCTGGCATTTTCCCTTTACTGGTTGCAAAACAAGTTACTAAGGGTTTCCTTTAGACTATATGCTATAAATAAATAAGTGCCTGGTTTTTAAATTTTTTATAACTACTAAATAGGACATTTAGTTTTCTCATCTGGACAGTGGATATAATAACACAGCCAAAAAAAAAAATCCCCACGTCCCCCACAAACATGTTCCTCAAGCTATCTGAACAGAGGATGTGACCAAGCCACAAGCAAGGGGTCCGTCCCCTATGATTCTTCCTTCCCTCACTCTCGACATCTAATCAGCTAGAAAATCCTTGGCTCAACCTCCAAAGTGAATCTCAAGTTCATCCATTCTTCTCCACCTCTGCTGTTACCACCAATTTTGTTAATTCTTGCCTGCAGTAAGGTAGAGACCTCTCTGTTTTCTCAGTTTCTCTTGCCCTTAGACTCCACACAGCAGCCACAATGGTCTCTAAATACATAAACCAGGTCACCTTCATCCTCTCTCTCAAACCTTTCAGTAGCATTTGTTTGGAGTTAGAGTAAAATCCAAGCTCCTTATCGTGGTATATAGTTAAAGTGATTCTAGCTGTCGTGATAAATGGAACTCGAAATTTCAGTGGCTTAACGTACGAAAATTCGCTCCTGGTTGAAGCAACAGTCAGCGCAGTTGATCCTGGTTTAGAGCAATTTGCCTCCACAGGATGATTCGGGGACCTAGCTTCTATCTCGTGGTCCTGCTGTTCACTAGCTGCCTCAGGGTCTTCTGCATCCAGCAGGCAGATGGAGGCAGTAGTTGGAGAGGGCACACCCACTTCTTAACTGTTGTGGGATTCGTAAGACCACGTTCCAATACTGCTCGCATACCATTGGTGAGAATTGATCACATGGCCCCACCCAGAAGCTAGGAAGGCTGGGAAATGTAGTCTCTGGCAGGGAGACCCTTAAAGGTACAAGTCTGGAGAGGTCAGCATGCATCTTTGGGGAAAGCCAGACATCCTGTCAACACACAGTGTTTATTTTATTATTAAAAAATTTTCTTTAACGTTCACTTATTTTCGAGAGAGAGAGAGAAAGACAGAGAGAGAGAGAGAGAGAGAGCGCAAGGGTGGGGGCAGAGGGAGAGGGGGACAGATGATCTGAAGCAGGCTCTGCGCTGACAGCAGAGAGCCCAATGCGGGGCTCAAACTCACGAACTGAATGGTGAGATCATGACCTTAGCCAAAGTCGGACTTAGCTACCCAGGCGCACCCCCACATAGTGTTTAAACACCCCCACCGGTTGCCTCTAACCGCCCTCCAGCCACCTCTTAAAAGCTTTCTGGGACTAGGTTCCAGCCATGCTGGTCTTCCTCCTCTTCCAATTTCAAGCCCATCCTTGATGAGCCCCCCACGTCCCCCACAAACATGTTCCATCCTTGGAACTCATCCTAGGACTTTTGTGTTCTCTTCTTTCTGGCTGGAAACTTTTATCTCCAGGCCTTTTCCTGGATAGTTCTCTTCAATTCCCAAATCTCAGTTCAAGTACCATCTCCCCAGGAGTCCCCGCCCGCCTACCCAATACAGTACTCTTCCATGTACCAGTTTAAAAAAATTTTTTTTCAATGTTTTTTTATTTATTTTTGGGACAGAGAGAGACAGAGCATGAACGGGGGAGGGGCAGAGAGAGAGGGAGACACAGAATCGGAAACAGGCTCCAGGCTCCGAGCCATCAGCCCAGAGCCTGACGCGGGGCTGGAACTCAGATGGTGACCTGGCTGATGTCGGACGCTTAACCGACTGCGCCACCCAGGCGCCCCTTCCATGTACCAGTTTTAGTTGTCTTCACAGCACGAATCGACTATCTGGAATTATCTATGCTTGTTTACTTAGTTACTCTCCATTTTCCTCCCCACTCATCATCTGTGTCATGTAAACTCCATGCCCGACTATCCCGCTCACTGCTATATGTATTTCCGGCACACAAAACATGACTGGCACATATGAATCAATCAATACACATTTATGGAATGAATGGAGGGAATCTTTTAGTCCTGGCAGTCCAAAATCCATAAAGGAGAGTTGATATGGGAAGGCTGACACCACTCCATAATCACTAGGATTCAGTTGTGCTGATCAATTTTCAACCAGTGAAATCAACCATCTCTGCTATATGAAATCCTCGTTGTATCTTCCTGGAAGAACCTTGTGGAATATATTAATCCAGCAAAAAACCCAAATTTATATCCTATTAGAAATCCAGTTTTTTGCAAGTTTTTAAAGAACTACCAATGTTACTTGGTATTTTTAAAAGTCCTTTTTTGACTAAATGTGAATATGCATTATAAGTGGTACATTTTGTTTGTGAGTAATTTTTATTGCTATTAATAATACTACCGGGGAATACAAATGAAGCCGCATAAAACAATTCTAATGGCTGCTCCACCAGCCAGTTTTAAAGCTGCTAATGGAACCTGAGGCATTCGAGGTTTGTGTGTACTCAGAATTTTAGAATGACTATTTAATTTCTTTCCTGATTATTTCCAGGGTGGAAATTCAAAGCCCTTTTGAATTCTCTTTGATGAAATTACTCATATGAATATAGCGTTTTATGAAGATGTATTTTATTCTACTGAGAAGCAACATAAGAGGGTGGAAAAAATATTTCTTGCAGACACTAAAACCCTGAGTTTGAATTTTTTGGGGTCTGCCATTTACTAGCTATGCGACCTTGCCCAGGTTATTAATTTTCTCTGTGCACCAGTTGCTTAATCTGCAAAAAGAGAATAATAACATCTGCCCCTGCAGGGCTTTTGTGAGGATAGATGTAAATGCTTTGCCTAAAGTCAGCACTTAGTAGGTGCTCAAAGAGTTCTTTTTTTTCTTCCTTTACGGTATATGTTTTTCTTTACTCAATTTAGCCCAAAGTTGTGTAGAAGACAAAGACTGGTGGGGCAACTGTTAAAAAAACAAAACAAAACAAAACAAAACAAAACAATTTCATATGGAATTTTTCACACACACTCAGGGTCAGACTGGAAATGTTGGGGTCACCTCTTTCTCTCTTGATCACATGTTTAGTAGGTTACAAGTGATGTTTGTGTTACTCTGGAATTATCCCTGGAAACCATCCTGGACACTTCATCTCTGACTTTCTCACTAGGATAACTCTCAACTGCTCTCTGCAGCTCGCTTCCCTTTCAACTCTATTCTCCACATTGTGCTGGCTCCATCTTTCTAAAGTGTAGATATAATCATCTTCCTTTTCTTCGTAAGCCTCGGTGATAGTTAATGTTAGGGGTCAACATGACTGGGCTCTGGAGTGCCTGGATACTTGGTTAAACATGATTTCTGGGCTTGTCTGTGAGGGTGTTTCTGGGTGAGATCAGCATGTGAAGAGGTGGACTGAATAAAGAAGACTGTATTCCTAAGTATAAGTGGGCCTCACCCAATCCACTGAGAGCCTAAATAGAACAAAAAGGTGGCAGAAGGGGGAATTCTCTCTCTCTGCCTGACTGGTGAGCTGGCACATTGGTCTCCTGTCCTTGAACTGAGACTTGTACCATAGGTGCTCTAGTTCTCTGGCCTATTACAGGATATGTGTATCCTATTGGGTCTATATCTCTGGAGAATCCTGACAAGTACAGCCTCTGAGCCTCCAGACGCCCGTAGGTTAAAATTCGACCGTGCAATTGCTTAGCACGGTTTAGTTGTAAACAACCTTCCCAGATAATTTTACTTCCTTTCTACCCTCATACACCACACACTGCTGCTACTGTGCTCTCTTTACCATTGTCTGAGTGCTCTGCCTTTCTGCCTTGAAAAGTAGTTTTTTCTTTTTTTAAAAATTTTTTTTTAAGTTTATTTATTTTTGGTACAGAGAGAGACAGAGTATGAAGGGGGGTGGGTCAGAGAGGGAAGGAGACACAGAATCTGAAACAGGCTCCAGGCTCCGAGCTGTCAGCACAGAGCCCGACGCGGGGCTCGAACTCACGGACCGCGAGATCATGACCTGAGCCGAAGTCGGACGCTCAACTGACTGAGCCACCCAGGTGCCCCGAAAAGTAGTTTTTTCGATCTAGGGTATCCTGCCCCCTTTTCTCAGCCTGGTTCACTTCTATTCATCCTTCAGCACCCAGGTCACACATGACTTCTTCAGATCTATAAATCCTGTGACATTGGTGAGAGTCCAATGTCACATTGGTGAGAGTCCAACCAGAGTGACCACTGGTTGAGTAAAGGCTTCTCTAGTGGATTCTAAGGATTGGGGTGTGTGTGTGTGGGGGGGTTCCCTTTTGCTGACAGCCCAGTTAGGACACATAAGCACATAATATTAAAAATATCGGGGTGCCTGTGTGGCTCAGTCTGTTGAGCGTCTGATTCTTGATTTCTGCTCATCAAGCCCCGCATTGGACTCTGTGCTGATCATGGAGGCTGCTTAAGAGTTTCTCTCTCTCTTTCTCTCTCCTTCTGCCCCTCTCCTCTGCTCATGCTCTCTCTCTTTCTAAAATAAAAAAAAAAATACTACTAAATTTATTTTACATGATGTTTCTTAATAAGGCAATTCATATGTTTATAATCTGAAAAAAGAAGTCAAAACAAATTGGTTCAATATTTGTATATTATATATTTATATGTAAAGCACTATACATCTGATATTGGTGTAATATTTTTTTAGCATAATTTATTGTCAAACTGGCTAACATACAGTGTGTAAAGTGTGCTGTTGGTTTTTGGGGATAGATTCCCATGGTTCATCGCTTACATACGACACTAAGTGCTCATCCCAACAGGTGCCCTCAATACCCATCACCCATAATATTGATAGGATATTAAAACATGCTATAAGAAGCCACAGTTTGCAACAAGAGGCCTACAGATTCAGTCAAGAGAGAATAACATAAACCAACTTCAAAGCAACTTCCTCAACAATGAAATTTGATCACAGATACAACATTAAAATCAGATAGTGCTGTGTGTGCTAATTACGGAGTCTATGAAATTCTAGCTTGCAATGAAAAACCCCTAGTGAAAGGGAAGTAAAAGAATATTGCTTAAGTTGATGATACCGCATTTCCTGATAATAACAATATAGCATCTTTTACAAATGAGATCTGCAAACTTTAAATGAAGTAGTTATTCATTGATTTGCAGACAGAGAATGTTGTTCCTCACCGCTTTGGCCAACACGTTAAAAATCAGTCAACAAACGTTTTCAGAGTGCTTTCTGTGCTCTGGACATCGTGCTAGGCATTGTGGAGATCATAAAGACGTTGTTCCTGTCTTCGAGGGGATTTTAGGCTAGTATCTCACTCACCTTAGTGTCATCTCTGGTTCCCTTGCCTGACCTCGCCTTCAAGACAGATCAGCGAACACTGCCTGTATCCCTACCCTTCTGCATTTTGCCACATCAGCACGAGTTCTTCTCCCTTCCGCTCATCAAGTCTCACACTTGGTCTATCCTGACTGCAGACCACCCCGATCTGCATCTGTCCCTCTTCCAAAAGGAGCGTGTTTAACTGGTTAATGTAACCCCCATCCTGCCCCAGGGGTCTCACCACTGTTTATACGAGTTAAGACCCCCGCCCCCCGTGTCTGACTTTGGCTCAGGTCATAATCTCATGGTTTGTGAGGTCGAGCCTCGCATCGGGCTCTGTGCTGACAGCTCAGAGCCTGGAGCCTGCTTCATATTCTGTGTCTCCCTCTCTCTCTGCCCCTCCCCCACTCATGCTCTGTTTCTCTCCCTCTCAAAAATAAATAACTTTAAAAAAAATTAAGAATAAAAAGAGTTAGGACCCCCCATTTACATTTAATTACATCCACTTCCGTTACACTGACTTTCTCTGCACACTCATGTTTCTGTAAAGGAATGGATCTTAATCCCTTTTTTGGATTTTTGCATCTAGAAAGCTTTTGTCTTCTTCTTCTTCTTCTTCTTCTTCTTCTTCTTCTTCTCCTCCTCCTCCTCCTCCTCCTCCAGAAGACTCCTGAAGTCCAGAATAGTCCAGGGAAGGTGCTTGTGTTACAACTTAGTTCTTTTGCCTGAGTTTTTAAAAAAAAATTTTTTTTTAACATTTATTTATTTTTGAGACAGAGAGAGACAGAGCATGAACGGGGAGCGTCAGAGAGAGGGAGACACAGAATCTGAAACAGGCTCCAGGCTCTGAGCTGTCCACACAGAGCTGGACGCGGGGCTTGAACTCACGGACCGCGAGATCATGACCGGAGCCGAAGTCAGCCGCTTAACCGACTGAGCCACCCAGGCGCCCCTTGCCTGAGTTTTTATAAGCCTCTTGTTAGGAGACAAGCAGATTGAAACTAAGAGAAGGTGGATGGAGTGACTTGAAAGACCTAGATGGGGGCGAGGACTGCTGAAGGAAGGAAAGAGAAGCTCACATGAGAGGTGGGAGAGAAGCCCACACTTCCCTGTAAATGCTAGCCCTGAGCAACTAAAATGGCGTCCTGTTCAGGGTCTACTTTCATGAACTCTGCTGCTAGACATTTTTTTCTGGTGAATATTTATTACCCCAATGGTAATCCTTCATTTAACATAATATAAAAATTGTAGAAAAAGAGAGTAATTAGTAATAAATCATCATCTCATCCATTAGCTGTAAATAATGCCACTTTGTCAAAGTCATAATCATCAAGCAGTCAGCTAGAGGTGATTATGTGTACTACCCAACTGGAATCAGTCCAAAAACAAACCACAGCTCCCGTTTATTATCCTAATTATGCCTTAATATGATGCCATCTTTTTCTCCCATAAACTTGATAACAATAAAAGAGTAACAATGAAAATTGACAGGATAAATGAGCAAGAAAGGTAGCCCGGGAAACATCCCAGCTTTCCCACCCACCGATCTCTCTAATTTCTGATGCAGAAAAGACTGTAAGTCTTGAGGAGGATGCAGAACAGAATAGGGGAACTCTTGGAGTATTGGGTGCATGGGATAATTTTTTTGTCCACTAGTCCATTAATCAAATTAGAACACAGGCCGTCCTCACTTTGCACAATACTACGTTAAATGAAATGTTTACATATAGAAACTGTTACTGTTTTACAAGGTTCAGTGGTAAGCAACAATGTTACCATGGAATTGTGCAAAAGAGCGGACATGGTTTTGATATGCACTCAGTTGAATCAGCCTGGGACCATGCAAAGTGACAACTGCCTGTAGTCTGTTTAAAATAACTGCTTCACCCCAAATTTTATTAATGAGATTTATCAGACTGTTTGAGAGCATTTGAGTTGATAGAAAAACTAATGCAAAGGATTTAAATGAGTCTTTATATGACCACCTAGCCTATTATCTCAAATGAAGGACATGAGTTTTCTTGACCCGGTGGATCCATGATAGGAGAATGTTGGAGCAAGTGAACAAAGGGTAGGATGGGGCTCAAAGACCTAGTTTAAAAGATCAGAGATAGGTGGACAAAATAGGTTGAAGGCCAGAGATAGAATGTTGGTAATGGTGATTGATATGGAAAACCCAGCTCATGAAAGTTAGGATATTCCCCAGTACAAGGAGAAGGCCAGTCAAAGATCTGTGTGGGGAAAGGCTGAGGAATTAGTTGCACAGGTGATGTGATATTAGGATTTCTCGCCTGTGTAGATACCACCTTAGAGGACTTTCCCAGCTCAAATGAACCCCTCAACTGGCCCAAATGGCTACAGTGATGGGTCCCACAGTACATTTTTAACAAGGAGACCGTGCTCTCTGGTCACATGGATTGGCCCAAGGGTATGCCCCTAGTGCAGCTGGGACCTGAGTCCTTTCCCTGAGGATTTGGACTTGAGAATGACAGAGGGACAGATTCTTACTGGGGAGCTGAGCCACTGAAAGCTCCCTGGCCTGTTTAGCTTCACTCTTTGGTTTACAACATGCAGGGAGGAAGTGGAAATAAGAGATGGAAAGATTCTTCTGCATGTTTCTCTGGTTCTTGGATCCAGTCTTTTTTAAGTCCGAGATGCATTTTTGTTTTGAATTTCTGTAAGCTGTTCCTATAACTTTATGAGATAAATTCAACCTTTTGGTTTAAACTAGCCTGAAATGGTTTCTTGTCACATACAGTTAAATATCCTAATATATGACAGGAATCTAAAGGGTATGGGATAGATAGAATGAGAGCTAATGAACTCTTGATTGGGAGGGGAAACAGGTTAGATCAACAAGAAAATCACAGTGACCCCTATTGCACACACTGCATCCGGGGGAAGTGCCTTGTGGCCAGAAGGTTCACAAAAACCTTCAGTGACTGGAAATGGTCTTTAGTGCTCAAAGGTTATATGCTGTTGAGTGATGTGAGATTTACTCGTGATGGGCCTCAACTGCACATAGTTGATGCCTTACAATGAAAAAATATCACCCAACAAGGCTTACCACTTCTGGTTCTTATTCTTAAACCTCACCTCCAGTCATTAGCTGCCACATTGTATGTACCAGTGGACCTCCAATGGGGTCTCTTTCATTTCTTTTAATGGATCATGCGGTTCATAGTCCTTGTGCCTCCCACATAATCTTTCTCTTGCCTGGAAAGCCTTGCTTCTTCTCACCTTCTGGTGGTCTCCTAGCTGTCCTCCTAGGAAGCTCTTTTTAAATAAGCCTTCCCTAAACCCTATAAGCAGACTAAATCTCTTCCTCTTTCCTCTATCCCACGTATTATCCTTCCCTACTTGTTTGAATGTCTTCCTGACAGATTCATAATTCTTTCAGGGCATAGAGCAGGTCTTCATTATCTTTCTTTCCTCAGTGTGAACAAAGTTCCTGAACCATCTTCTATGCTCAACAAATATTTATTAATCCAACTTAATGAACTTCTTTAAACTAGACCACAGATGAAGATCGTGTATGAATGGTGTGGGATGCTCTGGAGATCAGAGCATTGGATATGACCCATCCAGTCACACAGATACATGGCCCGGGATTTGGAGGAAATTGGATTTTGCTGATGCCCGTCATGCTGCAATGCCCAGATCTGAAACTCTAGTCAACTTCTGAGTGTTATTATTGCATTATCAACTACCTAATGGACGTTGCTGACTTGGATGTTTCTGTAACTTCAAACTTCATGAGTGGAAAACTAACTCATCAAAATACTTCGTTCTCCAACCTTATTAAGGTATCATCATTCTTTCATTCATGCCATTTCAAACATGGGGATTTTCTCTCCATGGCAATTGATTAACCCAAATCTTCTCTGCTCTTCTCTTGCTCTGTCTGTAAACCCATTCTTTCTTTCTAATTTTATTGTCTCCATCCTCTTTCAGCCCTGGGCTATTGCAATAATCCTAAAGTCTGGCCTGAAGCCCTTTTAGTCCACAATCTATCCTATATGCCAGCACAACTGAATTAGTCTTTCCTTCTCATCATGCTACTCTCCTGATAAAACATTAGAAGCACCTAGCACGTTGCCATGCAAAATAATCTGTAAGTTAATTACAATTACAAATTGTATTGCAAGAGAGAATATGAATGGCTGCAATAACAATATTATTATACATAGAAAAATTATTTTATAGATTGCTAGACGTTTGCATTGTTCAATTTGTTTCTTTACTATTTTGCTCAACCCAGTAGAAGCTACATAAAAAGAAACAGAGCAACCATTCATATTCAATGGAACAAATGAGAAACTTAAAATGGAATTTGTTCACGTATCTATTTCACACGTATTTATTGAGCACTTGGATGTGTCGGGGAGAAAAGAATTGAGTGAGGGGAGGTAAAAGAAAATGTGATCTTGCTATGGATTCAATGTGTGTGTCTTCCCAAAATTTGTACGTTGAAATCCTAACCATCAATGTGATAATATTAGGAAGTGGGGTCTTTGACAGGTAATTAGGTCGTGAGGGGGGAGTTCTCACAAGTGGGCTTAGCGCCTTTCTAAGATGAGACACCAAAGTGCTTGCTTGTTTTGCCTGCTGTCTGCCATATGAGGACTCCAGGAGAAGATGGTCACCCGCAAGCCGGGAAGTGGACCTTCACCAGATACCGGAAATGTATGCATGTTTACCTGTGTACATGTGTATGTCCATTTATACATGCACATGTACTGGTACCCATATGCACATATTATGTATGTATATATATTATCTCCATATATCCTATTGGGTCTGTGTCTTTGGTAGAACCCTGACTGACGTACTCCACCCTTGTTATCAGGAACTCTTCAGTAGAAACGTTTGGAGGGTACTAGGGATTGCCTTTCTTCTTGGTTTTCCGAAACACTGCAAGGGGTGGGGAGACATAGGATCTGTCTCCAGCTTTGCCCTGCCCAGCATACTTTTCTTTTCTCCTTTTTTTTCCTGGTAATAGAAAGCCTCCATCTTAAGGGGAATCTTATCCCTGTACTTTGAATGGGACTCACCCACTTTTACTCCAGGGGTTGGCATTTGACACAGCCCAGCCAATCAGAGTAACCCATCTCATTGGCCACAGTGATTGGCTTAGGAATGGGCACGTGACTCAGACTGGGCCAATAAGATTCCCCTTGGGACTTCAACTCTCAGGAATGTGGCCCTTTATTAGGAATTTGCTAGCTGAAAGGGCAGTGTAAGGTTGGAGGTGTGGATGGGGCCATTTCTTCTTGTTAAAAAGCCTGACGGAGAATAAAATCAATAAAGAGGAAAAGAGGCAGATTCCTCATGCTATTATTTCAACCCCTGGATCTAGCTGTGTGCCCTGAATTACTCAGTTACATGTCCTAGCAAAATCACTCCTGCCTGATTTTTCGCTTGTCTGTCGATGATGGTTTGAGCTGTATTTTCTGACACTTGCAACTGAATTTTGACTTACAGAGGAAAGCAAGAAGCCAGTGAGGTGGTAGAAAAGAGGATGATTATGTAAGGGGCTAAAACAAAGCAAACATTATGGAGTTTGGAGATATAAGGGAGACATTACAGCACAAATTACAGAATAATATAATAAATCCTCAGGAGGATGGCGTTTTTGCTACTGGTTGAGATGGGCAAGTCATGAGACAGCAGCTAAAGGCAGCTTTACAGAGCTTCCACTGTGGTTTAAAGAACGCATGTAAGAAAATTCAAATAACTTTTTAATTTTAAAACTGAAATAACTTTTATGTACAAATAATTAATTGAATAAAGTGAATTATGCTTAGGCCTGCACCGTATGGTGACTCCCTTAGTTGATTAAGAAAGTTCTATTAATGAAGATATTAAGACACACAGCATCAATTCTTGGTCGGGTTGGCCATCCTTATTTTAGATACTAGTCAAGCCCAGTGCCCATTTCTTTAACACTTAGAGCTGGGTTAGTAAAAAGTTGTGCTGTTATTGGTAGGTGAAAGAAGAAGTCTGAACTTGTATGGCAGGTAGCAAGTGAATTAGCATTTACTATATAGCAGTGTGATAAGCACTATTTTAGGGGTAGGTACAAGGTAATCGACAGCAAAGAGTAGGGATTTCTAGATCAGGGTGTGGGTTTTGAAAGATTCCTGGGGATAAGACTTAAACTGATATTGGAGGATGAGTTAAGAGTTAGCTAGACGATAGAAGGGCTGAGAGCATCCTAGATATCATAAATGCAGAAGCACGGGGGACAGTACACAGCTCAGGCTGGTGGAAATAAAATTCTGTGTAGGAGAGGTGTGAGATGATGGTAGAAAGGTACGCAGGGGCAATCATCGGGACGTAGTGTATTAAGCTTCAGAATTTGAACTCTGGTGGAAATATATGGAATACCACTGAAGGTTTTTTTTTTTTTTTTTAATTTTAATTTTTATTTTTGAGACAGAGAGAGACAGAGCATGAACAGGGGAGGAGCAGAGAGAGAGGGAGACACAGAATCTGAAATAGGCTCCAGGCTCTGAGCTGTCAGCACAGAGCCTGACGCGGGGCTCGAACTCACGGACCGTGAGATCATGACCTGAGCCGAAGTCGGACGCTTAACCGACGAGCCACCCAGGCGCCCCACCACTGAAGGGTTTTAAAGCAAGAGAGTGACCGTTTATTTAAATCTCCCACGACATGAGCTTTTAAAAGCTATCACTATATCTGTGGCTAGTCATAATTGCATAGCAGATAAGGAAATGAGCAATTACTCTCACCTGTAGGGTGTTATAAGGAAAGCCTTGACTATCTATGAGGCTCTGATCAACAGGGCTTCCAAGGAGTGACTGGGTCATTGTTCTCATGGGGCTTTACCAAAGGCCTTGAGCAGAAAGACAGCACTTTGAGAGAAGAAGGCTTTGTACTAGAGGGCAGTTACTGATTCAAATTCATGTGTGTTGTTGAGTCCCAGCTGGGCCTTGACATTGATCTTCTTACTCCTGGATCTGAAATAAATTCAGAAATACAGTCCTTTGGAATGAAAGCAAAAATAAGGGCAAGAAAGAAAGGGGAAATACAGAAGAGAATTAGCCTTACTTTAGTGAGAAATTCCCAGCAGGGTATTCTTTTAAGTAGCATGTATTCTGTTCTATTCCATTAATTTTAAAAGGAGGACCACTAGAAATGACTTATCTGAGTAACCCAAAAGATTCAGATCAGCTAGTCAACTAATGGGACCCAGGTCACCTTTTACATGAATGATGCATGAGTAGATGATAGATACAAGGAGCTTTGCTAAGTCTGCTGATATTTAGTGTCTAAGAAATTGAGGGGTTTCCGTCAAATGAATAAAGATTCTTCCAGTATAGTGATTTCCTGTGTTTTGAAAGATTAGTGCACGCTTTTGCTAGTAGTTTATTTTTCTGCTTTGACAAAGAGGAAAATTAAGGAAAAAGAAAGGTTGGTATATACACATATTAGAAAGATGGATTCGTAGAACCGCACTGTTGTACTGTTTTTGAACGACCTTTTTTTTTTTTTTTTTTTTTGATGGAAAAGAGACTTGTGACCTTATTTGCATTTCAAATATTCCTGGAGTGGAATAGTAAAGATCAATGAATTGATTGTCAGAGAAACAGCATGAGTGACAAATTTCTTAGTAAAGGAAAAAGAAATACAAAAGAGGAGGCTAGTCAGGTCTTCCTTATTCGGAAGTAATGGAACAAAAAGGTCTCCGTCCTATTTTTTTGGTTTCATTTTCCTAAAATTTAAATAATCTGTGAGGATAAGAAGAAAAATGCTGACCTGAAAAGTGCATGATTATGTGACACTGGAATATGGCCCAAAGTGTATGTTGGGAGTGGGCTACATTTCCCCTTGTCTGGGGCATATTTTGAGAGACAATACAATATAACAGAAAATGGGTTGTATTTGGAAATTGAAAATACCCTTCCAGAAACCCAGCTCTCCACCATTCAAGGCCGGAGGATGGGCTTCTTTTCAGAATGATTATAGTAGAAACATTTATTATATTCAGAGGAGGTCCCAGTCTATAGAGAAGAATGTAGACTAGTTCTATGTCTCAACGCAATAATCCCATCGGTATGTAATTGTCCTAGAGCTGAGCAGTTTACAAATGTTTATCTTGAACAATCATTGACTGGGTGAGGGCATCTTTTTTTTTTTTAATGTTTATTTATTTTTAAGACAGAGAGAGAGTATGAATGGGGGAGGGGCAGAGAGAGAGGGAGACACAGAATCTTAGGCAGGCTCCAGGCTCTGAGCTGTCAGCACAGAGCCTGACACGGGGCTCGAACTCATGAGCTGTAAGATCATGACCTGAGCAGAAGTCGGACGCTCAACCGACTGAGCCACCCAGGTGCTCCCGAGGGCATCTTGAATAGCATCACATGTGTGGGGTATCACTAGTATCACCTATTTGGAGTTGCAGTAAGGTTAGTGCATCTCCTTTTCACGGCCCACCTCCTTTTGGAGGTGAAGATCTGGTCTGCACACTTTAGGTTCAGCTCGCTACATCTCACTGCCCATGTTGGACGGAAAGAACCTGAGATGAGGATCTACCCTGATTCACGGGCAGGTCTAATGCTTTGCAGTGTGGGCAGCATGGGTAAGAGGAATAGATTGTCGGCCTACGATTTGGAGAATGGAGAATGGGGATTATAGATCTCAGAATGAGTCCAGAGTTAGAGAATTTGTGCATCTTTATTGTGTTAGGTTGAATTGTGTTCCTCCAAAAGATGTGTCCAAGCTCTAAATCCTAGGATCTGTGAATATGACTTTATTTGGAAGTAAGGTCTTTGTAGATGTAGTTAGGGATCTCAAGATAAGATTGTCTGGATTTAGAGTGGGCCCTAGATTCAGTGAGTGGTGTCCATAGGAGAGAAATAAGGAGGAAATTTAACACACAGAGACCCAAGTGGTGAAGGCCATGTGAATGCAGAGGCAGAGATTGGTATTATGCTACTATTAGCCATGCATACCTGGAACCAACAAAACTTGCAAGAATCAAGAAACCTTTGGAGAGAGCATGGCCCTGTTGACATCTTAATTTCAGAAATCGCCAGAAAAAGCATCCACAATTTCAGACACTGTGCGAGAGAGACTAAAAAAATTTTTTAAGCCATTAAGTCTGTGATAAATTGTTACAGCGGTACCAGAAACCTAATATACTCATGAAAACATCCCTACTCTGGAGACTCCAACTACAATCTCATGCCACTGGGTAAAGGCCAAAGAGGAGGCACTGCTGGGTTGACTGATCCTGACTCTAGAGAGAAAATGGGATCATGGCTCCAGAGGGAGACAGGAAGGAGGAGGACAGTTTAAAGGAAGTGGTAAAAATTAAAGGAAGGCTTAATCATCTGGTACAAATAGGGCCATCAATGACTCAGATCTCTCAGGGAAGACTCTGGGTCATTCCATAAGGTCAAGAATCCTTAGTTGATGTTCTGGCTAAAGGCAAAGCTAACTTAGAATTGGTGGGGTGATCAGGGTGCTTGGGTGGCTCAGTCAGGTGAGCAACCGACTCTTGATTTTGGCTCAGGTCATGATCTCACAGTTGTGAGATCACACTCTGCACTGGGCATGGAGCCTGCCTGGGATTCTTTCTCTTTCTTCCTCTGTCCCTCTCTCCTGCTCTTGCTCTCTCTAAAATTAAAAAAAACAAAACAAAACAAACAAATGAATGGGTGGGGAGATTCATAAATACCACCTATTGACTCATGACCAGCTAGAGTATTTTTGATTGGGTTAAACACATGTTTTTATACTTGAATTTTCGTCCTCTTTTCCTCTTCCATTTTTCTGTTTCCTCCATTATGTTTATAGGGTGTATTGGTGAGAGTTAGCTTAATACTTTGGTTTAGAGGCTACAAAGTACCAGGAAAAGATCACGATAGAACTACCATAAGAATGGACACTCAAAAATCTTGCACTTCAAGCTGGGTGCAGGACCTGATGAGACCTTGGGTATTTGGATACCCACCCTGTCCCCACTTTGGGCAGAAGGTATTGACCCTTTATTGACTATAGGAGGGATAGTTACATTATGTTTAGCAGTCGTATGTTTAAACAGCAGATGCATGGGAAGAAGGATGTATGTTGATGTTGAACAGCTAAAACAGTGGACATTTGTCAGTTGTTTCAACACCCAGCATCTGAAGTCTCTGTTTCTGTGTGGGAGATTCACTACCTTATGAGTCTTAGGGGAGGCTGAGTCTGCTTCTTACTGTAGAAGCCAAGCACTTTCCCAGCCTCCCTTGTAGGTAGGACACATGTGCACCACCTGGGTTCCACCAGTGAGACTCATTTACCCAGAGCTGGAAACTAGAGGGTGTGAAGAAGCAGGGGCTCTGAGGACACTTGGTGGCAGGAGCTCCCTCCCCTCCCCCATCTAGTTTTGAGAGACAGCATGGCAGGGTTCTAGGTGCTTTCGTCAGCGGTCAGTGTCTCATGTTGGTGACTTTGGAGACGTAAGCTGTAGTGTCTGTGTTTAGTGGTGTCATCTCTGCTGCTTGAGGTCTTGGCTGACCCTAGACTGTTGATTCTTCTGTTCTGTGAGCCACCAAATTTCTTAACAAGTTCCTTTTCTCTTTAAATGAGCCAGAGTTGGTTTCCCTGCCTGCAGGAGTCTAACTGATACAGTATTCCAATTAGGGTCTTTTAGTTTTCTTTCCTATTGTCTTTTAAAAACACATATTTTTATTTGATGCATAAGAAAGGGTATGCAACGTAAGTGTGAGTGAAACAAACTAATACTCATCCAAAGTAAGACCCAGAACATTACTCTCCCTTCCCCAGGACATAAACACTGTCCCAAAAATTGTCTTTATTACTCCTTTCCTTCTTTAAAAAATAGCTCTATCACCTATCTAGGTACAACTAAACAATATAATCCTTACTTTTGCTTATTTTTTGAGATTTATCAAAATAGTACCATTCTTTTAACTCAATACTAGTTCATAAATGTAGGTAGTAAGAAAATGAAATTAATAATATATCTACTTTTTGACTTTCAAAATATTTATCATATATTGAGGTAGAGTATTGTATTTATTTCAAATTCTCCAGTAGAATTCTTTTTTAAAAATGTTTATTTAGTTTTGAGAGAGAGAGACAGAGTACGAGTGGGAGAGGGGCAGAGAGAGAGAGAGAGAGAGAGAGAGACAGAGAAAGGGATACACAGAATCCGAAGCAGGATCCAGGCTCTGAGCTGTCAGCACAGAGCCTGACATGGGGCTCGAACCCACAAACCGTGAGATCATGACCTGAGCTGAAGTCGGATGCTTATGCAACTGAGGCACGCAGGTGCCCCTGGAATTCTTATGAGAAAATCAGACAGACCTGGAGAAGGAAGCACCCCATGCTATTTTTTCATGGGCAGCCAGGGAAAAGCAGGCACATGAAACTATTAGGTCCTGCAGGCTTCTAGAGGGGCTGTGACTGGCTGGCTGGAGCAGAAGTCTCAGTGGTGACCCATTCTAGGAGGACCTGTGGACGGGGACTGGTAACGGCGACATAGCATTGTATCGGCAAACGAGGACGAGGGACAAAGAGGCCATGGTTCCTGGGTGTCAGGCAGAATGTGCAGGTCTGTGTATGCGTGCATGTGTGGGGCGGGGGGGGGGGGGACTCGAGAGAGCAAGAGGTTCTGGAGAAATGTTAGGTTGTGTAATATCTGGAAAGAAGAGGAAAGAGGATTTTAAAGAAGTCTTTCTGTGAGTCATACATTTAATGTCCTTTAATACTTTTTAAAAGATTAAAGCAAAGTTTGGATTGCCTTTTTTATTTTTTAATGGGCTTCAGATTTGAGAGCAATATTAAAACAAAGACCATGTACCCAGTTTCCCCTATTATGAACACACATCAGTGTGGTACGTTTGTTTCAATTAATGAACCAGTATTGACACCTCGTTACTAACTAAAAGTCCATAGTTCATTCAGATTTCCTTCTTTTAAAATTTATTTTAGGGGTGCCTGGGTGGCTCAGTCGGTTGGGTGTCCGACTTCAGCTCAGGTCATGATCTCGCAGTTTGTGAGTTCGAGCCCCGCATCGGGCTCTGTGCCAACAGCTTGGAGCCTGCTTCGGATTCTGTGTCTCCCTCCCTCTCTGCCCCTCCCCCACTCGTGCTCTGTCTCTATCAAAAATAAATAAAATACACTTAAAAAATTAAAAAAGTAAATAAAATTTATTTTAATTCATTTTGAGAGCGATAGAGACAAGCAGGGGAGGGACACAGAGAGAGGGAGACAGAATCCCAGGCAGGCTCTGAGCCTTCAGTGCAGAGCCCGACATGAGGCTCGAACTCGTGAACCGTGAGATCATGACCTGAGCTGAAATCGAGTGTTGGGCGCTTAACTGACTGAGCCACCCAGGCTCCCCCAGATTTGCTTTGTTTTTATCTAATGTTCTCTCTCTCTCCCAGGATCCCATCCAGGACACCTCATTACATGTGGTTGTCATGTGCCCTTAGAGTCCTTTGGCTGTGGCAGTTTCTGAGGCCTTCCTGGTTTTTGGTGACCTGGCCACTTTTGAGGAGTTCTGGGCAGGTATTTTGTAGGATGTCCCTCTATTGGAATTTGTCTGCTATTTTTCTTATGATTGGACTGAGATTACAGGTTTTCGGGAGGAAGACCACAGGGGTGAAGTGCCATTTTCATTGTATCCTATGAAGGGTATGTACTCTCAGTGGATTGGCTTTTAGACTCATTTTACCTCTTAGACTTCGTTGTTGTTTTTCATGCTGCTTCATTTAATAACTGGGCCTGAGGGACCACAGAGTTTGTTCTAGTTGCAAATGAATAGAAGAAACACCTGCTTATTAAAACAAACTAAGCATTATGGGAATATTACATGTGGCTTCTAATAAAGACCGTCACAGGATAGAGGCTGCCATTGAGCATTGACACTGCATCGCTCCATCCCCTCTCCCCAGTTGTGTCTCCTTCCCTGAGCCCCTGCGCTCCAGCGGGAAGGAAAGATCTTGGCCGGCGCCTACTCGGTGTGCCGTCATTTTCACCCGCGTTAACCTATTAGGAAGAAGCGACCCTAGAGAGATGGTTCTTCCTTTTGCCTCAAAAGGCTCCCCATTCCCTACTCAAGTCCATCTTGTCTGCCTGGAAGGCAAGGGAGAGAGATATTTGTGGGTTTTGTCCGTCCGTTTATTTCCTGAATACCTTTTGAGCTCGACGGAATCCTGGAGACCCCAATTTGTTCGTATTTAGGGTGGAAAGTACTACCATACAGAATGCTGTATTGGACACACTAACATCCTATGGATTGTCCATCGTGCTTTGTGAGTTTGGAAAGTGTTGTTGCATACGTAAGGGTTTGACTCTCGTAAGAAATTTGCGAGGTAGGTAAACCGTGTGTTATTGTCTTGGTCTTATAGGAAATAGAGGGAAAAGAAGTTTAAATAACTTGCTCTGGATGGCACACTGGTCAGCAAGCAGTCTCAAGGACAGAGCTCGGCACAAGCCCTGACGGCTGCAAGTTGCGGTCTTAGTGCGTTAGCTGGTTCGGGCTGCCGTAACAAAGCACCGCAAACTGAGTGGGGGAAGTAACGAGACCCTTACTGTCTCACACCCCTGGAAGCTAGAAAGTCCAAGAGCAAGATGCCAGCAAAGCCATGCTCCCGCAGAAGGTGCCAAGGAAGGCTCTGCTGCGGATCTTTCTTCCAACTTCTGGTAGTTTCTTGGCTCGTGGCAGCTGAACCCCAGTCTTCACGTGGCATTTTTCCCGTGTGGGCCTGTTTCTTGTGTTCCCGACTCTAACTGTTAGGCCACACTGCCTCTCTCATCGGCCCTCATTCGGCGCCTTGCTGGTTAGTTTCCATTGGAGCGCTAGCATAGAGTTGAGGCATCTCTAATTTCGGGGTCTCAGGATGGTCTCTCCTGTGAGTGGGGAGGAGCTCTCGGCATCCAGTGTCCTACAAAAGGTGCAGGTGTTCTGAACAGCCTGCTGCCTGACTTCCTTTCAAAATGCCAGAGCCATTAAGTACAGTGGATTTGTTCCACTGGAGAAGAGTGGGTTGCAGTCAGCAGGAGTAAAAGCCATGCCACTTACTGGTCTAAAAAGGTGCTTAGCAGCTACAAATAACCCCCCTGGATTAATGGAATCAACAGCCTCTAGGTCTCCAGATGCAAAGGGGCCATTTATTCGACATCCATTCATTTATTCAACAAGCCGTGGTGCCGGTTTGGGTTGCGCCGCTTCTGAATCGAGACTGCTGTCCTTCCTCTTAAGGCTTTCTTCAATAATTATTCTGTTATTGACACATCACTGACCCAGGCATGACTAATGGTTTAGTATTACTGAGGGATGCAGCTAAAGGTCACCTCGGGTGGGGGCGGGGGGCTGGGGGCTGGAGCTGACATTTCCATGGTACTGCGGTGGAGTAAATGGAGATTTTAAGGGGCAGACCCCACTCAGTCTTTACAGCAGACTTGAGTGCCATTACAATGCTGCATAATCAAATTTTTTTCTTTTCCGGAATCTTCGTTCTGCTTATTAATTAAGTGAAATGACACAAGAGGGTGAGTGCTGGCGGTCTGTGGCACACTTAGGTGTATCGTGAGGGCAGCAGCACAGGCTTGATTACAGTCAGGGCGAACAGTAGCAGGTTACTTATTGGGTAATAAGACAGACCCAGGAGTGTCTTTGTAAGAGTTGAAAGAGGAATTTTCAGATAAAGGAGAGAAAAAATGTTTTTAATGAAATTTAGAAAATGGGGTCAGAGTATAATTTATGGACTAGATCTTGCCCTTCAGCATCGACAAAGATAGAAAGAAGACAGGGAGGGGGAAAGAATCCAAAGCTCCAGGAAATTTCTCATTAGTGACATCTCTGTTTCCTGTCCATCTGTAACTCCGTGTCAATGGACTGCTTATATTTCTTTTAAAAAAATTTTTAAATGTTTATTTACTTTTGAGAGAGAAGGAGACAGAATGTGAGCGGGGGGGGGGGGGGGGGGCAGGTAGAGAGAGAGGGAGACGCGGAATCCAAAGCAGGCTCCAGGCTCTGAGCTGTCAGCACAGAGCCCGACGCGAGGCTCGAACTCACAAGCCGTGAGATGATGACCTGAGCTGAAGTCGGACGCTGAACCTACAGAGCCACCCAGGTGCCCCTGGATTGCTTGTATTTCTAGGCAAGGTTTATTATCATCTCCTCAAGATGCCTTTCTTCCTATAGTAGTACTGGAGGGCCTGCCCGTAAAAGACAATGCCTGGTTATTTTCACTATTGTTGGTTTCCCTAGATGAGTCCTTCATAGAACATTGCTTCGCAGAGAATTCGGGGAGGCAAGGGGTATAAAACTCTTTGTGTTTTGTGCCTCAAGACGGGCTGAAAACATTAACACAATCGGTCATCCTAGATCAGTGGCTTGTCCATTAAAATGATGCCACAAATCTTTCCTGAATGAATAGATGAACCCAAAGAGGCCCATTCTGTTTGCTCACTGTGGTGGACCCGGAGATCTTATTTCAGGACTGTAGGTCTCACACCACCAGCTGCCCTGGGTGCCCTTGGTTGTCAGGCCCTCTGGGTTGTCTCAGATGAGGAGAGAAGGCTTGGGTGAGGTCACGTCCCCTTCTTGGGGCAGCTGCATCCAATGACTGATGATGAAGGGACAGTGAGACTTGGCTGTCTCCGCCCATGGGGGCAGTGTTTAGAGGTCAGTCCATCTTCAGAATTCCCCAGGGGCTTTGCTGAGCTGTTCATTGCAATTTCACTGTGGTCCAACTTCTCCCTCTACCCAATTTTACTACCTTCGCTTCTCTTCCACAGGTATTGGATCCCAAAAGCATGCCCTAAAAAGGTCCTGCACACTATTCTCTGTGCCAGAGCTGGCTTCGTGGGCAACCCAAGCTGTAACATTGATGATATGTTATGTCATGTGTTAGGTCCCAAATATGGAAGAGATCTGAGGGCCGACGGGGTAGGGTGAAAAGACAATGTGCTACTCATTGAGGAAAGAGCTCTTGTTTGTGTCTAGAACCTTTATGTGGAATTTGTAGGCTGGAATACAGCAAATTCTACCAGCAGCTGCACCCCACCCCAGACCCCGGCTTTACTCTGGCATCTAATGGCTCCAGTCCTCTTGGAGCCAAACTCTTTGATTCTTTCCCCTTTAAGTCTGGACTGTGCTGGGACTGGTTTACTGGAAGTAGGAGGGGATTACACAGCAGGCGTTCATGAAAAATGGGCACATGAAGTTAATTGCACTTTCTCATTGGCTTATTGCATTTTGAAGGGAACACTGAAGCTATCAAAATGTGCGGTTGGGAAACAGAGGCTGTGATGCCGTCTGCATATTTTTGCGACCTTGTTTAAAGGGTTTCATTCAGCCCTCGAAAAACTGAAGGGAACAATTCTGGCAGTATCTTCTATCTTCCTTTCCTTTTCCCTTCTTTTTCCAGGGCAGACGATTTAAGGCAGACCTTCTGTGCATCCTGGATCATCTGTGTTTACTTGCTCCTGCCAGTTGCTTGGCTCTATTGTTAAGAGAAGAGAATATGAGAGAAGAAAAGTTATGCTCCTTAGAGGCTTTTCCAATTAACTGTTTGAAGAGACTTAAAAAAAATATATAAAAGCCTAAGTGTGAGGTTATTTGTATGCCTAATTTCATTTTTATGTTACACGTACTTTTAAGTGTAATTTACCAAGGCTTAACACTTGTATTCTTTCAGGGGCATTACAAAGAGCTTTGCACATTTATTATAGCCCTTTAAATGGCTGTGTTTTATTTCCATGTTCTTTTAAATGGTTATTGAGTGGATTTGGTGCTCTTCCTGTAGTTAAAGTGCATTTTTTTATGTACATAAATGGTAAATAATTGATACCTGCCATATGCTTCTCTCTCCCATTCCGAGTTCCCCTTCCCCGTCCTCTCTTCATTCTCTTCTCTTCTTTGTTGCTGTTGGTTTCTGCCCTTATCTTGCTCTCTATCCTTTCTTCCCCTCTCTCTGCAGGTCTCCCCTGCTTTCAACACCATTTTCCTCCACTCTCAATGTGCTCATTTGAGAGGGGTTTTTATATGGATTCTTGAGATCATTGCATTACCCAGTGGGGGTGAAGGAGGGGGGGGGCGGTAAGGGCATACAGCTTTTTATTAGGTGATGCCTGGATCAAGAATTTTAAATAAGAGAGCCATTTCAGAGAATGTGGCTTGAATTTTTTTTCCTTCAGATTGAATTGATACGGGGCGAATTCTTGCTCATTGCCTCTGCTTCTCTGACTAACCAGTGACAACCTCCAGGAGCTTCAAATTAAGGAAGATATACCAGTGTCTGAGACCATTCTTAGCAGGGAGAACTCCTCAAGATGAACCATTTTAAAGGATCTCTCATTAGGGAAGGGCAAGATAACTAGTGCAAGAGGAAATGTAAAGAATGTTCAGTTGGATGAACTTGTTTGGGGGAAATTCCTACTACATTGAAGCCACAGCACTGTAGAAATTTTAGATTCCTTTGCTTTTACATCTCCAGAAGGCAAAAATCAAAACCCATTTATAGATGTTACAGCCCACAAACACTAGAATAGTTTTCCTTTTTGAAATTTTGAAAAGGGGTTGACAATTCGTATGGAAATACAAGGAACCCAGAATAATCAAAACAATCTCAAAAAAGAACAAAGTTTGAGGACTCATGCTTCTCAATTTCAGAATTTACTAAAAAGCATCAGTGATCAGGGTAGTGCAGTACTGGGATAAGCATTAACATATTGATCAATGAACTAGAAATGAGCGCCCAGAAGTAAACCAACATAGCTGTGGTCAACTTCTATATGGTAAAAGGGCCAAGATCATTTTATGGAGAAAACACAGACTTTCCAACAAAGGGTGTTGGTGCATGCGAGGAAATGAGGTTGTACCTCCACCTTACACTGTATACAAAATTAACTCAAAATGGATCAAAAGCCTAAATATAAAAGCTAAACCCATAAGCCTCTTAGAAGAAAATGTGGAGCTAAGTCTTTGTGACCTTGGATTTGGCAATGAATGCTCAGATATGATGCCAAAAGCACGAACAACAAAAGAAAAAAAATAGATAAATTGGACTTCTCTAACATTACAAACTTTTATTCTTCAAAGAGTATTATGGAGAAAGTGAAAAGACAACCCACAGGGGTGCCTGGGTGGCTCAGTCAGTTAAGTGTCTGACTCTTGATGTTGGCTTGGGTCATGATCTCATGGTTCATGAGATCGAGCCCCAAGTCAGGCTCCCTGCTGACCGTGGAATGCCTGCTTGGGATTCTCTCTCTCCCTCTCTTTCTCTGCCCCTTTCCCGCTTACACGTGTGTGTGTGTGTGTGTGTGCGTGCGCTCTCTCTCTCTCTCAAAATAAATAAATACATTTAAAAAAAAAAAAAAGAAGAGACAACCTACAGAATGGTAGAAACTATTTCCAAATCATTTATCTGATAAGAGATTGTATTTAGAATACATAAAGAATTCTTAAAGCTCAATAATAATCAGATTTAAAAATGGGCAAAGGATTTGAGTAGACATCTTTCTAAAGAAGATAGCCCAAAGGCCAACAAGCACAAGAAAAGATGCTAACCATCATTAGCTATAAGGGAAAGGCAAATCAAAACCAAAATGAGGTACTCTGTCACACTTGCTAAAGTGAAAAAGAGGCAATAATAAGTGTTGTCAGCATGTGGAGAAAATGGGACCTGCATACATTGCTCCTGGAATGTGGGATGTAGCCATCTTGGAAAACAGTCCAGTGGCTCCTCAAAAGATTGAACACAGAAATAGCATACGGAGTAGAACCCAGCAATTCCACTCTTTGGTGTACACTCAAGGGAAGTGAAAACATATGTCCACACAAAAATTTGTACATGAAATGTGCATAGCAACATTACCTATAATAACTAAAAGGTAGAAATAAACCAAATGTCCATCAACTGATGAATGCATGAATAAAACGTGTCATGTTCATAAAATGGAAAGTTATTTGGCCATAAGAAGGAATGGAGTCCTGACATATGCTACAGTATGGAGGAACTTTGAAACCATTATATTAAGTCAAAGAAGCCAAAGACAAGAGTCCACATATTATATGATTTCATTTATATGAAATATTCAGGATAGGCAGAAAGTAGAGACAGTAAGTAGATTAGTGATTGCCTAATGCTGGAGGCAGGGGAATGGATGGGGACCCTGGGGAGGGTAGCTAAAGACATGGGGTTTCTTTTGGGGATGATAAAATGTTCTAAAATTGTGGTGGTAATTACATAACTCTATGAATATAGTTAAAGCCATTGAGCTGTATACTTTTTTTTTTTAATTTTTTTTTAACGTTTATTTTTTTTTGAGACAGAGAGAGACAGAGCATGAACGGGGGAGGGTCAGAGAGAGAGAGAGGGAGACACAGAATCGGAAACAGGCTCCAGGCTCTGAGCTGTCAGCACAGAGCCTGACGCGGGGCTCGAACTCACTGACCGTGAGATCATGACCTGAGCCGAAGTCGGCCGCTTAACCGACTGAGCCACCCAGGTGCCCCTTGAGCTGTATACTTTAAAGGTCTGAATTGTGGGGCATGTGAATTATATCTTAGCAGAGCTGTTACCCACAAACATCATAATCTCCAATAATTGAAAAACAGTTGCAGCATTTGAAGTTGTGGAAGGTGACTGTTCCCCAAAAGCAAAGCTGCAAACTCTTTGAAAAATAACTTCTAAAACTCAAGAACCTTGCTGTAAGTAAGCAATTGTTCCTGTTTTACAGATGCACCACTTGAGATTCAGAGGCCTAAATGACCCGTCCGAAGTTGTACAGATAGTTCATGGTAGTGGTGGAGAACCTAGACGCCCGTCACAGCCTCTTAGTGCAGAGTTCTGTCATTATACCAGCCCTTCCCAGAGTTTTCTTTCCAGAGTCCTTTGGAGGCAGCAGAAACGAAGCAAAACTGCCTTTTCTGGTTTTCTTATATTGTTTCTCTGAACTGACATAAGCCAATTAAAAAAATAGATTTATATTTATTTTTGAGAGAGAGAGAGAGACAGAGAGAGAGTGGGGGAGGGGCAGAGAGAAAGAGGGAGGCAGAAGATCCAAAGGAGGCTCCGTACTGTCCGTGTGGAGCCTGACTCGGGGCTCAAACTCATGAACTGTGAGATCATGACCTGAGCTGAAGTCAGATGCTTAACCGACTGAGCCACCCCAGGAGCCCTGACCTAAGCCAATTTTTAATGCACACTCTCAAGTCCTTTTTGGTAGGTAGCAGGGGCCTTGGAGAACTTTGATGTAGGTGAGAGTTAGCTCCTCCCACACAACCTTTCTACTGGGTTATAATGAAAGCAGATCTCAAGAAAATTCCTCCCCCCCCCCCCTCATCATGTGAACGTTACACAGTCAGATAAACAGGCAGGCACAAAATAGCTTCTATGACCTGCTCTGCAAACCTGATGGCATCCTAGGTCTCTGTCCTTTCAGTTGTGTTTGTCCCCACCTGTGTGCAAGGTCCACCTGAGGCAGACATGGTGATATTCCAGAGGCAGGATTCTGTTCTACAGTTCAGGCAACCAGAGATCTTCCTGGCTAACAGCTGGAGCTGGGACCACTCGGACAGCAAGCCCTGGGCACCAACTCAGAAAGAAAGTCCAGATTCGGATACTCTTGAAGCAAGGATGGGGACAGTCTTCAATATTTTAGCCAAGATATACTTCTTGTATACATTTAATTTCACCAATAAAGCCTCAGATTCCACTTCTGTTAAATGAGGTATTTAAGGAGTAGTGTTGTAAATACGTGGAGACTTTCATGATATACCAGCTAAAAAGCCACAATTCAATTAATGGCTTTAAATAGAGCCACTTTAAAAATTCCTACAATTCACTACGCTAGGGGTGCCGGGGAGGCTCAGCCGGTTAAGCGCCAGACTCTTGATTTTGGCTCAGGTCATGATCTCACGGTGTGTGAGTTCGAGCCTTGCACTGGGCTCTGCACTGACCATGTGGAGCCTGCTTGGGATTCTCTGTCTCTGTTTTTCTGCCTCTCCCCAGCTTGTGCATGCTCTCTCAAAATAAATAAACTTTAAAAAATTCACTCTGCTAACTAGTAAAACCTTCGTTGCCAATTGCGAGAAAGAGACAGAAGCATTTGTAGCAGCTGCTTCTAGAGTGTTCCTTTCAAATATGACGCTAACCGAACACTCCAGGGGTGTGGGTTTCCCATGAAGGCAGCTGACTGCTCCTAGAGTGGAAGCTTAAACTTACCAGCGTAGGCGGAATATCTCAGTGCAGGGTGAAATATTTCAAGTTAAAACACAATTAATAAATACATTCACTAATAAATACGTGACAAAACCAAGCAATATACTAGGGCTGTCACTTGCTTTATGTATGTTAATTACGTATTGTGATGCGTATATCTTCAGGCTTGTGGGCAAATGATATAATTTTTCACATCCAATAAAGAGAAAATGTATAGAAAAGGAAGACATAGAGAATTGATAGAAAAAAAGAGAAATAGAAACCAAAGAAGAAACAGACTAGTAGATTTATAGTTCAGAGACCCAGAGAGGGGCCCACAGAGACAACCAGAGACTGAGCATCAACCTGGTCAAACATCCTTGGGTTGTTCATTTCCTAATTTCCATGTGGTCTCCTCCAAGACATCCTTTCTATTGACCAAGAGTAGAAGGTGCATCTCCTCAAAATTATTTCCAGCCCTGCTGGAGGGATAGATAGAAGTCAGCAGAGAAGTATCTTCTGAGAACTCCCATGTTCATTGCAGCATTATTTACAATAGTAAAGATGTGGAAATATCCTGTCAGTTGATAGATGAATGGGTAAGGAAAATGTGTCCTCTGCATACATGTGTACGTGTGTATACGGGTCTATAAATTCAGCCATAAAAAAAGAAGGAAATCCTGCCGTTTGAGACCACATGGATAGACCTTGAGGGCATTACGCTAAATGAATAAGTCAGACAGAGAAAGACAAATACTGTATGATCTCACTTATATGTGGAATCTAAAAAAAAAAAAAGTGAATTGATAGAAACAGAATAGATTGATGATTGCCAGAGGCAAGAGTTCGGGGATGAGGGAAATGGGAGAAGGTGGTCAAAAGGTGCGAACTTTCAGTTATAAGATAAATACGTTCTGGGGATACAGTGTACAACGAATGCAGTGATTAGAATTAACGATACTGTATTGTATACTTGAAAGTTGCTAAGAGAGTAGATCTTAAAAGTTCTCATCACAAGTAGAAAAAATTGTAACTATGGGAGGTGACAGATATTAATTGAATTTATTGTGATAATCATTTTGTAATGTATACACGGATCCAATCATCAGGGGGTATGCCTAAAAATGACACAGTGTTGTGTGTCAATGATATCTCATTAAAACCGGAGACAAAGAGGGGCGCCTGGGTGGCTCAGTCGGTTAAGCGTCCGACTTCAGCTCAGGTCACGATCTCGCGGTCTGCAAGTTCGAGCGCCGCGTCGGGCTCTGGGCTGATGGCTCAGAGCCTGGAGCCTGCTTCCGATTCTGTGTCTCCCTCTCTCTCTGCCCCTCCCCTGTTCATGCTGTGTCTCTCTCTGTTTCAAAAATAAATAAACGTTAAAAAAAATTAAAAAAAAAAGAACTGGAGACAAAGAGAAGTATCTCTGGAGATAATCAACCTGAGCTTCCTGTCCTTTCTTGAGTCTGGCAGGTGGCTCCTGCTAGGGATGTGATGCGGAAGGGATGCTTCCTAGGGCAGGCGGTAGAACCGCAGCTGTGCATCGACTGGCAGAAATCCAGAGGACTCTTCCACGGAGGTCAGGTGAGTGGGCAATGACACAAGGCATTCGGAGAAGGCTGTCCTTATCTCATTGTTTCTACTCATCGCCTACCTTGGCCTTGCCACTTAGAATTATGTGATGCTGTGAAACCTGGTCAACCTTTCTGCATCTCAGGTTCCACCTTCATAAAATAAGGTGTATTGAGGACTAATGTCATAAGTATAGGAAGATTCCCGGACCTACTTTTTCTTTCTTTCTTTCTTTCTTTCTTTCTTTCTTTCTTTCTTTCTTTCTTCTTTTGCCTTTTCCTTAATTCATTTTTTTTTTTTTTTTTGGTAACAGTTTTCTTTTTTTCATTAAGAGTACCTTAAAAATGCCTGTGGGCTCTGCGAGAGGTATACTGAGACAGTTTTTCTCAAATACCCGTCAAAATGTTCATAATGGAGGAGGGAAATAAACGTTAGATCCCCTGAGATGTGTGGGGAAGGAGTTGGAAGCTCTTGCCTTGAGCTCAAAATTTATTTGCAGTTTTAAGATTTATTTTAAAAGTCCACGAATTTTGCATTTTACTCCGAGTCTGCATTCTACCCTAGTTTGTAATGCTCTCAAATAATGGCATTTCCTCTATTATTGGCCTTCAGGAAAATGTGCCATGTCTATCCCGTGGCTTCTTGTTCTCCTGGCATGTCACTATGTACTCCTCAGCATCTGTAATCCCTGGCTTCAGCAGGGTGGCCTTATGTATCAGCTAACACATTGGCAAGCAAAGCTACAAAAGAAATAGGACACCCAAAGAGGACTCTGGTTTTGTCGTGGGCCCATTGGGTCAGTTGTTCATATCCAGGCTACTCTAAATCTCTAGCTGGAAACCATGCCGATTTTATTCTCAGACTGAGGCAGAAAGATGAGAGAAGTGGGTTATAGAAGCAGTTGAGAGGTTTTCTGAGGTTCTCAGCCTCCTGAATATTTGGCTTAGATCTGAGGTCTTCTCAGCCATATAAAAAGTGCTAAAGGATTCTAGTCGTCTCAAAGAGAATCAGCATCAAACTCAATCATGCTGGGCCCCCTAAAAGAAGGTGAGAACTTGAAATGTACTTGAACCTGAAGAATTCCTTTAGGTGATACTAATAGTTTTGGGGACCCTGAAGTTCTTAACATTTTCTTGGCTCCAAGGTGCAAGCATTACTTTAGGACGGTCATGCTAGTGAGAAGGCATCATCTAGGCTTCTGTGGTCATTAATTAAAGATCCCATTGTCATAGAAAGGTGCTAAGGGTTAAACGTTCTTTGGGAGAGGATCTTTTTTAGAGTAACCTCTCAACAAGTTGTCTTGGGCAGCACAGATTGGCTCAATCATTACTAACAGATGCATCTGCAGCAAAAGACAATTTTGCAAGCCCAGGCAGAAAAGAACTCATGCTTTCCTGAAATCTTTCCCTTGGCTCACATTAAAACTAGCCAGGAGAAAAGACACAGCAAAGTTTATTAGGGACAGTTCCCTGGAGGGGAAAATAATGGGGATAATGAGACAAATATTCCTAAGGCATCCTGGGACTTCTGAAATAAGCAGACTCTGGTCCACTGAAATAGCTGGTGCAGAAATGGCTTTGTTATACATAGTTTTACAAGATGCATTCCGTTGTTATGTTCCAGATACATTTGAAATTTCCTAAAGGGGCTGTAGTCACTTTTAAAAGTATCATCACCAGGAGTAGCCACCTGAATGGCAGTCAAGACTGCCTCAAGGTAGATGGGGTGATACTCTAGCTTCCTTCTGGTTACAAATGGCCCAGGCTTCAGAAATAGCCAGACTGAACAACGTTCATGTTTGGAACAGAGTGGCCTGCCCGGGTAGGAATATGGGGAGGCAAGGGGGGAAGCTGTGTTTCATCTCCGGCTTGGTTCTCTTTAAGAAGTAAGAATGCAGCCTTGGGAAAAAGGTGATGGGTCAGGTATCCTGTTGGGGAAGTTTGGGAACTATGCCTAGTGTAGTCTAATTTTAATCAAGAAGGAGGCAGATGGAGTGTGTGTGTGTGTGTGTGTGTGTGTGAGAGAGAGAGAGAGAGAGAAAGGGATACAGAGCGAGAGAGAGAGAGGGAGGGAGGGAGAGAGAGACCTAACCTTTCTGGTTAGGATGAGATAAGCCATTCATTTAATGGTCTAAAATCCATTGGGACAGGCATATTAGTTCCAAGTAAATGCTACCAAAGGTTCCTCGAGTCAGAAAGAGGTCCACCTATGCAAAACTGAACCTTTATCTAGACCAAATCACATTGTAGAGCCTTGCTTAGTGCATCTCTCCCATGGCATTGTAGATAGCCATGGACCTAGATGTATAATGGGAAGGTGCAGGAGGCTGTTCTGTCTACCATCCAGGGAGGCTCCTCAATGCACTACTTCCAAATATATGGACCATCTTCCTATAGGTCTGGCCTTGGCACTTATATGAAGTTGAATAAATCTGAACACAAGCTGCATGCGAGGAGCTTCTGATCTGTCATAAAAGATTCATGTAGAGGAATTATGTAGTGGCTAGAAGCATACAGCAAGACATTCCGGTGCAGTGGTTAAGCTCCCAGCTTCTGAAGTCAGACTGCTTGGGTTCATATCCTATCACCTCCACGAGTTAGCAGCTTAAGCTCACCAAAGCTCAATTTTATCATTTGTAAAATGGGATTATTTTGATCACAAATGAGCTGATATATGTAAAGTATTGGAATCATTATGAGCATTCATAAATGGACCAGTTATTATTAGCACGCATATAAATGCTATTGCAGTTTATTGACATTCATTGAAAAAACATACATTAGGAGACTTTTGGTAATCCCCAAATTTGGGGATGCCATAACACAGCTTTGGTAACAAATTTTCCTTTATATCCTATTAAGTGACTACTTTTGGGAGGACGGGGGCAACTCGGTCTCAAGGAGATATTTTAGTTTCACAAACCAACTCTCCACCCCAGGTAGTGAAACATTCAAATTCATGCTCAGCAAATGAGAAATTGTTTCTTGCCATGAACCTTTGGAGTTAGACGGGAAAAGTGAAAAACAGGGCTCTTACATTTCAGACAATGTTGAAGATCTGTAAGACAACAGAGCCTCACAGAATCCCCATTTGCTCAGGGAACGAGAGGTGGGGAGCACTCCAACATCTATCTTGTGATAAACTTGGAAATTTGGCTCTGCCCAACCTCCTGGGTGAGACGGGAATAGGTGGGGGTTTTAGGAGGGAGTTGGGGCAGGAAGTTGTTGGCTGGCCCGAACTAGAGGCTCCATGAGGCCATGACTGCTTGGCATTCTGGAGATGCTTCCTGTTTTTCTGAGATAGGTGTTAATTTCCTGTCTGACTTTGAGGGAATATAACTGGACACTTTCACACATCTAAGAATTGAGGGGTAGAGCAAGTTCAGGGCAAAAGAGAGATCCGGGTCCAGGTACCCTTCAAGCTCCAGCCTCTTTTTTTCCTGCATATTTTATCACTCTGCTGCGAGCTCCTTTCTTAAAGGCCTTCTCACTCTTTCCTTTCTCTACCCTCCCCCTCATCAATGTCTGCTCCAGCAGAAGACTTGATGTTAGCTGTTTATATTTCACAGTGAATTTAAAGTGACATGTTACCTCTCTTAGAAGTACTTACCCCTTTGCCTCATGTATGGGCGGCAATTGAACACATCTTGCGTTGGCTTTGACTCTGTCCCTATGTTTGTTGCAGTATGTTGGGGGCTCCATTATAGATTTCTGTGTGTTACAACGTGGAAGAAACTTCAGTCACAGAAGGAGTTTTAATTCATGGATCTTCCCTCTATCAAACAAAATGTCATTTGTACCAAGAAAAGGAACAATGTTTATAAGCAAATCAGGAAAGACCCTCTGTACCTAACTGCAATGACAAGCAAAGGAAGGAGAGTAAGAAGAAAGAAGAGGAGAAGGAAGAGAAGGAGGAGGACAACTGAAGAAAGAGGAGAAGGGATATAGAGGAAGCATCACCACCTCCTCCAAGCAGCCAAGGGCAAGGAACCGGATGACAACATGGAAGCAAAGTGCGGGCAAAAGTGAGAGCTTCATGGTATAAACAGGTGCCATGGAGAACAGCACTGAGTTTTGGGATTCCTTTCCCCTTTTCTTTGCTTTGAAATCTTTGCCTTATAAAAGAATTTTTTTAAATGTTTACTTATCTTTGAGAGAGAGAGAGAGACAGAGAGAAGGGGGTGGGGAGAGAGAGAATGAGCAAGGGAGGGGCAGAGAGAGAAGGAGACACAGAATCCGAAGCAGGCTCCAGGCTCCGAGCTGACGTTGGGCTCGACTCACAGACCGGGAGATCATGACCTGAGCTAAAGTCGGATGCTTAACCGACTGAGCCACCCAGGTGCCCCTGCCTTATAAAAGAATTTGAAACGCAGCTTACTACTTTTCTCATTTCTTACATTTTTACCTCAATATTTGCTTGCTTAAGACACACCAAGAACAATAAGCACATGCGCACACACACTCCATTTGAAGACTTTTCTCAGAGTTCCTATCCTTGTTTGATCTTTTTCCATTCTACTTATTACCTAGTGCTTTCTCTTGCTAATTGACTTATTGCTAATTGAAGTCTTTAAAGGTCAAAGTTTATTATATTGTTACCTCTAAAATGTGCATTAAAAAGCAACCAAGAATATCCTGAGGAAGCAGCGAGGTGCTGGGCAAAACCCGGAAGTTGCTTCAATCTCTACTTGGCAGGCTTTAAAATTTTGCTTTTGAACAGAGATGAGCTAAGGGGGAGAAAAGAAGACTAGAACATCCTCAAAGGGAAGGGAAGAAATCTGAAGTGTCCAAAAGTATCATGTTAGCTTTTCTTTTTAACAGATTAAAATAATCCAAGTAACCTCCGAAACATAGCGACGTTGTAGACAGGGTGTGCTGGAAATGATCTATCAGTTTAAAAACGTTTTGCTTACAAAATACCTTTTTTCATACTTAAAATGGCAACCTGATGGTATTGTCGACGAAGAGGGAATGAAAGAGAAAAATTTTATGCAACAATGGCTGTGTGCAGCCTGATTTAGCGTAGCCTGTGATGGCGTAGATGCTGCTCAAAGTCACGTGCTCTCATCAGGTTGTCCGGGGAAGGATTTCGCCTTTCTGCTCTGTGCCACTACTTCAAGGGGAGAAAGAATCGGGGTGTCTCCCTGCACAGTGTTGGTCCCTGGGGGCCCATCTGTCTGCCACGCTCAGACTATATTGGTGGTAACTCTCCCCCTTTTCCCGCCCTGGAGGCCAGCATAGAGATTTTTTTAAAGATGGATGACGAAACTTTGCTCGAGAAAGCGTGCAGAGAAACACTTTATCACAAGAGCCTTCTGCTGTGTGTTTCATAGGTGCCAAGCTCAGTACCTGCTGCTTTATTCATTCCTCCTTAGCTGTCAACCTCAGGAGTCAGATACAACAAACATCTTTAGCTCAACTTCTGGTCTGTGGAGGAGAAAAATTCTCTCCTGTTTAGACTCCCTCCAGGCTGATCCTTTTCCCTATCAGCAGGGCCTTTGCCTGCTTTGGCAAAGGTGTTCGCTCAAGGTCAAGCTGACAGTGGGTAGGAAGGTGGGGGACCAGAGACGGGAGCTCGGTCAGAGCCTGAGTACTAGAATCCTATAAAGCAGAGCTGGCCTTGGGCCAAGGTCACATGACTAACTCCCTCACGAGTGGGCCGAGGTCACATGACCAAGTCCCCACGTGAGTGGGCCGAGGTCACACGACTGACTCCGCACGCAATGCAGTCAGCTATAGATAGTTCTGTGCAGAGTTTATCTTATATTTGAGCTCTAGGTCCGGGAAACAGAGACCATAAAAGTTACACTGTTTTTGTCATATGATGTGACTTATGGGAGAGGGTCTTCACTCCCTTCCACGGCCTGGGGCGGGGAGGGGGGGTAGTCACCGGTAAGTACAACTTTGAGGTGGCGCCTGGAACGTTCATGGGTGTGGGGTCGGAAGTTCCACACCTGGATCTGAACCTCAGTGTCACCCCTTATGAAACGTGTGACCTTGGGTGGGTCGTGTAACTTTTTTGAGTCTTAGGAACTTCCTCTGCAGAATGAGGATTGCGTGAGACACATAATGTATACAAAGCAACTAATGGGGTGCCTGGCCCTTGCATTTAGGAAAAGTTCCTGGTAATTATTATTCGGATCCTTAACCTGAGAACCTGTATGGAGCCCATGCTCCATGGACCACATGCTTCTGAATGCAGATTATTAGTTTTGTTAATCGCCTTGGAAATACATGATGGTGCTGAATATTTGCCTTTTATATACACTGTTGTGATGGGCTCATCCTTTGCCTGTCTTTTCTTTCTTATACTTTTTAATGCTTTCTTAAGATATGAACTAATAGGCAATTTTACATAAAACTAAAAATACTAAATTAAATAAACATAAATACATAGTGATGTATATAACATATATAAATAAATATATATACCTGCCTAGATATACTTGCCTTAGAATATGAAATTTTATCAAGCTTGTCTATTATGTTTATTGACCCCGTCAAATATACCTCTTTACAGACACTGTAAGTTGGTGAAAATCTTTCTTTGGTCACAAAAAATGCTAAGCAATGTGGCAAATAAAACTAATAATCTGTATTTAAATTTATCCTTGTGTGTATATGTGTGTGTAGATATACATATAAATGTATATCACTGGCCACCTTAAATCAAGAAATTTAAAATATAATTTAATCTAAAATTTCTTAGACAAAAATAAGACAGTTATACATTTTTGGTGTCATTCACACTGCAGAAAACCTATTTACTAGTTAATAAAATTATTTCTGAGATTGTCCCATATCTGGTGAAGTGGTTTCCTCCTGAAAATGTCATTTCATTTGATTCAGTTAATTTCCAGAACTCTCCCTCTTTTGATGAGGTAATTTAAATAGGATTTGTTATCATGGAAGGAAGACCTTTCTCTAAATTCTCTTCATGAGGAAATTGGTGAACTATTTTCTTTGAGGATATGGATTATTTTCCTTTGAGGGGCTGTTTCCTGATAAAGAGAATTTAGCTTTTCATGAAGAATCTCCAAATTTGTTTAAAACTGGTTTAATAATCTGCTTCATTTCTGTGCCAAATATCAGTGTGAAAAAAAAGTTTCTGAATATCAGTTAATCCGTGGACTGCTAAATGCAGCAGATTGAGCGCTGTGTCTGTGAAAGATGAACCTTATGTTGAAAAAATGCTGAACCTGCAGAAAAGCTGAAAAAGTAAAATAATCCTGATAATCTTTACCAGACTCAATGATTGTTTTGCCACTTTGCCACTTTTGTGCGCACACACACACACACACATCTATGCCCTTTGATTTGGATTTGTTTGAATTTTTTTCTCATGTTAAGATTCAGGCTAAACATTTTTGGCAAGACTGGAACACAGCCAACATTGCGAAGCTTTTAGATGAGATAGGAAGGTGACAATTATCCCCTTTTATAGAAGTAAAGAAGAGGGACTGAGCCATCCCTCAGGTCAGGTGACACGGGGTGACTGTTGCATGTTTGGGGAAGGGCTTAGAGAGTTAGTCACTTAGGGATTTAGTGGATGAGGAGGCTAAGACAGAAGTAAGTGGTTCCTGCCAAGTGGTGCATTTAAATATTCTGGTATTCTTTTTTTTTTTTTAAAATTTTTTTTTTTAACGTTTATTTATTTTTGAGACAGAGAGAGACAGAGCATGAACGGGGGAGGGGCAGAGAGAGAGGGAGACACAGAATCGGAAGCAGGCTCCAGGCTCCGAGCCATCAGCCCAGAGCCCGACGCAGGGCTCGAACTCACTGACCGTGAGATCGTGACCTGAGCCGAAGTCGGATGCATAACCGACTGAGTCACCCAGGCACCCCAATATTCTGGTATTCTTGAAGCTAATAGGCTTGTACCATCAGTTCATGAGACTTTCCCCCTCCTGCATCTCCAAGGCAAGATCTATGATGCTGTCCCTAACACCCTACTCACAATTCCTAGATTGACCTTCCAAAAGTTTGTTTTTTCCCTTCAAGGGTATTTTTGATAGTCATTTACATCAAGCTTGACTTAAATAAAAAAGATTTGTGGATTGGGGTAAGGTGAGGGGAGGGAATCATTGTATGATTTGCGCCTGGCCTTATACCTGCTAAAGTCAGCTGAAAACTTTGTTTTACTTATTTATTTATTTTTTTAAATGTTAAAACCATGAGTCTCTAGGGGCAGGAAGCAGGAGACGACTTAGGAGTAGAGTTGTGATGTGCTCCTTAGGCTTGCTGCTGAAGGAACCATGACTGAAATCCCTCAAGAAGAGATGAAACCAAGAGGAGATTGGGGCCAAATGGCTGAAGTTCTCGAGTCTCCAGGAAACCCCATAAATAGTAGATCGTTCTCCGAAAATAAAAATAAACAAGTCAATGACAGAAAAATAAATGATAAGCTTCAGACAACTTTCCAGAATTATCTAGTTGTTTTTCTTCTTCTAAACTTTTGTATCCTGGGGCATACCACCTCTGTGGCCAAGATCTTAGAAAATTGCTTAAAAAAATATTGACTGAACTCTGTAAACAATAGTGGCAAACAGCTATCAAAAGTGAGGGAGGATGGAAGGCCCTGGGACCCACTCTCAAGCTCTGTCTGGGTGTCCCAGCCACATCATAGGACACGGTGATAGCCACTAGGATTTTTCCCTCAAGGTGGTTGCTCAGTAGGCCATTGGCAAATCGCTGTAACGATCCGGCTCCTCTGGCCATGCTCCAGGCCTCAGAATCTCCTCTCTAACATAGCAGGAGCAGCAGAGCAGGAGAGAGGCACAGTAGCAAATTCACTGGAGAGATTGAGTTGCTTGCTTTCTGTTGTTGTCAATGGCTTCTTGAAGGTCACGGCTGAGTTCACGGGAAAAGTGGCACTTTGGCTGTGAATTTATTACTGATATAATTTCCATCTCTGTCTTCCCTTAGCCTCTCCACTGGCAGGTGGCTCATGCATAAGTCTTAAAGAAGTTCAGCCTCAGGATGCCCTGGCGGGGTTGGCATGATGTGAAATGAGCTACACACCCCCCAATACCATCCTTTTCAGTACCTGTGATAAAGCAGCATCTGCCCCCACAAAAAGTCCAGGGCAAAGGTCATCTGGCATTCCAAGGGAACTCTCCGCTGCAGGGAGCCTTCTAATTGGCTGGTATTGATCGGTAAATTGTGTCCCTGCTGTGATTAATTCTGGCCCCCCCAAACTCCCTCAGCATGAGCGTGATAGGTCAAGGTTTGGGGCCTCTAGGCATCCTTTACAAATGGAGCTCAGGTCCTTAAAGGTGCCGGTGAAAGATTGTAGCTTGTTAACTCTCTCCCGGCTGCTAGTGCTGACCCAGGAAGCCGGTTTCATTCAGCTTGCTCTCCCTAATAGCGGCTTAATGGGATGCTAATGTGAGGAACAGAAGTTATCAGATGGCTTGTACGATTTATGATGGATTTATTACCACTCTGAGTTCCCTTGATGTTCAGTGCATCCTCTCCCGATCCATCCCTGTTATTGGCCTTAGCAAATGGTTTCATAATTAATTAATTTTTTTTTTCCTGAGGGGGGTTAAATTATTTTTGCCCTGCTGCTTTTCCTCCATATTTATTTCCCAGTGGATGACCCTCCTCCGTGTGCCCATCAAAGATGGAACATACTAATGGCTGTTCTCTCCAGTCTCCTCTCTTTCTTACCTCCCCTGCCAGCCAATGCCTACCCTTCTTTCTACAATAGGGGTTCTCAGATTTGAGTCTTCACTAGAATTACCTGGGAGCCTTTATGCCTGGATCCTGTTCCCAGAGATTCTGACTTAATTGGTCTGGGGGTCCTGCCTGGGTATCCGGAGTTTGAAAAGCTCCCCAGGTAATTCTAATGTGCAGTCAAAGATGGGAGCTGTTGGAGTGGTATCTAAAGGTAACTTAACTGCTACCTGTCCCACGATGCTTTTTCATTCTACCAATGGACATGATCTCTCCTCCCTTGGAATCCGTAAAACACTTTGTATATGTCTTTGGAACCCACGCCGTATATTTGTATTCCACTGGCTGCTTCCTTACAGTTTACCTACTGGTGAACTTATAGCCACTCTTAGGGTCTGAGCTTCTTGTGGGCAGGGACAGTGCCTGAACTATCTTTGGGCTCTTGTCGTGCCTTGCATGGAGCCAGAACTCAGCATATATCTGGTGACCTGAGTTTTACCAGTGACTGCACTCTAGCACATGAGGGAAGTGTGCCCCGAGCCCCCCAGTCTCACAGACATCTCAGGCAACATGGGGGGATTCTGTTTTATGACCTTAAAGATAGATCTTCCCTGCCAATGTGTCCCTGCTGCCTTCTACTGTTCCTTCTCACCAGGGTGGCTACATGTCCTGGTTTGCCAGGGACAGTCACTGTTGATGCCTCCAGTCCCAGCGACATTGTGCAGAGAACCTTCTTTCACTTTCAAAGGTGTTCCAGTTTGGATGACAAATTATCTGGTTCCTCTACTTTTCACCCTCCTCCTGCCCTCTTTCCTCAAGTCAGCCTAGAAAAGGCAAACTTTTTCAGGGCTTAGCCCTTCTTTACATGGTAAGCTTTAAGTAAGCTTCAGAAAGGCCTGTGCTCACACTGTGTAATTCCATGAATAAAAAAATGATAAAATAAGGGAAGGCTAAATTGTAATTAGTGCAGAACTGCAAAAATCAATACCTACCCTTATTCATTAATATGATCGCCCTGATTTAAGAATTCTTGTCAAGCACCAGCCAAGTGCTGCAGTAGACAGAGCGGCCAAGAAACCTAGCATCTCTCTTCTTGGAGGCATAAGCTGTTATTGTTTTATTAAGAAAATGCATGTTGCCAATCACCAAATACAATGCAGTCTTGTTTGTTATATAATTCTTCCGGTGACTCCCTGACCCAGGTGGGTGTTTTCTCATATTACAGATGAGAAAGCTGTCACAGAGCTGATGAAAAGTGGGCTGAGTTTACATATAGGCTGAACTTACTCATAGTACATTGAAAGATCAGCAGGATTTTCAGCTGTCTTGATGATAGAAACCGATGAAATGTACGGCCTATCTTACTGATTGGGCAGAAATCGAGTAAGAGAGCCTAAAACAAAATAAAATTAAACGACAACTAGAACATAAACAATTTTGTGGCTTTAAGTAGAAAAGACCGCAGAGTCCGTAGCTGAATTGGGATTAAGACGGATAGTTTTTGAGTTTCCAGAAAGCATTATCAAATTCCGGGCACCATGAGAGTCTCAGTCTCAGATTAAGAGAATCCGCCGAAGGTTCAACATGAACCCTCTCTGCGTCTGAGCCTCGTTCTCCTGGCCCAGGGCAGAGGTTTGCCAGGATGGAACCTTCCCAGAGAATCTTTAATGACTGTCTCCACCTCCTTTCCATTCTACCCCCACTAAGCAGGACCTGCAGAGAAAAGTCTTCCCTTTTTAGACGTAGCTAATGTGGGCAAATGAAGTGAACTAATTTTCATTATCACAGGTAATACATAAATCTTGCGGTGAAATAAATATTATAATGTGTGATCATGGACTAAAACATGTGGCTCAAAACACACAAAGCTGGGTAAAAACAGAAACTAACAAACGTCGAGGATGTGGGAGAGCTAGCTATTCAAACAAAAATAAAGCAGCAAAATCCTGGGGCCTCTTGTACCATACTGAAGTGAGTTTTAGCTACTCATGCTATGTTAACTGTTGATGAAATGTCATTGAGCTTAAAATAAAATAAGTCTGTAGTCTCAGATAACACTCTACAAGATCAAATAATGTTAGGCCACTATCCACAGTTATATGAAGAAATAACTCATAGCAATGTACCAATATGTCAAGATTTTTCACAGGAAGCAATATGAAAACTAGCTGGATGGTGTCAGGCTTGTTTAAAAGCTCATTTGCTCCCCTTCGTCACTGTCCTTCCACCTTTACATGTCATATATCCTGGTCTCTTGTCGATGTGGTTGTCAAAGTACAAGCTTAATAGTGCTGCTCCCTCCACAGAGATGTGTTAAGTGCGAAGATGGCAAAGTTTCCTGCCGAAAGGGAAATGCAAAGGGCTGGAGCCAGCTGAAGTCATGAGATACCAGGTGACAATAAGACTGTGTCATTCCATGACATGTGTCCCTGAGGTACCAATGAACTTTGCACAATTTTTTTTTTTTCTGTTTTATTATTCTGACATCCTGTAAAAAAAAAAAAAAAAGAAAAAAAAAAAGAGGACGAGGAAAGACATTTCCATTCTACACAAAGGGACATTGGGCTCAGAGAAGTGAAACGAATTGCTCTGGGTCACTTTAGTTGCGGGCATTTCCTGACTTCTGTGAGCAACCACCAATCGGTCTGCCCCTCTCACACATACAAGCACACACCCCTTTCCACAACCCCAGCATGCTCTGTGTTCAGAGGAGCAGAGTTCATGTCCGGGATGGAAGAGGGGGGGTGTACGAGGTCAATGAGCGCGCCATAGTTTCCCGCCACCTGAAATGCCTCATGACAGGGATCGCTCACACAATCCCTTCCTGGTTCGGTGTGAAAAGTGTTAGTTTCATTAAACCCGACCTGTTTGGGGTTCTTTTCCACCTCCTGAGATTTCACATCTGTGAGATCCAATTAGCATCCCAAAGTCATAGGAGGCTGTTCAAGAAGAAGTCTACACACGTTTCAGCTTTTGAGTCACAAGACCTGAGCCCCGCTTTTAGTTCTGCCCTGTGTCTGTCTTACTCTGTCACACAGTCAAGTTGAGTAACCCTTTGTGGCTTCCGATTTCTTATCTAAAGCGTACTTTGGATGATTTAAAGGGCTAATTTTAAACAGTCTAACACAGGAGTTGTCAAAGTACTGCCTGCCTGCTGCCGATTTATGGAAATAAAGTTTTGCTAGAACACAACCACGCCCATTCATTTAAGGCTATTGTTTGTTTATTGTCTACAGTTGCTTTTTTGCTGCAAAGTCAGAGTTGAATAGTTGCTACACATAATAGGATGCACTCTAGTTGCTTAACCCGTTTTGTTTTATGTTGGTTCTTACTTTTTTTTAATGTTTATTTTTGAGAGAGAGAGAGAGAGAAAGAGAGAACGAGTGGGGGAGGGGCGGAGAGAGAGGGAGACACAGAATCTGAAGCAGGCTTTAGGCTCTGAGCTTGGGGCTTGAACTCGCCAACAATGAGATCATGACTTGAGCCGAAGTCAGACACCTAACTGACTGAGTCACCCAGGAGCCCCGGTTCTAATTCTTAAATATGTGCTCCTCATTGGTCATTCTCTGATCATGGCTATCCTTCCCCAGAAAGGGAATGACTACACTTTTTTAACAGTTGCTTCCTGGAGAGTTTCCACTTCACTTTGGGGACTTCTACATCTTTATAATAATGGGAAATTCATCTGGAGTGGATGGGGTTTGTGTGGACTGGGGAACAGGAGTGAACGGGAAAGCCCTGTCCCCCTACTTCTTGAGTGGGTTCAGGGAAAGGCCATCAGACATCACCCCAGCCTGATATCTCTACATAGCATATATTTTTTTTGGTCAAGGTATCCATAATTTGATTTTTAGTATTGTATCTTTAAACAGGGACAGTTTTTTGTTTGTTTGTTTTTGGTTTTGTTTTTTATAAAGCAGGGATATATGGTGTAAGGGAGAAGTCCAAATTTTTTCCCCCAAATTTCAACATCACTTTAAGAAAGAAAAAAGGCATTCTTCGTTGCTTTGTGAGAACAATAGTAAAAAGAGTCCGGCTTTGGGAGGTCAGAATATCTGGGTTCAAGTCTAAGTTCATCTCAGTTTTACTACGTTGGGCAAGTCACTTAATTTCTAAGCATCAGTTGCTTCATAAAAAAAATAGGTTTAATAATAGTGCTTGTTTCACTGCATGGTTTTGAAGCATAAAAGATAATGTAAGTAGAAAGCTTCATAAACTATAAAGCCAAATATGACTCATATATATAACAAGGTCTATTCCAGAGTATTTGATTACTTTCCTTTGGTTTATGTTTTTATATTTATATCAGACTCACAGTTTTAATTATGGATGTTTTACAAAATGTTCTGATATCCAACAAGATTGATCCTTAAGAATGTGTTTTGATAGTTTTTCCCGTTCAGAGTTTTGAGTGCTTGTTATAAGATAACGCATCACGCTTGGGAATTAGTGCTAATTCTAATGATTTCCAAGAAAAGTCTTGCTGTGGTTTTGGATATAATTATTTTAATAATTTCAGATTAAGAGGTCTCGGCATCTTTATGTTGAATTTTTGCAGCTAGTAAAAATGTAGCCCTTCCTATTAATTATTAAAATTGTATCTCTTGATGAATGTTTAGAAAGTTTTAATCCATTTCTCACTGAATTTGTAGGTATTTTATATTTGTTGCTTTTGGAATTGCTTTTCTTTTCTGTTATATCATCCGTCTGGTTATTACTAGTACATAGGAATACTATTCTTTTTTAGGCATTTCTCTTATTCCAAGCCACTTTATGGGTCTTTATTAATTAAGAACACTTTTAGCTGATTTCTTTGGTTTTTCCAGTTACATACTTAGGCGATTTACGAGTACTTTAGCGTTTTAATTCACCAAACTGAATCCTTCTGTTTCACGACTTCTTGCCTTATTTAGCCAGAGAATCTAAGCGATGATGATAGGAGAGGACATTCTTTGTGTTTGTGCCTGATTTGGGATATTTCCACATTAAATATAATCTTTATTCATTTTATGCCAAGAGCATCTTTATCACATTCAAGGGCCCTCCTTCTAGTGTATTTAACTGTTGACTTTATAATTAGGAAAAGGTGTTGATTTTATCAAATGTGGTATCTATGAAACTATCACGTAGGTTAATTATTGTTGAATCCGTGAATCCTCGGTGGCTTAATTCTTCCTTGGAAATCAATCTCCGTGGGCCATGGCTGGCTCTGCTAACGGTGGCAAAACGTGTACATGGTGCCATTGTGAGTTTGAATATCTCAGTGCTGAACGCGATACTCAAGAAAGTGGGCTAACGCAGAAGCGAAGGTTGTGGGGGGCAGTACCCCTGGGCTCCTCTCCTGGGCGCTTTCTCCGAAGTTGGTAGCTTTGAACAATTCTTCCAGGTCATGGCAGTTGAGATCACAGTTGTTAACACTGTGGAGAAAAGACATGAGAGGAGGCAGCATGGAATATGCAGAAAGAGTTCAGGACATGCCACCCCAGAATATGCCGCTTTGGCATGTCGATCACTTCGAGTTGGAAAGAGCAGATGAAAGAAGAGCCATCTGACATTTCTTTTTTCTTCCTAAGAGCAGACGATGACGTCCCCTTGTGAAAGTTGCCCTCCTATATCAGGAGAAAGAAGCATGATCATCAGAGAAGGGGAGTCCAGGCTGAGAGAAACTTGCACAAATGCATCTCGTTAAAATAGCCCATCTCCCTCTACTCTCCTGTTATGTTACAGTTACATTTTTACACCTGCTACTCTTTGTTCAACGTACACCTGCTACTCTTTGTTCAACGTAGCTCGTAAGCCCTTAGGCTTGCTCCCTTCTTTGGGTTTTCACTTTTTTTTCTTGTGGGGGTTCCCACTAACATGTAAATAAACCGTGTATACTTTTCTTGGTTGATCTCCAGTTCTGTCACTTCCCAGCCGGAGACTGTAGGAGGGTAGAGGAAATTTTACTTCTCCTACGATGGGAATGAAACTCAGTGGCCGGGTCAAGACACATGAAGTTAGAAAGTTGTCAAAGGTGGGACCTAGAATGTGCACCTCTCCCTCCAACTAAAGGTGCAGCCCCCTCCCCCCTCAGAGCCAACAGCCTCTCAGCTCGCCCTTGGAGCCTGCTTGTGCCTCTGGGCCTAAGACTAAGAGTGGAATTTCAATGCCATGGGTCTTGCATTTTAAATGCCAAGCCCCAGAAATATCCTCTAAAATGTAGACAAATGAACTAACATCAGTGTCTATACCAGGTTCTTGCTGACACTCGGCCACTTGTATGACCTTTCCACATGGCATTTAAAAAAATGAGCAGTGTTTTCCTCTTCCCCTGGCAGCTCAGAATAGCTGTTTCCTTTCTTATAAACAAGTCATATCTCTGGGAATTTCTAAAACCTAATGTTGTCTGCTCAGAAGCCATGACTCACACTCTTTCCTGGCAACCCTCACAAATTCACGAACACCTCTTGAGGAAAGAATCCCAGACAAGAGTGGTCACAGAAAGCCTCAGATTCCTTCATTTCAAACACAGGAAGCTGAGAGACAAAGGAAAACACCACCAACAGCCCCTGGCTGAGGCAGCCCCCTCCCCACCCCCATCTTGGCTCAGCTTACATTTTGTGGCTGTCAGAGCAGGAAGGGGAAACCCACCTGGAAACTTGTCCCAGCCTGTCTTTAGGTCACCACCCACCCGGCACCCCTGCTTGGGAATTTACCTAGTTCAGCTTCCTCCTGAATCTGGGGGTAAAGGCTCTCTGGGGCGGGGGGACTCCCTAGGGAAATTACCGGGAAGTTCACACACCCTGAATGGTGGGGCTTCGTAGCTGCTGTTAGCAGGAACCCTGAGGCAAAAATATCTCTTTTCTGCACATTCTTTTCTCAATAGTTCCCCTCCTCCGTCCCAGGGTCCCAGGCCCTGTCCCTCCTCTTGAGTGCCATGTCCTTTTCCTCATACCTCCTAAGTTGTCGAGAAACACAGCTGAACAATTTTTATTTGGCTTCTCCCATCTCAACAGTATAAAAACCTATGGGTGCATGGAGGGGGGCGTGCGCATGTGTGTAATGCACATGTAAACAATAAGGCAAAGGTTGAAGAGACTGGCTAAGAAAAACTGAAAACACTCTGAGTAAAGAGGACATTGCTTCAGTTCTACCCCTTTGGTGGCCAAATGAAAGGACCAAGGACTGATCTGTCTATGGCCCAGCACAGACCCTGTGGTAGGAGGGTTAATCCCAGCTGGCCCACCATGTAGCCAGAAATCAAGTGTCACTCTAACCAGAGCACGACAAGTCTAAAGGATCCATAACTGCACGATCTGTGAGATAATAATGCTTCACATACATAAAATGTGATGTATGTGCCCGGCATTTCTCAACTGTTATAACCCTAACACATTTTGGCATTTCACAAATAAGGAAGCACTACTGGGGAAGTTTCATTATTTGCTCCAGAATTTTTAAAAAGTTCCGGTGGGGCGTAACTACTGAGCTATGGTGGTGGCTCAGTCAGTTGAGCATTAGACTTTGGGTTTAGGCTCAGGTCTCGTCTCATGGGTCATGGGTTCAAGCCCCGAGTCAGGCTCCATGCTGACAGTGTGGAGCCTGCGTGGGATTCTCTTTCTCCCTCTCTCTCTCTGCCCCTCTGCTGCTCATACACACACACACTATCTCTCGCTCCCAAAATAAGTGAACTTTATATGGAAAAAAAAAGTCATGGCAAAGCTGGAATTTAGACCTATATCCACCTGGAAACTAGAATCTGGTCCTAAGACAGTGAGATGGAATGGGAAGGGAGAGAAAGAGAGAGAGAGAGAGAGAGAGAGAGAGAGAGAGAGAGGGAAAGAGAGACAAAGAGAGGACAAGCATGTGTGTGAATGTGATATTGTAAATTATAATGAGAAATATATGTTTGGTCTTTGTCCCTGTTTCTGGCATGGAGCTTACAACGCTTAGAATTTCCTAAATGATGAGAACAGATATGGGTGCCTTTTGTTATTTTAATGAGGTGATTTTTGGAAGCATCTAAGGGTTGGTGGGAGCTGGTTGCCAGTAGACCCAGCCACATGATTAGAGAGTTGGAACTCTCACTCCTACCCCCATCCCCACCCCACCTTTGGGGAACTCAACCTCCAATAGCCAATGATTTAATCAATCATGCCTATGTAATGAAACCTCCATAAAATCCAAAAGGATAGGAGCGGGGTTTGGAGAATTTATGAGTTGGTGAACATACGGAATGGTGGGTTGGAGAGGGCACAGAAGCCCACTTCCTTTCCCTTGTACCTCACCATACGTTACGTTATCTCTTCCCTCTGGCTGTTTCTGAGTTATCTCCTTTTGGAAGGAACTAGTAATCTAGTCAGTAAAATATTTCTCTGAGTTTTGTGATACGCTCTAGCAAATTAATCAAACCCAAGGGGTTGTTGGGACTCCAACCTATAGCTGGTGGGTCAGACGTGCAAGTGACAATCTAGACTTAAGATTAGTGTTGGAAGTGGGGTGCAGACTTATAGGACTGAGCCCTTATCTGTGAGGTGTGATGCTATCCCCAGATACATAGCATCAGATTGAGCTATGGTGACTGGAATTGGTGACTGGAATTATGGGGAGTATTACACTAATATAATTTACTAATTTCATTTCTTCCTCAACTCTTTAGGGAGACCAAGTTATTTAAGTTTGCCTGGGACCTTTCCAGTTTTAAACACTGGAAGTCTCACATGGGGAACTCCCTCAGTCTTGGGCAAACCTGGACAGTTGGTCATTCCATCGGTCACCATCTGGAAAATTTCTGCTACAGATCACATGGATCATTAGAAGACAAAGGCAATCCATTTGTGACTCAGAAGAACCTGGGTCATTGGGGCATATAGTTGAAATCCACATGCACTATGCATAACCTGTCTCTAAACCTCTTACAGAGATGGTATAATTTGAGTCATATAAAAAACATGGAATAGGGACACCTGGGTGGCTCAGTCAGTTGAGCATCTGATTCTTGATCTTGCCTCAGGTCATGATCTCAAGGTTTGTCAGATGAGCCTGAGTCAGTCTCACTGTCAGCACAGAGGCTGCCTGGGATTCTCTCTCTCTCTCCCTTCCCTGCTTGTGTTCTTTCTCTCTCTTTCTCAAAATAAATAAATAAATACATACATACATACATACATAAATATTTTTTAAAGAGCATGGAATAGTTGTTGATATATAAAGAGCAAGGTAGGGGCGCCTGGGTGGCGCAGTCGGTTAAGCGTCCGACTTCAGCCAGGTCACGATCTCGCGGTCCGTGAGTTCGAGCCCCGCATCGGGCTCTGGGCTGATGGCTCGGAGCCTGGAGCCTGTTTCCGATTCTGTGTCTCCCTCTCTCTCTGCCCCTCCCCCGTTCATGCTCTGTCTCTCTCTGTCCCAAAAATAAATTAAAAACGTTGAAAAAAAAATTAAAAAAAAAAAATAAAGAGCAAGGTAGTTTGTGTTTGAACATTTGTGGGACGAGCACAATCGCAAATAATATATTTTTAGGTAAAACCAAGTCTATGAAGTTTTTTTTTTTTTTTTAATACAGAGTCCCTGTTTTCTATACGAATGTGCAATTTCCTTGAACCACACTAAATTATGTATCTTGACAATTTTTTTAATGCCTGAGTCCAGGAGTATTCACTTTTTATAAAAAACTGTGCTTCTGAAGGGTATTACGAAAAAGCAGACTTTTGTAAATCGTATTTTTTCAGTGCATTAGGGATGTTCTTTGATAGAGTCAATAAAGTGCCTCATCTGGTTGGTTTTGCAAATGTCAGTTTTAGACATACAGTTACTATGCTAAGTGAAAGTGGAAAATACCTACACCAAAATACTTGAGGAACCATACACCTCCAGAGTAATATTTAGTGGGCGGATCTGGTTCGGCTCTGATATTGGTTTAAATCTTCAAAAAACGATTTCCCGTTTTCTCTGGAAATAGAAAGAACCAACTTCCTTTTCTCCTACAGCTGCCTCTCTCACCCCAATCAAAAATCTCCTCTATTCAGACACCTGCTTCCTCTTCCAATTTTTTTTGGTGCCTCGTCTCTCTGATGTGATGCGTCTGGGTTGTGTTTTGTTTTGTTTACAGTGCAGCTTTCAAAGAACCTCAGGAAGTGGTTGTGAGCAGAGTAGGATCTTGACATTGTGAGGAGGTTTCTCCTGTGGTAATGGTCTGCGGGTGACCAACATGGCGTTGGTAACAAGCAAACTCCGAAACGTGATCAGCCTACAGCTCAGCTCAACTCAGTTGTCTCCAGTGACTCCAATAGGACCTTTGTTCTTCCTACTGGAGAGGGTAACTAGGACCCTAGATGACCTCCACAGTTGAAGAAACTTGGTTTCCAGTGGCAACAATCAAAAGAAATAATCTGGGACAACAACTCTCCTCCTCCTGCTTTCTTAAAAGCACAGTAGCTACTGCCTGGGTGTGAGTATCTGTTGGTTTCTCTCAAGGGTCCTTCCTTGGCTTTCCTCCTCCAAACCTTCTTATAGGTGTGTCATAGTCCTAAGTGCGGCTGGACCCAAGCTGGGGAAGGTCATCTTTCTTTTTCACCTCTACTTCAGGTGAAAAACAAGGCTGATGTTTATGGAGTTTCGTTACGTCTTTAATAAATGACTCCCTGGGTTTGCAAACTGGCCCCATACACAGAGGGCAAGAAGGGACTGAAGAAAGAGGCAAACCTCTCCAGATTGGTAGGTGGCAGGATTAATGAGCAAGGGAAATTACATTTGAGGCTTGAGTAAGCTCTCCACACCCACCGCCAGAATCTTAGAAGTTTATATAGAGGCCCTACCCGGGTCCCATCATGTGTACCATCCAGGTGGTCTCAACAACACATTATGCTTCAAGGCTATGTCCTTGGAACGTTTCCCACTGTGGGGACGGTGGGCAGAACGTACATTCCAAGGACAAGCGAGGAGGTCAGGAGCCCCCGATTGCCAGCTCCAGGGTCAACCAGTGGTCACGTCCTGCTGACTACCTTCTCTAAAAGGAATGCAATTCCAGGAAAAAGACACTTTGAGGAAAATGTCTCAGAAGGTGGTGACAGGACAGAATTAGCTATTGTGGTGAGAGATACTCCACATTAGGCGTTTCCGGGAGGCTGGAGGCTGTCAGAAATGCTCCTGTTCTATCCACAGAAGTGTGTGTGTGGTGGTAAAATGGCTTTCGCAGACATTCGTAGGACTTAGGATGAAGAGAGAAAGGCTTTTCCTCTCCCTTGTTAATGCTGGTATGTCATTTCAATGGAAGAAATAGTGTTGAAAGAAGCTGGAAAAGTTGGGCTTCCTTGAAAATCTAAAATACTTTTTGAAGAACAATTCCCTCCCCTTCTTCCTTTGACACCACGCATTTCTCTTGAGGGAACAGGAAATAATGACTATGAGTATTTCATAGGGTGTTGGAAGGGGAGGGAGTCTTTCTGATGTGACTGTATAATGTCCTCATTGGTAGAGATGAGGAAACTAGGTGCAGAGAAGCAAAGGAAGTCACCCTAGATCTCACAGTGAGTTTGCATGTGTGAGTTGGGCCAAAGGTCAGTTTCCCTTCCTGACACCCTGTAATTACCTGACAACAATCTTAAGATGATGTGTTCCAAACCCTGGAACCAAATGGATCAGCCCCTCCCTTTTCCTTTTGTTCACAGCTCACCTGTGCTTTGTTCGGTAATGACCCTGATATAGCTGGTTTGTCGGGTGTCCCGTGGGCTCTTCAGAAAGCATGAGTCATGAGCTCTTGTCTCAAGGGCCCTGATTCATTTCTAGCCATGATTGCATCAGTGTGCATGGGTGTCTCTGTGTGAGCAATGTGGGTATTTCTCGACTCAATGTGCGAGAGTTTGCCAGGGCAACAGCCACCCCACTCCCTACCCTCTGTCACGCCCCATCAGCTATGGCAAAAGAATAAAGCAAAAAAGGCACAACCACTTGGGACTTCTTACAGACTGGAGGTTCGGCCCTCTTAAAGATTATAAATGGTGCCGTAGGAAACATTAAGAATTAAGATCATGATTGTGTTGGGCGTTTGCTTTGTGATCCTTAGTAGCATTTTGAATCAGGAGATAAAGTGAGGTTGGCATTTTAATTGGCCCCTTGCAAAAGTGGTTGGGCAGGGTACTCATGCCTGTTGGGAAAGTGCATGGAGATCTTGAGATAAAAGGTTTCATACAAGGGAAAGGTTATTGCTATTATTTTGAACTTTCCGAGTGGTTTCCTTTTTGCATATTTATGATATTAATATAATCTCAATAGAAGGCTTAATGTGCAAGTTGCTAAGCACATTGCCCAATGGAAAAAAATAAATTATACAACTACTGCAATGATAAGGCAGTTTTCAACTACGTTTAATTATCTCTTTCTTAAGCGGAAAAACTTGACGAAATCTTAAAGTATGCTGGAAAAGTTTCGAGAACGAAAGAGTTGAATTTTAAGATTTATGTTTTAGGTAAAGATCAAGTAGTAGTCTCTCTGTTGAAAAAAATAAAGGAGAGATTTTAAAATTTCATAACTGTGTGATGTATGTTCTCAGAGAAACTACATGAAGAAATGGACAAGGCGGAAAACAGAAGTAGATCTATTCTTTAACACAATGTGTGACAGAGGCAGAAGATTTGGGGGGGTGAAATCAATCAGATGTTGGCCTAAAATCTATTTTAGCACTAGGCTATGCACAACTCGAATGGAAAAGTTTGGGCACCATGTTTTAAAAATCGCTGAAGCTGTGGTTTTGGCCTTGATCATGTTTTATCACCTCTCTAGCAGGTGTTTTCAACCACTTATTATTATTATTATTATTAATTTTTGTCCTAAGCACATAGACACAATTCTTTCCCGTCTTAGAGCATATACAGCTTCCCCTTGACCCAGGATTTCCTAGCTATCCTCCTTTCCATAAACAGTCACAAGAATAGATGGCACTCCTTACTTTTTCTTCCTTATGCTTCATTTAGGACTGAGTTCAACCTTACTTCCACCCCGCCCCTCCCCCCCCAATTCTCTCACTGAGATCACCCAGCATCCTCCGATGTTCAGATCCAACAGCCTTTATGTTAGGCCTTGGATTCCTTGACATTCTGCGGTAGTTTCTCAGGGTCAAATCTTTGGTGTCGTAATGACTCCTCTCTTTCTCTCACATCCTACATCTGGTCTGACAGCACATTCTGTCAGCTCTCCTTTCAAAATCTGTCTAGAATTCAACTGCTTCTCACCATCCCACTGCCACCTGGTCCGAGTTACTATCATTTCTTGCTGGATTATTGCAATGGTTTCCTAACTGGTCTTCCAGCTCTGCCCTCGCCCTCCTACAACCTGTTACCAACCTGCAGCCAAAGGGTTTAAGGCTTAAATTAGATCATGCTGTTTCTCTCCTCAACACCCTCCAACGACTTCCCATCTCATGCTGAGTGAAAGTCAAAATTCTTAGTAGAGCACACAAAACCCTATGTGTTCCTCCCCCGGGTACCCGTCTGTTTCGTTGTGTACAAGTGCTTCTGTCTCCCCAGAGCCAGGACTAGTATGAGGCAAGAAAGGTGCCTGGGGTGCAAAATTTAAGAAGGCTCTCGCTCTCAGGGTCATGTGACACTATTGAAAACTCCTTAAAATTCCCCTTCTTAAAGCTCTCTTTTCCTTGGCTGGTTTTCCTTCGGCTTCTAAGGACCTTCTCCTTAATTCCAATCCCACCACCATCTACACAGCATGGTATAGTTGGGGATGGTCAGATTTTTTGCTGTGCAAATATGGTGTTAGATTGCTTGAGTTCAGTTCCTAACATCTGTCTATGTGGTCACAGACAAGTTATTTAAACTTTCTAAGTCTCAATTTCTCCATCTGCAGAATTTATATAAAAATGCTTTCTGCGTTTTATTGTTGCAATATTTAAATCAGTCACGTAAGCATTTAGCACAATGCCTGGCATATAGCAAACGCTCAAAAACTGTTAGTTATTATAAAAGAATAATTATTACTACTTCTGGGTGCATCCTGTTAAAGCCTACTGTCCTCTCTGGTAAACCAGTTGATTTTTTCCAGAACAACGGCAAAAAATACGAAAGCAAGTAATTTTGTCTCTAAAGGTAGAGAAGAGAATGACACATTTCACATTCCTTTCTTTAGGGAAAATGTTACAGGTCACGCTTTTGCCAAGAAGAAAGTTAATTAAAACAGTATTCCTAGAAAGAAAGAGGACGGGACATTAGGAAAATTTCCTTATCACATTGTATGGTTGAAGTCATCTAATATCGACAACATACAGGATAGAAGAGAAATTATAATCACATGTGTCCTTAGAGATTTTTACCTGGCACATCAATGGGCTGAATCTTGGCATAAGGTAAGCGCTTGATGACTTTATATTTTTCTAAAACTCTATGCCACCGCACGAAAGAATTCTGCATAGTTAACAATGATTTTGTGAGTCATCTTGCAAGATACAGCTTTGGGAAGTGTACTGAGGGAACCTTAGCGAAGGGCTCAGCAGGACACCAGGGGTCTTTCTGTCTGGGGTCCGCTGTCCTCAGATTCTATCATAGCCACTCAAGTGCCACTCCCTAAGCATCCAGATTCAGAACGTCCCACAGCTGTTTCTTCAACTTGGTACCCTGTTTGATTTTTTTTTCACAGCTCTTATTGCCCTGAAGTAACTTTGTTTCCTTTTTTTTTAACATCTGTCCTCTCTGTAAGTTCTATGAGAACATGGGTCTTGTTTGTTTCTAGAAACTGTAACAGCGCCTGACCCTTGAAGACATACACTGCTTGCGGAGTAAAAGAGGTTACACCCGGGTGCCACGCCACAGGTAACTTGATTCCCAGAGAATAATTGGTGGTCAATAATACGCTGTCTTCACTTGATTGTGTGTTGACAGAAATAGTAAAAATTAGTGAATATGATGAAATCACCGTCATGGTGTGATTTCAGGATGCTGTGGAAAGAATGTTAGATTAGTTTTCCCTGTGAAAACTGACTCAGGCCCTCAACCCCTGTTGTCTGGAGTATTGCAGTCTCTTATCTAGTCTTCCTATCTCCAATCTGGTCCCTTTTAGTCATCCATACTACTTCCAGAAGGGCATTAAAAAAATGCAAACCTCATTTGCTGACATTGCTTAAAACCCATCCACGGTTCTCTATTTTTTTCCAAGTTAAGTAAAGCAGGTGTTTTCTTGGTTTCGTTTTTTTTTTTTTTTTTTTTTAAACCAGGTCCTGCACAATCTCCTTCTTGCCTATGTCTCATGTCCTAACATTTTTGGGCTAGTCAAGAATACAGGGTGCATGTGAAGTGTCTTGCAAGCCCTTGAACCTATCATGCATTTGCGGTTGCCTTGCCTTCGCACACACTCTTCCTTCCATTCAGAAGGTGATCTGTTCTTCAAGGTTCTGTGCGGATAGCAGCTTCTTGGTGCTCCCTCAGTGCTCTCTGCTTACCTCAATTCTGTCTGCTGGCCCAGGCGAGCTCTTAGAGAGAGGGACTGCAATCGCATTAGGGTCTGCTCCCTTTAGAGCTTGGGTCTAAAGACCTAGTGTGTGAATCTCCCGTAGGTCATGCAGCTTGTGGGAGGCACAAGCTGGAGATGGACAGCTGGCGGTCACAGAAGGCGGATGGCCATCTTTCTGCTTCCTTTTTATTCTCTCTCTCACGTTGTTGACCTTGCTTTCCCACCCCTCATGTGTTGAAGCTCAAGGCAGGACTTAGTAAATGTCTAATGATTCTCTTCTTCTTCGGGACACGTTTGTCGCTTCTTTGGAGACACTGAAGATGCTCTCTCACCTGGAGTTTCTCTAACATAAGTGAACGCATTTCTATCGTGACAGTGCACGGGAACCCTCAACCTTGCCCCATTGCCTGGCTGCAATAAAAAAATCTAGGCCAGCTTCCTCCGACTCTCTCAGCCCATTTTCAAATAAGCTTGAGAAGCCTGCCTTGCCATCCTCAGGAACCTCATTATATAAGTAATAAACTTTTTCATACTCCTTTGATACAATGTGATGTCATTGGTCTTGACATCAGATCCAAATTCGGGATGGGGGTCCATCCTGCAAGGGGGCCAGTAATAATTGGTGCAGGAAGCAGGGTGACCACAGTGTTCATATAGTCTAATATTAGTGTAGCCATCTAGCTCCCCATGCTGTTTGCATCACCTATCTTTTCCCGTCCTTTTATTTTCAATTTATTTGTATCTTTCAATCTAAAGTATATCTCCTATAAATAGTAGATACCTGGATATTGCATTTTTGTTTTTTAAGCCAATCTGATAATTCCTTTCTTCTGATTGGATCATTTCATTCACATTTAAAGTTATTATTGATTTGGTTGGTTTTATATCTGACATGTTGAGTTTTTGTTCTGTGTCTATTTTTTTTTTTTATCATTTTCTACCCCTTTTAAAAAATTGACTTTACATTTATTATTTTTTTAAAAAATGTTTATTTTGAGAGACAGAGAGCATGTGCTGCATGTGAGCAGGGGAGGAGCAGAGAGAGAGAGAGGGAGAGAGAGAATCCCAAGGAGGCTCCATGCTGTCAGGCTGATATGGGGCTGGAGCTCGCAAACCATGAGATCATGACCTGAGCTGAGATCAAGAGTCTGACGCTTAACCCACAGAGACACCCAGGTGCCCTGGCTTGACTTTTAAAATACTTTTAGACTGATAGAAAAATCGAGAAGAGAATGGAGTTCTCCTATGTCCCTCTGCTAATTTTCCCTATTATTAATTTCTTCATTAGCATGGTACATTTGTCACAAATAAAGAATCAGTATCAGCTGTGACAGTTTCTCAGACTTTATTTTTGACGCTCTTGACAGTTTTGAAGAAGACTGGTCAAGTATTTTGTAGCATGTCCCTTGGCTGGGATTTGCCCAATGTTTTTGTCAAGATTAGACTACTGTTACGGGATTTGGGGAGGAGAACTACAGAGCCCAAGTGGCATCTTTATTCCATCATATCAATGGCACCTATTATCAGCATGACTTCTCATTGTTGATATTGACCTTGGTCACTTGGCTGAGATAATGTTTTTCAGGTTTTCCCACCATAAAGTTATCCACCTCGTTCCCCTCCTCCCAACTCTCAATTCCACTGACTTTTTGGAAGGAAGTCACTATGAGCAGTCCGCACTTACGAAGTGAGGAGTTATGATCTCGTGATTAAGGGTGAAATAGCCACATAAATTATTTGCAATTCTCCTGCCAGGACATTTGTCTTTCCTCCCACACCACCCCCATTTATTTCTTTATTCAATCATTTTTTATAACAGCAAGGACTCACGGATTTTTATTTTATACTATGTATTACAATCCAGTATGATTTTATTTATTTATTTTTTTGCTAACATTGTTCCAACTTTGGCCATTGGGACCTCTTTTACTTGGCTCCCGTGTCCCTTTGGCATATCCCTGTCAATACAGGGTTCCAATGTTTTTAGTACTTTATTTTCTGTCATTGCAAGATTCACTAGGCTTGTTTTGTGTATTTCCTTTCCCTGCCCTAGAATCAGTCATTTCTCCAAGGAAACCACTTCTTTTTATTGGAAAATGGTATTAGAAACCAACGTCTGTGAGTTGGGTGTGCTCATTACCGTTGTTTTACATGTCTTGTAATTTTTTGCTGAAACTGGATGTTTTGATAATATATTCTAGCAACTTGCCATACTGATTCCTTCCCCTACTCTGCAGGAGTGGTGGTCGTGGCTGTTGTCTTGGTCAACTATTTATTTGTTGAGTGGCTTGGCTGAACTAATCTCATGACATCTGTTGCCCCCACAGTGTGCAGCTTGCAGTGTCCATGCTTGCATTGTTCCTCCTTGTTTTTGCTTTTTAGCCTGGCTACCTAAGGGTCATCTCTGGGTCTGGGTTGGCATAAGCTACCTATGGGTCAAAGGTTGGACTTAGCCCTTTTAGCCAGTTAGATTTTTGCTCTTTACCTTTTGTGTGGCTTAGAGGCTGAATCACAGTTCAGGGAATTTGTGTTTATAGCCCCACATTCAGCCAAGGACTAGTACCTTGGAGGTCCTTTCTCTGATTGCTCCCAAGAGGGTTCAGCCTTGGGCAAGCCCATAATTTTCCATTTTGTCACGGGTGAGTGTGATTTTATCCTTAACCCCTGCTTCCCAGGAATCACTCTTGGGTCAAGTCTCCTTATTGTTCACTGTCTGGTCAGAGGTTGTGTTTAAGCCCCTTGCGCTGGTAAGACTTGAGCCCTGCGTTGACTGTGACCCCAGGAGGGCTCTTCCTGGCTGCTCTTTCCTGGTTCTATTAAACCTCTGGCTGCTCTGCTGTCTTGCTTGTATCCTGGAGCTTTGCGATTCCTCTTAATTACTCTCTACCCAGGTCTCCATCATTGTCAACAACACCCTTCGGCATGGAGTTCTCTACTCTCTGTTCTAAATAGAGAGTCAGCCCCTTTAGGCACAGCTGCAGAGTGCCTCACCCCCTGCTTAGGTCCCTGGTGTCACTACATCACAGCTAGGAGTTCTAGTAGTGCACACAGGTTGCTGGATGCGGCAGTGGAGGGGGGGTGCAGGGCGGGGAGGAGGCAGTGCCAGGCCCTGCCTTCTTAGCTTCCCCTTCGACATGTAGAGGCTCTCCTATGATGGAACCTTCTTGGCTTGCCCTTCAACATGTAGAGCCTCTCCTATGATGGAGCCAAGGCAAGAGTGATCAGGGTCCTGATATTCTCAGGGGACTACAACTGGTGTAGGACTGGGGAAGGCAGCTGCCTCCTCGAGGCCATGCCTGCTAGGAACAGAGCTTCTGCAACACTAGATGGGGAGATAAGAAATGCTGCTGGTCATGTGCCCCTCCTGGGGTGAAATCATTGCTTCAGACTGTGTACTTCAGGGAGAAGAGACCCCTATCATAGCTAAGTGAGCCTGGGATACAGTTTCTGCAACATGGCCCTGGGAGAGGGAACCAGGAGCAAGTCATGGCCGAAATACCATGGACCCTTGCTGTTTGTATGAAATTTAGTAGGTTATCTTCAATAACATTTCTCCTTTTGCTCTATACCCTTGGGACAATTTCTGGGGAATTTTAAAAAACGTTTTTATTTTCATAATTTTCACTGGTTAAATTGCTGTTTTGCTGAAGGGAGCCCACCGGAAGTCCCACCCACCCTCTTGTAATATCCTTTTACACCAACAGTATGTTGCCTACCGTGAATACTAGAAATAGTCTTCCATGATGTTGTGTTGTTGATGCCTTGGATTGCTTGGTGGGCAGGTGGGGCTTGAGAATCAGTAAGAATGGAAGAGCCTGGAGGACGACCCAGGAGGGAGCTGGCACAGCCATTGGTGGGGAATGGGTGCCGGAGACACCCCCAGTTTTACTCTCACCAGTGGCATCTGATTGTAATTCAAGATGACGATGATCACTCCGGTCTTACTACATTTATTCCAGCCTTGTGGGGATCCTGATATAGCCATCTGATGTTTCCTCAGGCATCTGAACTAATATCAGCATCAAGTAGCATCTGTTCACTGTGAGGAGAGAAAATGCACTTTAATTGCAGCAGGAGGAATTTGGGCTAAATGTGAGGAGATAGTCCCTGATCAAAAGCGTCAGCCTGAGAGGTCTTTTTCAAGTGTAAATCAGATCATGCCGCTCTCCTGCTTCAAGCTCCCTAATGGCTGCCCAGTGCAATTAGAATAAAGTCCAATCTCCTAACCAAGAACTACATTTCATTTCACTCTCTGTCATTCACCATGCTTCAGTCACTTGAGCTTTCTCTCTGCCCTTCAAATCCACCAGGCTTGCTCCTGCCCCAGGACCTTTGCATTGGCTTGTGTCTGGGATGCCCTTGCTCAGATCTTCATGTGGCTGACTGTCATCAACGGTCTCAACTCCAAAGTCACCTCTTCAGAGAGGCCTTTCTGGACCATGGTGTCTAAGGTATCCAGGTATCTAATGTATCTAAGGAATCTAGTCTTCACTGTTCTCTATTCATTATTAACCTGCCTTCACTTCCTGCCCTAGAGTGCAACCTCCAGGAGGCAGGGATCATGACTTTCTCATGTTGTCTGCTCTCTTCTAAGTACCTAGAACAGTGCTTGCCACGCAGTGGGTACTTAATCAATTCAAAGAATAAAAGAAAAAAGAAAAACATGGCATGGAATGAATAACCACAGTTGTCTTTTTAGGTTTTAAGGAAAAAAAATAAGATACTTTCTTGGTGAGCTGTTTCAGCAGCAGGAGCATAGATGAGATTATATGTTGAGGTCCTGCAATTTGGGGATTCATTTTGCTGGTAGAAGAGTGCTTTAAAGAAAGTGGCAGACTACAGTGTTTTCCAGGGGAATAAATCTTCCACATAAGAATAAATCAAAATATATCCAGTTATCCAGGTCCTGATTTGACTTCTGCCTGAGTAATTCCTGTACACCTGTGCCCAGTTTTGGTTATAACACCCAGAGACAGGCACGGGAAGAGTGACAGAACCACTGGGGACCTCATATGCTTGTGATTCGTGATCGCAACAATAACTTTGAAGATTATGACTTGTAAAAGACGCAGAAACCCCCCAAAATGCTGGCTTTGCCAATTTAAACAAATCCTGGCTCCTCTCTATTTCATCAATCACATGAATGTCCTCTCCTCCACCATGGTGATTAAACTGTGCATTTGGTTCCAAGATGTATTTCCTATATCAATTATTGTGCCGAGAAATTCTTTCATCTTAGATTTAGAAACTAATCTTCTTATGAGAAACACAGGAAAATGACCCCAGTCTTAACAGGTCTAGGACTTTGAAATCTGCATTACAGAAGGGTACAGAAATATGATATTTGATCAGGGATGGTGAGGGAGAATTACATAGGCTCTGTCTAATAAATAATGAACCAGATACATTCCATACATGAAATATTGTGTACCTGATCTGTTTGCTCACCGAACTCTTAGCAAAGATTACATGGGAAGAATAATGATCACACATTTCCTTTGAAGTGGTGAGTAAGAGTACAGAAAAATTCCATGGTGCTTTGAATACGGCAGAGAAGCCAGATTTTAAGATATGCCCTTCCTCCCCTGACCAATCCCCAAATCCTAAAGTAGAATGGAAGTTCTCAAGACCAAAGTTGCTAAGAACACCAGAAGTTCATGCAGGGAAATCTCATTTCAAAAGTTCTTTTATGATGACAATTTTCTTTTCTATTTTATTTTGTTTTGTTTTATTTTAATTTATTATTTTTTAAAATATTTATTTTTGAGAGAGAGAGAGAGACAGAGTGTGAGTGGGGGAGTGGCAGAGAGAGAGACACACACACAGAATCTGAAGCAGGTTCCAGGCTCTGAGCTGTCAGCACAGAGCCTGACACAGGGTTCGAACCCATGAACCATGGGATCACGTCCTGGACTAAAGTCAGACGCTTAACCGACTGAGCGACCCAGGCTCCCCTATCATGACAATTTTTGAACCTACAGAACAGTTGAAAGGCTGGTATAGTTGCTTACCCATATACCTGACCATCTAGATTCAAAAATTGTTAATATTTTACTGATCATTTGCATGTAATACTTCATCTTTCGGTATTTCAGTATGTATCTCCTTAAAAATCCATTCTTCAAGATAATCACATTTAGGACCATTAACAGTATTCTGTAATATTATCTAATAGGTAAATGCAAGTTTCCCCAACAGTCCCTGAGATATCTTTCATATCTGTTATTTTCCAAGCCAGGACACGTTCAGGGTTGTGCATTGCGGTTGGTGTTTCCAGGGTCCTTTAATCTTCAACAGCTTCATCCCCATTTTCTTTTATGACATCACGCTCTTTAAGAGATGAGGCCAGTTATTTTGTAGAACTTTCCCCCCATTCTGGATTTTTCTTATCGTGTTACCATGGCATTACTGGATTTTTCTGTCTATCCTCGATATTTCTTATAAACCGTTAAGTTAGGCCAAAGGCTTGGTTCAACTTAGGTTAAATATCTTTGTCAAGCGTTCTTCAAAAGTATTGCCACGTACTCCATACTGCATCACATCAGGTGCGTAAGGCTAGGATGTTCTACTATCAAGGATGCTAACTTAAAGCCCTTTAAACTACATTGTTTCCATAAGAAAAGAGCTTCTATTTTGGACAGGAGAGAGATGTTTTGTACTAAAATTAAGATGATTTGCAGCTTGCGATATAGCTGCAGGCAACGGTTTGCAGGAATAGTCTAAAACGGTGACTCATTATCCATTATTCTGTCACTGAGGTGGGGAGCCACTACCGGATGTCAAGGGGGCTTGAGAAATAGTCGAGGTCAGACTGCGTCTCCCCAGGAAGATGAACATATTCCCATGTGGCCCAGATCTTGGTCATAACTTCAGGGAAGTAGAATTTGGGGTCTAGGTGACATCAGGGAAAGGGCTTAGGATGTTGGTGGTAGAATCTAACCGCCATCTCTCACCGTTGTTCCCCTGAATTTATCTTCGGCAAATAATTAAATAGCCCAAGTGGAAATTCTGGCCCTACTCCTTGTGCTGCTGTTATTTTAAATGCAACGACTTTACATTTATCTATTTGATTTAAAAAAATTGGTCCCTGCTTTAAAAAGCCTTGGGGCACAAGAACAGTGAAATTGTCCAATAAAATACTTAAATCAATCGACAGCACCACGTTTAAAAACACAGTGTATCACAAAGCGACATAAATGCCATACCCGGTGTGAGATTCCCTTTGGCTACACAAAATTTTAAAGGCAGGTTTTGCACTGGGTTTTAAACATGGGTAAACCTGGATCTGGTTGAGCCAATAAAGGCAGATGGCATGATAGAAAAGCGTGTCCTTCTCCCTATTTAGATGGGCCAGGTGGGGAGCTAGTGGCACACTCAGAATGGTCATCAGGGCTTACTGTTCTCTCCTGTTTACAGTGCACCAGGCACTGGGCTAAGACACTTACTTTCCATGCATCATGTCACGATCGCAACAAAACTCTGAAGCAGCTATGACTATTATCCACATTCTACAGGTAAGAAAACCAAGGCACAAGCTGAGGCACAAAGAAGTTAAGCAAGCCTTCCAATGTTGCACTAGCTGTTTTTTGATAAAGCTGTGATTTGAACCCAGAAACTTTGGGTCTACAGCCTGTGCTCTTAACGTTTTAATTTCTACTCTAAACTGACGACATCTATTCTTTCACTCGCTTATTTAATGAATGTGCGTGTGTGCGTTTCTTTATGTGTGTGTATTCTACTATGTACCAGGCATTTCATTTTACTGGACTCTAGAAGGTGGCCAAAACCCAAGCCCATGGGGATCCTCAATTTAGGCTGACTCAATTTAGGCTGAAATAGTAAGGGTCTTGGATTTGTCGATGAAACCTGTTGAGGGGGTTAAATGTCAGCAAGTTATATAATTGTTGATGCGGAGCATTTAAGGCCAGGAAATAGTCTCATTCTGACCCTTACATGGACTCTGGGCTCTTAACATTTAACTGGCATGTTGGGGGTGTGTTGAAATTGATCACTGTGTAGACAGTATACCAGTATTAAGAATGGGCTCAGAAGCTGAAGCTATAAAAAAGCGGTGATGGAGGGAGACTCAAGAGACAAGGGGTTTGCTTGGAAGGTATCTCCCATGTGGATCACTCATATTTGTGGTGTTTTCTCTCGATAATACAAACCAAACATAGCGAGAAAATACTCCACTTTAACAGAACCCATTTATGTTTCTATTTTGGACAGAAGGATTTTTACGAAGAGATGAAGTGGCTTATTTCAGAGAGGTGCTATTTCAATAACAGCAGTGGAAACAGGAAAGACTTCATTTGTGCAGCCTAGTTGAAAGCTTATCAACCTCATACAAGTGCAAACACTAGGAGGTGGAAACACACTTGAATTAAAAGAAAAAAGACCATTGAAACAACATCACTTTTCATTGGCTGGGGCTTTACAGCTTTAAAATCACCTTCAGATATTTTATCGAAAATGACTTATGTGTATCCTGTCATCCTCATTGGAGTCTCCTCATCCTCACTCCCTGCAAGCCCCCCCCGCCCCGTCCCTGCCCGGCCCCAGCCCCCAGCGGCGTATTCTGAAGGAGCTGCCCTTCCCGAAGCAGAGGGATTTTTCGTGGGGCTGCAGGGTGTCACCACTTGTGGCCAACCTGCCACAAGCCCGGAGGTTCTGGCTTTTCCAAACTTGGATGAAATACCATGTCAAAGGACGTCAGAGTAGACCTTCTGAGTGCTTTCAAGGTGGAGGTTGAATGAGACAGTCTGGAAGTGTGGGCAGTAAGTTCTCTAATGGTTAAGTGTCAGCCCGTGTTCCATCCTTCCTCGATGAATTGCTTCCAGATATTGCTTCTCCATATAAGATGTCCTGTGTGCTGCTGTGATGCTCTGGCCACGTGATGGGTGGTGCTCTTTAGTGGGTTCTTGTGAAACAGTGATCAATGTGGTAATTCATCATCTTTTCATTTTTGCCCATTCTTTTGTTTGTTTTCCTTTTGCTTTCACTTTCAGTGTTCTGGGATTGCACCTGCCACATAGAGCACCAATACTTAATCCCTGCCTCAGGCTCCATATTTTAGGAAATGGGGTCTCAAATGCATATTGTATTTCAGACTCTCCCCACTGCTTTGAAATAAGGAAGAGTGTTATTGTTAGTCATAATTTTTTTTTTAATTTTTTTTGATGGTTATTTACTTTTGAGACAGAGAGAGACAGAGCATGAACGGGGGAGGGTCAGAGAGAGAGAGACGCAGAATCCAAACAGGCTCTAGGCTCTGAGCTGTCAGCACAGAGCCCGAGGCGGGGCTCAACCTCACGAACCGCGAGATCATGACCTGAGCCGAAGTCGGCCGCTTAACCACTGAGTCACCCAGGCGCCCCATGTTAGTCATACTTTAAAGATGAGAAAATGGAGGCTCAAAGATGGTAAGTGAATAATCTGAGAGTGCCCTCATTCATTTGCTCATGAATTCATTACTCATCTAGCAGACATTTCTCAAGTACCTTCTGTGTGCTCATGGTGACTAAGACAGACAAGGTTCCTGCCTTCATAGAACTTGAATTCTAGTTAGGAGGGGCAGGTGGTATTCAAGTAGCATAAATGTCTGCTACATGAAAGAATTGAATTATGTGACAAGAATTATATGACAAGGGAGATTGGGTGGTTATGTGACAAGAGAGAAGTCAGCAGGGCTTTTGCCTTGTTCTGAGCATTATCCGGAAAAGTGGCAGGGCAAGAAGTGTACATACAATCTGATTAGTGAAGTCTTGTTTTGCTTTTGTTTGTTGGTTTTGCATGAAAAGGATGATGGATTTTCCCACATGGGAGGCCTTTGCAAAGGATTCTGTGATCTCAACAAATGGGCAGTAAGTGCACCAGTAAATGGGGGCACCGTTGTGAAGACGATTCAGGACGCACCCACAGGCTTGAAGCTTTGCTCCAGTCTGGTGACGGGGCTCCCCTTTGCCCCAGGATGCCCCCCTCCAGAGCGTGTGGACCAGGCAGTCCTCAAGGTCTTCCAGAGTACATGCACCTTGTGCCTTTGCACCACGGTGCACGAATCCCCAGCACAGATGGCCTCTTACTCCCCAGCCTGTCCTTTCTTCCTGCCCTGCAGATCCCAATTCAATAGGTTGCCTGGAGGACAGCAGAGACTGTCCCTCTCCAGCCGACCACTAAGTGAGATTTTGAGGCTATTCATGTGTATTCACATGCTCCCTTCCCCTTCCCAAAAGGAGTGGGGGAGAGAAACGTTATGAACCAGAGATTGCCGGCTGGGGGGAGGAGGGGGAGGGCGGGGAGGATTAACCTGTGATCATGTGGGCGGGGGAAGGGGGAGAGATTTACAGCGTGGAGCCTGAGGAAGCCGGGGAAATGGAGAGGACTCAACGGGAAGCAGGTAAACAACAGTGTTTGTGCATCACGAAATCGCACCTTCTCCGAGTCCACTGTTTCACCAGCCTGCCCCCACCAGCCCGGCGCCTCTTAGCAATTCCCCAGCTGTCAGCTCCCTACCTGCCTGGCTCTGGCTGCTTAGCTCAGAGCTGCTCCCCTGGGTCTCTGGCTGGCTTGTCAGTGGGCCGCGTCAGCATCACACCATACTGTCTCCCGTTGGCCCGGTGATCAACGCCTGACAGCCGGCCCTCTCTCTCCTCTCAGCTGGGGCCAATGGGAGTCAAGGGAAGGTTTGGGTTACAAATGAAAATAAAATAAATAAGTCATACTCCTGCACTCAGGAGTCTGGGAGAAACATCTTCATGGCCTCGTAAATCTTTCCTTTTAAATTTGTCCTTCTCCTGCTAGAAGCTCTTCCCAACCCCCTGCCTATACTTGGCTGCCCCTCGCAGCGCGGGGGAATACAAATTGAGAGGCTTGGACTTAAGCTCCATGTTGGGAACTCCCCCCCCATCCCAAAGGCATTTGTCTCCGTGTGTGTGTGTGTGTGTGTGTGTGTGTGTGTGTGAGGGGAGGGGAGGAGCCAGCAAGATAGAATTCATGACAGTGACAGCTTGTTCCCCCTCCTACTCTTTGACCTTTGTGATGAGTCACCTAGACCCCTCCCAGGTCCCCCTTGACCCTGGCTAACTAACTCCAAAGCTCTTGGTCTATTTCTTCTCACTGCAGGGGATTCTGACGATGACATGTGATGCCCTATTTTAAGATGCCTGGACATTTTTCTTAAATATACATTAGACATTCTATTAAAGCTCATTGACTTCACACCTTTTGAGTAAGATTTTGTCCTCTGTTTAAGGACATCTGCTTAAGGCACGGGGTGCTATTAATCGCATATACTTGAATGTGAATAACAGTGCCCGAACGTTGGACCTCGGGGTCTCAGGGGCGAGAGCCGGAACTCCTGAAGGCACCAGGGAGGACGAGATGGGCAAGGTGCGGAGGGGTGAAAGCCGGAGAAGGCTTTAGACCACTTTGCTGGTTTGCCCAGGGTTGCACAGGGCCTTTTATAAAGAGAATTTGCCCTGTTCATCAGAGGGGATGCCCTCTGGGCAGATGGGGTAGTGGTCGGAAGGAAGCATGGGCATAGGGGCCAGCGTATTAGAAGGGGAAGAAAGTGAGAGAGTGACTGTTTGGCCAATCAATACTCAGTGCAGAGGAATCCCCTTTGTCTTAAAAGACTAGTGTGGACAGTCCTCCTTGGCACTGCTATGCCACGCTCCTCTTTCTACCTCACTTCAATGCACAATGCATGAAGAGAGTGGAGGTTAGCCATCCATTAACGGTGGTCAGAGGAGGTCAACTTGTCAGTATCCTGGGCTGTGAGGGGTTGAGGAGGGATTGGTACCTGATGTGTTACCTTATGGGGTTAAGGAGGAAGAGACTGTGGAAGGGTTTAAGGAAAAGTTGTCCAACTTGTTCCAAATGCATAGAGGCATCATGCAGCAATGGGGCTCCCCTCTGGGGATGTCAGGATGGAGCCATGGTGGTTCAAGAGGGTAGATAGTCAACATGTCTACTGCCACTTAATTGTCATCTAGGAAGATTTCACTGTGTTCAGAGGTGTGCACACCTCCATCTCTCTCAGCTTTTTCTACCTGCCTCCCCTGCATGGTTGCCATGCTAAGGGGACAGTGGGGTTTTTCACAGACTGTACTTTTTGGTGGGGTGGAGCGTTTCCAGGTTGGGTGGGGGCCAGAAGAAATAGGCTTCATTACAGAGACTCTGGGTGCCTTGTACAGGTCGATTTGCTACAAAGCTAGTAAAATTTAAGCTTTAGGGTCTCTCGTTTGCATGGGCTCTGTCTATGGCTCTGAGGTTGGCCAAGGAATGTTAACACCGGGAGTATTGTCTTCCCTTGGAAGGACAAATCCCAGGAAGAGGCTTAGAGAGACGGGGGGAAGGGGCAGAGAGAGAGGTTGAGAGAGAGAATCCTGAGCAGGCCCTGCACTGTCAGCACAGAGACCAATGATGGGCTTGAACCCATGAACCATGAGATCATGACCTGAACAAAAACTGAGCCAGACGTTTAACTGACTGAGTTACCAAGGCACCCCTAGATAGGCCCTGTTTGAACAAGAAATTCTGATGTCCCATGTGTTTGGAACATGTTCAAGAAATGGGAGGCATGGGTTTTGAGGCTACATTTATCCTTGACCCCCTAGACTCCTTGGTCTGTGTAGAGGGACACAAAGAGAGGCAAGACAGAATGTGGCCCTGTAAAGTGCAGATTCCCTCTTGACTGGGGTAAGTGTGGTTCCCATAGTATCCCAATGCCTAAGATTGGGAATACATGTGTATTCAGGGACTAAAAACATTTCAAATGTATCTGGAAAATTCTTCCAAATCCTGTATCTCATACATATGATAGAAACTTGATAAAGTTTTCCCCAAATTTGACAACCATTGTGATAGTTTACATGACGATACTGAGAATGACTTCAGGAACTGAAAAAATGTTTCTAAACTATCAATAATAAAAGGCAAATTTTGATCAGCCATGTTAGAGGAAAGACTGAATTATTCTTCTGTTTTCTCTCTAGGAAAGATATGACAATATGACAAATCATTGTCACTTAAAGAAGTCTTCAAAGAACAAGCAGCTAAAAATGTAGACGGAAAAGTATTATAGAGGCATGTCAGGGAGTTAATAAAAATATTACTTTTTTTGGGAGGGGGTACTTGCTATAGATGTGATATTTATCCTGTCTTTAAAATTAGCTGAGTTTTATTTCCTCATTCTAAATTTACATTCTTTTCTGTTTGTACCTTATTTGATACAAACTTTAGGCCTCACAAAACCTGTTCCAGCTTCTGATACCCTATTTTTTCCTGGGTAACAGCATTCAATGTCCTTCAGGGTTATAGCTGGGAAAGAGAAGAAATTTCTATAACCGCTTCATGTCCCCAGTGGATTGGGCCATGATGGCTGAGCCCAAGGTTTAAAATGTTTGCGAAATTTGGGATGTTTACCAAACTTGCAAAGCCATATGATTTCAAACAAGCCACTAAACATTTTTGGCTTTGGATTCTTCATCTATAAAGTGAGAGGGTCAGACAAAACGCTTTCTAGTTTGTTCCCCAGTGCTAATATCCTGTACTTTTCCCACTGAAAATTGAACTCAGCATTAAAAGCAGAGGTAGGGGGCGCCTGGGTGACTCAGTTGGTTGAGCATCTGATTTTGACTCAGGTCATGATCTCCTGGTTTGTGAGTGTGAACTCCACATCGGGTTGGCTGCAGTCAGAGCAGAGCCCGCTTTGGATCCTCTGTCCCCCTTTCTCTGCCCTCTCCCACTCCTTGAGTATGTGCATACACTCTCTCTCTCAAAAAAAAAAAAACATTAAAAAAAATTACAAGCAGAGGTGAAGGGACACTCCAGTAGAAGCTGAGGACTGTTGGTAGCAATAACTAGATCCCTAGAGAATGTCTCCCCTAAACAGCATCCAATTCAACAACTTTTTCCAATACCCCCACCTCGATAAAGGGGCGACCTGCAACTTACACAGCGTACATGCTTTTGCAAAGTCATATTTTTCTGACTTGGAGTACACAATGGATAAGCTAAATAGGCTTAAGAAAGAGAATCTATCCTGGAATTCTCATCCGTAAATGTAAGAAAATGTGACTTTATAAAAGGATTCTTCAAGTGGATTCCATCTATGCAAAGATATTCACACCTCATATATAATTTCTTAAAATTCATGTATTCAGATTTATGTTATGTGAAATCACATTAGCAACAGGCAAAAGTAACAAGTAGGAGAGCCAGGTTTGATCTTAGAATGGGGAAGATGGGATAAGATGAAGAGATTTGAGGTCTGGAAGTTGAATATAGAGGTTGAATAGAGCCCTACTGTCCCCAAATGGCTGGGTGATACCAAGCTGAATGACAGCTCTTAGAACGTGCCTCAGGTGCCATGCTTACTCCTATTTTGGCTACAACATCTGCCGGCATGAGAAATAGAGCCAAGACAATTCCACGCATTACTATAAATGAGCCTGTTTCTACACACATAGAAACTACATACTGTGTATAATATGTTCAGAACCTATAGCATTCACATATGTAGCTAACTAGAAGATCCATCCAGTGATGCAGCCAAAAGGCTTCTGCCCAAAGGGGTTACGATCTCCCAGCTCTACTAAACTTCTCTGATTCCTTGCAATTGTTCAACATAACATTTCCCCCCTTCTTTCACTACCATTGGCAAATGCTATGCACTACACCCACGCCGTGCTCCTGCTCACCTTAAAAGACACACTGCCTGGGTGCATATGTGATTCTAAGGCAACAATAGCTCTGAGTACACATTTATTCATTCTGCTGTGTCACTGTCTCCCTGGGTCAATATCTGGCGTGGGAAGTGCTAACTTGGAGCTGAGGCTGCTTCCACCTTCCTCTTCTAGAAAAGCAGGGTCTTCCTGGACTGGGGCAAACACTTGGGCATTTACCATTTCTCTTTTCCTCTGTTTCCGTCTTCCTTCATCAACGGAGGCTGACTCTATTTTTCAAGGATGGATTTAAGAATGTAGGACTTAGATCTTACTTTTTTTTTTTCTCTCCTCCCTGTGCAGAATTTCCTTGTAAAATGAGGAAGTAATCTGTTTACTTGAGCTCTCATCCCTTTGGCCAGGAGCTGTTCCGTAGAGTGTAGCACATGGATCTGGGAAAAGACTGAATTCCAACATTGCCTGTCTGTGTGTCTTTGATCAAGTCAGTCAACCATTTTACACCATCATTTCATGATTTGTGAAATGGGGATTAAAAATGTATTTCCCACGGGCACCTGGCTGGCTCAGTCAGTAGAGCATGTGATTCTTGATCTGGGGGTTGTGAGTTGGAGCCCCACATTGGATGTAGATTACTTACAAATAAAATCTTTAAAAAAAAAAAGTACTTCCCTGAGGAGTTGTGTGATTAGGTGACATAATGCATGTCAAAGTCTTAGCATGGCTATGGCAGATATGTAGTTAATGGTCAATGAGTATCAGGCAAATTGCTCTTCATGTCTTTTCTACATTCTGTACAACCTTGGGTGTTTTTTTGTTTGTTTATTTATTTATTAAAAAAAATTTTTTTTTTTGATCCAAGCTTCTGGAGGAGGGGCAAGAAATTGGCTTAGATTTTTATTATTAGCCCTTTGGCATTGTGTTATCTGTTTTTTCTTTTTCCTTCTTTCTTTTGAGTTCTCTCTTCTGGACCACCCCCTCCCTCACCTTCTCACCTCACATACACACTCACCTTGATTGTGAGTCCTCAGTGGTCAATAGAGTGCATTCATGTCTTATCCCCAATTCCTGACTTTGAGATATGTTTTGTAGCAAATGTCTGATAAATGTCTTTTAAGTGATTTCTTTTCTATATTCTGATCAGATTCTTGTCCTGCTATTTTTATTAGAGTCCTCCATCCCGAACATTTGCTTATTTTGGCAATGGAGTCTATATTTGTAAGATATTCCTGTAAGACTTTGTCCTAAAACATTTCCCAAAGTACATATGACTTGCAGGACACTAGCCGAGTGGGAGATACTGGGAGAAAAGATGTCTATGGCTGTCTGTATCCCCTCTGGTGCCTTGTGAGGGATGGACACTTACAAAGAATTGTCTGGTTGGGGGGTGGGGTGGGATGGGGAATGAGAGTTTGAGACTTGGAGAGGAATGTTGAGGGTCTTGTGAGGTCTTTGTACCTTTAGCCTTTCCTGCATAGGCAATTTCCAGGGAAACTTTTTTTTTTTTTAATTTAAAGTGTATTTATCTATTTTGAGAGAGACAGAGACAGAGCATGTGAGCCAGCGATAGGCAGAGAGAAGGGAGGAGAGAGAATTCCAAGCAGCCAAGAGTCAAGACTCTGCACTGTCATCTCGGAGCCCCACACAGGACTCGAACTCGTGAACCGTGAGATCACGACCTGAGCCAAAAACCAAGAGTTGGGTACTTAACCAACTGAGCCACTCAGGCTCTCCATGGGGAAACTTTCTGACCCAATGTCCCTGCCTGGCCCCTTCCACCATGGAGGCCATGGGCCCTCATCTTCTCAAGCCACTCTCCTCTGACCTTTGAAGGTGCCAATTTCCACCACACGTTTTTGTACTTCTTCTTTTCCTTCTAATGATGTCAAACAGTGTGATGCCCTCCCCTCCTGTCTTTTCTACCAGTATTCTCTTTCTAAAGCAAATAATTTTTCATTGGCCTCTCCAATCATCTTAAGCTAACACCTAAAATTAAGAGATGTTGGGAAACATTGATCCAGGATAGTGATTCCTTTTTTCCCCAAATTTAAGTAAATGTTTGTTTTAAAAATATTTTTTGATTTACAGAAAAGTTTGTAAAGATAGTACAGAGAGTTCCTATATATCTGCCATCTAGTTTCACCTTTTGTTGATATCTTACAGCACTATGCTGATTCCAAATAAAAAACAAACATTGGTACATTACAATACTATTAATTAAATTGCATAATTTGTGTAGATGTGCTCAGTTTTCCCCTGATTGTGTCATTGCTGTTCCAGAAGCCCATCAAGGATACCACATGACATTAGTCATATCTCTGTAGCCTCTCCTGGTTTGGGACAGTTTCTCAGACTTTTCTTATCTTTGATGAACTTGGAAGTTTTGAGGAGTGTTGGTCACATATTTTGTAGAATGTTAGGCAACTAAAAAAACCCAACAACTTTACTGAGATATAGTTTACATACCACAGAATTCACCTAGTAAATTGTACATTTTTTTTTTTTTTTAGTGTATTCACAGCTATTTGCTACTATCCACAGTCAATTTTAGAATAATTGCCTTACCATACTCACATTCTCCCTAGTCCTAAGCAACAACTAATGTACTATCTATCACTGTGGATCTGCCTATTCTGGACATTTCATATAAATGGAATCATATATATATGGTCTTCCAGGACTGGATTTTTTCATTTAGCATAATGTTCTTAAGGTTCGCCCATGTCGTAGACTGTATCAATGCCTCTATTTTTTGTGGCCAAATAATAGGTCATTGTTTGGCCATGACATATTTTATTTATTCATTAATCAGTTGATGGACATTTGGGTTGTTTTCACCTCTTGGCTATCATGAATCATGCTACTATAAATGGTAATGTACAAATTTTTATGTAGACATATGTTTCACTTCTCTTAGGTATATACCTAGGAGTAGAATTGCTGGGTCATATGGCTACTCTATGTTTAATCATTTGAGAAAGTGCCAGATTGTTTTCCAAAGTGGCCTTTTAAATTCCTACTGGCAGAGTATAAGGATTCCAATTTATCCATATCCTCACTAACACTTGTTATAGCCCATCTTTTGGATTATAGCCATCTTAGTAGGTTTTCATGAAATGGTACCTTACTGTGGTTTTGTTTTGTATTTTTGTGAAGACTCATGGTGTTGAGTATCTTTCCATGTGCTTATTGACCATTTGAATATCATTGGAGAGATATCTATTCAAATTCTTTACCTTTGATTTTAAAATTGGGTTATTTGTCTTTGTATTCATGAGTTATAAGAGTTCTTTATATATTCAGGATACAAGTTCCTTATCAGATACATGGTTTGCAAATATTTTCTTCCATTCTGTGGGCTGTTTTTTCACTATCTTGATGGTGTGTTTTGAAGCACAGCTATTCTAAATTTTGGTGAAGTCCAATGTACCTATTGTTGTCATATATAAGAATCCATTACCAAATCCCAAGTAATGCAGGTTTGCTCCTCTATTTTCTTTTAAAATTTTATTATTTTAGTTTTTACATTTGGGCCTTTGATTCATTTTGTATTAATTTTCATATATGGTATAAGGTAAGGATGCTATTTCAACTTTCTTCATGTGACTATTTAGTTGTCCCATATGTTGACAAGACTACTCTTTTCCTATTGAATAGTCTTGGCACCTTTTTTAAAAGTCTGTTGGTCAGAGACATATGGGTTTATTTCTGGACTCTCACTTTTATTCCATTGGTCTCTATGTCTATCTATATGCCAATATTATACTTTTTTAAAACATTTATTTATTTCAAGAGAGACAGAGACAGTGCAAGTGGGGCAGGGGCAGAGAGAGAGGGAGACAGAAGATCCCAAGCAGGCTCCGCACTGTCATCCCAGAGACTGATGCATGGCTTGAACCCATGAAACTGTGAGATCATGACCTGAGCAGAAAACTAGAGTCAAAAGCTTAACTGACTGAGCCACCCACAGGTGCCTGTATCACACTGTTTTGATTACTGTAGCTTTGTAGTAAGTTTTGAAATCAGAGACTGTGAATCCTCCAACCTTTTTTTTTTTAAGTTTATTTATTTATTTTGAGAGAGACAGAGACAGAACAAGTGGGGGAAGGGCAGAAAGAGGGAGGGAGAGAGAATCCCAGGCAGGGTCCCTGCTGCCAGTGCAGACCTTGATGGGGGCTCAAACCCATGAACTGTGAGATCATGACCTGAGCCAAACCAAGAGTTGGATGCTTAACTGACTGAGCCACCCAAGCTCCTGCTCCAAACTTTTTATTTTTTGAGGCTGATTTGACTATTTTGATCCCTTCCAATTTCCTGTGAATTTTAGGATTAGCCTGTCAATTTCTAAAAGAAAGACAGATGGGAGTCTGATGGTATATAAATTACATTGAGAAATGTAGATCAGTTTGGGGTATATTGCCATCTTAGCAATAGTAAGTCTCCCTGTTAATGAATATGGGATGATTTCCCACTTATTTAGATCTTTAACTTATTATAATAATTTTGTGTACTTTTCAGGTTATAAGTTTTTCACTTCTTTTGTTATATTTTACATATTTCATTATTTTCCTTGAGAGAAGCTAAGAGAAGAAAGGCCAAGTATATTTGTACAGGCTTTGTTATAATAATCTTGTTATTTTTTATTTATGAGACTTTGTGTTTGTTCCTGTGAATCAGAGTTATCATCTGAAACTTTCCTTAGTCCCAGATAGTTTTGCTCCCACCCACCTCCTTTGGGCTATTGGGGACAAATATATTACTGTTCTATATGTTGTAGGCTCACCAATACACTACATCCATATTGTTTTATGCAATTGAGTTTAACATCAGTTAAGAGAAGACAGGACAAGAAATGTGCATTTATGGTATCTTTTATAATTATATAATTACTTTCACCAGTGCTCTTTATTTGCTAGTATGGATTTGAATGACTTGCTTTCAGTACAAAAAATGTCCTTTAGTATTTCTTGTAAGGCAAGTCTGTTAGCAACAAGATGTTTGTTTTGTTTATCTGGGAAAGTCTTTATTTTGCCTTTACGTTTGAAGGGTAGTTTTGCTGGATATAAGATTCTTGTTTGAAAGATTTTTATTTGAATACTCTAAATATGCTAGCCCACTGTCCTCTGGCCTCCAAAAAATCTTTTGAGAACTCACCTCTTCATCTTAATGGAGTTTCCTTATAAATGATGTGTCATTTTTCTCTCATTGATTTCAAGATTTCTTTGTCCAGCTTGCAGCATTTTTACTCTTTGTGTTTATCCTAGGAGTTCATTGTGCTTTCTGGAAGTAGAGATTACCTATTTTTTCTGCTCTTTTTCTCTCCTCCACTTCTGGGACTCCCATTATGCATATGTTGGTGCAGTTAATGGTATCCCACATTTCTCTGATGCTCTGTTTTTCTTTCTTCTTTTTTTCTATTTTCTTCAGATTGCTTAAACTCTATCAATTCATCCTTAAGTCTGCTCATTCTTCTGCCAGTTCAAATCTGCTGTTGAACCCCTCTAGTGAATTCTTCATTTCAGTTATTATACTGAACAACTCCAGAATTTTCGTTTGATTCTTTTTTTAAAAAATAATTTCTATCTTTTTATTGATCTTCTCTATGTGGAGCAACATTGTCAGGATACCGACTTTTACCTATTTAACCATGGTTTCCTCGTTTTTTGAGCATATTTATAAGGGCTACTTTAAAGTCTTTGTGAAATCCAGCATCTGGTTACTCTCAGTCAGTTTCTGTTGACTGTTTCGTACAAAGCACTAAAGGTCATACTTTATTGTTTCTTTGCATGTATCGTAAGTTTTTATTAGAAAGCAGGCATTAGACAACGTAGTGTCGCAATTGTAAGTGCTAATCTCTCCAGGGATTGTTATTTTTATTTGCTTGTTTTCTTGTTTGGTGACTGGCTGGATAATTTTGGTGAAATCTATTTCCCTTCACCATCTGACCCCTCCCACAGTGTTAGGTCTCTGATGCTGCTCTTCAGGGGTGCAGTGCTCACCATCACCCTGGGATGACTGTGGTTTTGGCTGGGCTCTCCTGGACTCTCTTTTCCTGACTACACTTAGCTATTAAATTCAATTAATTGCTGGCTGATTGCTCTGTTGTTTTCAACAATGCCCGGAGGCATAAATCGCTTCACAGACTAATCCAATCAAATTCAGGCTCCTTTGAAGGGAAAATTCTGAGGTCAGGTGTTTGCAATTTGTTCCTACCCCAGGAGGGTAAGATGCCTCTTTCACCCATTTCTCTATAGCAAACTAGATGTCCTGCAGTTTACTCTCCATCTCCAATGACTCTATTAATCTTCTTCCAACTGCCTTTTGCCATAACTTCCACTATTTTGAGAGCACCCTTAGGCTTGAATTTCTTCACATTCTATTGCAAATGTCTGTTTCTTTGGGGAGGGATCTGGAGCTCTCTATGATCTACTACTTCCCCTGGGCAAATTCTGTGAGCCACAGTTCTAGTGCTAGAGGCAGGGATAATGGTGTGCTCCTTTCTGAGTGATTTAGAAGCTGAATGCTTGGTGCGTGGGAAGGGTAGCAGTCCCAGGTCTCCTTAGCTTGCCTCTCTTGGCATGGAACCGAGTCAAACAAACATAATTGGGGACAGAGTATTCTCAGCAGCCTTGCGACCGAGGTAGAGGCTCTGTGGCATGAGTGGGGGTCTGGGTAGAAGAAGGGTGCTCACACCTGTTGGCCACATTCATCAGATACTTCCTCAACATAACTAGGGGGAGGGGAGAAATACTAACATCCTGCCAGTCCCAGGGAAACAGCCGCTGACCGGTTGCTGGAAGGAGAAGGTCTCCCGGGTTCTTGGCCACAGCAGGTTGGAGTGGAGTCTACCTCAGTGAGCTGGGAGATGGGAGGAAGGCTGTGGGTCTTGGTTCAAATCTACTACTTCTTATAGTTCTCGTGGAGATTCAATAGATTTTTGTGAATGAATTTTACTACCTATGCTGTTTACCAGAAGAAATATTTCCACAAACTTTAAATCGCCTTTAAAAAAAAATAATAATTTAAGCAGTTTTGCCTGAGGAGTGGGTCTGCACGGCTCTTCATGCTGTCATGCCCAAAGTGGTATTCCTCAACTCTAGGGAGTGATTCTCTAAGGAGTGATATCAGACTGCCACTGCCCTATTAGGCAACAGGGAGAATAACCTGTGTGTGAGCCATGAGTATTAGCATAACCTCTCCCATGGCTGTGTTGGGATGGAAAGGAGGCTAAAAGTGTCTGGGGTTCTTTCCTGCAATCAGGAAGGTACTTGCAGAGAGAAACAGATATGCTGCTTATGGTAAATGGCCATTGATTCTAAGTAGATGAAGAACATATATATATATATATATATATATATATATATATATATATATATATATTTTTTTTTTTTTTTTTTTTTTTTTTTTTTTAGTTAATTTAAAGTTATGTGGGGAATTAAGAGCACTGCTTGGGTCTGCTTCTTGGCTTTACCTCTTCTTTGCCATCTTTGGTAAGACATTTAGCCTTCTGTACTGCTGTAAAAGGGGATATATAATAGTCTCCACTTTAATGAATGTCAGCCATCACACAGGTCCTACACATAGTAGGCTTTTGAGTTTTGTCAGATAAATGGTATCGTCTAATGATAAACATGGAATATCAGTTTTCAAAGAAATAATAAATAATGTATCCAATTATGATTAGTGTAGTTAAGTGTTTCTGGGGTGATTCAGAAAGCACTTAAGCATTTTACAGGAACCCAGCATTGTGCGTCTGAGAGGAAACAAATGAGGGAGGTGGGTTGACTCCAGTCTGGCCCAGTGACTTCCCCCAGAAGTTAGTTTTGTGATGACCCCTTAAAATCTGCTTAGCTTGCTTACCCTTTTTCTCTCTTCCAAAACAAGAATGCCAAATGTATGCAGAAGAAAACTCTATTGTTTGCATGCTTTGTATGTGGTGTGTGGCGTCGTGTTGTGTTACACACACAACAACAGGTATCAGGGCATTTTCTGAGTGGTTAGATTAGGAAACATGTGGTGCTTTGTATCAGCGTCACCAATACTGCCCCCTCCCAAGTCTCACTCACTATGTTGCCAAGAAGCAGCCCCACAGAGCCACTTCAGTGAAGTAAAGCTTACTCTTACTCCTTTTGTGATCATTATAAATTCATCATTTCCAGCTGCTCTTGAACTCATTTCTACCTTTCTTTTTTGTGCTTTACAAATTGTGTAGCTTGGGGGTGGAAAGGGGATAACTTTAGTAGGGAAGCTATTGCCAAAAACATAAAATGAAAGAACCACTTTTCTTTGTTTCAAATCCACCATCTCAGAGGATTTCTTTCTTTCTTTTAAATTACATCTCCTAATTAGGTCATGCCACTGGAGGTGACCTACATTTCAGAAGCCAACAAGCAACAACAGAGAAGAGAAGCAGGGAAATGGGTGGGAGACAAAAAAGAATGACTTCAAAATGGCTTCAAGTGCAGCTTTCCTCAAGTGATTTGCTTGTGACTGAAGTTACCATAAACTTGATCTTTAAATGAGAGATATGCTTGTTGGCTCAATTTAACGTTCTAAAAGCTTATCTGTTGGGGTACACTGTACGGGGATAAAATCGTTGGGCACAGTTGGAGATGCAAAGAAACCTAAGAAATGATACCAGCCCTCAAAAAGTTTGCAAGCTAGTTGAGAAGTATTTTCCTAAGAAGAGGTAAGAAGTATGTTCTAGTATACGATAATAAGAGTTGTATTATTTATCACTTGCTGCTGAAAAAAATTGCCCCATCACCTAGTGGTCTAAAACAAGAGATATTTATTTATCTCATACAGTTTTGGTGGCTTTGGAATCCAGAAATAGATTAGGTAGGTGGTTCTGGTTCAAGGACGCTTACGAGGTTATAGTCAAGATCTCAGCCAGGGCTACAGTCATCTGAAGGTTTGACTAGGGTTGGGGATATGGTTCCAAGTTGGCTCACTCTCATAAATGGGGAGTTTGTGATGACTGTTACCATGTGTACTTCTCCATAGGGTTTCCTGAGTGTTCTAATGACATGGCACCTGGCTTCTCTAAGAGTGAATGGTCCAAGAGAGCAAGGCAGATGCTGCAGTCTTTTACAGCCCAGCCTGAGAAACCATACATTTCCATCAGATGTTATTGGTAACACAGATTAGCCCTCTCAGTATGGGAGAGAGGGCTACACAAGGGTATTAATACCATGGGGTGGGCAGCACTATGGGGAGGCTGGCTACCACAGGGGTGAAATGATTTGCTTAGAATTTAGGAGCTATAGAATTTGAGAAGGAAAAGAGGGTGACCAAGGATAGGGGTGGGGTATTAGTTTCTGAGGGCTGCCGTAACAAGTTACTACAAACTGAGCAATTTAAAATGACAGACGTCTGTTCTGTCATAGTTCGGGAGACTAGACATCCAAAATTGCAGCGTTCACTCCGAAAGCTCTAGGGGAGAATATTTCCTGGCTTCTGATGAACGCATCCCTGTGTCCATCTTCACATGGCATTCTTCTTCCTGTGTGTCTCTGTGTCTTCACAAGACCTTCTTATAAGGATGCCAGGCATTGGATTTAGTGCCCACCCTAGTCGAGTATCATTTCATCTTAACTAATTACATCTGCAAAGACCCTGTTCACAAATAAGGTCATTCACAGGTACCAGGAGTTAGCACTTCAACATATATTTTTGAAGAACACAATTCAACCCACAACATGTGATCAGGAAAAGGAGTCATGAGGAAACAGAATGGTGCTTTCGTGTGTGGTTAAGATTTGGATGGAAAAAAAGAAGCATTCTAGGTGAGCGAGGGTGTGATTGCAAAAGAAGATGAAAGAGGAGAAGTGGAAGAGGAAGGTAAGAAACCATGAGTTTTATTCAATAAAATCAAACACAAGTAGGTCAGTCTGACTAGAGAAGAGTTTTTATATGAGGAAGGTGGGACTTTAGTTTCAAAAATTAGCGTATGGATATATTGTGGAAGGTCTTACAAGATATGGTAAGAAGTTTGAACTTTACCTTGTGGGCAGTGATGATTTAAGGTTTTTCTTTTTTCCCCTCTCCTCCCATTCTTTCTTTCTATCTTTCTTTCTTCCTTTCTTTCTCCTTCTCCCCCCTTTGTTCCTTCTTTCCTTCCTTTCTTCCTTCCTTCCTTCCTTCCTTCCCTTTCAGAAGACTATAACTGCATTTCTTTATTATTATATTAATTGAGGAACAACCTACACATATAAAAGTGCACAAACCTCAGTAAATGTTTCTTAACACACATGCACACATATACATCCATGTAAATATCTCCAAGATTAAACTATAGAATAATTCCAGCATCCCAGAAGGTGCTCTTTGTGCCTCTATCCAAGCCACTATTATAGCTGTAGTCTGTTCTGAAATTTCATTTAAGTGGAATCATCCTGTATATACTCTTTTATGTCTATTTCCTTTGTTCATTATTACCTGTGAGATTTAGCCACACTGTTGTGTGTAGCAATAATTGATTCTTTTTATTGCTCTATAGTAACCCATTGTATGAATACATCATATTTTATTTATACTTCCTACTCTTGATGAACACACTTAAGACTTTTTAAAGTATGGAATGGCTCGATGAAAAGAAAAACTGTGGCACATGTTGTTAGATAAACGAATACACTGCTGGAGGGTTGAATTGATATAGCAAAGTCTCTAAAATCTTAGGATACACAGGCATCACATGGGGGAAGCTTATTAAAAATTCAGATCCCTGAGAACCAACACCAGATATTTTAAGATAGAAGTCTGGGGTCTGGGAATTCTGCATTTTTCATAAGCTCACTTGGTGATTTTCTTGGAGGTAATCTCTGGGCCACCTTTTGAGAAACACTGAGCAAGAGTCTGGAATTTAGGAGACGGAAACTGAACAGTCAAATTATTGTTATTTTTTAAAACTGATGTGTCTTAATGATCACTGGAACTAGGATGTTGGCCCTGGGAATGGAAAGGAAGGGATGGCTATGAGATGGAAAAGACAGAAGGAAGACTCAATAGGCATTGTTGACACACTGCCAGTGAGGAGTGAGCGAAACAGATGAGTCTAAAATGACTGAAGTGTCACGCCAGGATGACTGAAAACAAGGTGATGTCATTTACAGAAATAGGAAAGTCAAGCTAAAGAACTTATTTTATGGAGCTGATCCGTTCAGGGCAGCCCTGTTGCTTGAGAAAATGACGTGGGCCTGTGAGGACATTTGGATGGGAACTGAGGAAGCGGTGTTGAGGGCCACCGTTATTTTCTGATCAGCCTGCTGCCATCTTGCTGAGTTTAATGGTAGTCAAGGTCTTAAAATGACAATTTCTGGTGCTACTCCTCACAGTCCTTCTGTTCCACTCTCTGCTGCTAATCACACCAATCCAGAAAAGAAGCCAGGTATAATTTTGCTCCAAAGTTTCCAGGCAGATATGAGGCTTCTTTTGGTATTTGTTAGAGATTATTTTGAATCTTCTTCTAGCTTAAAAACACAAAGATTTAAAATTTTTGTTTAAATGTAAGTAAAGTGTATCTGGTTGTTCTTTAACGGTCTTGCTTTTGCTTCCAGTTATTTCATGAACCACTGGTTGCACATATTCCTTCCCATACAGGGTTGAGAGCCCCCTTCTCCTACCTATCTTCTCCTTGAGGGCATATGAAGCCAATTCCATTAGCCTTTCTGCATGGGTCCCATTTTCCAAACTTTTAATCATTTTTTGTGCCTTTCATCTGGAAATAGGTGATTACATGCTTGACTAAGAGAAACGTTTGTTTTCGCAGTACTGTGTTGGCATTACTGGAAGTGCTGGAGGAACATGGATGCATTGCCTAAAACATGTGGCTGTAAAATCACCCTTTTGGGGCGAAATTGAATGTTACTTTCCCCTTTGCTCGAGTTACAGTCTCAGCAATACTTTCAGTTTCTCATTGACCTTCTCTGAGCTCTCACTTCCAACACTTTAATTGTGAAGTATGTTCCTCTTTCTAAGTTGTTAATGGTGGCAACTATCCTTCCTCCCCTGCAAAAAAAAAAAAAAAAAACAAAAAAATGATAAAAATATGTATTAAAATGGCTTTTTATCATCATGTGGCAATTATCACTTCCTCAAAACCTGGATTTATATAATTGGGAATTTGTAAAGTCACTTTAAGTCAAGGAAAGGGAAAATACCAGGGGGTCAAAACTCTGGCAGGAGTCTGGGTAGCAGCTAGAGGCCAATAATTCAAAATGAAAGGATACAAGAGTGACCCAGCTTCTCCTTAACTCAGGAGGTTTATATGCCCCACCCCACCTCTTATGGAAGGCAGGACTCAATCCTCCTAGAGGAGCTGGGCGGAGCCTATAGGAGGAGATGGGAAGGGAGGGCACAGCAAGCAAGGGTAGCCTTCAAGTTCATAGAATCACTTAGGTTTGTCAATTGTCAAAGCAACATACAGGCATCCTTTTTAAATTTTTTTTAATGTTTACTTGTTTTTGAGAGAGAGACAGAGCACAAGTGAAGGAGGGGCAGAGAGAGAGGGAGACACAGAATCTGAAGCAGGCTCCAGGCTCCCAGCTGTCAGCACAGAGCCCAATGTGGGACTTGAACTCACCAGTCATGAGATCATGACTGATCACCGACTGAGCCACCCAGGCACTCCCTGCCCTCCCCGCCCTCCCCTCCCCCCCCCCCCCTTTTTGTAGGCATCATTTATCTTGCTCCTCTGAGTATTTGAAGAATGATAAGGGCAGTTTCGGTTGGCTGGCAAAGTATTTGCAGCCCAGAGAGGTTAAATTATCAGTGAAGATGACGTTGCAAGTAAGTGATGGGGTTAGAAGAACTGAAGATTACAGATCTAGTGTGTTCTTGCCAGAAACCAGAGGGTCATGATCAGGGTGATGGCAGGCTTGATAAAGACGTTTCTCATTGGCATAGCACGGATACATGCCAGAGAGGCAAGAGAATCTTGTCTTTCTTCACAACCATCAGCATTTCTCACCTCCACTTCCGGAAAGCATTCCATACCCATTTCTCAGGAAACTAAGATAGTTTATATAGGATATAAAGAGACAGCAGAGCCAGAGTTGGGGATGGCCTTCACTTCTCCTGCCTATTCTTGCTGGATGACGGCTATTTATCTCTTGACTCTTCTGGTTGTCCATTTTCATATTGGTGTTTGCTACCCAATCCCAATGTCAGCATTGGGCTTTGTTTCCCCATTTGTGAACTTCCCTGTCTTGCTGACTTAGGAGATTCTGGGTTCCAGACAGAGCAATGGCCTGGGCAAAGACAGCAGAGCTCCATGTTCCTTTCCCCAAGTGGAATCAGACCAGGATGCATTAGCTTTTATGCATTTTTTGAAGAAAGTTCAGAGCAAGTGAGAAAGTTCCACTTTAAAAAAATATATATTTTAAATGTTTATCTATTTTTGAGAGAGAGAGAGAGAGAGAGAGACAGAGAGAGAGACAGAGAGAGACAGAGCCTGAGCAGGGGAGGGGCAGAGAGAGAGGGAGACATAGAATCTGAAGCAGGCTCCAGGCTCTGAGCCATCAGCACAGAGCCTGACGTGGGGCTCCCACCCATGAACCCATGAGATTATGACCTGAGCCCAAGTCGGACGGTCAACCAACTAGACCACCCAGGAGTCCTGAAAAGGCTCCACTTCTTAATTCTGGCAGCAGAACAATGATCTTGCTTTTACAACATCCTCTCAACTCCGAGTTATGCTCAGAGGTCGGTGCAGAAGGTGCTCTTTCCCATCCAGCACAGTCTCTTCTGGACAGTGAGGCTGTCCCCACTTTTGGCAAATGTTCATCTAACTAGAACCATGGACATCCCCTCCGAGGAATCCCTGGCTCTGTGTGACTGGGTCATGGCTAGAGGATATTTGGCTCAGAGAGACCATGAGCTTCCCCCTTCTTTGAGTGATCTTTTGTTTACCAACAGTAGGAGAAGATGAGCACTCTTCTCTTGATTATGAGTGCCCATTTCCTTGAGGCTCTGAAAAATACAGAGAGCTCCGCTCCCCTGTTCCCCTACTTGAACCCTATGTAGCACTTTGGGTCAGCTGTGTTTGGGAGAGAGCTATCTTAGCTGTATTATATACATTTTTTTAAGTAAGGTTTTTATTGAAGTATGACTTACATACAGAAAAGTGCAGAAATCCTAAGTGTATAGCCGGATGAATTTTCACAAAGTGAAACTAAACTGTTTAAGCAGCCTACAGATGACAAAATAGAAGATACCAGGTTTTCTAGAAGATCCCTCATAACCTATCCCCCCAACCCTGTCTCTTTTCCCCAAGGGTTACCGCTATCCTGACCTCAAACGCCATAGGTTATTTTTGCTTATTTTATTTTTTGTTTTGTTTTATTTTAAATGCTTATTTTTGAAAGAGAGAGAGAGAGCACAAGTAGGGGAGGGGCAGAGAGAGAGAGAGGGAGACAGAGAATCCCAAGCAGGCTCCGTGCTGTTAGCACAGAGCCCGACACAGGGCTGGAACTCATGAACTGTAGAGATCCTGACCTGTGCTGAAATCAAGAGTCAGACGTTCAACTGACTGAACCACCCAGATGCCCCTATTTTTGCTTCTTTTAAAACCTCCCAGAAATGAAATAATACACTGTTCCTTGCATGCGTGGCTACTTTTGCCCAACATTATGGCTGTGACATTCACTCATGTTGCAAGGTGAATAATAATTCATGCACTATAATTTCTGCTTAGTATTCTATTGTCAGTGTATAATTTATTTACCTAGTTCACTGTTCATGGGTATTTGGGTGATTTTAGCTTTGGAGTTTAGTTCTCTTTCAATGTGCCTCTGCCTGTGTATACAGGTATACACAGGTATCACATAAATGTGTGTATAACATTCTTCGCAGAAATATAGCAGCCAGAAAGCATTGATTGAGGGGCTTATGCATGATATCAAATATTCTTTCAGATATCCCCACTGTTCTGTGAGTGTACTTGAGCTCATCAAATTAGTTATGCCAAGTTTGGGTTTGGAAAAAAAGGCTTCTGCAGATATAAGACATATAAATATACTTACTACAAAAATCTGCTCCTTATACATGGATATTTTGATGCTTTGTGATTTTCAGCTGTGCATTAAGTATGTGTATTTAGAAAAATGTTGAATTGCATACAAAACCAATCTGAAATACTCATAGAGAATTTGAGCACAGAATACTTTCTGAGGGCTGGTACAGGAGACATTTTTACCTAAATTATACTTCTTATCCATCTTAGTTGGGGGGTCTTGCTAAAGTATATTCTCTTTTTTACATTGCTTAATTTTATAAGATTAAGCATTTGCTTCCAAAAGTGAAGAGAAACATTTTTTGGAAAAGGCACAACTAGATATAATGTATATGACTTGTGTGTTTATCTAGCATGAGATTTTTACCTTTCATATTTTCTGCCATTAGGGATGAAAGAATTAGTTCATCTTTCTTCTCAGTATACGTGAAAATAAAACTATTGAAATTTCTAACTAGATTAATAAGTACTCTTTCCTGACCCCGCTTAACTTCTAAAAAGTTCTCTCTCCCTCTCTCTCTGCCCCTCCCCCGTTCATGCTCTGTCTCTCTCTCTGTCCCAAAAATAAAATAAAAAAAAAAAAAAAAAAAAAATAAAAAAAAAATAAAAAGTTCTCAATTACGTTTTCCAGGAGCACATAAGCAGCTGTGATAAATTATCCTATACACCAACCGGAAGATGAGCATAATTCTTCCCAGGACAAAATGAGGCAGGCAGTGAAATTACCAAGAATACGTTTCTCCCTAAAATGACAAGTACTTTAATGGATTCGAAATATGTGAACAAACATTTGGAGAATAGTTTTGTGTATTTGTTTTGAGTAAAAGCGTGTTTACAAGAGTCACCAATGAACTACTAATGTAGTAATTAATTTACTATGCAGCTCTGGTTGGGAAAATGGCTTGAAATTGTAAAGATGTCTTATAAAGAATGATTTAATTTAACGATTTAACATTGAGTATTATCCCCTTTAAAACTCGAATTTATGGAAAACCCTTCTGTGTTGTCACCACGTGCCTAGCATGGTAATTTAGTAAGGAAAGGAGCAACTTGAGGGGAGAACCAGACCCCTCCCCTTGGGAAGGAAAGGTAGAGGAAAACATTCTGCTTTGTCACTGCTGATCCCCTTTGCCTTCAAGTAGCCCTTCTTAAGGATTGTCCTTGCCCATCGATCCCCACCTCCTATGAGAAACTGAAAAGGTGGGTTGGAGAATGCAGGCATGTGTGCATGTGATTTCCTTCCACCTGGGCCCCCGTGGAGTCAAGGGTGAGGGTCATTTATGAATGTATGTTTCCATTTGTGTCGATGACCAGCTCTTAGACTGAAAATTCAAGTGGAAAAATCGTGATGACTTCCATTTTCTTGGATTAGTCAAATAACTGGCGATGTGCAGCCTGAGTTCTCTTCACCACTGACCATGACCTTGGACGAGTCACTTAGTTGGCTTGAGTTTGGAAATGGGGATGACCGCTCCTCACTTCATTGCCTTGGGAAGCTCAAACAAATATCACTGGAAAGCTCTTTATAAGAGTAAATCATTATAATTTATATTATACTTCAGTGAAAAGTAGATTTTTTTTTTCCCCAGCACGAATTGTGCCAATCCTTCTGGCTTGCTCGCCTCAAGTCCTCCATTCAGTTTGTGAAGTGTCAATTTAGCCTATTTGTATTCTGATATTTTGCCTGTTTCTGGAATGGTAAAGATTGTATTTTCTGTGGATTATACACGGTTCTTATCCAAACACTGTAGAAAAGCTTCATGTATTTTTAAGTAAACAATAACAAAAAAATTACTCTTTTAATGAGCCAACACATGGTCTTTATGTGCCTACCTTGGATTCAGGTTTGTAAGCTTTCTTTCTTGCTTTCTTTCTTTCTTTCTTTCTTTCTTTCTTTCTTTCTTTCGAAGCAACAACAGAATAAGAGAAAGGCTTCACAGTTTTGCTTCTATAAAGTATAATAGGAATCTCACCTGGCCTCCAGCCAAAGGATGTAGTTAGGTGCAAATTTAGAGTAAAATAGCTAGTCTGTGTTTGATCCCATTCGGGCTCTCTTCTCTGGCTTCAAAAAGATGTATGTGGGTGCAAGGAGAAGGACTTTGTAGGACTTGTCAGTATTTTTTCCCTAAGGTTCTCATGTGCTGTATGTGATTCCCATGTGATTCCAGTTAATTCTCCCCGGAGGACTTGCCCAGCAATGTTTAGAGTCCTGGCCTGGGTTCTCACAAGGTTGGAAGGACCCGTATGCAGCTGGAAGCTCACGCTTTCAGCTTGGGTAGGAACGGTTGCTGCCGGGATGTGATTGTGGTTGCAGTTCCCCCTCACGTCTGGCGAGAGGAGGGTGTCTTAATCCACTTACAAGCCTGTGTGGTGTTTCTCCCCAGGACAGGAGCAAGGTGGCCAACCTGGAGCCACCTTGAGAGTTGTTCTGAGCATTCAGTGAGGTAACACCTATAGAGTGATCGGTGCACGGTCCGGGCTAAGATTAGCTTTTTAAGCTGTTACTGCCTGCTGCCTGTTTTTGCCTGCAACTCCAAGTTAAGACGCCCTCCTCGAGCAACACTGGCCTCTCTCCTGAAGCTGCGGGGGGGCTGGTCCCACTGGGGAGTCACCGGGGAGGGATAAATCACCCCCTTCCCCCACCAAGTTTGCAAGATCCCGTATCTGCCTTATTTCTTCTCTTCCAGACCCATCCTCCAACTCTATCGGCGGATCCACTTTTTGTGAGCAGATGGGTAGTTTCCAAGAGGCATGTGTGATAATCTCCTGTAGAAACCAGCAGCCCCATTCTTTGACGGGATGCCTGGGAGCCTAGTTTAAAGATAAACAACAACAATTACAATCATTATAGCAATAAATACTGGTTTGCCTGGATTGGGTTCTTTCTTATACTTATGACCAGGGGAAGCAGGTGAAAGAAAGAAGGCAAACCTTTGCTTTAGCTTCTCCTATGTGGGGGACCAGGGGGCCCTTTCCCAACTGAAAGGAGCGGTGCTACTTGGTCCTGGGTGAGACACGGTGTGACGGTAACATGCCCCCAAATTCATAAATGTTGGGGGAAGTTGACAGCTGGTATTTTAAGGGGAGCTGATTTAGGGGAGACACGGTGTGACGGTAACATGCCCCCAAATTCATAAATGTTGGGGGAAGTTGACAGCTGGTATTTTAAGGGGAGCTGATTTTAAGGGGAGCTGATTTTATTTATCTTGCTTCCTTTGCCAAGATCAGCTGCTTCTTTGCCCTGTGCCATTAAGTCCCAGGGAGTCCATAGGCAGCAATTTACAAATCTTCCCTTCCCATGGCTAGGGTTGTCTCCACCACCATGGATTTTTCATAGAGAAAATAGAGAATCTGGAAGCCATATAACCAGCGTCATCTTTAATGTTTCATCAAAAGCTGTCCTATATGAGTATTTATTTATATTTAGCCCTCAGTGAAAGGCCCCAGGAGGCCGCAGCCTGAGCAGAGTTGGTTCAATACCTGCAAGGGAATTTAAATAGGCTTACTAGTGGAGAAAACTACCTACATGAAGACAGACAGTGAAGCTTGTTTCTGGTTGACCTTGGGACAAAGACGGGCTGGAAACCACTCAACGGTCGATAACACAGCCTCGCAGCAGGTACACAAGGCGTTGTGAGTGTGGCTATACATGAACTGGGCCAGAGGTGGAGGTAAGCAGCAACGTTCTAATGCAGTCTCCAGGGTTGTATTGGAAAGAAGTGGTGTTTTGTTACGGATTTTAAACATCAACATTTCAGACGTTTTTGACAATCTGGTTTAAATAAAATAATAACAGAAGAATATGAAAATGATATTGCGAGAGATTAACAGCTGTATAATGGATATCCTGCTGCATAGCATTTATGAATAATGCACCGTTATCTATTATCTTTAAATCTATGCAGGATTAACAGCTTTGCAGATGATTTAGCATCTAAGATTTGCGGGATCAAATCAATACATATATGTTTTGATAATCAATGATAAGCAATTCATTAAAAACGAACATTTCGCCAACTTTGGCTAAACTCAGAAAGCGTCCTTATTCTCCAGCGGGGCTGGTTGATTTCCTGAAGCGGAGCTCCCGCACTGGCATTTTAGGGTGTGCCTTCATGATCCATGTCAATGTTGGGGAAAAAAAGAAAAAGAAAGAGAGAAAGAAAGAAAAAACCCTCCAGATCTGAGCAGGGGAAAAAGTGAAAAACCTTCTCCGGGAGTTTCAGCATAAAGGAACAGAGCTTTCTCTTGTCCTTGTTGCTGCTGCGTCTCCTGGCACCGCGGGCTGGACAATGATTGGTTTCCTTTGATAAAAAGTCCTAGGGAAGAAGAACAGCTGAGTCAGAGAAGGCCACCAGGCAGTGTGACCTAGTGGTGAGGGCTTGGGCAGCACTGGAGAGGTACAAAGGAAGAAACCCCTGCTTCCTGCTGTACCGAGGGAAAGCAGCTGGCCTGGAAAAGGTGCCTCCCGCTCCTCTCACATCTGGAATGATGGCTCTTTCTCTCCATTCCAACGTGGACAGCAGGACACTAGCTTTGCCTGGTGATGGCACGGGAGTAAGGAGAGATCCCCCGGCCCCACATCCCGTTCTGTGCCTCTTTGTCCTTCTTGCCAAGGTGACACTGCCCCCTAATTTCAGACAGTTGCTCTGTCTTCCTCCCCTTCCACCTTTCCCTCCCTTTCTCGTTCTCTGTAATGCTGTGCTTTTGGCAAATATAACAAGTACACAATCCATTTGCAGCCAGAACGCATAGAGTTTATGTGCATGTTGATTGTTTCTGATGAGTGGATTGAAACCTCAGCTTCTCAGTGCCCTTGAGCAGAAAGCTGAGCACGTGGTATGTTTCCACATTACAGATTGTCGCACTAGCTAATTCCTAGGTTGCAGGATATTGTCATAATATTGGATTCCGGGGGTGTAGCTTAATTCACTCTCCTTCATAACCATCGCGCACACTGTTCTGACCGTGTCACAGCTTTTTGTTTAGACCGATGGCTAGTTTCACAGGGGTTAGAAGCTTGTGTTTGGGAAATGTGTTTTGCATCGATTAAAATTTCTTAAAGGACACGCTGCAATTGAATGACAGGCTATTTTTAAATTATTTACAAGCTCGACATTTTACTCAAAGCAAATTGTCAACTAAATCTGGTTATCATTTTATCTGCTGGCCCACTCCCCCTGGGCATACCAACCACGGAAAAGATTATCCCCTCAATTTATTGCCTTAGCAATTCAGTGACACCTTCTTGGCACCCCCCTCCTAGTACTAAAGGGTGACAGGGAGTCATTGATGAGCTTCAGGGGGCAATTTGTTTTCAGAATTCCCCCGAACACAAATTTTGCAGTTGCATTATTCAAGAAGGTCCTGATGTGAGGGTTTTCCTGAGTTTAATTTTCAGCATAGTTCACTCTACTATCAAAAAATTAGAAATCACTTTTCCATTTACCTTTTCTCCGTGTTGTTAAGAACAAGAGTTGACACTCTTTCCTTTTTGCTCTTTTATTGTGTTCCTAATTGCTATTGTAGTGTCATCAATACAGTTCCAAGCTCTCCTTCAACTCACTTTTACACTTCTGTTCCTTCTGCCGAGGGCATACTGCCCACTGATCTTTGCTTGGCTCTGTCCTTATTGTCATTCAGGTCTTAGTTCAAGTATCACCTCCTCTGGGGATCTTCCCAGACCAACCTATATAGTGTCCCCAACACCTTTCTAGTTGCTACCGTTACCATAGTACCTACTCTATGTCATTCATCACTGCCTAACACTCCTATTGACTAATTTACATGATTAGGGTTTGCTTTTGTCAACAGAAGGTAAGCTCCATGAAAGCAAGGTTCTCATTTTTGTCCTTTACTACTGTTTCGTGGTGCCTATACCAGTGCCTGGGATCCAGGTTTACTTATTTATTTTTATTTTGAGAGAGAGAGAAAGAAAGAGAGAGAGAGAGAGAATCTGTCAGTGCAGAGTCCGACGCAGGGCTCGAACTCACGAACCAAGACATCATGACCTGAGCTGAAATCAAGAGTCCGATGCTTAACCGACTGAGTCCTCCAGGTGCCCCAGACGTCGAGTTCTCTTAGAGCAGTGCTTCTCAGCTGGGGCAGGTTAGCCCCGGAGGACATCTGGCAATGTCTGGAGACATTTTTGGGTGTCATAAGTCAGAGGGAAGGGAATGGTGTCACTAGTATTTTGTGGGTAGAGGCCAGGGATGCTGCTGAACATCTTGTAACACACACGACAATCTTTCACAACAGTGAGTTATGCAGCCCCAATGTCAATAGTGCTGAGGTTGAGAAATTCTGCTGTATACAGCAGCAATGAGACTTCTCCTTTCTAATTGAGAATGAATGAGATAAGATCGGTAGAGGGTTGGGTTTTTCAGATTTCTTAATACAGAATTACCATTTGGCATTTTTTTTTCAACCAAAGTTTTTTAAAGTTTCCAAATAAAAGCAGCTTTACTATTTTTTGATTATAGAAATAGTACATGTTTATTGTAAAAGAATTCAGGTAAAACACAAAGGTATTAAAAAGAAAGGAAAAGTCATTCATGATTCTAACACTTGGAGATAAATATAGGAGCATATTGGTGTGTATTTTTCAAGACTTTTTTTCTATGTGTACATACATCCAGTTTACATACGTTTTTGACAAAAGTGGAATAAAATATTTAATATTTACTATTTTGTAACTTGCTTTATCCATTTAACAATATTTTGTGGGCATCTGATAAGTCTGTAACTATGAAGCTACATTATAATTCCTAAAGATTTGATAATATTTTGTTGAATGTGTTGTCTAATCTCCCATTGATGAGTTTCTGATGTTTTAATGTTATAACAACCTTCCAGTGAACCTCCTCGTTCATTCATTCTCTGTTCATGCTCAATTATTTCCTTAGGATGAATTAGTAGAATAGGATTGCTGGGACAAAGGAAATGGGATACATGTTGCCAAGGTGCTTGCCTGAAGGTTTGCCCAGTCACTAATGGGAACCAAATAATTAGAAATCTCAGTATGCTAGAATTCTCCGGGTCACCTCACTTTCAGATGAGACATGCAATTCACAAAAAATCATGTTAGGCTTTTAATTGTTTTCTTTTATGCCCTAATATCAGAAAAATTCATTTCTACGTCCTCCACTCATTTAAATTTGATTCCAGAAAAAAAATTATTTCAGAGAAGGGAAAGGAACATTCACTGAATTCTGCTATGAGCCATGAGCTATATACTAGGAACTTCCGTTCTCCTAACAATCTGAGTGCACGCAGGTGGGAACACCGAGGATCAGATGCTTTCCCTCAAGACCACAAACCTTATAGCTGAGAGAATCAGAATCTGAATGCAGTCCTCACCTTGAAGAAGTATAGAATCTACCATCAGGCAAAATGTTCCAGGAACACTTTCTTTATCAATGTCGTGTTTGGTAAGATTCATGTTCAACTTATGATCCTGAGGATCCTAAGATTTTATACCTACAAAGAAATAATCAGCTGCATTCAGGGTATTATATTTACCAAAGCAAGAAAGTAGATTAATACACATTTGAAAAATGCTTTCCATAAATAATGGTGAAAATGAGAGATCTCTCATGTCTGATCTCTCTTTACTAACCAAAAAATTAATCAGTTAATTGAAGCTAGTACTTGATAAATTTCTTATTTTATCACCTTAGGATCCTTGCCTACTACCATCAACATGTAAGACATACTGCTCAAGTCAATCACTATAACATAAATATAATTTCTTTTAGAAAGCTGAGAAGCCAAGAAGAAAATCTTTGAGAGAATATTGGAGGTTTTCTTGTCTAAACATTTTCTTATGTCTTTTTATTCCCCCTCATCAGAATTCTTAAGTCTTCTCCTTAAGCCCGTGTACTCTGGTTAAGCTGTGGTAGGGCCTTCAAAAAACAAAACCAAACAAAAAACAAAAAACAAAACAAGGAAAATCGGTAAGGCTCAAGCAAGTGCAGACAATTAGTTTCAGAATGAGATTTACAAGTTGGGAGAAAACCCATCTGAGAAAAAAAAATCTCTCCACGGCCTTTGTGGTTTGAAACTCTCTGCTTTATCCCATGAATTCATTTCCAGGTAATTTATTAGGAAAACACTCAAAGATGTACAAGTGTATTCCTTTCCACACTGCTTTAGATAGTAAAGAGAAATAACAAACGGTCATCACTAGGGGTTAGACATAAACTATGATATATTATGCTATGGAATAATATGCAGCAATTAAAAGAATCTGTTCTGGATATGAGTCTTGTTAGATGTATGTATTGTAAATATCTTTTGTGGTTTTCCTTTTCACTCTCTTAACGGTGCCTTTGCACAAATGGAAATTTAAAGTGCTACAACTTATCTTTTGTTTTACTTTATAGTTGGTGCTTTTTGTATTTTGTTTATGAAATTGTTTTCCTCCTCATGGTCACTAAGATATTTTTTGTTTTCTTAAACAATTTTTGTTGTTTTACTTTTCACATTGATATGGTATGAAGGAGAGGTTAAAATATATATTTTTCCCATATGAATGTCCTTTGGCCCAGCATGATTTACTGTAAAGACACTTTTTTTTCCCTCACTGTTCATCACTTTTAACTTTATCACAAATCAAGTGATCATATATGTGTGGAATTTCTATCCTTTTTATTAGTCTATTTGTCTATCATTGTGTCAATACCGCATTGTCTTAACTTACTGAAGCTTTAAGATAGGCAGAAGACTTGAACAGTCCTCATAAAATAAGATATCCAAGTGTTCAATAAACTTATCAAAAAGTACTCAACCTTATTAATAGGGAAAATATATATTAAATATACACTACATTGGGGGCTAGAGAGACTAAACATGGGGCCAGCATATATAATTAAGAACGGCCTAAAGCCTGGCTCTTTCCTCTGTTGACAAGACATAGGAAATGAAAATTCCCTATAAGAAAAAGGTGACAGTCCGGACAACCAATTGAGAAGGGCTCTCTTTGTGTTTGTCTCCAGCTTCAGCAGGTAGAAGGAAAGCTATGCAATGTAACTTGTTAGGTAGAGGTTGGGTGACAATAAAGCCAGGTGTCCTACTGAAGTCTGCTGTGGAATTTGCCCCTGGGAAGCCCAGGTAAGGCCAATGTAGCATCTCCCCACTTTTATTGTATTAAAAAAAATTTTTTTGGCAGTTATTTAGTTTTGAAAGATAGAGTGCAAGCAGGGGAGGGGCAGAGAGAGAGGGAGACCCAGAATCTGAAGCAGGCTCTGGGCTCTGAGCTGTCAGCACAGAGCCCAACACGGGACTTGAACCCATGAACTGTGAGATCGTGACCTGAACTGAAGTCCGATGCTCAATTGACTGAGCCACCCAGGTGCCCCGAATCCCTCTGTTAGTGTAAAGGCTTAGAGTTAGTTCTTTAGTCTTGGGGATGGAGGCCTGTTTTAAATGTCCATATTGGAGAAAGGGCAATCTTGTGTTACGGAACCAGAGACCTGCAGAGAGTGGGATGCCTTACAGCTTATGAGTTCTCGGCCCAAGCCGTGTACTAGACTCACCTGAAGGACTTACAGTGTTGAAACTGAGTCTCAGGGGGGAGGGCCCAACATCTGTAGTTTTCAAATGCCCCATGTGCATTCTGATGTCTGATCTATTTAGTCCATTGGCTTTCGTCTCTCTGGGACACTGGAACCTTTCAACCGAGGGGCTCCACTTTATTTATTTATTTATTTATTTATTTATTTATTTATTTAATTCTGCTTTACAGTTTTGCAGAGGTCTTATTTGAAGACAGGGTTCCACTTCGAAAGGCTCAAACGTTAAGGACCACTATTGTAGTCTCATGGGCTTCCAGACATCCGTCTCCCTCTAACTGAATTTATTTGTCAGGTCGATCATTTGGCTGTAATCTCATGAAGAGATTGAAATACGTAACAGCTGTCCCAGGACTCACTAGAAACAGATGCTGAGCCAGTTTCTGGAACAACGTGCTCATCAGCTCTAACACCGATGAGGGGAAGGAACTGGAAGCAGGGCCAGGCAGGGGAAGAAACCGAGCTGTGGTGCAGGTCCTGAAAGGCCATGGCCAGCGTGGCCAGGAATGCTGGGGGGAGTGCTGTCCATCAGAGCCGGGCCCGGTGGCCACCTCCCTCAGCAAGGGCTGTGGGCCTTTGGGGAAGAGTGTGGCCATGGGTGAGGAGGGTCTCTTTAGCTGAGAAAGACCAGAAGAGCTGGAGGAGGGTGGTGGCCGGCACTTCCAGCATCAGATCCTTCCTTGAAGGGGAAACTGGGCAGCACAGCAGAGGGTCTACAAGACAGGTGTGTAAATTCAGGGGGTAGGCTGTTTCCGACTCAGGAAGAGGGAGGTGTTAATGGGGCAGTGCAAGTATCCCAAGCTAGGCTCATGGCTGTGGGACCTGGGAGAGGCTCCTGAAGGAGCAGAGAGAGGTGACCCAAGTTAGAGAAGAAACCATCTACCTGTCCTCTTCTTGGGACATTTCAGATAGTAGACTTTCTTCTCACACCTACCTCTTGGGGAAAAGGTAGGAATTTTAGGCCTGGGAGAAGGTGAGATAACATTCCAGAGAATACTCTTGCATTTGACCTTTGTTACCTCTGTCTCTAGAAATAGGCTGACTACCTTCAGTAGAAAGGAACTTCAATGGTCTCGAGTCAGATTCAGCGTGCATTTATCGATCACCTCATGTATACCACCTTCTAAGCTCGGTATTTTGTGTCCAGTCCCACATGCCCATACTCCCATCTTCATCAGTTTGTCGTGAAACTTACCCTTTGAGGGAATTTCTTTTCGTTTTTCAACTTACCCACTTGTTTATTTAAAAAAAATAAGCACAGAGGACACCATTTTCTGAACATCGTTTTCTGAAAGTGGTGTGGCATCTCTAGAATCGTGTTACTAATGCGGCAAATCAGGTTCTCATTGTGTTTAAAAGCTACCCTGTTATCAACACTTTCATTATACTTGTAAAAGAAATCTTTAGGAGCAGAAATGCCTTTAGCTATGTTCTTAAAGAGATACAGCACAGCCCCTTTATAGTGGTTAAGTAGATTAGATCTAAAGGAGTGAACTAATACTGAGTTAATTATCACAAGATTGGTGGTTTCTATCAACCTCCTATAACAGACATAGATCAGAACAAGTAAACTAAACACACATTGTTTTCTACTATAAACCACAAAGTTCAACAACACAGTTTTTTTTTAACATCTATTCATGTTTGGAGATGGAAAGAGATATGGAGTGTGAGTGGGGGAGGGGCAGAGAGAGAGGGATGCACAGAATGTGAAGCAGCCTGCAGGCTCTGAGCTGTCACCATGGAGCCTGACGCGGGGCTTGAACTCACTAACTGCAAGATCGTGACAAGCCGAAGTCGAATGCTTAGCTGACCGAGCCACCCAGGTGCCCCCCAACAGCAGATTTTTAAAACAAACTTTAATATATGTGGTTTCCCATAAGGAGCATTTATAGTTTTAAGGCTATCCAATAATAGTTCTTAGAACTCTTGAGACACACTTTTGAATATTGTGAGAAGTCTCTTTGCAGCAAGAAACAGGCCTAGAGACCCAGCTTTAAGATACAGGACAGACAGTGGATTGATGCAGCTTAAATTATGGTAACTGGTATGTAAATATTCCATAATAATTTTCTCAACCATTTATCAAGATGTAATTTCTCACTGAAAGATTTGTCTATTCAAACACCTGTGTTGATTGTCTCCCAAACGTTCAAGGTTTCTCATTAATCGGCTCACTGAAGCTTGTAACTTCTGGCTTCCATTATAATTTCTATCCAGAGGTGTGTTAAAGGAGAATAGAATGTGAAGAATGTGATGCCTGTTAGTTTCTATTGCTACACTAACTAGACTTTGGGTTTTGAATAAGTTATCTGTTACGCGTGTTTCATTTTGGCACAAACATGAGAATATGCATCAGGCCCCGTGACAGTGGCCTTAAGGAGGAGCAGATGCTAAAAAAGGCGTGGGGGGTAGGTGGGTACCCCCAAAGCCGACCGGCACCCTATATTTCTGATCAGCCAATGTCAAGGGAGGGTCAGGAGCAGAGTTGGGCAGATGGGGGCATAGAATGAAGGAGGGAGGGACTTTCTCAGAGCTATTTGAGATGTCACTGGGCTACCCTACGCTCGTGGCGTCCCAGTTATATTCAGTGCACGGTATGGAAGGGAGGTCTGGTCATTAGAGATTCCATCTCTTGTTCAACACGTGGAAACTAGAAAGGCACGTGGGGCCGCACTATGGGCCACACTATGACTTTTTCGGGTCCCGCACTTGGTATCAGCACGTGGAGATGCTGCCCAGGTGTGATTTTGGAGTTCCGGTTTCCACGTCCTGGTCCCACAAATTCAACATCACGAGAGCAGTGCCAGCAACTGTAGTTGACAGTGGATCTGGCCATGTCACCCTCCGCAGGGACACGGGCGACAAGTAGTGTCTGGTGGAATAGTCCGTCATCGTAGTAGCTGTTTGCAGGGTTATCTGGGTAATTAAGGTGAAGGCAAAGTGGAAGGTTCTAGTGAGCCAGCATTTGGGACAATCTGTTGCTTTCGTAGACTGGAAGACCTAGAGGGGAGACACTTAAAGAGATTAGGAAGGGGCTGAAACGTGCTTACGCACCTTGTCACTTTCCTACCCAAACTTCTTGAGGGGTAAGGTCTTCAAGCCCTCTGCTTCCCATTCATACCCTTTTGTTAAAATCGTTTCCTTCTGAGGCTGGCCCTTTAACATCTTTTTCCACAGTACCGCTGAGTAAACAAAAAAACAGCGTGAGAAGCCTCCTTTGGACCTTGAGGAATCTATTTAATTTGTGGTGGTTTGCATTTTGTTTGTAGGAGGAATAAAAACACAACAAGCCCTAGAAAATAACTACTTCATCACATCTTATAATTTATTCCACCAGGAGGCTGGAAGGCTGCCTCCAAATTTCCTCGGCACAATCTTTGAGGATTCGGTGGTTTATAGTAGCAAAACTGAAGTCACTGGAACAGTTCCAAATGCAAGAATTATAGTATTGGGTCCTTTAAGACAACACACGTGCACACACAGCCCCCAGCATTTCTGAATGCCTGGAAATCCTGATCAGGAATCTGCAAAGCAGGAAGTCAGGCTCTACTGCATGAAGTAGGAGGCAAAATATTTAACACAGTGTGTGGTTTAACACCAAAAGATGGTTTGGTTAGACTTAGCCTGCTCTGCCTCATTCCCCGAGAGGACTTTTTTCTTAGCTGTTGCTTCAGAAAAGTCCTGTCTTAAATCATCAAGTCATATACAGGAGGTTGATGGCTTAAAAGTTAGGTAGATTGTGTAGAATGTGATCATAACCCATTGCTGGTTTTTAAAATCAGTTCATGGGAAAGAACCGATCTTTCTTTTAAAAAAGTGATTATTCCTTCTTCTCTCTCCCTTCTTTCTTTGTTGCCTAAGCAATCGTAACTAAGACTAACAGTTTGTAAGAGCCTCTACCTTTAGGTATCAATTCTTGATCTCAGATGCCAGCTGTATACATCTCATTTTGACCTAAAGTGTCTTGAAATCTGGAAACAGGTGTTGGCTAGGAAGCTAGAAAGGTGCTAATTTTCAACATCTGGCCTTGCTGCTCTGATCATCTGGATGCTACAATATGTGGCCCAATGCTTCCCTTTAATCGTTATCCTGGCTTGGAATCACTCTCCCCAGTAGGACCCATTTTCATTTAGTTAAAACCTTTTCTTCCTTCAAAACCCATAGTTCCCATTCTGGTGGGAATCTGAGTGGAAGTGGGGAGCTGTAGAAGTGGAGGGTTTATAGGATGGACCCTGGGTTGGGTGTGAAAAAAAAAAAAACAACTGTGAGGAGTCAGGAGAAGGTGTAGGGATGGAGTGACCAGTAATCCAAATAACACTTAATTGGGACAGGGGACCAGGGACTGGTGGTGCTGGAAGGATCCCAGTTCAAACCGGGCTGGCAATCAGTTAACTGAGGCCCCTCAGTAGAAGATGCCAGACAGCGTCTAGTATTGATACCAAGGGTGCCTGGGAAGGGGCATCTCCGTATATTCAAACCCCACATCCAGACCATCAGCAAATGCTACTCATCTGCTCTCCTTCTCAAAGATATTTAAAAATCTGATTCTCACCACCTCTTCCACCAGCACCTGGTTGGAGCTACCGTCTCACTTGGATTATCAAAATACCTGTTTTTGCTGCTTCTCAGTCTCAATCTAGCATCCAGATTAATCCTGTGAAAACCTATATCGGGTCATACCACCCCTCAATGGCTCCAAGTAAAAGCCAAAATCCTTACCAGGGCTGACAGGACCCTATACTGGTTTCCCTTCATCTTGTCTCTCGGACATCATATCCTCCTTTTCTCTCCCTCTCACCCTCTGTCCTGATGCAATAGTCTGTCTACTATTTTCCTTTTCTTTCCAGGCATGCTCCCACCTTCCCCCCCAGAGAGTGACATGGGCCATTCTTCCAACTCCTTCATATCTTTGCCTCTCAAGTCACCTTCCTGACGAATCCTCTCTGACTGCACCTTTAAACATGGCACCCCTGACTCTGGCTTGCTCTGTCCCTCTTTTCTGCCATCCTTTTTTCTCCGTAGTGCTTATCATTTTCTGATGTACTACATATTTTCTTTTTAATGGTTATGTTCTGTTTCTTCCCAGCAGAGTGTAAGCACGTTTGCTTTCTAATGTATCCCAAGAACTTAGAACTGTGCATAGCATATAGTGAGCACTTGAGAAATATTTGTTGAATGAATGAATGAATGAGTTTGTTAAATAAGCTCCCAGTAATGACAAGGGGAAAAGGACCACTCAGACCATGTTGGCAAAAAGTCAATGGAATTAACAGGGTCCCAGGTCAGGGAGCTAAAGATAGGCTTTTGGGAAAAGAAATGCAAATAAGATAGTCCTTGTTTGTCAGGTGCTCATAGTGGGGGAGTCATGAACAGGGTGTTATCCGTCAGAGAATGGTCAATGCCTATGGTTAAATAGGTTGAACATAGCCAGACACCAGCATTTCAGGACTTTAGCTCTTCTGTGAGTCTTTGTCACGGTCACTGTTTTATCCATCCATCTACCAATTCGTACATCCACCTAACCATCCATCCATCCATCCATCCATCCATCCAGTCTTATTCATCCAACGTCTTTCCAAACCCACATTGGCATTGCTCAGATTTGAGCATCCACTCTACAGAACTGTGCATCTTTGTGAGCAGGAACCCCATGTCATCAAATCTTAAATCCTCCCATTCCTAATGTGATGCCTTGAATGAGTGAACCTTGGACAAGAGATTGTTCCTTTTCATTGTAACCCAAGTGAAAGAATAATGAGAATGGATACGTTAATAAATCAAAGGTCTCAGAATTTTTAAAGTTGGAATTCAAATCTTTCTAATTGGTGCTGAAAACTCTCCCAGGGCTGCCCATCTGCCTTTGCTAATTCAATGTGTGCACTCTAAGTGAAATGTCTCATCTCCCGCGATCAATTCCTTTTGTTTGGGACCTTGATAAACCCAAGGCTGGTCCTGACGCTGGAAAAGAGGCTTTGTTCCTAGTTATTTATTCCATTAACTTCTAGGTTGTTTTTATCCATCCTACTGACTTCCTTTCTCTCTCTTCTTCCATATTCTTTTCACATAATAAGGCTCTTAAAGTAGGTGTGTCAGTGCTCCTCTAGACAGAGTTTAATTCCCCCCTGTCTGTCTTAGTCTCCTCAGGTTGCCGTAACAATGTGCCACAGACTGGGTGGGTTAAACAACAAATTTTTTTCTCCCAGAAATTCTGAGAGCTGGAAATCTGGGATCAGGGTGCCAACAAGGTCAGGTTCTGGCGACAGCTCTCTTCCTAGCTTGCAGACAGCCACCTCCTTGCTGTGTCCTTGCATGGAGGTGCACAATGGTGGGGTGAAGGAGTTCTTTCCTCTTCTTAGATGGCCACTGGTACCATTGGATTAGGGTCCCACCCTTATGGTCTCATTTAACCTTAATTACCTCTCTAAAGGTCTTATCTCTAAATACAGTCTCATTGGGGGTTAGGGCTTCAACATAGGAGTTTGAGGAGGGAAGCAATTCAGTTCATAGCAGTGTCCTACTTCAAGATACCTAGTAGCAGGTATCGATGGGGTTAATTTCGTTGTAACTTCAATTTGCTCATAACTCCAAGCTGTGTTTATGCCCAGTCTTTATATTTTCTTTTTCACTTAGCATGCGTTTCAGCTCACCACTGAAATCAACTTCAGGGGATGTGATTTATAGACTAGTTTTGCTTTGCCCCAATTGTCAAGTTTTTACTTTACTCTAAATCTGGTTTCTTTTATTGTTGTTAAAAAACAGGTCAGTATGGAATCCTCTGTCCCCATTAAACATTTTGTACATGCTGTCCCATCTGGGCCTCATCTCCTCTCTCTTATCTGTAGTTACACAGACACATATACACTTTCTGCACATGGCTGTTTTCTTGAGATCACTCGAGCTTCTGTTTGAGAGGTTCAGACTGGGGGCACCTGGGCGGCTCAGTCAGTTAAGCGTCTGACTTAGGCTCAGGTCAGGATCTCATGGTTTGTGGGTTTGAGCCCTGCATCAGGCTCTGTGCTGACAGCTCAGAGCCTGGAGTCTGCTTCAGATTCAGTGTCTCCCTCTCTCTGCCCCTCCCCTGCTCTCTCTCTCTCTCTCTCTCTCTCTCTCTCTCTTTCTCTCAAAAACATATAAACATTAAAAAATAAAAAAATAAAACTTTTAAAAAAGGAGTTCAGGCTGGTCTGGGCCAGCCACCATGTCAGCAGAAGTCATATCATGCTTTATTTCCTTTCTAACATGTAAAGACGGCTGCTGTTTTGCAGATGGGGAAACTGAGGCTAGATAATGTAAGAGAATTGCCACAGTCATTCAGTTTCTGAGCAGCAGTCAGAAGGCCCAAGAGGCCAAGGGTGGGGCTCAAACGTGTCTGAAGGTGAACTTCACCCATTTTGAAATGCACTTCACAGTGGTCCTGGTCCCCCCTTCAGAAATAGCAAAACAGCAGTGTTTTAGCTTTTATTGCTTCAGAGTCTTTACAAAGTGTCCTTCTCTCTCGTCTTTTCTTTGTCCTTATTGCCTCAATAAAACCTGTCTGGCGGAGTGAGGGGACATGCCTGGGAAGGGTGAGGGAGCATTTGGCCAGGTGTAAGGTTGCTAGACTTAGCAAATAGAATGAAGGACAGCTAGTTTTGAATTTCAGATAAGCGATAAATATTTAAGAGTAGGTATGTCCCATGCAACATTTGCAACGTATGTATGCTGAAACATTATTTATGTTTTATCTGAAGTTCCAATTTAACTGGATGTCCTGTATTTTATCTCGCAGCCCTAGCCAGATGGCTACTCTACAACTACATGTATCCTGTGAATAATGGTTATAAGCCTCTGGTGAGTCTGCTTAGAAAAGGAAACAAACAATAAAATCACTTTGAACTCTATTGTTGTATTGAATTCAGTGACATTTTGATATCCTTTGACAATAAAAACAGCCATACAAATATTCTCAAACGAATGTGTGTTTTATTTTGGAAATGTTGACTTATGTTTATTTCTATCAGCTCAGTTCCTTGGATTTTCTGTGAATTCAGAATTTTATGTGAATTCATAATGTTGAGCACTACGGAGCTGGAACACTGCCTGGGCTCCTCATGTTGAACTCATGTCTGGGTGAATGTGGACAAGCTATTTAGCTTCTCTTTTTGCCTCAATTTCTTCATCTGCAAAATGGAGATCATACTAGCACCCATCTTATAAGATTGTGTGAAGTGAAGAAATGTATATGAAAGTGACTATTCACTTTGTATATTTCACAATGTATATGAAAGTATATGAAATGTATATGAAATGTATATAAAAGTATTAGCTCCCCTCTGCTTGCCCCACCACTCCATTCCTGAGAGTGAACAGCGTCACTTTCCAGACCACTGCAAAATACTAGACTATGTATCTTTAGTAAATGGTGTTGGGGAAACTGGACAGCGACATGTAGAAGAATGAACGTGGACCACTTTCTTACACCATACCCAAAAATAAACTCAAAATGGATGAAAGACCTCAGTGTAAGACAGGAAGCCATCAAAATCCTCGAGGAGAAAGCAGGCAAAGACCTCTTTGAACTCAGCCACAGCAACTTCTTACTCAACGTGTCTCTGGAGATTAAGGGAAACAAAAGCAACAATGAACTGTTGGGACCTCATCAAGATAAAAGCTTCTGCGTGGTGAAGGAAACAATCAGCAAAACTAAAAGGCAACCAATGGAATGGGAGAAGATATTTGCAAATGACATATCAGATAAAGGGTTAGTATCCAAAATCTATAAGGAGCTTATCAAACTCAGCACCCCAAAAACAAATAATCCAGTGAAGAAATGGGCAGAAGACATGAATAGATACTTTTCCAAAGAAGACATCCAGATGGCTAATAGACACATGAAAAAATGTTCAACATCACACATCATCAGGGAAATACAAATCAAAACCACAATGAGATACCACCTCACACCTGTCAGAATGACTAACATTAACAACTCAGGCAACAACAGATGTTGGCAAGGATGCCGAGAAAGAGGAACCTTTTTGTGTTGCTGGTGGGAATGCAAACTGGTGCAGCCATTCTGGAAAACAGTGTGGAGGTTCCCCAAAAAATTAAAAATAGAATTATCCTATGATTCAGCAATTGCACTACTGGGCATTTATCCCAAGAATACAGATGTGCTGTTTCGAAGGGGCACATGCACCCCAATTATTATATAGCATTGCTATTGACAATAGCCAAATTATGGAAAGAGTCCAAATGCCCATCAAATGATCAATGGATAAAGAAGATGTGGTTTATATATACAATGGAGTATTACTTGGCAATCAAAAAGAATGAAATCTTGCTATTTGCAATAATGTGAACAGAACTAGAATGTATCGTGCTAAGCGAAATTAGTCAGAAAGAGACAAATACCATATGACTTCACTCCTATGTGGAATTTAAGATACTAAGCAGATGGAACATAAGGGAAAAGAAGCAAAAATAATATAAAGACGGGGGGGGGACAAAACATAAGAGACTCTTAAGCATGGAGAACAAAATGAGGGTTGCTGGAGGGGTTGTGCGTGGGAGGATGGGCTAAATGGGCAAGGGGCATTAAGAAGGACACTTGTTGGGATGAGCACTGGGTGTTACATGTTGGGGATGAATTACTGGGTTCTGCTCCTGAAATCATTTTTGTGCTATATGCAAAAAAAAAATACTAGGCTATAGACACAATAGCTATGTCTCGAAGAAATTTGATTCTTATTCTTTACTTCTATTACTCTTTACTAATACACAGGTACCAGCAAAGCCACACTCCCTGTTGTAACCCCTTAATCTACTGATTGATTTGTTCATTCAAGTATTCATTTGGCAGGCACTTATTGAGGACCTAACATGCACCAGGCACAGTGTTCTAGGAGCTGGGGATACCTTGTAAAGAGCAAAGTCGCTGTTTTCCAATGAGAATGGCTCATAATGATGGTCGGGTGGGGAGATAATGAACAGATAAGCAGGAAAATATATTACATTGTATTACATTGTATTGTACATATTATATTATGTTGTATAATTTTATATTATATTATATTATATTATATTATATTATATTATATTATTATATTATATTATTTTACATTATATTATCCTAATGTTTACGTGGAGCAACCAATTAGGGAAAAGGCTGTGAAACGGAGCATTGACTTTGGTTAGTGAAGATCACTGGTAACCATGATAACAAGTTTTTATTCCCTGAACGTTGTTCAACACAACGGGAGGAGGAGGAAGCTGAGAAGGCAACTTTGCTAAAACGGAAGCAGAAAAATGGGCGGCAGGTAAAAGGGGAAATGGAGTTCAGAGGCTTTTTGTTTTTTTCACGGGAGCTCTTCAGCAGTTCACATGTTTGTAAGCTGAAGGAAGGACCAAGTAGAGAGGAACTGATGGCATAGGAGGCACGGGACGGTGCTGGGAGTGAATGTGTGACAAGGCGGTGGGGGAAGGGATGGCAGGGGGCTGGAGGATCTGCTCTCACACTGCACCCAGGTCACTACCTCCCCGCAGTAAAGCCTGGGGCAGAGGCTGGTCTGAGCGTGTGCAGCTGGGGGAGGGGCGGTGCAGGGGGCTTGGTTAATGTGGCAATGGGAAAATGTGGTATTTTTTTTCTGCTTTCTCCGTGAAATAAGACATAAAATACTGTCTTTCATTTCTCCTCTCAAATAATTATGGATTACTGATGAGCTGAAAATAATTGATGAGAAATGACTGCTTTCTCATTTCTATCAGGCTCTTGCCAAGCCCCTCCGCATAGCCTTGGAGATGTACCGTTGTCTCCCGGCTCTCTCGGGGCCCAGGGGATTGAGGCTCTGACTTATTTTAATTTCTTCCCAGACAGCTCTTTCAGCTCCCTGTGCCGTTCCCAGGATGAAGCACCAGTATTTTGATGTTTTTCACCCATCACGTGTTTCTCTCCATTGAGATAAACTTCTTCCAGGAGAAGCTGCCCATCTTGACAAGTCTGTTTCGCGTCTGTGCTCCGCTGCACAGCCAGACCCGAAAGTGACGGGAACTGACAAAATCTCTGAACTTGTCCCATTGGATTTGTCTAATGGGCCTTTCCCTGACATAGATGAAAAAGTCATTGACAGAAACAGACCATTTACCATGAACCTGAGCAGAGGTATAAGCAGCGACAGATGAAATAGGGCTCAAAATAAAGCTGGAAAATTCAGGACGCATATGATGGGCCCAGGGAGATCTCTGCTTTCAAATGCCAAGACGAAATGAATGATATTGAGTTTTGTAGCCCCAGGTTATCTGGCTGGTTAGCAGGAAAGCCAGGCTTCCACTCTCCATCTCTCTCCCTCTTCTGCACCAGAGAGAGGCTGCTAAGTGGTAACCTGGAGGGTGAGGGGTGACACTTCTGGGCCCAAGGGACTGACCTCTCTTTCCAAAGGTAGTGAGACCAAGAAAAAAGCACTATTTAAAATTTTGTGGCCATTTAGAAATTCTAGTCTGTTGGCAAAATTCGTGTTGAAGAAAGCTTTCCAAATGGAAAAGTCACAACTTAGGAGGGATATTTTTAGGTTCTATAATCGACACCTAACGTGAACATCCTATAAACTCAATATTGGCCTTGGAAAGCCCTCGTATCACCCATAAAACATACAGCCCTGTATTCATATTTCTGTCCACTGCATTGGATTAAAGGTAAAAACAGAAGGGAAATCTGAATGCAGGTGCCTGGCCTTCAGACCAGTCTGCCTCTAAGGTGGCTATCAAATCTCCAGCTTTGAACGAGCACTGGGTGGAGAATGTAAGTGTTCCTGTTGGGTCATAGGCTTTACTTTATTCTCTTTTAATATTAAGGCTCGACAACCTTTACAGATGGTAAAAGATGTGTTTGTTATTGTGAGGGTTAAATGGAATGGTGGCAATGCATCAAATCCAGCTTAGGGCTGAAGTCTGAGTGTTGATTAATGCTGAAATAACACCACTCCAGTCCGTTTTCTTTAAGAAAGATCTTTAGATGATCCTGTCAATAGGTAAAAGCGAGGGCTAGGTCTCTAAAGGAAGGATGTTGGCTCACTGAAAAGTTAAAATTGCCTTTATTAAAAATTTTTTTTTTACAACATAGTTACAACATAGTGGTTTGGTAAGTCTATAGGTTATGCTCTGCTCACCCCAAGTGTAGCGACCATCCGTCACCATACACTGCCATTACATATCCTTGACTACGGTCCCTATGCTTCAAATTGCTTTACTAAGGCAGTTTCTTAAACACTTTTAAAACACAAAATGCAACTTAGGGCAAGAAGGTCCTATGCCGAAAGATGGTTGATTGGTTTTCAAAAGGGAAGAGAAGGACATCTTGGTAGCAGCCCAACACTGGAGTCTGGAGGAGAGAGGGTGGTAGGACAGGAAAGGACCAAAGGAGTAGAACCTTGGCAACATGCTGGGCCGTGGACACGGAGGGAGGGGGCCCGCAAGCGCTGATGTGCTCAGGAATAGAGATACTGAGCTTGGGCTTTCGTTTTCCTTTTCTGGCTTTTGAAACTCCCTTGTGATCACCTAAACTACTTTCATAGTATGGGTGACCTGGTACAGCCCTAACGTGGTGGAAAATTATGCAACGGGTCAGAGTCCAAGTTGGGCTGGGAAAATGGGGAGGGCTCCCTAACCTTCCCCCAACCACCCCTCTCCCAAGGCTGGAAGCAATGTGGTATTAAGGAGAGATGATTGTTGCAGGTCGGAGGAGGCGCTCAATAGCAAGACCACCAGACAAGTCCAAGGTGGAGTGGAGATGGGAAGTTAGGCGCCAGGCCACGGAGAGGACACAGCTGCAACACCAAGGGCAAGGGTGGACTGAGCCAAAGGCCGTTCCCCCAAACGTGCTGAAGTTGGGGTTGTAGGCAATGCCACAGGTGCCAGCCTGTGGCATAAAGGATTGAAGGACCTCATATAACCTTAGCGCTAGACTCCTGCTGCCATTAGACTTGCCACAAGTCACTTCACAAAGTGGCAAGTTGCCCTGGCTTCTAGAACACGGTGGGGATGTGTCAAACTGAAACAAACACGTTCTCGGCCTTCCTGAGGCTGTCGGTTTCTGGGCTGTGGCCCCTGTCCTGTGGAAGGTGACCCTCTAAAGGGGAAGTGCCACTCTGCTATGATGTGGTTGGGGCTCCTGCCTGCTTGTGTTTCCCACCAGGAGTCCTGAGACTTAGCACTGCCTGTGCACTCTCTCAAGAGGGGATTTATGACTGAGGGCCCGTGGACCAGATCCAAAGCCGCATCCCCGCCTGCCCCACGGGACATAGCTCAGTCTTTGGTCATTACGGAGAGGAGCAGAAATCCAACCTGTGTGTTGAGCATTGTGGGGCTTTAAAGGAAACGTGCACTCAGGCTTCTGCGAGATGCTGCCACCACGAGGCTGCCTCACCTCTGTCTTGGTCAGTGTTCTCCTGAAAGCAGAGTCTCGGTCAAGGATGAGGTCAACATAGTTATTTGGGATCCGATCTTGGGAAACAGGAGTGGAGAGACTGAGGCAGGGAAGGGGGAAAAGCCAACATATGGGTGCATAACTCACGTATCTTCTGCAGGTATTCAGAAGGAGGCTGGGGCCTTGCTCTATTGGCTCCTGTCTCTTGGTAGTTGAGGGTTGGGCGAAGGGAGCAGTAAGCCCTCTGTGGGTCTGGGTTTTCCCTGTGTGGATCTCCCATAGCTTCAGGAAAGGCCCTGAGGCAGAGGAGCCAAGAGTGTTCTCTGAAGGAGCAAGCGTGAGGTGGGCCTTGTCAGAGTTGAGTCCGAGTTGAAGTGAGGGGGTGTGACGCAGGGCATCCAGATGATCGGTCAACATCTCTAATGCCGAAGAGCAGGATCCATCATTCTGGGAGTGCACTAGGATCTGGGCACTGCTGACCTGACCCGGACTCAGCTTTACTGCCCCTCTTCTGCACGGTCCCCCCTGCTCCATTACAGAAGCCAAGGATGCCTGTCCTGGGCTGTGCTTTTCCTCCTTGGCTTCCTTGCCCTTATTCTCAGTTTTCTACACATCAATGCATGGGAAGAGGCTGACATGTAGCAACAGCTCTAGAAATTAGTTCCCTTCTCGGGCGCCTGGGTGGCTAAGTTGGTTGAGCGTCTGACTTCGGCTCAGGTCATGATCTCACAGCCCGTGGGTTCGAGCCCCACATCGGGCTCTGTGCTGACAGCTCAGAGCCTGGAGCCTGCTTCAGATTCTGTGTCTCCCTCTCTCTCTGCCCCTCCCCGCTCATGCTCTGTCTCTCTCTCAACAATAAACATTCAAAAAAAAAAAAAAAAGAAATTAGTTCCCTTCTCTGTTTCCTCCTTCACTTCTATTGACCTTTTCCTCATAAAACGTGGTGTCTGTCAGGTTTAAGTCCCTCAGACTCTTTTCTTCTTTCTCCCTACTCCCCCAGTTGCAGCTCTCACCTCTCTGTCACTATCTCCATCAGAATATCTTGGGGAGTGTCCATCTTTCCATCTCTGGCCCTTCGTTAATCTACACCCACCTCAGATTCACCTGGTTATTTTTATGCTCAAGTTTGGGAACCTCGCCTCTAGTGTGGAATCTCCAACAGATAGTTGAACATTCCGTTCGGGCTGTCTCCCCCTCACCCCAGTTCAATATGCCTACGAGTGACTTTGCTTTCTATCCCCAACCCATGCCATCCTGCCTCTCCCCAGTATCTCTCTGCCCCCCACAGAGAAGGAGAACACTGGTGCTTAATTTCTGTTCATGCTGTCAATCCTTGTCCACGTGTGTTCAAAATGCTGGAACCACGTTTGACTCCTCAGCCTCTTTGAAAGGGCAGTCCACCTGGTGTCCATAGGTCATGGTGGGGGTTACAGGGAGACAGTGGCGAGACCACCTTGAAAGGGCAGATCAGGAAGTAAATGGTCAGGTTTTCTAGGGCTTCAGCAACACGGTGGGGCCCGTGGAGTCAGGTTGCTAGCGCTAAAAGGAAAGGATCGGTAGAGATTGGCTTGTCTGACCCCTCAGGTTACCACTGAAGAAACTGAACCTAGAGAGACAAAGAGCATTGACAAAGGTCACTCTTCCAGTTCATGCAAAAGTTGGACCTCAAGGGACAGTGGTCTCTCTGCCTTCCTTCCCAAAGTCCTTCCCACAGTGACACAATTAAATGGGGGAACCTGTGCCAGGTGCTTTTTAAGTTCAAGGAACAAAATACAGAAGTCAGACAAGAAAGGAAAGTTATTTCATACAAATGAAAAGTTTAGAGGTGTCTGGCTTCAGGGAACATTTGAGCCAGGAGCTTAAATATGTCAACAAGTGCAGGCGGATGGGATGCCCTTCTGAGCTTAACCTAGACCACATGAGCCCCAAGATCATGTGTGAGATTCAAATAGAAATAAGGGTTGTTGGAAGGGGAAGAGAAGACACTGGATGCTTAACAGGGTCAACAAAAAATCACTTCAAAACTCTCAACAGGGGACAGAGGTATGTGATCTGAAGTCTGAATGATCCAAGGTCATAGCCAGACTAGGTCCATTTCGGTAAAATCAGGGCGGAGGTCTGGTTTTGGGGTTGAAACTGAAGAGATTACAACAGCCAAGAGGGAGCAATGGGAGTTGTCTGAAAACTGGCCTGACATAATTCATCCCTGTGCCCTGAACATTCTTTCTGTCTCTTCAGGGAGGGCAGGGCTGCATTCTTGGGATGGCATGGGACTCCCACTGGGGAGCTGGGTGATTCTGGTGTCTCTAGGGTGTGGGGAAGGGGTGGAGGTGAGAAAGCAGCCCAGCCAGGACTAAACCATCCCTCTGGACAGCTGTCCTCCTATGAGAGCTGGCCAGTGAGCAGGACCCCGGACCCTGGACCCTGTCCAATGTTCTCTTGTTCTTCTTCACGGCGCCTGAGCATCTGTCTCTCCCTCGCCAACCCTCAGCTCAGGTGGGAGTTGCTGGTGCCTGGGCCACTGCCAGAGCCTGCAAACTGGTTTCTCAGCCTTGCTTCTCACCGGCCCCAGTGCATTCTGTGCCGGGGTACTCACCTCTGACACCAGGTTTGTTATAATGTCATTTCCCTGCCCGAAGGCCTTCAGTGAGCCCATGCTGCCTTCAGGACCAGATCCAAGCCCCTAATCTGGCTCACGTAGCACCTCCTCTGAGACCCTTTCACTGTGCCCATCATTCCCACCTCCAAAACCCAATAGCACTGAGAGTCTGTCCCACTTAGTTGGAACCACCAGCTTTTTCTGATTTCCATCATTAATTATGGTTTGTGTGTCTGTTTCCATACTCTGATTCCACAATACCAGAGGACAGAGAAGGGCACGTCCAACCATTGCCCCAGGTACAGCTCTACACTGACTATGTGTAGTCAGTGGATAAGCAAAGAGCATTTGTTCATTGGGGTTAGACTCTTTGGCTTGGAGTCTTGGTCATTTAAGACTTTCTTGTTGTAATATTTTGTAATCTCTAGAAATGTGGGCTTGAATTATGAGCTAAGAAGGAGATGAATGGGAGATATTTTCGCACTCCTTTCTTACAATTACTTTTCCTTGTCTGCTCGAGTTTATATCAGCATCAGTATCTACCTCTGACTTAACTTACCAGGAGATGCTCTTAAAACCTACCAGTGTGCGTTTCTAGAATTCAAATGGGCATATGAATTGAAAGACCAAATTTGTCATGCCTCCAGCATGCAGGCTCAGAGGAGGATGTCAAGCAACAACAACACAACGGCAGGATGCGCGCGCGCGCGCGCACACACACACACACGGAGCATGCATTTAGGACCAGAACAATTTTAAAGGGGAGATTTGAAGCATTAAAAAATGACATAGGAATATTCTTCGTTGACTCTTATCCATTTCACTCTTCGGTAGCGATGAGGCCAAAAATCACTGCCTGAGAGCTCTCAGCATCCCTGTCCTGGAAAAGGGTGGATGTTGACTTTCCTAACAGGTATAAGTTTCAAAAGGGACAGCCTTTCGCTTCAGCAAGTAGGAAAAGAGGCTCTGTCAGGTGACTTTTGGCCGGAGAAATGGTGATAAGGCTGCTGGGTTCCTGGAGGAAGAACAAGACGCAACGGAGTCAGGTGTAAACCTGATATTTGGAGTTTCCCGACAACTTGGGTTGGTCAAATGCTGAATCCCCATTTATGTTCAAAACAAATGGAACCTCATTCTGTGACCAAAAGAGACTGCTCAGGTGTGGTGTTGCTCCAGAGGCAGCCAGGCAGAAGCCACCTTCCTGCAAGGGGACAGGCCCCCAATGTGAGGCAATCTGCTGGTGGGAACAGAGAAATATAGGGCAAGGGGTTGATAGGCCCCCAGAATACTTAATCCTGCTGTCCTCCCTCCTTCACCAGGGAAGCAACGGACTGGAAAATTAGTACTTCGAAAAATGCCTTCTTTTCTGTTACTACTACCTGAAATGCTGTGGAATTGTTTGGTCTCGTCTTGGAGGGTGGGTGGGCGGGTGGTGCCTTCGGGTCAGTAGACAGCAGGGCAGATCCTGGGTCTGTCTGTGTCAGGGACAGGGGCTGCGTTTTCCAAAATGTTTATGCAGATGGAGACTATCGTCCTTGGTCCTGAGACACAAAAGTCGTAATTGTCGTTAGGGGCTGACTTGTGTCCTCCTCAAATTCATATGGTGAAGTGTAACTCCTAGGACCTCATAATGCTACTGCATTTGGAAACACGGCCTTCAAAAGGGTAATTAAGGAGAGATAAGGTCATAGGGGAGGGCCCTAATCCCCTGGGACTAGTCTCCTTACACACCCAGGAGACCAGGTGAAGACAGGAGAAAGCGGCCATCTACCAGCCAGAGAGAAGCCTCCGGAGAAATCAATCCTGCTGACACCTTGATCTTGGACGTCCAGCCTCCAGAGCTGTGACAAAATGAGTTTCTATTGTGGAAGCCAGCAGGTCCGCGGTACTTTTTTATGACAGCTGGAGCAGGTTAACGTGATTGAAGTTGAGCGAGTGGAGGGAGACAGACTTAAAATGGAGAAGCACAAGTTCTGGGCAGCCCTGGGTTTTATTATGAATGATAAAGGAAGGAATGCAATCATTCATTCAGCACATACTTTTATTTCAGACCCTGGGTGGGTAGCACGTAGAGGCTGGAAGAAGCCCTTCCTTTCACTGTCCCCAGTAGAGAAAACAAAGCATACCAGGGAAGCTTAATAACCTCTGCCCACCAGCTGCTGGCCTCCTGCCTCTGGGAGGCAAGGATAAATCTGGTGATCCACTGACTACTCAACACATAACAATGGCCACTGGAATGAAATTACTATTGTCTTTTCACATTTCCACTGGACCTAACCTTGAAGGTCCAGTGTTATCCCTCCGCATCAAGTTCTCAGCTTGAACATGAGCCCTCGTTCAAATTGCGAATGATCAAAATAGATAAAATATTTAGTGTTTTTTTATTGCCCCTCTCGGCAACGTGCAAGGTCCTGGTTGGCCTCATGCAAGGGGTATGGACAAGCCACTGGCTCACTTAGCAGCGCTTATAGGCTGCTGGCAAATGGCTCTGGCAGGTGGTGCGGTGGAGGGGGAGGGCTTGCAGTCTGTCCCTGGGGACCCCGCAAGCGTCTCCGGGTAAAGTACCATCTCTCAAGCTTGAGAAGCCCAAGCTCCCTGCCCCCCCCTCTTCAGCTTATTTTTCTCTCCTGACTCATGTCTGCTGCCTCATTTGAGTTACTGTGCAAACGTTTAGCCAAGAAGCCATACCAGGCCTTGCGTTTATTTACGACCGCCCCAGGACTTTACAGCTGAGGCACCGAGGCAGCATTCCATGCCGAGCCTTCTGGTCAAATAAGGACAAAGTGAACCACGCCTTCCACTCTTGGCACTGAAGCACGTCCGTTAGAATGCTGTGTGCCAGACGCAAAAGCCTCCCCTACGCTGGGCCATTCTTCCCTGGCTCCCCAGTGACCCCCAAATCTTGGAGCCGTGAATTAGAAGAAAGAAGCGCAGAATATCGTGCAGGGACCGGGGTGCCGGAGGACAGGAAGGCTTTTGTTTCTTCCTCTTTCTGGGCTTCCTGCAGGAAGTTGATTGTGCATTCTCCAAGTTCTAAGGCAAAAGTGCTTTGCCATTATGCAGTCTGGTTTGTCAGCAGGGAGCCTTCTAGAAAAACTCAAGGAGAGGCAAACAACGCGGTTGGCCTAAGACACATGTGTCTGCGTGCACACGCATGCATGCACACCCACGAAAGAGCCAAAGAAACGGAGATGGATGGGGCTGCCGTCCTGGAGGGATGATCAGCCTCGTGGCAGACATAAAAACTCCCCACAGGAGGAGTTTATAAACCAATGGGGGGCGGGGGTACAATTACACATAAAACTACTCTGACGATTCCAGACCAAAAAAAATGGTTTGGACAGTCAGCACTGTGGCTAAGCTTTGGTGACCAGATGAGTGAGAGCCTTTAGAAGGTTCTGATGCTTTGCTGTTTCTCCATTTGCTCAATAAAAAATAAGCCGGGGGGGTGCCTGGGCGGCTCAGTCGGTTAAACGAAACGTCCGACTTTGGCTCAGGTCATGATCTCACGGTTCTTGAGTTTGAACCCGGCACCGAGGTCTGTGCTAAGAGTTCAGAGCCTGGAATCTGCTTTGGATTCTGTGTCTCCCTCTTTCTCTGTCCTTCCCCTGCTCATTCTCTCTCTCTCTCTCTGTCTCTGTCTCTGTCAAAAATAAACAAACATTAAAAAAATTAAAAAGTAATGAAAATAAAGAATATGCCTAATTTTGCAGCAGTTAGACCTACTGTGTGCAAAACCTCAGAGACAGGGTCTGGGGGAAACAGTGTCAGCTGTGGCCGTGCACGGACCCCAGCCTGCCTGCAGAAGGGGCCCAGTGCTATCAGATGTGCACTGCAGGAGGGGCGGTCAGAACGAGAGAGCAAACAAAATAACGAGCACGATCCTGCCTCGAACGCTCTAAGTGCTTTGCGGCCATTTGAAGACAAGAGAGTAAACAACCTCCCATCTCCTTCCTATACATTAGTGCTCGGCAAATATTTGGATGATCTCGGCAGGGACGGTTTTCAAGGAATCCTTGTGGGGTGGGGACGGAGAAGGCTTCTTTATAAGATAAATATTTATAGCTAAAGTAAAAGAGCTAAAGGAAAAGGAAATGGACTTTAGACTTCCCATAGATATTTTCTTATCTCTTGGTCATTTCCTTTTGGGGACATTGCTTCCTGTCCCATCCTCTCTGCCCCCGGGCCTCCACCTGCTCCTCTTGTCTTGTCTCTAAGGGAGTTCCTGCCATTCCCAGCTGTCCCCAGGAGTCCAAGATCCTCACTCCTGCTGGCTCGGTGAGGTAAAAAGGGCCTACACTCCATCGGTAATCAGCTTTCAGCCCAGCACTATCTATGGGGTTTCCGAGAGTCTTTGAGGCACACATACTTTCACAGCTTGGATAACAAGGGCTTTCTGCCTCATTCTGCTTCCCACCCTTCTTCTTGGTCCCCCGCCTCCTTCCCCCTGCTGCTCAGACTTTATCTAGCCAGCAGCCTTCAGGAGCCCTGGGGACTCCCCACCACCAGGGGCAGCTGGGAGGCCACACGACTTGCACGGAGCACAGACCCTTGCCCACAGCATGGCTGGGATGTGAACTGCCTGCATGTACGGCAGGGACACACTTTCCTGAAGGATCCTTTTTGGGGGAGGGAGAAGGAGAAGGAGGAGACAAAAGGAGGACAAAAGGAGAAAGGTGGACAGCTCAGGACCGCACTTCTTTATTGTTCATTTCCAAATGGGATGGCAGAGCTCTGTCAAGTCCACAGGGGCTGTGTCTGGCATGAGTCAGCAACCAGTGCAATTTACTGCCAGTTGATTAAATTAGCATTTGTTATAAGCCAGAAAGGGGAGGGGGGTGTTGTGTGCAGGGATAGATGGAGAATGAAGAAAATCTTCTTCATGCCTTTTGAATTATTTATGGCCTGGAACTTTACATGCTAAAACCTAACCAGACTTGATAGAGAGAGCCTGGGAAGGATTCTCTCTTCCCTTAAAGCCACAGAGCACATGCTTTTGGTCTCCTTGGAGGACTAGGAGAGTGCTAACAATGACAGACTCTACCGGAGCGAGTGGAACTCTCCATTTTACTGTGACCTTGAAAATAGATACGCTGCACAGAAATCCTGCTTCCACGAGGCACAGGAAGACTTAGATTTCTCAGTAAGCTTTTGAGCAATGGATGTGAATGTGTGAATGCATTCTGCTTGGATTCTGCCGAGTGGGAACGTGGGACGGCCGTCAGATCAGTGGACAAAGGATAGGTCTCTTGGATTCCGCCCCTGGCTCCCAGCCAGATGGGAAAGAAACAAAGACTCCAGAGCCTCTGCCTTCCTTCCCCCATGCGTCTCCCTCCTCCCTCCTCTACACACCACCCCCCCTTCCCCTGCCTTTACCGCCTTGCAGCCCAGTATTTGGAGAGAGTCTGCTGACTCCTCTCACGTTTTGGGAAATCATGTGTAATTGTTTAGGATGTAAAAATGAAGTGATTCAATCTCAGAAAGGGGCTCCCCTTTTGGGAGGTGGGTGCCTGCAGAAAAGCACGAATTCCATGCAGGGTGTGTGCGCAGGGAGCCTGGCAGGGTGGAGGGGAGCAGCGTGTGGAGAACACCTGGACGCACTCCAGCTGGGCATCAGGGTGGCCTGGCGAGCGTCTTTGGTCCGTGGCTCTTCTGACTGCTGGAAGCAGCAGGGCAGCCGGCACACCAGCCCAAAGGAGCTGCCTCTGTTCATAGTCAAGATCTGAAGCTTTTGTCCGGTGAAAAGGCAAACTCTTGGGGTCCTCCTATAGACTCACAGTATACCTCCAAAGCTGCTACTTCAGGATAGGGCTCCTTCTCCTTACCTCAAATGCTGCCCGTGGACCACACTGGAAGGCAGGCTTTTTGCCCAGAAGCGGTGACTCTATCTCGAGAGGTGCAAGAAAAAAAGAGCCAGGGGAGAGTGGCTGAATGAGGCGGGACAGAAGCAGCATGACAGATAACGGGACTGGAGACAAAGAGTGGGGATGGGTGCTTTGGTTAAAAAAAAAAAAAAAAAAGGAATGCAATCCTTTCCTCGCCTCATCACTGCTAGCTCGGTTTACCCGTCAATGCAATATGTATATAAAACCTGAATCCAAGGCTGACCTTTTAGTAAGAACTGAGTCATTTTTTTTCCAGTCGCTAACATAAGTCTTACATTTTCAGCTGTGTATAAGCTCAGCAAAGCAGGCAGTGTCCACTGGAGTCCTGGCACATGCAAAATGACCTACGAATTTATAGTGGAGAATGGAAAGGATCACAGTGTCGAGCCCCAGCGCGGGGTTTCCCTGTGCCCCCATCTCAGCACCAAAAGGGGTCCATCCTAGGCCACAGGGGAAGGGCTTGCTTCCTACAGCCAGGATACCGTGCACTGCCCTCTCGTTCCATCGCTGCACCAAGAAGCAAGTTGAGGTCATTTTCATAATTGAGGCAAAACCTCCCTTTCTACTCGAATTACTGAGATATTTCAGGCAAATGTAGATTTCCAAAAAAAAAAAAAAAAAAAAATTAAATGGCGCAATTTGAGTTTGGGAACTCATTAAAAAGCAGTGAGACTTCCTGTATTGCATCAATTATAAACAATTTGGAGGGAAGAGAGGTTGCTTTTTTTCCTCTTAAAGAAATTATCTGGAAAATTACCCAGGTCTTTGCTTCCTCTTTTCAGATGAGATCTGGACAGGCTATGTTAAGTACAATAACCTCATTAGGACAGGTTGAGATGATAAAACCAGGAGAGGAAACCGAGAAGCCCAAACCCTGTCCTTAGGCTTGCCTCCAGCCTGCCTCGCCTCTGATAAATCAGTTCATCTCTCCAGGCACTAGCATCTTTTCCTTTTTCCCCCACTGAAATGGAGCCAAACCCTTTTGCCACTTGTCTACTTTATAGGAATGCTCTAAAAATTAATATTCACTGTGAACCCAGGAGAACCTCAAAGGAATGATCCTATCTCAGCGCAAAACATTATCTGTTTTGTTTCGTCTGTTGCTCTGAGTTGGCACTGATACATTGTTCAGAATCTTTCTAAAAAATCTCCTTTCTGTTTCTGACCCCCATGACCCATAATGATTGGAAACAGTGTACTGGAATAAATCCACGAAAGAAATGTTTTTGCCTGTCCATCAACTCAGCCAATAGGGTTGAAAGTGACTGTGATCATTTTAAGTGGTTCAATGAATGTATAAGCCACGTACTATGGAAGGAGCACCAGTCGCTGCCAATCTTATCCTTCTTTGCCCAGGTTTTTCTTAGTGTTCGAATTGGTATGGAGAGGAGGATGGAGATTTGGGTCTTAGGGATTTGGGGAGGTGAGTCATGCTGAGGAGCTATGTGATTTTACTTACTCAATGTTTCTAGAATCTATCCTCACCCTTTCCATCCCTAATACCCTACTCTGACTCAGGCTTTTATGGTCTCTTGCCTGGATGTCTGAAGCCCCGTTGGAGCTGGCCCTCTTGAGTACGGTGTTACCTGCTAAGCAGTTCCCCATACTGCTGCGAAAGAGTCCTTCCAGAAAGCAGGCTTCGCCAAGTCGGTGCCTCCATTGTCCAGAAACCACAGTCCAGGCTCTCCCAGGGGAGGGACTTCCACGCTCCGTCAACGCCTTGGTGACCTGTGTGTCCAGCTTCACTTCCTGCCATTCCCTGCCCTGCACATTCCTGTTCGCGGACGGCAAACTGCCTATGCTTTCTTGACATGGACCGTGCTACTGTTTACCTTTGGGCCTTCGCTCTTGCCATCCTGTCTGTCATGGGTATCTCAGAGCGAGCAGACAAAAACAAACAGCAAACAATCAACGAGCACCCTTAGCTCTTCAATCATCCTCAGGACTCAGATCATGCGGTATGGGGCACGTACCCTCTGCGCCTCGCTCCCCTTTCTTGTGTTCTCCTCCAGGGTAGGGCTGTCTTCTGAAACCCCCCCACCCCTCCCCCCACCTTGGGCAAGGCTGTAGCATCAAGGTGGCATGTAAGGTTATATGGATCTTGATTATATGCGCATGTCTACCCTCTCTGAGGAGAGGGAACTTGTCTTTTTCATTTCTGTATCTTGAGTAGTACCTGGCTCAAGAAGGGACCCAGTAAATTGTTACATACACCCCTCTTAAGTAGCTTCTATGTGTAACGCACTGTGTTAAATGTTTGTGGAGAAAGTTTCCAATGCTACGCCGTTCAAAGAGAAAAACTGGTAAGTATATCAATGCATATTTAAGTGAATTCCTTATTTTCCTTTGAATGAATGATCCAGAGTTATGCAAATAATTAGCAGTTGGGGGGAACCCTGTGTCAACAGCGGGCCATCTGGCAGTGTGAAGTCATAGCAGGTTGCTTCGCTTTGCTGCCACCACTCTGGGCCTGGGGCTTTCTTGTGGCTGTGGCCTTGGGTATAGAGACCTCCCCCTTCTCTGGAGTTCTCTGCCTTGTGTTCTGTTGCTATGGCAACAACCCACTTTTCATTCTGGACTTCCTGCATAGGAGAAGGGAATCTTTTACTACCAGGGCATAAACGAGGAGGGGTTATTCGAGAAGTAAGTTGACAAGGTTAATCATCAACACATTATACTAGTTCCATAAGTCCTGCTTTAGCAGTAGGGGAGTTTTTTAGATGTTTGTGGCAGTCCTGAAAACTAGATTCGCTGTCCGGATATGAGATTTGGGGTACCCTTTGTTTAGATATCTATGTGCCTGTTGTGATTCTATTTTTAATGAGAAAAATATTTTTGCTCTCCAAGTATATGGAAAACCTATTTTCAGTAATTCAGTGTATTAAAGACGAGAGCAAAATTTCTAGGAGGAAGGCTGAATGATCTTGCAAGTTGTGGAAGGCTGGGATAAAGCAAGATAGTAACACCTGTCCAACTCTATAATAAGCCTGTTCAAATCTGTTAAGGGATTATGTGGAAACATAATAATGTATCATTTGAATACTTTATTTGGAATAGAGTCACCTTTAAAAAAAAGAAATTGCTAGCAGACTTGCTTTCTACATACCTTTCTGTATCCAGGCCTGCGAGTACAGGTGTCTCTTACAGAGTGATTCACTGTTTGGGGACTACAGAAGTCTGATACAGAGATGCCATGTGCTCTAGGCAAGATGTCTTAATCTGGCTGTGTGAGCCCAGCCTCCTTGTAGCTCAGCATCTTTTCCTTTTCTCCCAGAAGAATCGAATTTCTCTTTCTAGTTCAAATACGAGCTTACCCCTGGCCTAGGCTGAGTTCCCTTTGACTTTTTACCAAGGCAGCTTCTCTTTTCCGGTGTCCAGCTTTTACTCCCAAGACAGATGGAGACCTTGCTTTGTTGAAGGGGCAGGTCTCTGATGAGTTTCATGGAACGATGCGGTTCTCTGTCTTTTGCCTCCTCCTGATGCCTGGGTTCCCCTTCTCTCCGATATGCCTCGCAACTCCAGCCCATTTGTCTTCTCTCGAAGGAGCCAGACAAGATTCTCATTTATTCACTTGCAATCAGCTACCCACATCGCACAGAGACGCACAGCATGCGTGAGCATTATTATACCAGGGGCATCGTATGCTCGGGCATGGGCCAGGGAGCGGTGGGGACTTGGCTGGCAGGCTTATCTGTGACAGACGTGATCAGTAGACAGTTTTTCTGTCAAAAATGAAGGTGATACTTTGCTTACTAGGCATCATTCTTGGTGGCTGCCCTGAGTGGGCTGCCATATTTCGTTCCCTATGACTCAGTAGGTAGCCATAGCCATTTGGATTGGGGGGCAGCTCATGGACAGATCCAATTGGACTTTGTGCGCTGGGATTCTTAAGAAATCCCAGTGAGGTAGTGACCAATGTGAGTTTGGAGTAGCCAAAGTGGGCCATGTCCAGGCTGTAGGTACAAGGGAGTAGGAATTAGGATTAAGTAGAAGCTGTTGGGTACAAAAAGGCAACACAGAGCATACAGAAAGAATAAACTAGTTGGTAGGCAAAGGAGAACAGAGTATACACACAAAAGAGGGGGAAGAGAAATACTAAGAGAGTCAGAGGGAGGTGTAAAGAGAAGACTGGAAGAGGAGGGTGGAGGGAGAGAAGGAGAGAGAGAAGGAAGTGGAGAGAAAGTTAGATGGAAGGAGGGAGAAAGGGAAAATCCTTAATCTGCTTCCATTCCATTTGGATTCCCATGGAGTAGCATAAACCAGTACTTAAAGGAACATTCCTTGAAGCCTGCCCATTTTGGTTCAAATCCTGGCTCCTTGCTTGCTAGCTTTTAACCTTGGCACTTACTCTTTGTTTTGTTTTGTTTTGTTTTTACCTTGGCTTCCTCATCTGTACAGTGGGGAGAAGTACAGTGTCTCCCTCAAAGGGCTATTGTGAGGAAGAAATCAGCTAACACACGTAAAGCATTTATCAGGGTGCCTGGCATGCTGTGTAAGTGTGATCTATTTTTATTACAGAAGATCTTGGTTTCAACAGAATGTCTCTCTTACTACCTCATGGGGCTTCCTGACTTCAGTCCCCTGGCCCCCAATCCGAGTTGAACGCATTTGTGGGTATCTGCTCCTTATCATCAAAAACAGCTTAACTGCAATACCTTAAGGGTACTTTCCAGATTTTGAATCTTCTAAAAAGTCATATTTTCTTTGGCATTTTATAAATTTAGGATAAAAAGAGAAACTGTGGGCCTTGTGGGAACAGAAATAGGCAGAGTGAAAGAGGAGGCTTTCGAAGTGTGTACATTGTCCAAACAAGCCATCTTTCATTTGGGCAGGCAGAGTGGAGGGGGGGGGACCTTCCCCCCCATCTGGGGTTACTTCTGGGGGCCAAACACCACATGAACAATGATGCTTTCTTTGATGGCAGGTTTCCTCGCTTCTTCCGTATTGAATAGACATGCTCCCTCCGATTTGCTTCCCTCCACCATATTGCTTCATTTTTACCCTAAAGCTTGTAACCTTCACACTACTCACCTCGTGTGACTGTGTTTCAGGTGTTCTTACAAGGGCTGGCGACACAGTTCCACTTCCAAACCCTGAGCACAAAGCCCACGGAGGGATCCCACAGTGGCTAACACTGTCCCAGAAACCTAGCTTGTGTTTTGCCCACCTGGAGAGGAGACCCCTGCTGTGACAGCGTGCTGAAGGCCTGTATTAGTTTGCTGAAGCTGCCTGGCCAAAGTGTCACAAACTGGGTGGCTTAACAGAAATTTATTTTCTCGGAATTCTGACGAGAGGTCTAAAATTGAGACATCGCGCCCTTCCGAAGGCCATGAGGCCGCGAGCGAGAGTCGGTGTTTGCCTGTCTCCCGGCTTCTGGTGGTTGGCTGACCATCTTTGGTGTTCCTTGTCTTCTGCTCCATCAACCTGATCTCGGCCTTCGTTTTCACGTTGGCGGTCTCCCTGGGCGTTGGGTGTATCTCTGTTGTCCTCTTTTTATAAGACGCCGGCCATATTGAATTAGGACCCACCTTGATGGCCGCATTGTAACTCGATTACCTCTGTAAAGACCCCATCTCTAAATTAGGTCTCATTCTAAGGTACCGGGGTGAGGACTCCAACATAACTTATTTTATTGACACAGTGCGACCCATAACACTGATATATCTGAGGAGTGAATGCTGAAATGGCTCCTGGGGTTGACAGGTGGGTGATTGGGTATAATGCTGGTTTCCTGATAATGGTGTACTTGTGAAGTAAGCCCAGTGACTGTAGCAGTTGTAAGTCATACCCTCATTGCTTAACACTCTCTTGGCTTTTGTAATTTCATACCCTCTTGGTTTTTCTCTACTGGCTTTTCTTCCTTAGAATCCTCGGCTGGACCCCTAAGTGTTGCTTTGCCTCGGGATCTGCACCTTGACTCCTCTTCTTCTCCATCCACATCCTTACTTTGGGGAATCTCATCCAGTTCTGTGGCTTTAAATACCATCGTTAGAGTCATGTCTCTCAAATGTATACCCCTATTCTTAAGCCCTGGTCCATTTTGGAAACCCACATTCATATACTCTGTTATGTATTGCTTTGTAGTCATATTCCCTTAGATGTTGAAGAGGCATCTCAAACTTTTAATGTCCAGCACTGAAATCTTGATTTTCTCCCATAAATATGCTCCTGCCCCTGTGTCCTCTGTCTCAGTAAATGGCACCTCTGTGGCTAGTCTAGTCCTAGGAATCCTCCTTGGCCCCTTGCTTTTCTCCTCCATTCAGCCCAACTGCAGACCTGTAGATGACGGTTGCTTTGAGGCCTCCCCAGCGCCTGTGTACCTCTCACCATCCCTGTGGCCCCCATGGTGCTCCAGGCCTCCAACATCTCTTACCTGTGTGACCGCAAGAGCCTCCTAAATGATCTCCCTCCTTCTACTCTTGTTGGCCCATCCTTCCTGATGGTTCAGACTCATGTAGGTCAGAGCCTGTTCCTCCTTTGCTTTAAATTCTCCACAGGCTCCTCATTGCACTGAGAAGAAAATACAAGCTCTTTCCTCTGACCAAGTAGCCCACAATGGTCAGGCCTCTGCCCACCACTCTCCCACTCCTTGTAGAAAGTCGTCTAAGTCCGTTCCTTCTTGAGGGCTCCCACTAGCTACATCCTCTTTCTAGAGAGCTCCTCTTTCACATGTTCAGTTGACTTTACTTCTTCTTGTCGTTTATGTCGCAGCTCAAACTTCACTTCCCCAGAGAGGCCCTCCCTGACCACGCAACATAAAGCACAACCACACCCCATGTATTTCCTGATTAATTTTAATCCTAGCACTTATCGCTGCCTGCTATGTTTTTATTTATTTACTGTCTGTCTCCTCCCACTAGAATAGAAGCTGCATAACAGTAGGTACTTTGTCCTACTTTCCCATTTTATATCCTTAGGGCCTGAAGCAGTGCCTTGCACAATTTAAGCGTCAACATGAATTTGTCGAATGAATGAATGGACATTCTGGGCAGGAAAGATGAAGGGAACCTATGGTTAGAATATGTACCACGTGTCAGGCATGGTTCAAGCCTTTACTGCCAGGATTCATTTTGACCTTCATAAAATCCTTTAAATTATGTGTTCTTTCCCTTTGACAGATGAGGAAACTGAGGCTTTGAGAGACTAAGGACACTGATCCAACAACTCATAAATTACAGAGCTGAAGTTCTAACTGGTTTCCACATGTTTTCTACTATGACATAAGCTGGAAGTGAGAAGTGCATCATATAACCGATGTTTCAGAAATAAAAGTGAAAGCAAGTGATTGAAAAGTATTAGGTACAATGGTTGCTTCTGGGTCCACTAAAGAAGCTACTTTTTTTGACCTAATCTTTCTAAAACTGGAAAGTTTAATTGGAGGATTAAAGATTTCCACAGTAGAAGTTGTGCTAAGGACAGATAACCTGAAATGGAAGTTTTGACTTTTAATGAAAGGAAACTTGTTAAAAGCAAAACAAAAAAGTGGAATATTTTTATTATTATACTGTTTTGGGATTCAGGACCAAGAGACACATTGTATGTCATGATTGGTGGCGGTGGTAGGGGTGGGGTGGAGGGAGCGTGAATGGTTTTCCAACATGCTCTATGCCTAGTACAGTGCTACCTGGGCGTAGCACCATGGCACGTGCTCAAGAATATTTGTTGAGTGAATGAATGGGGAGAAATAAGATATGCAAGTCTTTGCCTCCTCCCGCGTGCTCTTCACAATGAGCAAAGGTGGGGATGGGGAAACTTCAACTGGCTGGGTGACTGGAAACAAGTTAAGAGACCTCACCAGGTTGCATCAGCAAGCCCCTGTGCTCAAAGTGTGTGGACGTCCCCCTCCCCGTTCCTAGGGTGTACCCCCCCCCCCCACACCTGCATGCTTGTTTATCCCTCTTATGCCTGTGAGGGAGTGAAGATGTGATGTGTTACTTTGTAAAGATTACTGACTCTCTCTTATTATCCTCTAATGACCCAGCATCCATCTTTTGTTGGTTGTGGTTATGTTTTGGGAGAGCATGATTTAATCCATGATGCAGTGCATTCTTGGTGATAATGAGCTATGAAGAATGGGGTCCTACTGTAATTTATTTCAGTATTCAATAGATTTCAAATTACTGTATAGAAATACCAGGAATAATCTCATGAATAAAAGAAATAAAGGGGGAATTTATGCGATCTTTACATTCCCTGAGGAAATAATTCAAGTACAAAAAGAAGAAACTAAATTTAGGTAATCAAAAATCAAGGTGTTTAAAGAAGAGCTGTTGTTTTGCAAGATCTGAAATAAGCATGTGGAATGCAGCAAAAAGTGGGAAGGGTGCCAGTTTACAGGAAGCCAGTAGCATGAACCAGTACAACTGTTTGCAGAGAAAATTATCCAGGTCAAAACAAAGTAGGTGATTCAATTTACAAAGGACATAAAAGACAATAGGAAAAGATTCTTTATATACCCAGCAGAAAGCACCAGGGAAGCTTTACCTCCTGATTAGATGTGGAGATGTCAGGGTAGGTAACACCAAAGACGTATTTTAATGGAAAGTTGTGCTAACACTGGGATTGTAGGCCAGGTTCCCCAGGCAGTAGACTCTGCAGTGGATATTTGCATGCAAGTGTTTTGGGGGCAGTGCGGTGGGAACAGCCCCTGTTTGGAGGGTGAGGGGATTGAACAGTGATGCACCCGCAACAGAGGCCTCAGTGGGTTTTACCTGGAGCTCTGGAGCTGGGATGGCCCTTCAGAGATGTCCCACGTTGAGACAAGGGGATGGGGCCTTTGTACCCCTATACCAACCAGTTAATTAGACGTGCACTGTTCCCAGGAGGGGGCATAACCTAGAGTAAGGCAGCTCCCTTCTGTAATTCCTGGGGAGGAACTTAGCTGTGAGCCGTCAAGAGCTAACACTTTTGGCAGCTGGAGGAAGAGAGGGCTCAGTCTCGAAGGGGTGGGGCCTCCACAGAGCACCATAGTGTCTAGTCTACTGGAACCAGCACTGAGGGCTTGAAAAGAAAAAAGATGATAGACTATTGCTTAACATAAGATACATACATTTTCTTTTTTTTTTTTTAATTTTTTTTTTAACGTTTATTTATTTTTGAGACAGAGAGAGACAGAGCATGAACGGGCGAGGGTCAGAGAGAGATGGAGACACAGAATCTGAAACAGGCTCCAGGCTCTGAGCTGTCAGCACAGAGCCCGACGCGGGGCTCGAACTCACGGACTGTGAGATCGTGACCTGAGCCGAAGTCGGCTGCTTAACCGACTGAGCCACCCAGGCGCCCCAAGATACATACATTTTCTAAAGATTTTATTTTTGAATAATCTCTACACCCAACATGGGGCGGGCTCAAACCCACACTCCTGAGATCAAGGGTCACACGCTCCACCAACTGAGCCAGCTAGGCATCCCTGCATAAGATATTTTCTAAATGTGATTCTCTGTTGACCATCCACTTTTCCCGGGGTCACTACAGTAGCCTTACTACAGCTCTCTCTCACTTGCATGCTTGGCCCCCTTTAGACTACAGGTGGAACAGCCTGGAAACACAAATCAAATTCTCTCATATCTCTGCTTAATATCCTTCCTGATTTTCTATCTTTCGTATTATAAAATCCCAACTCTTTGGCCTGCCCTTTAAAAATAGGATGGCCATATAATTTATTATGCAAACCAGGACACTTTTGAGAATAAAGAGCCTTATCAGTAATTACTCAGGGACAACGGTCTAAACGAGGACTGTTCTTAGCAAACTGGGATGGATGTTCACCCAACCTGTAAGCTTCCTGATAATATGACCACCCCTTACCTTCATTTCACCCTCTTTCCAAAGTCCACTCCCATTTGCCTTCCATTAGGTGCTAGACCAGAAGAAGACCCCAGGGCCCTTGCATTCATCACTTCCTTCTACTCACTTTTTAAGGCTGTCCCTCCCTCTTGCACTCTCCAGAGCTCAGCTTAAAATGCTCCTATTCAGAAAGGCTGTCACATTTATTTTCCATCATAGCACCTGTTTATTTTATCCACGGTCCTAACTACAATCTGAAATTACAGTCACTAGATTTTATGCTGTCTTGCATACCAATGTATCCCCAGTGATTAGCCCAGTGCTAGTTCATACATGTTTGGTAGTCAGTAAATACAAAGAAGTGAATGAAGGAAGAGCTTGGGAAATTGTTTTGAAACAAAACAGTGTGTGTGTGTGTGTGTGTGTGTGTGTGTGTGTGTGTTTTCAATGAAACACCCAAAGACCAGCAAAGGACAAACACATCACCTACACTGGGAATTGTAGATGTGCCTGCTGACCCTGGCAATGTGGACATAGAAGAATGCAAAACATTAAACAATCAATTTGCAAACACCTAGAGGATCACAAGCTGCTGGATAATAACCAGCAGTTTAGCGATGAAGAGATATTGTCAGAACAATCTAATTTCCTTTTAAGACAGAGGGACCTTCATCAAAAGCATTTATTAAGTGTCTGCACACAGCCAGGAGAAGCCTGTCGGAGGTGGAGGGGCTTGTATTCATCTGTGAAGCATCAGATTTAATATGTGTCTTGACTTCAGCTAAAATCTGATTTTGTTTCTGCGATAATTTCCTTTCACAGGCCAAGCAAATATGAGTTATTTATGGTAGAAAGTGGTAGCAGAAAGTTACAGGGGTAAGCCCAGAATAATTACCAAGGCCTTTAAAAGTTGCCAAAACCCTAATGATTCTAGGTGAAATCAGTTTAAAGGTGAAAAAGGGTGGCCTTTTGTTCAGATCAACTGAGGCTGACTTTTCAGTGCTCTGCCTCCTAACACCTGCTTGTCCTGGGAAACAGAGTTGCCCTCAGATTAGCAGCTGATTTATTCTAGGTGCATTTGGAATGGTTACTGAATGCCCCCCTCTGAGAGAGGGTCCAAATGAACTATTGGAAGCACAAACTCTGATACTGATTCACACACAAGCATCAAGGTCAGAATTGTAGGGTAAAAGTAATACCCTTGCAGGGATCCAAAAGCCACATGGATGCTCCCAGATATCGGTGCTAGGCATTGTAACCTTGACTTTTAGACACAGACAACATTTTGGGCCGAGCTGACACAGACTCATCCTAGCACCCAGCCACACAGACCATGCATATGTGTGAACTGAATACAAAGCAGCTGAAAAATTCCGCAAGAAACACTTATGAAATCTTAAATGTAAAGTCCTGGGAGATGGGACCCTCAGACATAATTTAGGGATACGATTTGTCCCAACTGTGGGGATGGGCAGGTCACCAGGAAAGTCTCGTCAGCCAATGAGAAGTCCACATCAGAGAAGTCACTAGCAATACCAGGAAACTGGCCTTAGAGCAGCACTTTATGCTACACAGATTGAAGAGTGAGACAGGATCCTAACCCTGAGAAGCCTCAGTTTGGAGAATATTGAAAAAATGCCTCACATCTATCCACAGGGGGATAAGGTGGTGGCAGCTTGGTTACCAGAAGAAGCCATGTACAGTATGGATGATAGGAGGTCAAATGGGATTTAATGTTTATTCATGGACTCAACTTTTGTTAAGAATTTATTTGTGGGTGGGTACTGCTGTGGCTGCTGGGATACCGTGTAAACAGGATGGAGGCCATCTTTGTTTTCATGAAACTTACAGATTCCAGAGAGCCTATAGGGATTTGCCTGAGGGGTCTTCATATTTCTGGGCCTTTGGAAAATCATGAAATTTGAGGAATAACTGAACCTATGAGAACAGAGATTAAGAGGAGCGGGGACAGCTGGTATTAAGTAATTCAGCTATCCAGTGACAGAAGGCTGCTTTGACAAAGAGACTAGAGAATAATTTTACAATCCATTTTATGTTTGGGGTATCATTGTCCTGGAGAGGGCACAAGATATTTGAACGTTTGCCAAATTCAATGGTTTCAGGAAGGTTCCTGCCCTCTGTATCAGTCAGGAGTATTCAACACCATAGAGTAGAACCTCCTTTCTCTCTATTTTGCCCTCTTGATTTTGGTGACACCATGTGTCCCTTGTCATTTGCCCCTTCCTTTACTCTCTGTTCCTTCTCAGTCTGTTTTGCGGGAGCCTTCTCAGCTGCTCGGCCCGTCGGTGGGGGTGGGTCCCAAGGCTTATACTTGTGTGTGCTGCTTCTCTAATTACTGTCCTCAGTGACCTCATCTAGTCCAACGCTTGTGGCATGTGCATGCCAGTGACCCCCAACCTATTCTGCAGTGCTGACCCCTCCCTAGGACTTTAGGCCCATGTGGCTTCCCACACACTTGGCCTCTCCCTGTCCTAACGGATGGAAGTCCCAGACTCAAGCAGCCAGGCCCTCAGGCCTGCCCTTCCTCTGATGTCTTCCATCTTGGTTCATCCAGTGACTGAACAAAGATCTAGACATTACCCTGGATTCCAGTCTCTCCTTTGACTCCACACGTAACTCATCCCAAGACCGATTATTTCTTCCCCTAAACCCTATTTCTCTTAATCTTAATTACTATAACCATGGCCCAAGCTAAGTTATTGCAGGAGCTTCTTAACTGATTTTCTTCTTCCACTTTTGACCCTTGAAGACTGCTCTATGTCTGGGAGAGCCAGGGTGGCTCAGTCGGTTACATGTCTGACTTCCGCTCAGGTCATGATCTCACGGTTCCTGAATTCAAGCCCTGCGTCGGGCTCTGTGCTGACAGCTCAGAGCCTGGAGCCTACTTTGGATTCTGTGTCTCACTCTCTCTCTGCCCCTCCCCTGCTCATACTCTGTCTCTGTCTCTCTCACCCTCCACAATAAACATTAAAAAACAACAACAAAACTATGTCTGCCACCAGCGGGATTCATTTAAACATTAATCACATTATGTTATACTCTTGTTTCAAAAAAGTGATAACTAGGGGTTCCTGGGTGGCTCAGTCGGTTAAGTGTCTGACTCTTGATTTCAGCTCAGGTCATGATCTCATGGTTGTGGGATCAAGCCCCGTGTCAAGCTCTGTGCTGAGCATGGAGCCTGCTTAAGATTCTCTCTCTCTCTCCCTCTAACTTTGCTCCTCTCCTCCTCTCATGCATTCTCTCTCTCTCTCAAAAATTAAATAAATAAATAAATAATAAAATAAAATAAAATAAAGTAAAATAAAATAAAATTAAATTAAATTAAATTAAAAAGTGATAATAGCTTACTTAGTGCATTTAACATGAAAATCTTAATTCTTTTCCTGGCTTAAAAGCCCTCTGTGCTCTGTACCTCCTCTCGCCTAAGTTAAATCTTTCTTCAAGAAGGAAGGCTTCCCTGGCCATAAAGCCAAAGTAACCACACCGTTACTCTTTATCATATGCCCTTTCAGCGGCTCTGTGCATTACTGCTAGCTGATATTTTTATTATTTTATTGACTCATTTATTTATTTGTGGTTTGTGTTCCCAGACTGGGATGCAAACTCTAAGAGAGCAGGGACCTTGCATCCTCAGAATTTGGAGCAGTACCTGTTATAGAGCAGAAGTTCAACCACGATCTGTGGAATAAATGAGTATGTGGACGCCCGAAGGGTGGTATTACACCATCCTGTGTGCTGTGCCCTCTCACTGAATTGAGTAAGTGTAACACTTGGCTCTTGCTGTGTTACAAGTCACCCGAAGTTAATGACTTACCACGACAGGCATTTGCTTTTGCTCACAGGTCTATGGCTCAGCCGGGCAGTGCTGCTAACTTGGGCCAGGTTTGGTTGATCCTGATTTGGCTTCCTCGGATCTGTGGTCAGCTGGCAGATGGGCCAAGGGCTGCTTGGTCTAGGAAGGCCTCACTCAGAAGTCTGGCAGTTGTTTGGCTGTCAGCAAGAGTGACAGGGGGACCGGGGCAGTGTCTCTTTCATCCAGCAGCGCAGCTTGCTCCCGTGGTCCAGGAGAAAGAGCACAATCATAGGTCAATCACGGGCCCAAGAGAAAGGGCACAAGTGCTCAATGCCTCTTGAGGCTGAGGCTTAGAACTGGCACACCATCACTGACCCTATATTCTGTTGGTCAAAGTGAGTCACAAGACCAGTCCAGATTTACAAGCGCAGGGAGACACTTACTGGTGGGAGGAAATGCAACGTCACGCTGCAGAGGTATGGCTTCGTGGAAGGGTGAAGAGTTGGGGACATTTTTGCAATCACTCTACCACATTACGAACAATGACAAAAATGGTCACTGCGTCTTGCTACCTTCTCCTTTCTGGACAAGCACATAAAGAGCATGTATAGGGCCCAGAAGCGCTTTTCCTTCAGTCCACAGAGGGTGGGTCACAAGATCCAATGTGTCCTTGGCTGCATAGCTGTGGTGACAGGAGTGGCAGGAACCGGCCCCTGGGCACACTGCTGTCCACACAAATGTGCAGACTCCTCTGTCGCCGATGGGAGCCGCGGGACGCTGGTCCTTCCTGATTCTCCCGCACTGTCATGGGTTCACCACCTAATTCCACACCGCATGTAAGGCAGGGCCTAGGAAGGTGCTAGTGCCTCTGTGAACCCACCGCAGGGGCTGTAAACATCTGGGCTACCTGTTGTGCCAACTTGCATGCATTTGGTGAGAAACAGTGTTAAATCGAAAAGTGCTTCTCTTTTTTTTTTTCTTGGAGAACACTCACATGACTCAGAATCAAAAGGCCTTGACACAGGCATCTTAAGAAAACTTAAAAAGTGAGGAGAACGGTATGCTCAGCTTTGTCCGTGCCTTCCGAGCACAGTGGTCTGTCTGCATCCTGAGAGGTTCAAGGCTAAAGCAAAAAGAGCAAGTGTTTGTTCCAACAGATAAAGTCTTTCTCAAAAAATGCATACGCTGTCCTATCAAAGTTATTCACCGCACCTCAACGATCTGAAGCTTGTCATTGAATTACGGGATCCAGATGCGAACTCTAGGGGATTGACCATTGTTGCAGGTCCCTCACTTGGTGGCAAAGAGCTCCCCTGTCCTAGCTCCTTGTCTGGTTCTTCTCTCACCCTCCCAGTTGCCAGCTCAGGTTTAAGAAGTTCCTTCTCCATGCTCAGATGCCGATGACTATGTTTGATTTGAACATATTGATTCCAGGCAGGTGACAGTGGACATAGCAATTCAGCTGGACAAATATTTAGATCAGTGAAATGTCCTTTGGAATCACTGGAGCCAAATGTTTCCTTTTCCCAACCATTTCACTCGGCGACCTACCTCCCCAGCACAGAAGATTCAAATTCTTTCTAAATTTCATCTATTAAGAAAATACTTCTAGGCTCTAGCTACATGATATCTCCACTGGGAGCCTTGTTCTTCTCCATGCACTGAGCAAATCGAATCTGAAACAGATTGAAATGACTCAGCGGCAGGCCTCGGGCCTCTGTGTCTACCTACTCGTGCAGTTCACCAACCTTCAGGGCCCTCTTGCCATCCAGCCTGGAAAGAAAGGAAAAAAGTCAGTGGTCCCATTCTACTGCATTTGAAACTCTTCTTGCTGCCCACAGACACATTCCTGAAGGCACCAGTCATGGATGAAGAACTCCACTGGGGTCAGAGTTGGATCCCACGAGGCTGTCTGGGACTTGTGGGGGAAGGAGCAGAAACACAGTGTTCTTAGCGCCTCTTGCTCATGATTCATGGCTCTCCACCCTGAGCTGCGAGACGTGCCCACATTCACCACAGAAGGAAACAAACTATGAGCTTGGAGGGCCAGGGAGGAAACCAGAGGCATGCCTGGGATGATTAGGCACATGAAAAAACACTGTGGAAAGCTTTGCTCGTCCTCCTCTCTGGCTGGAGGTGCACGGAATACAATAGATAATACTGGAATGTGGCACATGACGGGGCTGACATTGGATGTCTGTGTACAGTGAAGGCTTTCTGTCATCTTTGCTGGAGCAAAGGAAGGCTCTGGATAGCACAGGTGGTTTCATGATGGAACAAAAGGGCCAGTGGGGGCATAGTGATTAGGAAGGGCTTCCTATTTCTCTATGTGGAGAGAGCCCACTTCTCTGGACCAATGGAAGCTAAGGTCCTTGATGGTGCCCTAGTTACTGACCTCTCATCACTAGGACAGAACCAGCATGGCTGGTTCTGGTAGATCAGATATCTCCTGACACCCTTAAAAAGGGACTAGGATATTTGGTACGTGGGCATAACGAATAGATCCCCAAGCTTCACCAGCCAGTGAGCAAGAATAGGTACCATTATGTTTGGTACTCACATCTCCACCAACTCCATGAAAGTTTGCAAAGCTCTTCTCCATCCTCAGCACCCTTTCACCAAAGTGTAGTCCTGGGAGTGCCTAAGGGGTATCTTACAGGGCCCACACATCAGCCCCAGCCTCTGACCTTAATGACCTGGTTGGCCTCTGTCCTGGCATCCACTACTCCCCAGCTACACAGGCCTTGACAACTTGGCAGGCTTTGGTAAAAAAGAGGAGAACCCTTCTCCTTCCATGTGATGATCAGCTACAGAAGACCCTACAGCAGGGTTGCATACGCCCCCGGTTATGATAGGGTTTAATAAGGGTTTATTTCCTACACTGAATTCTTTCTCTCCCTGGCACGTGCACGTGGAGCAGCTGGGATGGGGTCATCCAACTACCTGCAACCAGTTTGAGTCAGAAGCATGACTTCTCCCAGATTTTTAGCACGTGTTGCTGAATCTGGTCTACACTCCAGGCTCTTCCCGTCACCGTGTGGCCTTTCTCGGGTGCCCTGCTTTCCCTCCATGCGAACTGACTCAGGGTGCCTTCCCTTCCCCACTTCCTCCCATTCCACCTGCTATGCCCATATGTTTGGATCCCGATCGTACACAGAAATCACATGCTCCCTTGAGGTCCCCTCAGGCCCCAGGTAAATCAGTTGGCATGAATACCAGCAGGGATGGGGGTGTCTCCTGGCCTCATCTGCCAGCCACACGCAGACCTGATTCCAGCGCGGTGGAGAATTTTGTAATTGCTGCCATTCCTATTTGCTGTTTTGTCAGTGGTTTCCTGGTGTCTGAGTCACTGCACTCACAGGGCCACCAGGGTTGGCTCAGTCAGGATACCAGCCGCACGGCATGTCCCAGGGGGCAAGAGCTGTGTTGACCGTGAGATGCGATGCAGGGTTTGGAAAGCCAGAGCAAGGGCAGCTGAGGCTCAAGCGCTGGTGAGATCTTGTTCAAACCAGGTTGGCCTAAAAAGGGTTGCAGATCCAGGGATCCAGAAGTGGTGCTGAGATCAAGCAAATGGTGTTTGGTGGTGATTTTCCTAAACATCGACAATTGTCTACTACTTACCCGCACAGGCCAGATCACGCTTGCTCTGCCGATGGGCCAGGCTGATGTAGAGGACCAACACACCCCAGACAGGTGTTACCCAGTGGCTAAACTCCCCCCTTATGCTTAGGGGGCTGTTCATAAGCACAAAGAGAACCAAAGACTTTAGTTCCTTTGTAGTGTTGGGCTTAACATAGCAACTAACAATATTCTACCCGGAATGGAAATTGGGGATTTTCTCTGCAGATTAGGTTCTTTTGCATTTCAGCTGCATACACAGTAGCCCCCCACCCTCATAAGTGGGAGAGATGACAGTCTGGGCATTCTGTTGTTGAAGCAAAAGATAATCACTTCTTAGTGGACTCAAGTCTCATCCTCCTTTTCACACAGACACTTGTTTTGTATTTTGCTTTCTTTTTCCACTGTCATCCAGGGGGGCCTCTGATACCTCCTCAGTGTCACCCTTAGATCTTTGCACACCTGTTGTGTGTGACCTATAGCTGCTCAGGGGAAATGTGACTTGGGTGGCCTGCAAAAAATGAGCTAAAAGTTATTATCTCCATTTCTAGCTCTACAGCTGAGCAGCAGCATCACCACTAACCGACCAACCAATCGTTCATTTAATCATTTAATTAGAACTTACTGTGTGCCCATCACTCTCCTTGGCCTTGTGGACAGACATGGCGTCTGTCCTCCAGTTGCTCAAACATCAGTTGGAGACACAAAAGTTACCCCTGTGAAACAGCTAGCAATCCCCTAAGAGCTCGACAGCACAACAACCCTGAAGAGAAAAGAGGGAGAGCTCAGGGGAATGAGAGAGCTTCTTCAGGAAGGAGATGGCATGAGAGGTAGAAAGAACCTGAGTCTCAAAATTCTTGTGCATCTATGTCCAACCGGGAGAAAGTGAGACGCGACTGCACTTGTCACAGCCCAGCGTTGAGTACCAGTGACACTGATGTGGTTACTAAGGGGTCCTGGGTGCCAAGGCGGGGATTAGGAAGGGAAACCAAGATATTTAGGCACGTGCATGACTTTGAGAATGAGCACCTTTTTAAATTTGGTGTCTCTGTGTCCTCAACCTGGTCCTATCGTTCGATGGGTCCTGTCACTCTGATGCACACGCTCTCTTTCTATTTCATTCTGTAGCCCCACCTCCTCTGTATTTCTGTTTTTATTAGTATCTTCCTCCTTCCTGGCTGTTTCTCTCCATTCTTTCTCTTCTGTTCCTTTCTCCTTTTACCAGTCTGTCCCTAGTTCCCTTTCAGCGCCCCTCAGTGATGCCCCAAACATTTCTAGATTCTGAAGTAGGCTGTTGTGCAGAGGTCATTGAGTGAGCGTAAGCAATGGCTGTGACCTGCATTAGCATTCTTATTTTTAATACTGTGGTGACAATAATACTGTTTCGTATTAGAACCTGTACGTCTTTGGATCTGGTTCCCAGGAAAGTCTAAGTTCTTTCTACGTAAGAACTCCTCTCTAAAGGAGTAAGGTGATTTAAGTTGCGTGGAAAAATTAACTTTAACAAAGGGAGATATTCTTAGCCAACTAATGCTTCCAAACATCTTCCCTTTGGAATATAAGCTCCTTGGTTATCTACCTGGTTCTCTACTGACCCCTCTCTCTACTTTATCTCCAGCACCTAAAATAGGGCTTGGTACACGTGACGTGCTTAATACATGTTTGTCAAATAAATGAATGTAAAGTTTTAGGAGTCGAAGGGGTTAAAATGAGGGAGAGGCTGAGGCACAAATAATCCCAGGTATGGGGCAAAATTATTAAAAAAAAAAAAAAAAGATGATGTTTGAAATGGAAGCTGTGTTAAAGCTCGATATCCTTGACCTCTGCAGTACTAATTGGCATATAAACTTGGTCTCATCATGTAACCTTTGTCTATAAAAGGGATGAGAAACAATGTTGAAGATCTATCTGCTTAAAAAAAAAACCCCTCCCGGGGCGCCTGGGTGGCGCAGTCGGTTAAGCGTCCGACTTCAGCCAGGTCACAATCTCGCGGTTCGTGAGTTCGAGCCCCGCGTCAGGCTCTGGGCTGATGGCTCGGAGCCTGGAGCCTGTTTCCGATTCTGTGTCTCCCTCTCTCTATGCCCCTCCCCCATTCATGCTCTGTCTCTCTCTGTCCCAAAAATAAAATAAAAAACGTTGAAAAAAAAAAAATTAAAAAAAAAAAAAAAAAAAAAACCCCTCCCTTTCCTTTTCAACGTGCGGTTTGGGTGGTCCCATCGGAAGTGACTTTATTTGGTTTGGATTTTGAATTTGTTGCCTTTCTACCACTTTTGTCTCCACTTGGTACCTGGACGACCCTTTGATCAGAGCCTCAGAGGACTAACCGACGTATAGACGGCATCAGTGAAACAAAGCCTTGCTTAGGAGCTTTGGGAATAGAACTGTTTCTCGTCCTCTTTTTCACAGTTGAAGCCTGTGTTTTCTTAGTTTTATTCTGTGTTACTATTGGTTACAAACATTGAATGCACAGGTTGTTCCTTTGGTTCCTGCGCTCCTTCCTTCATAGTCATAATGTCTTGTTAAATGACATAAATCAGCTGAGCGGGTGGCCTGAGAATCAAAGTCTGTATGGCCTACAAGGAAGAGGGTAGATCATAACCCCAGCCCACCCCACGTTCTCTGGGCCCCTCTGGGTAAAGTGCTGGGTATTTGCTTGGTAGAGTTAAGGTATTCAATAGATGCTCATGCTTTCCTTTTCCTCAAGAAGGAAGGAGGAAGCTATCTTTAGATGCTGAAGTCTGATTTTGTATAAAGAACTGGGTTATCACATCTGAACAATCTTGGAGGTCTTTACCCTGCCTTTTGTGCTTTGCTCACTGTTATTCAACATTTTTTCTTTTTCCACTTAGTCAATTCCTTCCCCTCCATCTTGGCAGTTGCACTGACTTACTTTTCTGAGCCTGAAATGGTGAGAGGGATGGTAACAGCAAAGAGGAGAGGGGAATGTGGGAGGCCATTCTCTGACATGGAATAAAACATAAACATAGCTGGGAGACTGATCCATCTGTGAGTGTGAATAGTGGTAGAAGCAGGTGATTGCTTGAGGTAATCTCAGAAGGTCCCCATCTTTAAGAGTGGGGGTTGCAAATTGGCACCCCGGGAGTCAAAGCCAGCCACAGACATAATAGTTTAGCCAGCAAAGGGTTTGGAAATGTTTTTGCTGGGTCAAGACTAGAAGAGGTCCCACTCCCTATTGTCTTGTCCTGGACAAGTAACATGCTTATGCAAATCTGCTTACGCCGTCTTTCTAAGTGGACTTTAACAAGCCAGACTCGAATGTCAGTTGAAGCTCCTTGATGGAGGCTCTCCCACGTAAAGAAGACCTACACCAACTCATCACCAGCATCCTTATTCCTCATCTTGGTATTTCCCAGAGTGGTTTAGGCCATGATCACAAAGTTTGAGGACCATATCTGCAGACAGTCACTGCAAAAATTAACATCCTGATTGACTGCTAGAAATTGTCTGATTCCATGTTTCACAGCCTCTCCTTCTACTTTTCCCTGCTATTCTAGATATGTGACAAGCCAAACTCTTTCTGTGTCAATCTTCACCGTGTTGAGCTCTGTTGGAAGCCTCTGGGAGCTCAGTGTGCAAAGGAGATAAGCCAGGGGCATGATGCTTGTTTAACGGTTCTCTCTGTAGTGTCCTTGTATTTTCAGCTCCTTTTCTCTTGCCCATTTCCTTGGCCTTTTATCATAAATTCCCTGTGTTGTTTCTATACCACTCTTGGCAGAAGGACCCACTGTATTCCTTTATTAGCTCGACTTTATAAGGAAAAGGACGCCAGGGTACCATTTGATGATTTTTCTCGGCTAGATTTTGGACACTCATATTTATTGGACCATCACATTTTAATACCTTTACATATCATCCTTTTGCCCCTTCCAGAAGCTAAGCTGTTCTCTTTTTTGTGGTCCTTTGTTTATCACATTACAGTGTTGATGTCTACTTCAGTGTCAGAGATGGACCTCCCTAATGTCTCACCACCTCCTTTTAACTCCCGCATGAGAATGTAGAACCCCAAACACTGGTAAGTTTCCATGGAAGGCCACTTGATTCTCTCTTAATGATATCACAGAGGGGATTTCTACGGTCACAGAATATGAGGGTGGGTTCCAAGACCACTTCAGTCTACTCCAGCTTAAAAAAAATATTTTAATAAGTTTATTGGGGGAGTATTCTTGGGATCACCATCGTTGAGGGAATAATAGAACAGGATTGAGCAGAGGGGGATGTTGAACTACAATGCCATCATGGCATATTTCTACCATTTTTTAAATAGGGCACTCTGAAGCTGAATGTATTTTCAAAGATATCTCAAGTCAGGCAAGGGAACCACATGGATCAGTAAATTGCTGTGGATGCCCTCGGGAAGGGGGCATGACCTTGGCCATATTCCAGCCTTTAGATTCTGAAAATGTGTTAAAGGATGTGTTTGGCCGTTTATACAAAGGAGTCTATATATACCCAAAGTGCATACCCAAAGCCCTCAGGATGTGATGCCTCACTCAAGTTTTCTATGATGATTGCCTTGAAAATATTGTCTGTTGATGACACTTGTAGGCACACTTATTAGTAACGAAGTATTCATCTCAGCTAGAAGCGAGGGGACAAAGGGAGACACAGCATGCCAGTAGGTAAGACTGGACTCCAGAGAGGATGACAGGGGCTGGGGTGGGGTATGAAGAAGGAGACCTCACCTTGCAATACTCCTCTCAGAATGGAACCTGCTCAATTTTTAATTTTCTGCCTTGGGCATGAAACATGCTTTGTTTTATCTTTAGCTTCTGCTTCGAGGGGTCGGAGTATTTTCTCAGCTTACCTTCTCCAGTGTCTCAGGCTGTTCACTCTGGGGTGCCTTGCTTGTGGTTTTAACCTTTTATCTTTCTTTGTGATGGTTGTTTTGAGTTTACAACTAATCAAATATTCCACGGGCACCCTGGGGTTTGACCGGTCAGTGAGGAGCCAGGGACAATTCAAAGCCGATTTCCCACTCTCCAGTCTCACCAAGTGATTTGAGGGAAGGAGGGAGCTCCTAACACAGGGAGTGTGAATTGTGTGCATAAGCGACTTGAAACCCAGGCAACCTTCAGCTCAGGACTTCCTGTTAATCAGCTGGGTTTTCTGGCATAGCAATGAGCAAATGGCATTAATGAGGTAGGCATAGAAGATGGCACAGGGGCTCGAACAGTCAGTAGGAGCTGGGCCCCGCAACAGTAGAGAAACAATAAAAGAGGGGGTTATTTTATCCTCTTCCCTTTTTTTCTTTCTTTCTTTCTTTTTTTTTTTACAGTCGCAACTTTTTGGCTGATTAAAGTACTTTTCCTGGTTCCAAAAGGGAAGTGTCTTTTGTACTACACGCTAGAATGTCAGTTCTCATTACTAAGCCCTAGCTGTTCAAATGCTGTCGGAATCTCCCCAAGGCCTCCTTGGGGAGACTGTAGGCAGAAATTTCAAGGAGCTTATGCCAATTATTTTCCTTCTATCTACATATTGATGGCTGACCCACAGTAATCATGTGAGTCAGGTGCTATGAACACTGTTTCCTTTATTTCATTCATGGCTTTTAAGGCAGATAAGATTTTTTTTTTTTTTCTAAAGACTCCTTTTCCCTTGGTTTCTTGCAACTACCATTTTTGTTTTCTACTTGAAAATGACACGGCCGACCAGAGAGAGAGTGACCCAGGCTTTTTTTTTCCTTTTCTTTCAATTATTTGGGCCTTTTTCACACTGATTACCAGAGTTAGTAGAGGGTGTATAACATAAACATATGCTGAGGCCTCAGTGGTGGGAGCAGGTGTAGAACTCCAGGCTTCATTGTTCAAAAGTCTATAATTTTGGGTCCTTTAAAAATTTTTTTTTAATGTTTATTTATTCTGGAGAGAGAAAGAGAGACAGAGCATGAGCAGGGGAGGGGCAGAGAGAGAGAGGGAGACACAGAATTTGAAGCAGGTTCCAGGCTCCAAGCTGTCAGCACAGAGCCTGACGCAGAGCTCAAACTCATGAACCATGAGATCGTGACCCGAGCGGAAGCCGGAGGCTTAACCGACTGAGCCACTCAGGCGCCCCAGAACCCAGGCGGTTTGGGTCCTTTTATTGTTAAGTTACAGATTTTAACCCGGCAACTCACAAGGGAATACAATTAATTGAAGGATATGTAGTAGTCATTTATTAAGAGCCAAAGCCCAAGACCAAGTATCAGAAAGCATGAGCACCTGGGAATGTAAGTAGCAGAAAGTAAGGGACACTGTCTTCAGGGAAGTTACCAGGGTTTTGGGTCATCTTCAGTTTAGGTCTTTGTTCTGTTCAAGATTAAAATTTCCATGACAATCTAGGTTGACCCAGCTTGGGCCCATGCCAACCTCTTGGCTAGATAAGGGTGAAGAACCTTAGCTGATAGTCCTTCTGAAACTGCTCAAAACAAGGGAAACATGCAGAGCATAGCAGGTTTAGACAGGCTAAATCAGCAGATGCCTTTCACAAGCTGAGAGGTCCCAGATTGCCCGGGAAAGGGACGTCCCAATGCTGATCTTACACTGACTCTTGTCATTATGGCGAAATAGCAGGAGAGTCTGAATGTTTGTGTCCACCCCCAAATTCATCTCTTGAAGCCCTAATCCCCAAGGTGATGGTATTTGGAAGTAAGACCTTTGGGAAGTAATTAGAGTTAGATGAGGGCGTGAGGGTAAGGCCCTCATGATGGGATTAATACCCTTATAAAATGAAGATCAGAAAAGAGCTCTCTCTCCCTCCACCACATACACATCAAGGAAAGGCCATGGGAGGACATAATGAGAAGATGGCCATCTGAAAACCAGGAAGAGGGCTCTCAACAGACACTGAATCTGCTAGTGCCTTCATCTTGGACTCCCCAGACTTCTTGGGAAGTGTCCTTGGACTCTCCCAGAGCTGTGAGAAAAAGATGTTTGTTGTTTAAGCTACCAGTCTGTGGTGTTTTGTTATAACAGGCCATACTAACTATGATGGAACCTCCTTCTCCTTTTCTCAAAGCAGCCAGATGGTCTCCATATTACCTGTTTTGGAAGGAAGGTGAACCACAGATACTCTTCTGAACAGTAAACTGATCCCCGAGAGCAATCAGGTTCAGCAGATTCCATCCCAGCTGAGAGGAGAAGTCAGGGTACATGGTGAGCACAGACCCTACCTTCCTAGGTTCTGAAGATTTTTCTTGAGTGGCTGGAAATCCCAGAAGGGTGGGTGATGAGTCTCCCAATCTCCTGTCTCCCGATTGTCCTCTTTAGCTGATCAGACAGGCTTCTATCAAGTCTTAGCAGGCCTCGTGTGTATTATTTATTTGATTAAAAAAAATTGTGTCATTTGCTTTTAAGGAGCCTCTGGGAATGAGCATAATTAAACATAGATTAAAATGTCTGAAAGATTGAAAACCACCATGATGATATAGTGAAACGCATACAAGAAGCTTAAAAACATCCCCACATTGCCATTCCATCAAAGCATCCCAGTTTACAGTGATAGCCGAAAAACCAAGCCTCACTGGAAATGATCAAACTGGGATTTCAGTGGTAGAACACAGGCAACAATTCTAATAATTTGGGGAGGTTAATTTGGAAAAGAGCTCATCTGTACCGCCAAGGAAAGCTAAAGGGCGTCAGGTGGATTCAAAGGAGGAGAAGGAAGAGAAGAAAAAAGAAAGGGAGGAGAAAAAAAAAAGGAAGGAAAAGGAGGAGGAAGAGAAGGGGAAGAAGGAGGAAGAGGTGGGGAGGAGAAGAGGAGAAGGAGCCACTGAGACACCATAACAAACACAGCTGGGGATGAGCATAACAAACACATTGGACACCAATGTCTGAGCACTTGCTATGAGCCAGGTGATGTTCTAGGTGAGTAAGATGGGCACGCTGTCCAGTGCACAGAAATTTTAAACAATGAAGACACTTGCACAGCACGAGATGTTCTATGAAGGAAACAGTGCGTAAGACACAGTTAGTGGGTGGCTACTCAAGGTTGGGTGGCAGGGATTGTCTCTATCAAGGTGATTTTGAGGTGGGTGAAGGGAAGAAAGCAGCCCCGTGAAGATATGGGGAGTGGCTTTCCCTGCAGAAGGGGTGGGGATTGCAAAGGCCAGGAACTGAGGCGGGATGATGGCCAGGGTATCCTTCCTGGAGACTCTTGGGGAGGGGAACCGATGCTGTGCACGTCAGGGTGGGGCAAGCGGTGGCCAACATGGAGCACAAGTTGTCACTGAGCACCTTTTCTGGAGGGCTGCTTTTGGGTAACCCTATCAGTCGGCTGCCTTGGGCCATAAGTAATGGAAAACCCAACCAGTGGTAGGTTAATTGTATAAACTCAAAAGTTTTGTTTTGTTTTGTTTTGTTTTCACCAAACAACCTGAAAATTGCCAGCTCCAGGATCGGCGCAGTAACTCGCTGATCAAGTTCCTGGGGACGTTTCTTTCCGTGTTTTTTTCCCCATAGGATGTCAGAGGCAAATTCTCTCACAGTTCGAAGAGCCTGCAGCTCTAAGCTCTGTGTCATCACATAGCGGCGGACCAAGCAGGCAAGAGGATGCGTCCTCTGACACCTGCCTCAACAGGGCTGACTAGACAGACACGTACCCCTAGACTAGAAGGGACCCGAGAGTGTTAGCTCAGGCATAGCCCTCTCTGTGCCCAGCACAGAGCTGTCTCCAAGGTGGTATTTGGAGATCCTCTTAGGAGAGAAAACTTCTGGAATAACGGAAATAGGGAGGGTGTTCCAGGGGAGCCCATTGCTTCATGCTCCCAAGGAGGAACAGAGCCACAGTGGTCTTAGCTGGGCTTTGGTGGAGTGGGAGGAGAGGGATGCTGGGGTGCTAGAAAGGACACACCAGTGTCTCCATCTTGGAGTGTAAGACAGAGAGTGGGGGAGAGAGTGAGCAGAAGAGGGTAGTGTTAGCAGGGTGGAGGTGCAGAGTCCAAGGCTGGAGGGAAGAGGTGTAGGCTCTGGGCAGCCTCCGTGGGCGCCTATCCTAGCCTCTCGCCTGACCACTGGCTAGCCATGCTCTGCCCTGTACATCACCGTCTATGACATGGGGGTGATAGTAATCCTTGTCTCGTAGGGTCTTAGGACAAGCAGGCATTCAGTACATATGAAAACACACAGAGCAATCTTGGTAGAAAGCAATCAGTAGGCAAAGGATGGCTATGCTTTAACTGCTATTCTCTACCACTCACCTCTTCCAGGGTTAGATTAGCCTACATGTATTTGCAGATCTGACGTTTGCTGTACAGATCTTGAAGAATCTTCACATGTGCTACCTCACGGGGTCCCTGGTCACACTGCTCTCTTTATAGCAAACTTGTGGCTATAAAGCCTGAGAAATCTTTTGGCGGTGTCAGAGCCATAGATGGTACCCAAGAGCCTTTGAGGGAGGCTGCCCAGGGTTCCTTTCAGGAGCCACTCACCCAAGGGGGAGTTCTCTGGGCACGTAGAGGAGAGCAGTCTTGGACCCTGCCTCAGTTAGAGCCAGTAAATGCAGCAGCAGCTTTTTTGATGTTCATGGGGTCAGGAGCGCTCTTGGCATTGCCTCAGCTGCTTCTCACTGTGCCTGGGAGGCTGGGGTGCGAGGGAGGGGAAGGGGGGAGAGGTGTGAATAGAGAAGCAGGACCTTTTGATTTTTTTCCTTACCAACAGGAGCATTTACTCCCTCCAGAATCTGGGCATCTGTGAGAGAGCTGAACTCTGTTTTATGAGAGGATTTTTTTCCTTCTTCTTTTTTTTCTTTTCCCATCAACACTTGTCAGGGATTCAAGGCAAAAAGCCTGGCAAAGGCCTGGGCTTCTGCACCAGCTCCGGCAAAAGATGGGTCTAAACAGGGAACAGAGAGAGGCATTGTTCCAAACACTGCAGAGTGGGAAAAGTAGGTCAGGGAAGAAAATGCAGGTTTGACAGAGCTGGGAATTGAACTTGTCACCTCAGAGCTCATTGGTGTAGAAAGTGAACAGCCAGCAAGGGACGAGGGAGTAACTGAAGTCTGCTGCCAGGGCAGGGGCAGACACACGCTGTGAAAAGCTGCCTGCGTGATGGTCATTGCCTCCTTCCAGGGCCAAACGCCCCCATCTTCCCTCCTGCCCCACCCTCAAAACCCCTTCCCTGGGAAACTAAACCAAGTGATGATTCTAGACGAGAAGAGCAGCTGAGACTGTCTCTGGAGAGAGTGCCAGGCGGCAACTTCCCAGCCACCAGCTGCATTTGCAGGACTGGGAATTGAGACAACCCCCACCCTCCCAGAGAAGAGGCTCTAATTACAATCAACATCACCTTCTAGGAAACTTCTGGGTGGATGGCTACCAGCAGAGAAAAGCTTTTTCCTCACTACCCTCCGATTGGTGCTGGAGCCAGGGGTCCTGGCTGTAGCCTGGGAAGAGAAAAAATACCTCTAACAACTTGCCCAAACCTTGGTAATTCTCCTTTCTCCCAGAGTCAAGGTTCTGAGCTATTTTGGACGAAGGGTGTTTTCTCCCTGACTCTTACACCATTTCATTTGGAAACATCTCCAATTTATTGTTCTGGACACAGCTTTTGCCTAATAAACACGTCAACCTGCTCCTTGTGGGGCTCAAACATCTTCCCGTTGCAATAAGGGTGACTTTGAATCTATCATTCCAGATCTGCCTGCCCCACGGTTGGTCCCAAGAAGTACAAGTTCATTGGATATTCCAACGTGCACTTGGATCTGATAGAAACTTGTAGCTAAAGACCACAAACCTCTGTGGTTACCGCTCATTGTTGGACTTTCTTTTGTAATTAATGACCCATTTTCCCTCTCTGTGGAATGGGGACAGCAGTGGGAGTAACACCACTTACTTAAGATGGAAAGACTATTGGACAGGATCCAAAGACTCAGATTCCATTTCTGCCAGATATTCATCTAGTGAATTTAGGCCATTTATTAAAATTCATCACTTTCAGATTCCTCAGCTATAAAATGGGAATAATATCATTTATAACAGAGTTGTAAGGTTTGAACCAAGCACAGATGAGGTTCGTGTGTAAAGGCACCTTTCCCAATCTTGGTGCCTAGAGGATGCTTAATCCGATGTTTGCTTCCTTCTTTCCCCATTGCTGATAATACTGACAGAATTTCTGGAGGATGTGTTTGAAGTTAGATATACTTAAGACTAGTTTTTAAAAAACGGAGCAAGGAATAGGATATGTCTTGACCTCTAGTCCTGCACTGTTCAATAGAGTAGCCATGAGCCCTGTGTGGCCATTTAAATTTACAATCATTAACATTAAAATTAAAAAACACAAGTCCTCAGTCGTACTTGCCGCAATTCAAGTTTTCAATGGCCACAGGTGGCTACTGGGTATCATACTGGGCAACGAAAATAAAGAAAACTTCCATCATTGCCGAAGGTTCTGTTGGACAACGTTGAAAGGATTCTTGCAGAAATTGCTTTATCGTGATGTTATTTACCAAAAGAACAGGTTTCTTAAGGCAAAACGCAGATGTATTTTTGTCTCAGAGTATACAGTCTTCTTTCAGTGGCATATCCTTTAAGTCACACAGTCACAGAGCCCGAGGTGGGGCTCAAACTCACGAACCGCGGGATCGAGACCTGAGCCGAAGTCGTACATTCAAGCGACTGAGCCACCCAGGCACCCCTATTTCTTGTGTCTTTTATTTCAGCCCTTCTGACCGGGGTGAGGTGGTATCTCACTGTGGGTTTGATTTGCATCTCCCTGATGATGAGTGATGTCGAACATCACGTCGGTTGGCCAACGCCTCCTGCCAACCTCAGCAGAGAGAAAAGGCCTGCAAATACGATTTAGGTGAAGATACAACTTTCATAGTGTGCTTCCCTGTATGGCTTTGTGAATGGAAGGTGAGGGAGACGAGGCCACCACACTCTGTCATCGTACTGTGGGACAGAAGAGGTGACTTTAAAGCAGGTGGGAATCCCTACCTTTGCGGCCTTTCAAGAGCAGAGTTAGAAGGGAGGATTTGGGGGTGGAGGGTGAAGGAGGTTGTTGTTGCTGTCGGGGGTAATGTGAGTGAGGAGGCCGGAAAAAAAATTCTCAGACAAGATGAGTGTTGTGAAACCGGGAAGAGGGGCCTTTTCTAAACCCCAAATTGCTTTCGCCTCCTGGCTATCAGTATTAGTGGAAAAACTTTTGGTGTTCATTTTCCACCCCAAGGACCCAAGTGCCCCAAGGACCTGTCACTTTAGGCTTCCATATGACACCCCTTCCCTCAGGGCAGCGAGCACAAGTTATCCACCTGCTCTCACTTTCTGTGATCCAAATAGAGCAGAAGAAGTTTCCTGGAGGGATTAAAATGCACACCTGAATGACTCTAGCCCGCTCCAGCCTGGAGAGAAGCAGAAGTCGGGGTGATGGGGGGGCATGAAATGAGTCAAGGTTAATTCAGCATGGGAGGGAAGTCTGAATTATTCATTTCCTGACCCTGTACCGGGTACTTTTCACCACAGTCTGCTACAGTCTCTTTCGGGGCAGTGTAGTCGCACGGGTTTCTCAGTCACCTTTTAAAACCATGCCTTGTCCTCAAGCGTCCAGCAAAGGGATTGCTAACATCGGGCTCTTGTGCCAGTAGCCGTCTGGAAGCTGCCTTTTAGGGGTGCCGAGATGTGGGCCAGCTGGGGGGGGGGGGGGGGGGAAGAGCAGCCACTTAGCACTTGAGTCCCATTCGGGCCAAGTGGTTGGGGAGGACAAGAAGGGAGATTACAAGCCAGAAGTGAGAAAAGCATCTGAGGGTTCGGAGGAGGGTGGGAAGGAGGAGGGAGTTTCATAGAAGATGTGCGATTTGGTTTCCTTACGTCACTGGAGCTCTTTTGTCTTTAAGTGACATTTCCAATGGGAAGTTCATCTGAACGAGAAACAAAATCTAGACAAAGCTTTCCTGACCTAAGTTAAGCACGGATCGTCCCGGAAAGAGGCTAGGGCTGCTTCAGAGAAATCAGAACCGTCGGCCTTGGCGAGACTGTTCTTACTCGGTCGGGGCTATTTCTCACGTCCCCGCTGCCCCGTGAAGTACGCGTCACAAAATATGCCAAGCGGTTTCTGGATCTCCGAGATGCTTTGGCTGGCATTTTATTTAACTCGTGACATTTTTGACTGTTCTTATTCTGGCGGGCATCAATACTGCCCAAGCCTGCATTTGTCGCAGAATTGAAAGCCGCGTTGGGTTACCGCTTTGTCGTTAATTGTCGCTTCGTGGCCACCACTCCTGACCGGGCTGAAATAGCCGAGCGAGTGTACGAGGCACCGTGCAAGGCCAGAGGACAACCTTTCAGGGCCACCAGCTGGGGAGGGTCCACGGGCAAACTGCGCTTACGGGCTCCGGATTTTAACCTGGTCTTCCTGGGCGAGCCTAACTCAGAAGCCATTTAAGGTCAAGGTCTCAAGCCCAAATGCCTCCAGGGTCCGTGGAGAAGTAAATGAGGGGGGTGGTGGGGAGCACACTGGTAGTGAGCGCTGAGGACGGTGGTAAACGGGAGAGCACAAGGTGGGTATCAGAGTGAAGCTGCCACTCAGCTCTAGCAGATTGGTGTCGTAAAGGAATGCCAGCCCGGCATTTTCAGACTTGCCAGGGTTTTGTGAAGTCTCCAGATTTTTTATTTTTATTTTTTTCATGTTGGCCCAAAGTCAGGCCAAGCAGAAAAAAAAGTCCGTGGGCCAGACTCAGCTAGCGGGACACCGGTTTGCAAACCACGGTTTGGGCTCATCTGTGACAAGGCTGCTTCGGGTACACTGATTTGCACAAGTAGTTTTTGTTTGTTTGTTGGTTTCATGGCTCCTATGATCCTGAAATCCACCCCCCACCCCCGCACACACACTCCCAAATGGCACTAGTATCAAATAAGGCCAAGGGGTGAACACCGGCCTCCTCTCATGTGGAGCTGTTCTGCTAAGTGGTTCTTACCAGTCCTCAGCTGTACAGCTCGTCACCCCGTTCCAAGCACGGCCTGGTCCTTCTTGGGGATTGGAAATGGTGCTCTTGCTCCTTTTCCAGCTAATTGCTTTAATGCATCCTGAATGTGTCTAGGCTGCCGCCCCTAACCACTGGGTCATCATTTATTCACAGGCCTGAAGTCCCTTAAGCAGCCTCCTGCTGGCCCTCACGCTGCAGGGGATTAATGTAGTCTGGTTGGTGAGTCAAAAAGAAAGATGACATCATTTTCATGTCAGGAATGAGGATGTGCGTTTGTGTATGTGAGGGTTACGGAGTGCAAAGTGAGGAAAACTAAAGCTACTTCTCTTCCAAAGTGGCACGGTGCTCCCCCCCCCACCCCCTTCTTTTGCTTTCAATCCAATCTGGCTTCTCCCAAGTGAGTTATTAATATGGGACACAGCCTGGCTTCCTCCCTTCTGTCTCCTCATATAAATCCAACTAATTAATTTACTTTAACAAGAGGAATCTTTTTCTATCTCTCCCAATCTTCATCGCTCAGCTTAGATTCTCGTGATTCAAACACAAGACACGCAGCTGTAATAATCACACATAGAATCTTATCTGGATCATCAGATCTGCTGTCAAAAACTTGGGGGGGGGGGGAAGGAATCTTAAATAAAGGGACTATCGAATGAAAAGACAGGTTAACTACCAGGTGAAGGCTGGAATTCACATTCCGTCCGGTCCAATTAATGAAAGGAAAGTGGAAAGTATCCTGCGTGTGCTGGAAATCTGACAACGTGAAGAGGTGTACAAATGGTGTTTGGAAAGCTCCGTGACGTTGAGTTCATTCAGCAACCATAGAATGGTGACATGACAAGGCCTCCTCCCAAATGATCAGTTGAATCTTGTGTCCCCTTTCTGTGTATGAATGGAAAACCCACCCCAACACGCCATTTTAGAAAACTACTCCCCCCCTCCCATAAACGTCCCCCCCGCCCCCGAGACAATCAGGGCTGTGTTGGGGTCAGCATTGCCCTGTTTTCTGGGACAGTGGCAGCACCCACAAGGTCAATAAGGTTGATCTCGCAGGGGAAATTCAGGTCAGAGGACAAAGGTAAGGGCAATCCGAGGGGAGGCAGGAAGGTGTAGGACAGATTTCCCATGTGAATGAGGATGGGTGGACCTTCCCAGATCATTCGTAGAGCTCCTTTCATTCTTTCCTTGGTGCTGCAAGGGATTTTCTTTCTTTGTGGAAAGTGTCAGTGCCTGTCTTTCAAAAGCCAAAAAAAAAAAAAAAAAAAAAAAAGTAAAAAAGAGGATTTGCAAAAACAAGTGCCATGCTGCCCATTTGCACATTGGTGCAGAGAGAGAAGTCAGGAACTGCTAATGAATGTACCAGCTGTGTGTGGAAAATCAGCCAAGCTTGGGCTTTGGGCTTTTTATGTCTCTGCGGAGATCCCGATTCTAGACTGCCCGTGAGAAACATGAGCATGGCTTCAACCACAACGTGAATAACGAGTAAAGGTAACAAAGGTGAGGCGATCCCGAAATACTCGTTGAAAACGAACCCCGTGTCGAGGAAAAGCAGCTATCATTCTGTTATCACTTTCTGATTTGGTAACAACTTAAATCCAGGCAAAACCCTTCTCTTCTTCTTAGGACCCGAGACTTGAATTCCCCTCTCTTAGATTTGAGGACTGGGAAGTTTAGTTGTTTTTTAAAGGTATGTTCCCCGTTTTTCTCTCTTTCTCTGTCTCTCTCTTCTCTCTCTGTCTCTATCTCTCTGTTTCTGTCTCTGTCTCTTCCTCTCTCTCTTCCCCATTCCCTACCCACCCCCCCAGCCCCGATCCCTCCCCGACTTCTTCTCCCTCCTTCTCTTTTTTTCTCTTCATCTTCTTTTTCTCTCTAGATTTATTGAGGTGTAATTGACAAAATTATAATACATTTAAGGTATACGGCATGATGGTTTGCTATACATATACGTTGTGAAGCGATGCCCACCATGGAGCTAATTAACACATCCATCGCCCCATATACTCACCTTTATTTTGGTGAGAACCCTTAAACTGCACTCTCTTAGCAAATTTCAATTATACAATTCAGTATTATCAACTGTAGTCGTCATGTTATACATTAGATATTCAGACCTTACTCGTAACGGAAAGTTTGGGTCCTTCTATCAGCCTCTCCCTACTTCATGCTTCACACCAGACCAGCCTGCCCACCACCCACCCACACCAGACCCTGACAACCACAATCCTAGTCTGTTTCTGTGAGTTCAATTTTTCTTTTCTTTTTTTTTGTGGTCCACCACTAAGTGATACTATGCAGTATTTGTTTTTCTTATCTGGCTTATTTCACTTAGCATAATGCCCTCCAGTTTTACCCAGGTCACAAATGGCAAGGTTTCCTTTTTTTTTTTTTTTTTTTTAATGGATGAATAATATCAAACTGTACACATATACCACGTATTCTTTATCCATTCATATGTTGACTGACACTTGGGTCGTTTCCCTACCCTGGCTATTTCCGAACCTTGGCTATTGTGAATAATGCTGCAACTGACAGGGGAACACAGATATCTCTTTGAGACAGCGGTTTTGTTTCCGTTGGAGACATACCCAGACATGGGATTGCTGGATCACATGGTAGGTCTATTTTTAATTTCTTGAGGAACCTTTGTGCTATTTTCCACAGTGGCTGCACCAGTTTACATTCCCACCAATAGTATGCAGGGATTCCCTTTTCTCTACATCCTCACCAGCATTTCCTCTCTTTTTGATAGTAAACATCATAACAGGTGTGAGGTGATATCTCACTGTAACTTTGATTTGCGTTTACCTGCTGATTAGTGATATTAAACACCTTTTCGTGTACCCGTTGGTCATTTGTATGCCTTCTTTAAAAAAAAAAAAAGTCTATTCAGGTCCTTTGCCCACTTTTTAACTGGTTGTGAGTGGTTTTTGTTTTGCTTTGCTTTGTTTTGAATTATATGAGTTTCTTATATATTTTGGATATTAACCCCTTATCTATTGGATATATGGTTTGCAAATATTTCCTCCCATTCCATAGGTTACCTTTCCTGTCGCTGATGGCTTCTCTTGCTGTGCAGAGGCTTTTTAGTTTGGTAGAGTCCCATATTTTTCTTTTTGCTTTGGTTGCCTTTGTTTTGGTTGCAAATCCAAAAAATTATTGCCATCATCAATTTCATGGAGTTTACCAGTTTTTTCTTCTAGGAGTTTTATGGCTTGAGGTCTTACGCTTAAGTTTAATCCATTTTGAGTGCTTCTTGTGTATCATGTAAATAGGGGTCTAGTTTCGTTCATTTCTTCCTTTTTAGTGCCAGAGATGACATATCTACTCTTTGACTGGAATAGATCAAAATCACACTGTGTGTGAACTTAGGGATGACTGCAAACTCGAGTATGTCCATAGTCACGTGCATACGTGAGGTGAAACATATGTTTCATCCTTTGTGCAGCTCTCCTGCACATTTACTTCTTTAATAATACTAGCCACTGTTTATTGAGCACTTAGTATGCACAGAGCACCGTAGTGAGAGCTTTGCATATACTTTCTCATTTAAGTGCAATTACTAAAACTAGGGAGAAGTGGAACGTCTCCTTTCTGCATTTCAGTAATTCTTTATTAATGGATTTCTTCATAGATAGGATTATGCCACTGTGCCTAGCCTAAACCCACATGGTGACTGTTGCCAAGGATAAAGTCATTTTAGTGCATAAATATTATTCTCATTCTAGAGGAGGGAGAGCAAATACATTTTTCAAAAACACGAGTCCGTGCCCATTTGGAGGGACTTTGCTCACCAGGGACTTGGATGCTTCCAAGTGGATTAAATTATTTGCTCCCAAATTTTGGTCTTGGGCAAGGTACCCCATCCATTGTGCTCTAATTTCCTCATTTGTAAAATGAGATTTAATATGAGTATATGTAAGGGGCTCAGAACAGCGCATGGCATATTGTAAACATTCGATGCACGTTAGCTGTTATCATTGTTATCATTATTAAATAATCACAACAACACGCTGATGAAGGTATTCTTAATCCCCATTTTATACATGGGGAAACTAAGGCAAAAGGATTTAACAGCTTGCCCAAGGTGATACAGCCAGTCAGTGATTGGAGGTAATAATTCTAACCTTATGTCATGCTCACTGGGGAGCTTGCAACTAAAATTCAATGGTGCCACTCATTATGGAAAGTAAGGTCTGGTCATGGCTGTCTAGAATACAATTTCCTTCTCTTATAGGACACCTGAGCTGTGAAACCAGCATAAAATGTCCTGAAGAGTGGACACACGTCACACGAGAAGCATTTTCGATCCCTCTGGTAGAGAGGGAGTGCTTAATTACCATGTGCCACTGCTGTTAACCTCTGCAAATAAGTCTAATTATCACAGATTAATGAACAGAGCTTAGGCACATCTAAAGGGGCTTTGCTGAGGGGTTTTCATTTCTGCATTTCATTATCTCCATAAACGCTGTTGTTCCCCATGCACACGGTTATGGAACTTTTATTATTTTTTTAGCTGCGCTCTGTGGACTATCAACAACAGTGCCTGTGAAATAGCTCAGGGCAGGGATCGCTTTCCAGGAAATCTTCAGGAAGCCTGCAAGTTGGGTGGCTGCTGCTTCGCTGTTTACTGATGCATCGTGCCACATTGGTTCATAGGGAATAAAGCTTAGACGGTTGCCAAGGAAACAGGCTGAGATTTTTGAAATATCTGAAACCATGGTGAAATTTCTAGGAAAAATCAATGTCTTAGTCAAGAGTCAGGTTAAGCCTTCTCTGCATCAGGGTGGGTAGCAACAATGCAGATACAGCTGGAAAGATTCGTTCCTGTTTGCACCATGGCTTAAACCCACACACTCGATGTTGTGATTCTCAGAGAATGTTTTCTACAAATAGAAGTAACCGTGTTGGCTATCATCGTACCAGGAAGTGGCCATCATACTGGTCCTTAGAGCAGGGCTGAGTCTGGCAGCCATCTTTGAGTGTGCCTGTGAGCTCAGAGAGTCCCTGGTGAGGACCTTGGAAATCCCAATGTCATATCGTGGCAAGAGAGCAGGCCGGCAGCTAGCAAAGGGCTTTAGCCATGCAGAGGCTGGGACCTAAGGAAGATCTTGGGCACAATCCACCAGACACGTTTCATTAATAAATGATTAGATTTGCAAATCTTGTCAGTAGAGATTGCTATCACAGAATTAATGAAATAAATAATGAAACATTTCCAGTGTTTCTGGCTGGCGCTCAGAGCAGAGTAGATCTCTGCCTTTGTTGCAATTTATGGCTGTCTCTTTGATCAACTCCTGGGGAGTTCAAGGAACGATTTTCCTGCTTCCAACACCCGCCTTCGGCTTTTAGGTTTGCCTTTTTTTTTTTTTTTTAAACTTGACTTTTCATATCATTTTGTACTTCAAACACAAAGGTTCCCCAGGATAATTTCAGATAAAGAAACCCAACAGGGTGAATAATCTGCAGTGAAGAAAATCTGAATCATACTTGAAGAAACAATCCATTTGACACTGGGTTAGGAAAGGGGTAGGGGAGGGATTTTGCTTACAAATGAACACAAAAAAGTTCACAATTTTATTTGAATGTCTCCATTTTGCACAGCCTAAAGCCAAGAGCATTTCCTGATCCAGAAGCAAACTAAGATGCCACCCAGTGTGGGTAACCCAGCAGGCAGACAAAGCATATGTTCAGGACATTAGCAATGCAGGGGTAGCTCACATTTCTTTTGTTGAAAAAGGGAAAAAAAAACAAAACAGATTTTTCATATCTCAGAAAAAGTCTCAAAATAGTCGTGGAGAAAGCAGATCCTTATTGGGTTTCTTATACTTGTTTTCTGACTTAGTGTTATTTTGATGTGAATTCCTATTCAAGATTGGGGGGGCGGTGGAGCCCCAACATCTATTCACTGTACGGAAACTTTAAAGGGCTTCCTGGGATGGGATTTCATCCTTGACCCATACTGGTCATAAGGTGATACAGCCATTATCTCTACCCCTGACACTTTGGGTAATCTTTTAGAGATTGATACGGTATTATACTAGTATTGATAATATACATGGATTTTCAGTTCTCTCCCTCTGCAAACACATCGATGGGCACACAGACTCACTGTCTCTTGGAAATCACAGTGAGTCCAAAGGTTGGGGTTCTGATGGATTATCTGCTCCTGGGCTTATCTTCCTGAGAGCTGCCGTTGTGCTCCTTATTAGGTTTTGCCATTGGGCAAGTTACAATGAAATGAAGTTCAGATCCACCCAATTTTTTTTTTAATTTTTTTTTTTAACGTTTATTTATTTTTGAGACAGAGAGAGACAGAGCGTGAACAGGGGAGGGGCAGAGAGAGAGGGAGACAGAGAATCCGAAACAGGCTCCAGGCTCTGAGCTGTCAGCACAGAGCCCAACGCGGGGCTCGAACCCACAGACCGCGAGATCATGACCTGAGCCGAAGTCGGACACTTAACCGACCGAGCCACCCAGGCGCCCCAGATCCACCCAATTTTTAAAGATCCAATTTAAAAAGTGCCTTAGAGTGTCTTTATCTTTTCTAGTTTCATCCTGTGGCATGGCAATTCCATGGGCAGAACCCAGTGGACATTTCCTGTCTACATGATTTAGATCATTCCTTCTGGAACCAGATACCTTCCCAGTAGACAAACCTTTGAAAAATTAGTGAGTTGCTCAGTTGAGGAGACAAAATTAATACTAAAATTATAAGGATCAGAACAAAGCAATAAGAACTTCCTTTAGGGCTCAGAGAGGGGGTGTAAGGCGATAAGTGTTCTTATGGTGTAGTTTTATGATACACCTTTTGCCTCATGTCCCACACTGGCCAGTTCTTTAATGGGAGTATGAACACAGAGTTGGTTCTACTCTCTAAGATGAAAAGTAGATTTTATTGTTATCAAATTATTTCTGCATTTGTTTGATTCTAAGATGCACCATTTTTTTCATATTTTCACATGATTTTTGAAGTCAGGAGGCATATCAAAATCATCAGCAGCCTGGTCACAGTGGTGATGAGGCTCTCAGCACTATGCACACGGGTATTACAGTGTCCAGAATGGGTGCCAGCTACTGCAAAGGAAGTCCTGGAGGCAATAAGACTGACACTTGTTTGTTTGTTTTTTAATTTTTTTTAATGTTTGTTAATTTTTGAGAGACAGAGTGTGAGCAGGGGAGGGGCAGAGAGAGAGGGAGACACAGAATCCGAAGCAGGCTCCAGGCTCCGAGCTGTCAGCACAGAACCCGACACGGGGCTCGAACCCACGAACTGTGAGATCATGACTTGAGCTGCAGTCGGATGCTCAACCGACTGAGCCACCCAGGCGCCCCTTCATCACCCACACTTGTAAGGACACAGAACATGATGTTGGTGGAAAATATGGACGTTGATGACAATGGGTAGGAAATAAAACAGAAACCACAGCTCGCAAAACCATAGTGACTGGCAAAGCAGACAAACTATACAGACAGTGATAGGCACAGCAAACCAAGTTGAAAGTGTTTTTTTTTTTAATTTTTTTTTTAACGTTTATTTATTTTTGAGACAGAGAGAGACAGAGCATGAACAGGGGAGGGGCAGAGAGAGAGGGAGACACAGAATCCGAAACAGGCTCCAGGCTCCGAGCTGTCAGCACAGAGCCCGACGCGGGGCTCGAACTCATGGACCGTGAGATCATGACCTGAGCCGAAGTCGGACGCCTAACCGACCAAGCCACCCAGGCGCCCCAAGTTGAAAGTGTTTTAACATCAGCTTGTTCTGACCCATTCGCGCCTGGCTAAGATCACTGGCTTCCAGCGACTCCTCTCATTACAAATTCTGACCTGTTCTCACCCAACCCTCACTATCTTCTGCCCCAACCCACCTTATGACTACTGCAGACTTCCCTGAGCCCCACAAGTACCCTCCCCTGACTCCTCTTTTGAAAACACTGCTAAGACGCTATCAAGCTGGTGCGTTCTCTTGCTCAGCAAGTTTAATAAACCCAGTTTTGTGTGATCAGCAGTGTTCCACGGTGGTCTTGGTACAGAGCTCTGATAATTCAAAAAGAGATTCAGTAGAATCAGGCCCTAATGCTGAGAAGTTTGAGGAATACATTCAAGTATTTCTTTAACTTACAATTCCCTTTTGACATATGTGCAAGAATGATCTACGATAAAATATGTATCTAATAAGTTTAGAAGAACTTTTGACACAGTATAAAATGAAGGACTGCAAGAAAGTATTGTGTTACCTACTTGTGTATTGACATCAATGTTCCTTTCTTAGTGGCACATGAAATAATGGTTTATTTGTACACAGGATGGCATTTTGCATTTGATAAAATACGGTAATAATAGCTAGCTAACTTTTACTGGACATTTCTCATGAGCCAAGCACCGTGCTAAGTGCTTTACCTGCACTCATTTAATTCTTACAGCATTGCCAAGAGGTAGGTCACATGATTACCCGCATTTTCTAGATATATAAACTGAGGTGCGGAGCCGGTCCGTGGCTGCCTTGAAATACATGGCTAATATCTGGGGGAGGAGTTAGGGCTCCGATCCAGGCAATGTGCCTCTGCTGGGCTAGGATAGGAGGGGAGAAATGGGGCATGCAGCACTATTTTCTCGAAAGTGGCAGAAAGCATTAATTAGAATGATAGTACTTGCACACGGCATGTACTAAATTTTGGGATTTGGGCTTTTAAGGGTAATACATTAGCCAGTTCTTTGGTGCTTCTGGAAGTAAAATTGTTTCCCTTGGGTATTTAAGAAAAGGTGCATTCAGAACCTAAAATATTTGCCAGTTTATTTCTCCTAGAAAAGAGACTTCCGTGGTGTTCAAAGCCATATATCAGGGTTAAAAAACAAGCAACCAAATAAAAACAAACCCAGCACTGGGGTCATCCATTTAAGTCACTGCTTGACAGCTGTTCTGGGAATGGCTGTTGCCACGGGTTACTACGGAGCACTCAGCATTTCAGCCTTACCCATCACTTCCAGGCTGTGCTCCTGTCTCTCCGGAGAGACGACCCTTCCCTCCTTTCCCCACCCCACCCCCACCTTGGCGGCTCATATTAAAGATTGTTTTTTTCCTTTGAACGAGAAATGAAATAATAATATGCTGAAAATTCCCTAGCTGTTGCCTAGGGTATTCTCTGTCTTTGATGCTTTTGTTGCCCCGTTTTTCCTTGTAGATCACAGCATCAGCACCGCTTTTTCTAGAAACCTCAAAACAGGGTTCCAACCTGCTGCCTTCTGCGGGTGGAGCCACAATCAGGCATTGTCCATCAGTGAATGTACCAACCTAGATGTCACTCAATTAATAAGTTCTTAATTGGATTCTTCAGATAGTTGGCCATGGCAGTGTATTTTCAGGACTTTTGTTGTCTTTGTTCTTCTTCTCCTTTTTTTTTCTCTTTTAAACATTCTCCTCTTATCCTGTCAGCGCATTCACATATCCTTTTGACCAAGAGATTTGACCAAGATGCACCGATTTTCCTTCTGCCACCTCGTTCCCATTCTTTTCACACGGAAGGGTTCAGAAATCCATTAAAATGCCGGTTCATCCCTACTTTTTTCTGTTTTACGAAAGGGGGCGGGGGCGCTTAGGGCAGCACATCTTACTTAGATAGTGCCATTTATTGGAAGCATGCACGCAAAATACCAACCTTACATATAATCTACTAGGCTCATTGTATTCAACGTTCATGGTCACTAACGTCTTCAAAATCGTGAAACTGTATGTGTCCCCTATTACACTTACAAAAAAGGTAATTTGTGGAAAGTGCTTTGAGATTCTTATAAGAAATTTAGGATATTAACATTCCCTTGTTTCGGGTATTGGATAATGTTTAAGAACCGTAGCTTCCACCAATGCTTTGAGTCAAACCAAGGCTCATTAAATATGCGGTTGGCTTCTCTGACATTGTACAAAAAGGAATTTGTTACCCATTACATTTTTTTCCTTGCCTTTTCTTCCTATCACCTGCTCCCCCACCATTACTTTCTAGTCAACACATGCCCCTTTTCTATGGTTTGCTTATAGATTATTAAGAAAAAAGATGTAAACTCACAGGGAGGATTAAGGTAGACACAGCTGGTGTCAACGAAAACAGAGAGAAATGAAAGAGTATTGAGCCCGTCTGAATGGACAGCCCATGGGGCTTTCTCGTGACTCATCCTTGACCTTTACCCTCCCAAATCGCGCCTGAGGCAAGTAAACAGCTTTTCAAAGCAGACTACCTTCTGGGACACTTCGTACATTTTCATTTTAATCTCGTTGCAAAGTGGTCAAAAATAAATGTCTCCATGAAGAGAAGTACAACTGACAAAAGTTGAATTTAAAATGACATGGAATCACTCTGTTACCTATCACACAGAGGGTCCTAAACTGCTTCGCGGTTTATTCCAAATGAAAAGGAAAGGAAACCATCTTCAATGAGTGTTTTAAACATCTCTGTACAATTCAAAATGGTTACATGGGCCTTTGAAAATATTGCCTGGAGGCATTATGGGTGATTTAAGTTTTTCTTTGTATTTTGCAGATTATCTATCTATAACGAGCAGGCATTACTTCTGTAATCCACAAAAAACCTTTCAACAGAAATGGAATTACAGTACAGATTTTTAAAATAAGAAAATGCCACCCAATGAGTTATTTTTATAAATGACTGGAATAAAGAAAACTATTTAATAATGTAGACAAAGTGTCATATGCCTAAGAAATCTTTGTCTGATATAAAAGGTGAGTTAAAGATGGACTGAAATGTTTCTTAGTAACCAGGTAAATATTATACCCAAAATTAAACAACTACTCTCCCTTTGTATATCACTCAGCCCAAAGACAAAAGAGGAAATGTTTCCAGCACAACGGTCATTAGATACACTTAGCTGTGTGAAAAGAAACATAAGACCCCACATCATTTAACTTGTAAAATCTCAGTCAATACTTGATAACAAATGGGGTTTCTGGAACAGGGCACACCAGAGTGATGTGTGGATAGAGGTCTGCAATCATCACCCCCACCCCACCCCACCCCGCCATCTCATTTCCAGTGATTTTTTTCCACTTTATGTAATGTCCTAATGTGTTAAATATTGAAAATGTGGGTAAGGTAGTTTAATTAGTCCTCAGTGTCAATACAGAGAGATTAAGAAAACAGTCCTGTTTTCATGTTGTAGGAAAATGACTTCTAACAATCACCGTATCCAGTGAAGGGAAAACATACCCAAACAAAACAATAAAAGTTAACTTCAGGTAAAGCCAACTGTTGAGAAATCGAATAGAGAAATGTGTTCCACGTGCTCGTTACACTAAATCCTAAACATCCAGCTTTTTACAGACTCGCAAATCAAATTGCTTTACGGTTAGGGGAGCATTTAATACAGTGTGACCAGTTTAAAGTTAACATTTTGTATTCAGGATGATTAATGACACCATATTGTATTTCAATTACTACAAGATACTTCTCTGTAATAAACGATGGCAATAATATTCACATTAAGTCAATAAAAAGCATCTTCAAAGTGTGATGTATAAGTGCCATTATTATAGTATAAGTTGATCACATCATACAATGAATTATCAACAGTGTAACAGGAAATCTCTATACCAGAGCATATATTTCCATCTCAGTGCACAGGGAGTTTGGTGGAGAACCCTCATTAGGATTAATAGTAGTCAAATGAAAGCATTCACACACACTAGCAAGGGGACTATTCCTTCTTCCCCCAGCCTTCCTATACTCCATTCTCTGCCAACTGCATTTTTGCGGGTTCAAGGATGAGAAACCAACTTCTCAGAGCATTCAAGGCCAAAGGGAAATAGATGCAGCAAATGACTTAATGATTTATGTGGTAGAAAACCAATAGTTGGGGAAAACAAGTCCCAAACAGTAGGTGTTTCTTTTCCTAAAGGATCTGTCCACTTTAGGGAGAAATTTGCACATGCGCCGGGAAACTTGGAGAAGCCTCTGAATGACAAATCCCCTCGGGGGTCACGTCTTTTTAAATTGCTCTGACTAGTGCCTGGTTGTAGAAGTGAGGTCATAGATGAGATGGCCCAGGAAGCTCAGGAAAGCAGGCTTAGGGGAGAGGGTAAGGTAAATGGATATTTTCTGCCCCCTCTGTCTGCCCTCCTGTCCTTCCCCACATGGTTTCAGCTGAGTTGGTCATTCTGGGGGGAGGCATCATTAGGATAGTATAGGGAGGGGGCCAAGGCCATTGATCTGACTCCACAGCACTTCTAATTTGGAGCGGCACCCTGTCTTGAGGGATGGTTGCAGGAGGAAGTGAGAATCAGACGAGGGAACAAGGCACAAATGTGTGGGGATAGTGATACTTGTCGGTAAAGCTGTCTCCTGTGTGCTTGGATAGACATGTAATTGTCTGGTTGCACTTCCATAATTGTTATGCACGAATATGATCTGCATACTAAAGAGAGGACAGCATGATCTCCTTGTCTTCTTGGACAATTAAAAAAAATTAGTTTTTTAAACAAAATTCTCTCTTGCAGGCCTCATGGTACCATAAGTCCAGGTAATTGCTGGTGATATTGCAGAGTCAAATGAGTTTTTAAATAACTTTAGATATAATCCCTAAAATTAGTCATTAGAAAAAAATGGAGTAACTGGCATGAATGATAAGTATCAGAGTAAGAGGACCTGTTTACTCAACTATAACCCAAAGTCATGGAGGAAGAATTCTAAGATAGAGACCTTTCAGAGCAGTGGGCAAGGCCCATAAAGCAGCGATATGAGATGAACACAGACTCCAGAGTATAGTTAAATTAGATCAACATCAGATGAAAATTTTCTTGGGAAACCTGGATTCACTGCATACAAATGGCTTTGCCATGTGACTCCCTTTATAGTCAGAAAAAGGAGGATTCCTGTATATGTCCAAATCCTGTACCTACCTATAGCTGTGGTTTGCAAGCTGTAAGCAGGTTACAAGATTACTATGAGAATATTGTTAACTTCTGGGGGCCTCAGTTTCCTCTTTTTGCAGTAGAGTTGATGCTCATCGTCCAAGACCCAATCTTCCAGGTATGTGAAGGTCCTCACCTACTCCGTAACTTCACATTCCCTAAGTGCTCTTTTTGTCCACTGTGTCGTTTGTCATTCTGAAAACCCCGAAATTTGAAAAAAGCAAAAAAAAAAAAAAAAAAAAAAAAAAAAAAACACCCACGACAAAACAAAACACAAAAGTTGTTTTGTTTGTGTATAAATTGGTGTCAAGATCCATATGGTGGCAAAGCCAGACCCTGGACTGACATGAGGTTATTTACTGGCTCCATTGAATCCCGTTTACTGTGTTTTGCTGCAGAAATAGTAATGCATTATAATTAATTTAATTGACATATCTAAAACCAAAAATTCTGAATTCCAGGACGCGTCTAGGGCTCAGGGGTTCAGACGGGACTGTAGGTTTGTAGAATGATGGTGAAGATGATAGTCCCAACACTTTTGCTTCTTATTAGCTAGCTTCTTTGTCCTGGTTATGATAACTGGTTCTTGGTTTTTGGCATCTTTATCTCCCAAAGACCCCCCTGGATTGTTCCTTTGCTGTCACGGTGACACAGTTTCTGGGAATAACCTACCACCGCTTTCTCTTGGTTCCTGGTACGGCTCTGTACATCCCTGGTTTTGATTTGGCTCCCCCTCTGGTGTTCTGGCCAACTGTCAGTGGCTTTTGGGAATGAGAAATTTGGCTTTATACTTGTCAAATGGATCAGGACAAAGATTTTGTTGTTCAGTTTGGCTGGAAAAAAACAGATGGCTTGCTTAATAAGGATGGAAGAAAGACATGGGTGAGGACAATTCATCGCCTTATAAAATAGAATCCATTCACACACGGGTACTTTATTTCTTTTTTTTTTTAATTTTTTTTTTTTAACGTTTTATTTATTTTTGAGATAGAGAGAGACAGAGCATGAATGGGGGAGGGTCAGAGAGAGGGAGACACAGAATCTGAAACAGGTTCCAGGCTCTGAGCTGTCAGCACAGAGCCTGACGTGGGGCTCGAACTCACGGACCGCGAGGTCATGACCTGAGCTGAAGTCGGCCACTTAACCAACTGAGCCACCCAGGCGCCCCGGTACTTTATCTCTTATTCGTTATGATTCATTGTATACAAAAAAGGCTCCATTCAAACAACATGCTTTGTGGTATGAGTTCTATCATCAAAAACAAGAGTATTATGGGAGGCCCATGGATGTTGTCTAGGATGGGGTTCCCTCCTTCTGCTCCCTCAACATGTGAGGTGGGTTATGGCTCCTTGGTCTCTGCTTCATGAGATGAAGACATCTATCCATTGACACATGGCCATAACCCAGGGAACATTTTCCCTGTCTCCAGGGACCTGCCTCAGACACCTGGGGGGAAGAACCCTCCTCTGCCTTGAAGAAGGGCTTCTTCCTGAAATATTCACTGCTGGCTTCACCTCAGCTGCTACCAAGCAAGCATTGAGGATTCTGAAATCTTCTCAGTCCTTTCTGGGTCCAAGCTTAAATGTTTAAAGTCATTTTCTTCCAAACGTCATCACCCTAAGGTGCCATGCAAGATGTAGATATTTTGAATTGCGTCCCAAAGAAATTAGTTACTAAAGAATCAAAAGGCTTTCTTCTTTGGCATTTGGCAGTTCTTTGACCACCCGTAAGGTGTTCCCTTAGCTTGGAACCGAAAGACATTCTCATTTAATTACACAAATAGGACATAAATACACAAAAGAAGGACGTCAAGCTTGACAATATGTATTTTACAACATAAATGACATAGGAAATAGGTGTCATCTACAGGGTTTGGTGGAGAAAGGAGACTCGTTTGGGTTAAGTATCAAGAAGACATTTATGAAGGATGCTGGGGTTAAACTAGACCTTAACATTTGTGTACATTTGAATGATGGGATGGAGATGAAGGAGAAATGAATGATAGGACCCATAAACAGTAATGAAATGGGGCTGAATGGGAAAGTAACTTCGCTTCTGGTGGTAAAAGCCCTTGAATGAGAGACCAAGGTGTTTGGTATTTGTCTTATATGCCGGGGATCTAGCTTCGGTTTTGGAAGAGAAGATGTCATTTTTGCTGCTTTATATTAGAAAGAGAAACTTGAAATAGGTGTATAGAGTGAAATAAAGGGGGAAGACATTGGTTATGCAAAACAGTTAAAAAGTAACATAAGCATTTTGCACACAGTATCTTGATTTTTATAACAACCCTACAGGTAGTTACTTATTGTTATCTCTACTTTTCAGATGAGGCTTGGAAATGTTAAGTAACTGGTCCAAGGGCACACAGCTAGCAAGAAGCTGGTCCAGAATTTGCATTTGGATTTGTTGGTCTTCAGAGTTGAATTCTTATCTACTCTCCGATAAACCAATGAGTACGATAATTCAGCTGTGAAGTTATGATGACCTCTATTGAAGTGATAGCAGTGGGGATGGAAATGAAGGTTGGGGGGGTGAGAGATAATGTAAAGGAAGCATTCACAGACCTAGAGCCTGCATGTGAGGGGCAAAGGGGGGAAAGGCAGAGATTTGGTTTCATTGCTTTAAGCCTGGATGTTTAGGAGAATTATGGTAATACTGGTTGAGAAAGGAAGTTGGGAGGAAGCCTTGGCTGGGAGAGACAGATTATGAATTATTAACAAAGCTACATTCAACACTGGCCTCCAGTTCTTTCTTTTTCTATCTTCCTCCTCTATCTTATCCCCCCGATCTCTCCTCTTTAATACGAGCATCTACGGAAGACAGTAGGGGGCTCGTTTTAGTCTTACGCTGAGTCCTAGAAGATAAGGCTTATATAATGTGTGAGAGGGTGGGGTGGGGGCAGGGGGAGAAAGGGGAAATTAGTATTTAATGAGGATCCTCCATAGAACTTATTCTCCATCCTCAGGATTTATTGTAAGTAGATTTCACTGTAAAAATACTATTATACTTACTTTGCACTATTCTCTCAGTAATGGCACTGGGCCCACAGTGCAGTTATAGGACCAAATCACAGTAGGCATTTAAAATTCATGATCTTGCTGCTGCACGGCAGAACAATATAAATTGAAAGGCACAGCCTGGATACCATCTTGTGGTCTTTATAAGGGGAAAATTAGTGGCACTTTGATTCACGAAAGGCTTATGACAGGACTGGGCCTGTGGTGGCACTAATATAGCCATCACTGGAATGCCAAGAGGTGGCCTGCTGTGTTAACAGCTGTCATTTTGTGCCAAACTCACATAACTAAAAGGTTATGGGCCAATAAAAAAAAAAAAAAAAAAAAAAGATGCTGCTCTTCTCCTTTGGTTATGAGATGCGAGAGCAAGCACTTTGGAAAGCAAGCTACCTTGTTTCGTGTTAAAATATGCCTGTCAAAGTGGCTGGTTTCTATGGTGAAAGACATTTTGTAAACAAGTCCATGTCGGCATTTCTTTGTCTAGTTGGCGAGTCTCGCTGAAGTATGGTCCTTAGAGCTGAATCCCGGGCTCTGGGGGAAACTGACTTAGGATGGGGTTACTTGAACATTTCAGTCAGGATGGTGGCTTGTATGGGGACCAAGGTGACTCTGAGAAGCAGAACGGCACCAGTGCAAAACGCCTGAGCTCTGTGGTCGGAAAGCCCTGGCTTTGCCACTTGGCAGCTATTTAATTTCATGCAAGTCACACGGCTGGTCTGGACCTGTGTTGCCATATATGTATGATGGAGTGACCGTCTATTTGGAAGCGTTGTTTTAAAAGATCAGAAATAATGTATACGAGGTGCTTTAAAACAGTAACAAACCTGAGTTCTTACTATCTGCCAGGCTCCGTGCTAGGCAGTTTAATATGCATTATATCATTTGATTCTCATTATTGCCCATAGAGGTAAATCGTATTTTTATTTCCCATTTGACAGGTAAGGAAACTGAGTCTTAGAGAAATAATTTGCTGAAGCAATTTCCCCGGCTAGTAAGTGGGAAAATGAGGATATAAACCCCAATCTGTTGGCTCTAGATTCTGTTTTACTAAAGACTAAGTTATAAGGGTTAGTCAAATGGCGGTCATGGTTGTGATTTAGAGTCTGCCTTGCACTGTATAATTCTACCACAAGGAATTAGGGATGAGTATATCTCATCTATTGCCTGTTTCCGTGTAGGTTTAATTGAATTCTTGTCATACTCTGAAATTGCAGCTCCATGAGCCTGAGTATTTATTTATTTATATAGTCATAGTTATTGGGAAGAGAAAAGCAGTTTAGCATTTAGAGAAGTGGGACCAGGTACTGTGATTCCTCTTTCTTTTCGCTTTTCACTGACACAAACTTATTGTGTGTCTTATCTCAACTGTTAGAAGTTCTACATTGGGATTAGCCATCAGGAAAATGCAAATAATGGCCTCACCTAGGAAATGTTTCAAGGAATCAATTAAAGTGCAAAATAGTCCTGCTAATCTCCCTTTTGGGGCTATACTGGTGCCAACACAATGATCCTCAGGTGTTGAAGATCATTTTACAACCAACGCTACACAAAACAACAAGGCATCTTTAATATTCAACATGCCTTCATCAGAGAGGAAACCTAACCTCCCTTCAGTGTTAATAGTTCCAGGATGTTTTTACGCTTTTTCCACCCTTGTTCCTAGTGATTACAGTGTTTATAGAATGCATGGGAAATCTCTAAGAATTTACTCTTCTGTGAAAATGCACTTCAGTGTTTTAATGCCTAAAGTTCGGAATTAGCACATCTTAGGCTCTAGGGGCTTCTTCGAAGTAGGTGATCAGATGGCTGAGGTAAGGATGGGGTTCTGTATCTATAAATACTTTCCAACATCCAGGGTGCCTGGGTGGCTTAACCTGTTAAATGTCCGCTTCAGCTTCTCTTTCTGACCCTCCCTCACTCACGCACACACGTTCTCTCTTTCTCTCTCTCTCTCAAAAATATATAAACATTAAAAAAAAAATACTTTCCAACATCCAAAGCGCTAGTGTATTTTCTTAAAGAATGTGGGTACTTATTCTGACTCCCACCGTAGCACTCACTTTTGTCCTTTGCCTTAGGACAGCCCTGTGGGGAAGACACTATATTTCCCAGTGTTATAAATGAGAAAACTGAGTTGCAGAGAAATTGAGATCACTGATTTGACAGGCGTGTGTCAAAACTGGACTTCAGATATAGCCTTGGGATTCTAAAGAATCCTGTAGCCTCTCTTGAAGGTTTTCATTTCAGCCTTGACCAAGTAATGGCGCTACTCACGGTGAGATACTTTCTGGGGAAGAGATTGTGATGATTATTGAGCAAAGTACTGAGGTTGAGAAGGGGCTCTGGAACCCAGCTGCTTTGACTTAAGACCTGATTTTGCTATATAGCTAACGTTACTTTACTTTCATTGTGCCTCATTCTTATGAAGAAATACTTCACAAGCTTGGTGTAAAGACTAAATAAGTTAATACTTAAATCATATATAAGAACAAACGACACACTCTTTAAAAGTTAGCTATCGTTATTCTACCAAGAGGTAAGATCAATGTTTTGTTCCTTGCTATAATTACAACATCTAGAGAAGCTTCTGGCGTGTAGTAGATACTCCAGATCTTTTAATCGTTATAAATGATTAAATTAATGAATGCATAAGGCAATTATAAGGGATTATATGCAGTCCTGACAGCGAAGTAAGATTTAGATTTTGTCAGCTCAGTCCTCTAGTCAACATCATTTGGCAACAAAAATACAAAGAATAAGAGCAACATGGAATTTAGGAGCTAGGAGGGACCAATTACGTCATCTACTCTACCTTGTTGTGAATGAGGAGACTGAAGTTCCAAGAAGTTAGGCGACATTGCATGAGGCAATTCAGTGAATGGACAAAGCTGGTGTTACAATCTGGGTTGTTTTTTTTTTTCTTTTTTTTTTTTTTTTTAACTTCTCAAGGATTTCATGAGCCTGCTGGAACTATATCAGAGGTGTTTTGAACTTAGTTTTTTTTAAAAAAAACCTTTTTTTTTTTTAAACCACCTTTTCACAGTTTTCCATGGAAGGAGGGAAACACAGTGGAAGAAGAAGAACCATCTTCTTTTTAAAGCTATCAGTTAATATGGAAGGGAATCTCCATAATGTTTGTGGTGTAAACCTGAATTTTAGTGCCGGTTCCTAGCTTTGGATTTGGACATGGGTTGGGATCCCGACTCCGTGATTTGTAATCTCTGTGACCTCGAGCAAGTCACTCAACCCGTATGAGCCTGAGCATGTCTCATCTGTGAGGTTAATTATTATACAGACTCAAAAAGTCGTCATGAGGAGGATTAAAGGAAATATTGTGACTAGAGCACTTTGTACAGTCCTGGCACAGAGTAAGTTTTGATTAAGTGATAGCCATTATTGTGGATCGGGTTGATTTTTTTCTATGGAAGGTATCGCTTAACTATTTCTTGTGGGGTTCCCATCCTAGTATAGTTCCTGGATCTACTACTGGTGTAATACCTCATTTCCCCCCTCTTTATGCCCTATGACATATGGCTCCTAGCTTTGTTAAGTACTCTCCCAAACTGTCCATTGGTCCTGATGTTTCATCTCTACATAAAATCTAGACCTTCTGACTTGTTTCTTACTTTTATTTTCAAAATCTTTTAATTTAAATTTTATTTTTTTTAAATTTAAATTCAAATTATTTAACATATAGTATACTACTGGTTTCAGGAGTAGAATTTAGTGATCACTTACATATAATACCCAGTGCTCATCCTAACAAGTGTCCTCCTTAATAACCATTTAGCGCCTCCCCCCCCCCACCTCCCCTACAGCAACCCTTAGTTTATTCTCTGTATTTAAGAGTCTCTTATGGTTTGCCTCCCTCTCTGTTTTTATCTTATTTTTTCCTTCCCTTTCCCTATGTTCATCTGTTTTCATTCTCAAATTCCACATAGGAGTGAAATCATATAAAATTTGTCTTTCTCTGACTGACTTATTCCACTTAGCATAATACATTCTAGTTCCATCGATGCTGTTGCAATTGACAAGATTTAATTCTTTTTGTTGGCTGAGTAATATTCCATTGTGTGTGTATGTCTGTGTGTGTGTGTGTACCACATCTTCTTTATATGTTCATCAGTCGATGGGCATTTGGGCTCTTTCCATACTTTGGCTACTGTCGATAGTGCTGCTATAAACATTGGGGTGCATGTGTCCCTTCAAAACAGCACACCTGTATCCTTTGGATAAATATCTAGTAGTCCAATTGCTGTGTCACAGGGTAGTTCCATTTTTAATTTTTTGAGGAATCTCCATACTGTTTTCCAGAGTGGCTGCACAAGTTTACATTTCCACCAACAGTACAAAAGTGTTCCCCTTGCTCCACACCCTTGCCAACACCTGTTGCTGTTGCCTGAGTTAATCTTAGCCAATCTGACTGGTATGAGGTGGTATCTCATTATGGTTTTGATTTGTATTTCCCTGATGATGAGTAATGTTGAGCACATTTTCATGTGTCTATTAACCATCTGTATGTCTTCTTTGGAAAAGTGTCTATTCATGTCTTTTGCCCATTTCTTCACTGGATTATTTGTTGTTTGCATGTTGAGTTTGATAAGTTCTTTACCTGATATGTCATTTACAAATATCTTCTCCCATTCCATTGGTTGCATTTTAGTTTTGTTGATTGTTTCCTTCACTGTGAAGAAGCTTCTTATCTTGATGAGGTCCCAATAGTTCATTTTTGCTTTTGTTTCCCTTGCCTCTGGAGACATGTCTAGTAAGAAGCTGCTGCTGATTTATTTTTTAAAATCCTCGTCGTAAAGCCTCTCTTTGCCTCTCTTACCTCTTCTTGCTACTCCTTTCCAAGTGTTTTTTTCCATTGGCCCATCTCTGCTCTGTCCGTGGTCCTGACTTCTCAGGTTCACATTCTTGGCTTCTCCCCTCTTTTAGGCTATCCAAATCCTGTTTATGTTTCAAGAAACAGCTGCAGTGCCAGATTCTGCAAGAAACCTTCTCTGATTATTCCAGTCTTCATTGTATTGCTATTTTGAGTCCTGACAGTGCTTCTGAAACCTGTTAGGATAGTGCCTGATTTTCCCTGCAATGGGTGATCATCAACTGTGACTGAAGGTAAATTACTGTAAAGTTTTAAGTGCAATGTTGTATTTGGCGGTTGTATCTGATCAAGAACTACAACAAATATATTATTTTAATACCAATCTATCATATTGACATAATAATATGTCAGTAAATTATACAGAGTAATAGTATATATAGGCATGAATTTCTGTAAAATATGTAAAGATGAATGCCTGACATTAATTTGCTGAAAGGAATTTGTAAATATTTAAATAAAGGTATTCAAGAAAGTACATTTTTTTCTTATTAAAATATTCATGTCAGTGGGAAAATGTACAGAGATTTTTTTGGTAGCATTGTTTAAGATGTCAAAACATTGAAAACACTCTATATGTCAATAAGGCTTGAAGTTATGATATATCTATACACAATGCTACGCACTTATTGAAAAGAACAAAATAGATCTCTATATATTGATAAGGAATGATATCTTTGGCACAGTATGTACAAACAGCAAGCTGTAGACTAGTCCATATGACTAAATTTTTGTAATACAAACATATATTTCATATATATTTTATCTTTATGGGTAGGAAAAAAATCTAGGTACACGATAAACTGTTAAAAGTTCTTATCTGTGAGAAGTTAGATATTGGAAATTGATTGGGGAAGCTGGAAGAATAGTTACTATGTTTTTTAAGTATCTATACAACAAATAAAAAATCTAAGGTCTCTATGTCCTAAGTTTAGACCAAAGCACAAGCCAATTATAATAGGTTCCAAAATTTTTATACAGGGGCAAATGGATGGCTCAGTTGGTTAAGCGTCTGAATCTTGATTTTGGCTTAGGTCATGATCTCACGGTTTGTGGGTTCGAGCCCCATGTTGGGCTCTGTACTGGCAGTGTGGGCCTGCTTGGGATTCCCTCTCCCTCTCTCTCTGCCCCTCCCCTCATTCATGTGCACGTGCATGCTTTCTCTCTCTCTCTCTCCCAAAATAAATAAACTTTTTAATATAAATAAATTTTTTATTAAATAAAATTTTTATATAAACCTTAAAATAAATGAAGTATATAAAGTATTTAACTAAAAGAATTAGTTTTTCCTTGGTATAAATTTTCTCCTAGCAAAGAGTGTTATTCATATTGCCTTCCTTTAACCTTAGAGCTGCTTTCAGATTTGACATTATTCTTCTGAAAAAACAATATTCAGCATCCACAAATTTCAGTGACCCAGTAAGTAGTTAAGGGAGATGATATTTTAAAATATGTCACATCCTCAATGACTTTTGAACTGACCAGTTAGGACAGATGCAGACTGGTATGCTGGACTGGGGTATCCTGACAGAAGACAAGCCCTGGCCAGAGCTTTGAGCAGTGGTAGAAGGTAGTCCCTTGAATATGTTTTTCACCTTTGTCTTCTTGTGTTGATCTCTCCTTTTTCCCACCCACCCAGAATCAGGGGCCATTTTGAAGAAGACTATTCACAGGTAAGGTGGAAGTGACAATGGGTATAGGCATGATTTGGTCAAGATGATAGAAGATATGATGGGGGCAGTGACAACTGGAAGGAGTGTGAGCTTTGGAGCAGACAGATCTGGGTTTGAGTCCTGGCTCATTTTCTGGTTGTGTGGCCTGGGGCAAGGCAAGTAATCTCTCTGAGCTGCTACTTCTTTATGTGTAAAATGATGATGTTGATCTCTATAGAGCCCATGTTAAGGGAAAATGTAGCCACCTGTGAAGTGGCTGGGGATATACTTGGAATTTATAAATGTTAGTAATTCCTTATCTCTTCTCTTCTCCCCAGTCCTCCTTCTCATATGCCCTTAATTTACTCTAAGCATGTAAGGTCAGGTTTTTTCGGCATCTGCTGATAAATCCACTCTTTGTCCTGCTATGTACTACCTATCTGAGTTATTGCTCAGTGTCAGGTGTAACGCTGAGTGAGGTACAGGTGTTTATCAGGCAGCTTTGAATATATGATTATCAAACAGTCCAGGGCAACAACCTACCAATTTAGCCATAAATACACATGGGTTCACATGGGTCAGTTTCACCTCTTCTAACTCAATCAGAAGCTCCTTGAAGGCAGAAGCCAACTATTATCCTACATCTACAAAAATGCCTTGCACAATTATGAGCACATTTACCAATTATTTGTTGGCTGACTGACTGGTCCAGGGGTAGCTGAGTCTCTTTAGGTGTGGACAAAGCAGCTTCCAAACTGGTTAACTGGGCTTGATAAGAAATAAAGCCCAAATCTGACTGTTGGAGCTTAATTACACTTTGTAAGCAAACACATCTACACCTGCATCATTGCAAATTGGAGAAAATCTTCCATCTGTAGCTATTTTTCATTTTCTCATTGGCTTTGTAGCAGCTCATTAGTGTAATGGAGATGCCTTAAGGCAAGCTTCGATAGCCTTAGAACACAAGCAGACATCCCTGAGCTCAGGAAAGTACCTGGACAGGCCCTGAAAGCATGAGGGAAAGCTTTGGAAAAGGCAATTGAGAAACCTCCCGGCGAGACATTGTCTGCAGATCACTGGCCTGATATCACATAAAGGCCCCATCTGAGCCATTACAGCCTATTGTGTCAATGTGTTTTCTGGGAGGCTGTCATCCATAGATCACAGTCGGCAGTGAAGGTAATGCCTCCACGGGAACTGTTACTATTTCCCATCGGTGAATTCTATTAGAGGTCCGTGGGTTACTGCCACTGGAGTTCATATTAACTCGGTCAAAGGGATGGTGATTGATTCTGTGGAATTTTGTGAATACACACAAAATACATTTCATACTGTCATCTGGGTTTTGTATTGCACTTCCATGATCCTTGCTACATGGTAAATCCAATATCATCTACTCCAATTGCCACAGAGAAAAAAAACAAATTTCCCATGCCATTTTAAAGCTGAAATACCTGCCCATTTCTTTTCTTCTGCAGTCAGAGAAGATTTAGACCTGACTATAAACCACTGACTTCTCTTCTGACTTAACTACTTGATCTGATGGGAAGGGCATTTATAGAATGCCCACTGTGTACCAAGAAATAGCAGTGGTTACTACAGGATGATATCAGAAAATTGATACAGTAGGTTTGTGTCCCCAGGGAATTTACAATATAGTTAGACAGAAGGCACTTATAAAATGATTAAAGAATATAATTATGAAACAAATAACAGGAAGTACCAGATTAATACATATTGTATCACAAACATAGGGCAACAGCCATATTCTTGAAAAGATAAATTGTTACTGAATCTTGTGAAGCGCTGAAACACAAAATAGCTATTTATAGGGGTCCTTTGTGGTAAACTGTACTTATTTTATAGCCTAATTTATTGATATTAAAATTTCTAAAGTTTGTGAAACTCCCTGTTCTTTGAAGTAGGTTATGTACTTTCGACCCCTGGGCCAGGAAAAACACCAAGTTTAGGAGTAACCTGAGAAAGTTTCTTAGATAAAGTGAATTTCAGCTGAGATGCTGAAAGTGAAGGACATGAACTGGTAGTGATTTGAGAGAGGATCCACCTTCTCATATGCTCAAAGCAGAAAAAAGCACGTCAGGTCTCCCTTTCCTTCCTGAATGGATGCTGCTCAACATAGGAAAAGCTAGTGCTGAAATGCTCATGCTATGTGCAGTGGAGTTTTGTAACTGATGTATGAGTCCTTTTACAAGCCTTTCTGAACTGCATTCTGACATATTCTATGTTCAGTGCCTTGACCACCTGAGACCTTATGTGTACCTTATGGATAGATAATTGGTGGTCCATTGACCCCATATGTGGACTCCTAAAGGAGAGGCAGTTACTCTCAGGGCATCCTGTGTTATTGTGGTCAGTGGCACACTGAATGGAAGGGCCCAAGGATCTCATTCATTACGGAAATTCTTTTGTTTGCATGATCCCTCTCTCTGAAGGTCTTCAAAAACAGCCGTACTGGTGGGAGTTTCATTAGATTGAGGTCTCCATTTGGAAAATGGAATGATGATCTGGGTGGATAAAGTTCCTTTTAATTCCTTCATAACAATTCCTACAATATCCCTTGAGTTTGTACCTCCTTTTAATTTTCAAACTCTTTGTTGTTTGGGCTTTCTTTGCCAGATAGATAGATAGCTGATAGCTGATAGATAGCTGATAGGTAGGTAAGTAGGTGATAAGAGAAAGGTAGGTGAATAGATAGGTATATAGATAGATAGCAACAGCTCTTAGATTATTCTAACATTCATCTCTCCTTTGTCCAACCCATTCTAAAGTCAGCTGGAATGCAACTGTCCTCAAGTTCAGAAACCACCATGTTACTCCACTGACCAAGAATTTCCTATTGCTTATATTGGTGGGTCCAAGTTCTTCACTCAAACACCAAGGTCTCTCACAAACTCCCTCTCAGTGCAACTAAACCCCTCTCTCTATCCCTCTCTTTAATCACCAGCATCTTTCCTTCCTTTGTACTCTCTGCTGTCTCCAAGTAAAGTTGGTTCCTTCCTCTTCTGTTGTTTTCTGGGAGGTATCCCACGGCTCAAAAGCCCCATTCACTTCTCCCTTCCAAACCACATCCTTTGAAGCACAGGTTTGTTTTGTTTTGTTTTATTTCGTTTTGTTTTGTTTTTTAATAAATTTAAAGAACTGCTTGGCAGGTAGACACCTTATTTCCATGACACAATGGTTGTGCAGCCTGAAGAGACAGGATCATGGAGGACTGAGGAATGCTTCTGCAGCAGTCTCAGACTTGGGGAGCATGGGATCCAATCTCCAAACACCCGCTTTGAAGGGAGCCCGCATTGGCCAAATGCAGACATTAGTTCTGCAGAGCTAAGAAAGAATAGGGGATAGCTGCCTCAGGCAAGACCAAAAGCTGAAAGCAACGGACAGGGGAATGATTTAAGCTTGCAAATTACAGGAAAGCTGGGGTTCAAGCCCCAAACAAAATCCCAACAACCAGTTCTGCGGTCAGAGGACAAGGTTCACACAGCTGAGAGTTCAGAGGCAAGAGGAAGTCAGCCACAGAGTCTGCAGGAGCTTATGGCATCTTTCAGTGGTAGTGGTGGAGCCAGGAGAACGAGGTGTTGGCAGGCGTGTGGTATGGGAGAACTCAACTTCTGTCTCCCAAGGGCAGTGGAAGCAAGGAACAGAGTAGTGGGAGGTTCCTTCTCTCTTGGCCTATGGGGATTGGAGTGCTCCCCTGACATAGACAACATTTGTTCGGGGCACGTAAGCATTCATCATAGGCATTATTACATCTACCTGCATATATCTAAGGGAGCTTAGCTCTATGAGAGTAAGGGCAGATCTGTTTTGTTCGCTATGTCTACATAGGCTAGCGGGCTGCCTGGAACCATTTCGAGGTAGGATATAGCTGCTGAATGGGTAAGTTTGTTGAGGAAATTAAATGAAGTAATATGTAGAAAGTGGCTGAGTGTTTGTATTCCCTCAAAATTCAGACACTGAAGCCCTAACCCCCAATGTGATGGTGTTTGGAGATGGGGCCTATGGGAGGTAATTGGTTTGGATGACATCATGGGACCAGAGCTCTCACAAGAGGATTAGTGCCCTTATAAAGGGAAGAAGAGACTAGATCTCCCCTCCCCCCCATCTCTCTGTAGCTCGCTCTTTCTCTCCCTCTCTTTCCCCTTCTCTTCCTCTGCCCTGTAAGGATACAGTAAGAAGGCAGCTGTCTATAAACCAGGAAGCAGTTTCTCACCAGATACTAGATCTGCTATTATTGTTATAGCAATGTGAATTGACTAAATCCAAAGGGCTTAGCCAAAAATGAATCATATATTGCAAGGCTGATTTAATTATACTAATTAATTGGTGAAAAGATCTAACTTGAAATCCTGCATCCATATCATAATAAGGGGTAAAACACTTTTGCTGTAATACGATATGCATATGCCTGAAAAAACAACAAAAAAGCTTGTGTTCTGCAAAAGCCCACACTGAAAACAGCAGCACATTTGGTAAAAATAATATTGAGGCAGACCAACTAACACTGAGACAACATTGTAAACAGAGTACCAAAGAAACAACAATTTCAATGAAATCCTCATATTTTTAGGGGCTCCTGGGGGGCTCAGTTGGTTGAGTATCTGACTTTGGCTCAGGTCATGATCTCACAGTACATGAGTTCAAGCCCTGCGTCAGGCTCTGTGTTGAGAGCTCGGGGCCTGGAGCCTGCTTCGGATTCTGTGTCTCCTCTCTCTCTGTCCTTCCCCCATTTGCGCGTGTGTGCACTCTCTCTCTCAAAAATAAATTAACATTAAAAAATGTTTTTAAAATTCTCATACTTTAAAAAATCAAATCACGTCAATTTCTTAATAAATACATACTATGGTATTATATGTAAGACTTTAAAAATAAGGTGGCTTGATAAAAAGGATATTAAAGGAAACATTGAGTCTGCAGATGATGGAGACAAGGCCAAGCAAGATACAAAAAGATTGGGGGAAACTGTGTAAATGATCACTTCTAAGACAGAGCGGGGTGAACAGAACAATGCTGTATTCCTCTGTGATTTGCTGCACTGAGCTAGGCTGATGTGCTTTGTATCCAACTGCCATTGCTTTATGACACAAAGCATTCATGCACTGGCAGAAAACTCTGTGTGAACCAACGTATCGTTTATGTTAACACAGTTCTTTTATTTTCCAATCATAGATTAGGTCTGTTACATTCTGGAAGCATGTTTAGAAGTAAAACAGACAAGGTTTCACATTCTGAATAAAGATGATCTAGAGAATTATTCCTTTTGAATATCCCGAGTTCCTCCATTGAAGAAGGTTCATGACGATTATAGAAGTCTTCCGTGTGGCTTATGCAGTATGTTTAAGAATTTTGAATTCGTGTGTTCAAATTCAAATATTCAGAGGTTTTTTTTTAATAAAAATGTGGTTTTATGCTTCTTATTCCCACATGGCAATAATTTGGTGGCCTGGCTAGTGGCTTTCTCCATTTAGAGACTGGTTGTATTCATTTATGTTACCTGCATGTTCCTATAGGTATTGGGGTTAGCAAGACTGGTTATACTTTTCCTTTGCCGGGGCTCTGCTCTTATGTATGTGTATTCATAAGTTGGATATTTGTAATTTAGGGAATGCCTGCATTTTATTTATATCCACAGTCCTTTTGTGGACTTCTCATTACCCTAAAATGCATACTCTTCAATTTAAAAGTGACCTAGATCCATACTAAACAGGTCACAGGTAAGAGAGATAAATGAATCCCAGAAATAGAATAAGAAATAATGAGTTTTATGGGCAAATCAAACATTACCCTCCTAATTATCACAGTTAGCTGCTTAAGGAAGATCTGTTGATCACCTTTGAATAGTGAGTATTTTAGTACCTTCTTCTAAATTTAATTTGATTTGATTGCTGTGGTTCTTCTGGAAAGACAAGTATATATAATGTCAATGTAATTTTATTAGCTACCTCCCACATAATTGCTTTAAAATAAGATAATTTTTCATTGCTACACCTTGAGGTTCTATTATTATCATTATAAACATAAACAGAACATAAAACCTTTCATTTTTGTGTGACAACTCTCTATTAGTTTTACTATTGATCTTGTTATTGAGGTGAAATCAATACACATTTACATATCAGGTCTTTGTTTTTTCAAAGAAGATGATGAATATTTCTTTATATTGATCTAGAAAGTATGACTGGTACCAGGCTACTCCTCAATGTAATTTTTATGTTTAGAATGTTTTGCTTTGGAATTTGGCATTTCTTCACATCTGAGTCCCATGGTATGTAATCACTCCCCCACATACACTCTAATGAAGTGAATAATTAAGAGCTTTGGTCCTGTGTTTGACCATGGAAGGGTTTATGTTATGCATAAGCTTTATTTAAAACAGTTCATATTCCTTGACTTGGCATTTAATGGATGTGTGCTCACTGCCTCAAATTCACCCTGTCCTGTTCCAACAATGATTGACAGCCTTGATTTAAGACCAGTGAGTTAAAGGCAGATTGTTCAAAGGACGGCTACCATTCCCTATCAGGATGTGAATGGTCTGCAGACAATACACAGTCCACAAACTTAGAGCTTTTCAAACAAAGAGCGGGAAATAGAAATGTATGAAACTATTAACGTAATAGGTTCTTTTCTCCTTATGATTTTACTTGGTTAAAAGATTATCGACAGTAGGGGCACCTGGGTGGCTCGGTGGGTTAAGCGTCTGACTTCAGCTCAGGTCATGATCTCAAAGGTTTGTGATTTCGAGCCAGGCATCAGGCTCTGTGCTAACAGCTCAGAGCCTGGAGACTGCTTTGGATTCTGTGTCTCCCTGTCTCTCTGCCCCTCCCTTACTCTTGCTCTGTCTCTCTGTTTCTCTCTCTCTCTCTCTCTCTCTCAAAAAAAAAAAAAAAAAGATGATTTACACCAATCATGAGCAGTCATCTAGCATGAGATAATTAAGTGAACTATAACTGAATTGTTAGAAGTCATCATTAATTTCACATCCTACCAGACCTGGAAGCTCAACTTACTGCTCCTTTTGGTGTTATTGCTAATTAATTATGTTTTCACGGTCATAAATATTCAGTGTATTTTTTCCTGTCCTTCTACCACTCAAGTGTTACATAGATAAATATTTTTATGGGGTTTAGTTGTTCATTCTCTAGTCAGTCAAAGACCCTGTGATGTTCTACCTCCCTGTCTTTCTGATAGAGTGGTGTATTTTCATGGAAAGTTATAGAAGATCAAGAAATAGAAGGCTCTTTTCACGTCCCAGAAAATGATCTCGCTTACCTCCTCTGCCTCACCTACTGTATCTACTGCTGTTGTTGTCTCAGACAATCTTTACGAATGTTTATTTTTTATTATTTTTTATTAAAAATTTTTTTTCAATGTTTATTTATTTTTGACAGAGAGAGAGACAGAGCATGAGCAGGGGAGGGGCAGAGAGAGAAGGAGACACACAATATGAAGCAGGCTCCAGGCTCTGAACTGTCAGCACAGAGCCCAACGCGGGGCTTGAACCTGTAGACGGCAAGATCATGACCTGAGCCAAAGTCAGACGCTTAACCAACCGAGCCACCCAGGCGCCCCCAAATGTTTTGTTTTTAGCTTTTATCTCTGAGTTCCTAAGTCAACACAAAACTACTTCACACAAATCCCCCTGCCCCCAAATAGGTGCTTATTTTTCATTCTCCAAAGCTTCAAATTGTCATGGTACCTAACAAGGATTTCTACTCTCACCTTTGGTAATTTTTATTCATGATTATTAAATAAGTTACTGAATAGACACATGAATTGCCTCGGTTTTTACCTGCAAAAACATTTTAAAAAATTCATTTTCAAGGAGTCTCCAGTTAGGAAGGAAGGCTGTAAGCGTGCACAGCATGCTGCCCCACTACTGCCAGTGTTCGTGGCCCTGGAGACCCGGCAGATGTTGTCAATGACCGTGAAGGAACAGTGAGCCTCAGGCTTCCGACACGCTACCTTCTTTGGAAGGAGCACTTGGATTGGGGGTTCGGAGAGCCGTCCCGACCTTTACAATATAAATATTTAGCCCCCCACCTCTTACTACAAATTGTTTAAGACTACTTATAACAATATCGCAAGATTAGTGAAGGATGAATGGAAGTAATAAGGCAGGATAAACGCGAAGAGAACCAGAAACATGCCAAGCCTACAGTCACGAGGGTTGCTGTTGAGCTTGCAGCCAGGGCAAGGTTACAGTCCAGGGTCTCTCTCTAACATCCTGGTGACCTTGAGCAAGGTGCTGCATCTCTCTGGAAAGTACAGGGATTACATTATAGGATGATTTCTGAAATATCCTCCATCTTTAAAATTCCAGATTTCTACAGTTTGGGGCTTTCACGAATCAGTCATCTGAATATAAAGAAAAAATGGTTTTAGGGCTGATGGAGTGTCTAGTAAGTCTAGCTAGTAATCTTGGAGATGGGGTTTCTCTTGCTTATGTGTAGACAGTGCAAGAAAATGCAGAAAACAACAGCCTATCTCCACTGAGGGGTTGGAGGGTGAGCCTCAAAGCTGACCATGTTTTTATTTTCATAGGGATAGCCTATGCAGTTAACCCCCAAAGTACAGTATCTTCTACTGTCCTCTTCTCGGCAAAGTGTCCTTTCAGCTTTAGACACAACCAATTTTTCAAATTTATTCATTCATTCACTTATATATGAATCTGACTTATTTCTTTTAAAGGAAAATTACCTTATAGTTTTTATACAAGATATCTTTTTACAGCACAAAGATATTTTAAACAATCAGGAGAGTAAAAGCAGAAGGCTGAAACAGAACCAAACAGCAAAGAAAAACCAGACTAAATCCTACAACCCAGAAATCATCATCACTGATTGTTCAAATGAAGCTACTTTGAGAGAATAGGTAAATAGAAATGTTTTTATAAAACTGGATAATATTACACTTACTGTTTAAACCCCTTGAATTGATTTTAGGGGCACCTGGGTAGCTCAGTCGGTTAAGTGTCTGACTCTTGATTTCAGCTCAGGTCATGATCTCATGGTCGTGAGATCGAGTCCCACGTCGGCTCTGCACTGGGCGTGAACCCTGCTTAACATTCTCCCTCTCCCTCTGCCCCTCCTCTGCTTGAGCATGTGTGCTCTCTCTCAAAAGAAAGTTGATTTTAATTTAATTTCAAATGTAATATAAATAAGTGTAAACTGAAGTGAAACTAAAGGAATTACCTAGTTTAAAATAAACGCTTGCTCCCCATCTGTTGTGGCAAGATGACTTTTACCGCATACATTTATCCCACACATTTATGTTCACTTACAAGGGGGTACAGAGACCAAAACATTTAATGCCGAGCTCATTCTCATAACTTTATCATTTTCTTCTACTGTGATAGTTAAGTGCAACATATGTCTCTACCTTAGAGTGTAATTCCAGCTAAACTTGAGTATTTGGACCAATGGTTCCATGGGGATAGGTACTGCTTAGCCAAAAGAAAAGAAAAAAGTCCACATGTTTGTGTTTAATGGCTAATCCGCAGGGAGTTTCTAGAGAGATGATGCTGTGGCCCTGAGTATAAGCAGTGCGTGGCATGAGCTCCTTTGCACCCTCAGAAGTGCGTACTTTTTAAAACTGGAGAGAGGCAGGATGACCATATAGATGTGTGGAAGGCAGCCCGAGGATCTGGCCCCCACTCCCACACCGCCGTCAATCATCCAGTGGTTTCCAAAGCAGAGAGAACACAGCCTAATCCATGAGAAGAGAACAAATTTTAAACTCGTCCTTTCCAAATGTCTATTTTTGGGGTATGCTTTACAATGTACCTCATGCATTACTGCAGTAGTACAAGTATATCACTTACAAAGAAATGAATACAAAGGTATACTTTGAGGGCACGTGCTTAAAATTTGCTTAATGATAGGAGTGCCCAGTCACGACTGCATTAAATGGAAGTCTCCATTCGTAGGTTGCAGTTCCTCTCCCCTCTGTGCCTGCCACCTCCTTTTCAGAGAAGTTGGGAGGTCCAGAGAGAACTCTGTTGCCCTAAAGAGCAAAAATGCCATAAACATTCTGCATGAACTGGGGTAATTTAATTCAGATTAAAAAAATTGTTTTATAGGACTTATTTTAGATCGTATGTTAATGGTTTTCACTTCCTATGTTTAATTCATGCTTGTGGGCATTCTCCCAAACATATATTCTGAATTAAATTAAGAAGCCAAAAAAAGAAAAATGTCTGGAAGAAGCTTTTGACTATACCTGACAGATTCAAACTGAATCCCCGTGCCTTAATATACAACTGAGGGGTATAATGTAAGCGGACTCGGAATTTCTCCCATGTAGCTCATTTACGAGAGTACCTCGGCTGCTGAGAATCTGCCTCTTGTTGGCCATCAGAACACTTACTGGAATATTTATTAGTTATTAACACGGAAAGTGTGTTTGCATGTGTGTGTGCACATGTTGAAAGAAATGTCGCTCTCCAGCTGCTTATTGTTCGGGCTAGTTTAGATTATAATATGTTATATGGGGGGGGGGGGAGGGAACAACAACTAGATCCAAGAATGAATGGAGCTGAGACTCAGGAGGAGAGGGTGATGGGCTGATGGGGGCAAAAGCAGAGAGACCCTCTCTGTATTTCTGGGATTCAGAGGCTCAGTCCCCTGTAAATCTAGCTGCAGAGCTCTTTCTGCCTAACACTGTGGCTGTACCAGTCTGCTTGGGCTACTTTGCAAAGCACCACGGGCTGGGTGGCTTCCATGTCAGAAATTTATTTTCTCACAGTTCTCTGGAGGCTGGAAGGCTGAGACGAAGCTGTCAGTAGGGTTGTTTTCTTCTGAAGCCTCTTTCCTAAACTTGTAGACAGCTACCTTCCTCCTGTGTCTGTACATAGTCTTTACTCTGTGTGTACCTGTGTCCTAATCCCCTCTTCTTACGAGGGCATATATAAGGACATACCAGACATATGGAAGTAAGGTCCACCCTAGCAGTCTCATTTTATCTCTCCTTTCACCTGTTTAAAAGCCTCATCTCCAAATACAGTCATTATGAGATACTCAGAGTGAAGACTTCAACATACGAACTTCAGGGGCCACAATTCAACCCACAAATAGTGACATTCCCCAAGGTGATGGCCGGACAGGTGATGGCCGGCATCCTAAACATACCAGGTAAGTTACAGCTAAATGCACACTGGACAGTAGCTTTCCCTGGCTTGGACTATCTTTACTTACTATTGTGAAATGTTTTATTGTGTAGCTGTTAAATAAAGTTTGTTGCTTTCCATGCCAGAAGTGGCTATATTCCAGATATGAATGAAATGTTTCCTGTGCTTTTTCTGTAATGAGAGATGGTGAGAAGAGAAAATTGGGGACATTAGTACTGTCAATTATTTTCATAAGTGTTCAGGAGTGCATGTTTTAATCTTATTTGTAGGTTTCATTTTCATGGAAAGAATTTGATTTATAAATCAACATAAATTTGGTTTATTTTCCTCCTGATTCAATTCCGCTTGAAGAGACCTGAACTTGAATTCTTCAGAAGAGAGAAGAGGGTCAAAATGCAATTGGTTTGCTAAGCTGCCACACAAGATTCTCTTGTTAACATTTGCAGTATTTTCCTTGGCTGACCAAGCACTTTTCTCCCTGGAAAGTAAACAGCAAACAGCTATTTATGAAACAGGTCAGAGCAAATATATTTGGTCAGGTGCAGGATAAATAGATCATAGATTGACTAAAATAGTCCTAAACAAAACAGAACAAAACAAATCTCTAACCCACACAGATCCAACCTGAAGGCTTTCAAAGTTAAAATAGGCAAACAAAACATCTAATATATTCATGATCAGTTCATATTTCTATTAAAGGTATGTTTCCTAAAGCTTTATTCTGATAACTATAGATGACCAGAGTACCAATGAACCAACCAAAAACCATGAGCTTAACAGAATTTTTAGTCTATGGTATCTCATGATGTGGTAGACCAGAGAGGTGGTCTAAAGATTCTGGAACTTTCAAAATCATAGAGAATGGAATGATTGCTGCCTCAAAAGAGGAGAATATAAGAAGTTATAATGAAGTCGGATATTCCGAATAATGATGAGTATTCTTTTAATGCCCAGGAGAGACTATGAGGAGCTATGTGGACAGAATTTATAGGGAAATAAAATACTCAACTTGTAAAGCAAAATAAACAAAATCTATCACCTCCACCAAAAATAATTCAGACAATGAGACATTTAACTAATCTGTGAGATATTGACTTTCAAAGACTTTTGGATTTTTCCTGTTCTGTGTCAAATACATCAGTCCCTTAGCAAAACCCAGTATCATTACAACTGTCAATGGGGATCATAGAATTCTAGATTTCAGTGGGAAATTAGAGATATTCCTTCCTTAAAACTCCCTTGGTTTTGACAATATGGCTCTAACTTGGCTTTTCTTCCACATTTCTAGTTGATTTTTCTTAGTCTTCTGTGCAACCTCTTCATGCTCTGTCCATCCTCAGGTTTTGGTGGTTTAGTCCTTTGTGTTTTTCTCACTCCATCTGGGTGATCTTAATCACTCCCGTGTTTTCAGCTGCCATCTTTGTGCTGATGACCACAGGGCACATCTCTCTTCTGAATCACAGTTCACCAATCTAGCTCTCTGCTGTGCATCTCCACCCACCTTGACACTACATAAGTACTTTATGTTCAAACCTGAACACCCCAGATTGAAACCTTCACTGTCCCCAGTTGAGATAGCCAGCTGACAGAATGACCTCCCTATGATCCCTGCCTCTTGGTTTTTATGCCTTGTTGTATCCCTTCTCACATTAGATAGGGCTGACCTGTGTAACCAAGAGAAAATTGTGGAAATGATGAAGTGTGGATTTCAAGGCTTAGTCATAAAACTGTGGCTTCTTTATTGCTCTCTCTTGGATTGTATGCTCAAGGGAAAGCCTGCTGCTATGTCATGAGGACACCGAACAACCCTATGAAGAAGACCATGTGGCATGAAAGATGCCTCCTACCAATGACCAGCACTAACTTGTTAGGCCTCTGAGTGAGCCAAACTAGGTGCAAATCTCCAGCCCCAGTCAAGCCTTCAGATGACTGCAGCCCCACCCAACATTTTAGACAGACACTTCTTGAGAGACCCTGAAGCAGAACCATCTAGCTAAGTTACTCTCGAACACTGAACCATAGAAATGGTGTGAAAAAAATAAATGTTTACTGTCATTTTGGACCACTAAGTTTGGCGGTCATGCAGCAAATATATAACCAATATTCCTACCAAACCTAAAACTCCTCCCGTGTTTCCCTCTTCAGACATGTACGCCAGCGTATAATTTCAACACATCATGCAAGGAATAATGAGGACCTGGTTTAACGTAGTGATAATGGATATGGCAAGAAGTGAATGGACTATGTAGACATAAAGGAAGCATCGGTAACAGGAGGTGGGGGGTAAGAGAGTGATAGGCATTTATTCACTTGGTTTTATGTTTTGCTGAATTCAGTTCCAAAGGAATGAAAGAAAAATTAAGCCAAATAACCTTTAATGAGTTAGGTCTTCTTTCATAAATCAGTTTGCCCAATTTCTTCACAGGAATCAGATTTTAAATATCATGACTGAAAAGAGAAAATGGCAAGAGGAAGGTACCTTTATGGTCAGCCAACAATGATCTTCTAGGGGCACCTGGGTGGCTCAGTTGGTTAAGCATGTGACCTCGGCTCAGGTCATGATCTCACGGTCTGTGAGTTTGAGCCCCGTGTCAGGCTCTGTGTTGACAGCTCAGAGCCTGGAGCCTGCCTCGGATTCTGTGTCTCCCTCTCTCTCTCTGCCCCTTTCCTACTCACGCTCTGTCTCTCTCTCTCTCAAAAGTAAATAAACATTAAACAATGATCTTTTATGCTTTCATATTTCTGTTTATACTCTTGAAATTTCCTTTATATGCATTAGCTCATTTGCTGTTTACAACAATATTATGTATTAGCTCACTCAGTGTTTATGCAAATAGAAGCAGTGAGAAAAAATGAGATAATGTGCCAGTTAGTGCATTTTTTATTGAAATTATGGCACAAGACTCAACTCAAACTGGCTTAAGCTAAAAAGAGAGTTTATTACTAAATTTGTAGGAATAGATACAGCTTCAGATCAGTGTGAGTCATTCCTCAATGAGGCCACCAGCATCCGTTTCTTGGCTCTGCTTTATTTCTTCCTCTGGGATTGCTCCTTCTTAGGCTCTGTGTGGTGTGGCTCAGTGACATAGGCTCCCAACAGTCAGACGGATAGAGCTAGAACAAGTCTCTTCAGGTCACTTCTGGTAAAGTCCCAAGATTCACTTTGATTGGCTGTTTACCTCTGAATCATCCACATAATCCAAGGAAATATGAAATGCTGACGGGGCAGGCTTAATGCACATGCTTCACTCCTAGACCTGAGAAGGGATTTACTCCATCCTGAAGCTCAGAGGAAAACCAGAGTGGGGTTAGCAAAGCAAGCGACTCAGGATGCTGGAACAGAAACCAGTAACTGCCCAATAGTAATATTACATGGAAAAGCTGGGAACATGTACCCAATGAATAGTCATTATCAAGAAAAAAAGTTGTTAGGTCTAAATGTGGAAATTGAAGCGAAGGATGCACCTAAGTAAAACTAGAAACTGGAGAGCCTGAGTGTTAGATTGATTTGAGCTACTCGTACCCGGCCACTGCTGAGATGAGTGTTAGCTGTCGCCCAGGTTGCACATAGTGGATGGTTGCTCTCGTAATGCCAGCACCCCGCCTCCCACCTTCTCATTTCTTAGCTGGGCTGAGTTATCCTGTATTCTTAATGCTGACAGTGGAGGTCACGGCCATGCCCATATATTGTCTGGGCCTCCTGTGACTGCAAAGATCCCTGAGACTCGCAGAACAGAACCAAAGCTGGGGCGGGGGGGCGGGGGGAGAGGGCGGGGGGTGGCACCAATGAATCAAGCAGCAAACTGCAGAGAAGGGACACCTCTACCCAAAGCCGGAAATCAGGCCAGATAGCAGAGCAATAGACATATTGTGCATCCTTCATTGGCCGTGGAGACCACTTCCGGCTTGGAGTCCTGTGGGAGGGAAGCTTTCCCTCTAGCCCCACAGCGGGGACGCCGTGTCAAGTGGGGACACTGCAGCAGAGTTGCAGCAAAACCTCTCAACTGTGGGCAAGTATGTTTCCAAGGAGGGGCCAAAGTGAGCCTTCATAAAGTGCTGAGAAAATGTGAGTAAGAGGCAGATGAAGCAGTCAAGGCATGATCACTTAGTCATGGCATCATAAGAATTCTACTCAAGAGTCCTTAAAAGGTTGTCCACTAAATTCCCTGACTCAGGTAGGTCAGCTTTGAAATCATCCAAATAGCCGATCTTCTGTGTTATGTTTAAAGGCATTTGGAAAGGAAGATCCCTAGTTTGGAAACGTGTTCTTACACTGAAGCACCGTCTCAACCAAAAACTCCTCCTTACATATTACTATATTCCATTTCTGGTCTCTAAAGAGAGCTAAATAATTCGAATCTGGGAAGTGAGTTGAAGGACCAATTTTTCACGACTATTTGACCTCACATTTTGTCCTCTTGCTTTCCAGTGCCGTCATTTTTACGTCTATAAATCAGAAATGATAAATAACCTCCTTTGTAGGAACATAATGAAGATGAAAAGATACAATATTAAAAGTATATTGAGCCAGAAATACAAAAAGCTCTATTTAAACAAGTGTATTATTCTAACCTGAATTACTACTAACAATGATAGTTGTAGTAATATGCCTCTGTGCAGAAAAAAGAGAATTGAGTAATTTCTAGTTTGGTAAACACACACCCTTGAATTAAGAAAAGAGGAGCAGTAATATTTAACTATCACTTGATTTTCCATTTGTTGTAAGAAAACAATTGAGAATTTCTCTGAGAGAGAGAGAGAGAGAACCATACAAAGAATAAGCAATATTTTGCACTGGAGGCCGAAATGGGAATTCAGTATGGCTTCAAGTTTTGTTCATTAATTTTCATACCTTTCTACAATAGCCCCCAGATACGTTAAAACCAACCTTTTCCTTTCTAATCTGGGGGCATTTTCGGGTGCAGATGGTCATAAATCTCAAAAGGAGTCCTGCTCACTTCTTGTAAGAATTACTGGCGATTTCTAGGTGGGAGCACACAGTCATGTATCATGCCCATGAGCATTAAGATTTTCCCAGCAGAGATGCTCAGTAGAAGTCTGGCAGCTTTCGTAGCTGCCAGCAATTTCACGGTTACTGTCCGAAGCAGAAAGGGCACATCATCAAATTCTTCCTTCTAATGCAATCTTGTCTTCCTGGAATTTGTAATATTTTTCTAATATGAATAGGGAATATTTTTTTGAGAGTGCACAGTCATGTTAAAGTAAATACCCCGGAGAAATACTTTCAATTAAAATTCAGAAGGTTTAAAAATCCAGGCTAGAAAGGATTTCCCTGACCTACAAAACCTAATAAGATTTTTCCTTTCCATTTTCTCCCGCCCCGTCCCCTCTAAGTGTGTGGAGCCGTCCTGCTTTTTTACCTGGTGGCCCCATTTAGCTCTGCCCTCTAGACATTTAAGTCAGAATATGGCTTTAAAGAATGTTTTGAGAAAACTTGACATACTGATCTACTCTCAAACTCAATGAATTTTTTTTTTTTTTAAGCTGGAAAAGAGAAAGAAACCACAAAAGCAAAGCAACAATATCTTTTAGTTAAGTAAGAAAAATTTGACCAGGAGACGAAGAGGTAGAATTTGTGGTGATTGAGGGAATTAAAGTAAGAGAAACAGAGAGGGGAGATTTTTAGGCCTGAAGGGAGGGCAGGATGCAGGCAGTGAACGTAGGAGTGGAACAAGGTGGGGGGCCAGGCGTCAGTCATTTCATCTGTCCTGGTCTCAGCTACAAAGTGTCTGCGGTCTCATCCACAGACCCGGATGGTGCCTGCATTGCAGAATTTCTTAGTATTACAGATAGTACATGCACAATACGTATACAGTTTGAGTACATAGGTACTTGCTTGTTTGAGGTATCACTGTAAGAAATGAAATGCCTGGCTATGCGGGGGAGAAAATCTCGTTTTCTGTGAATGTGTTCTTATTAGGAGTATAGCTATTCAACTGAAAGTAATAACAGATCATAGTGTCGATTGAAGATCATTCTTAGCCAAAGGTAGGGTGAACACAGGAGAAATGCCCAGGGTGAAACTTACGAGGTGCTGGCCCTGCACTGCACGCACAGAGAGTGAGCACCTCCTTCAGTTTCACTCCCGAGGAGACTCTCCTGCTTTCCCTGAGTCCCCGTCCTGTTCAGAGGACAGCCTGCCTGGTTCATCGGCAACTGCCTTACTTTCCTCCCCGGCACTTTCCTTCCTATTTACAATATCTGGAGTCACAATAGCCACTTGTTGTCAGACTCCTTTGGCTCCCCAAAGAGCCCCAAAGAGATCATTACAAGGCACAGCACGTGAAAGGGAACCTAGGTGCATTTAAGACTATAAATTTTAACAGCAGAGAGGATCCCACGTTCAGTCGTCAAAGTACATGGAGGGACTTACTAAAATTTCCACTGTTGAGGGCAACAAGTCATGACCTCATTCTCTCACGCCAGGACCTTGCTATAAATGCTAGGAATAGCAAGCAGGATCTTTTTTATTGGCTTGTGCAGAACAGCATTGGAGGGTGGGAGACACCAGTCTCCTTCGAGAACTAGAGACAGAGGGGAGCTTGAAGGCCGTTGGTGGACAGCCTCCAACACACATATTCTTCTTAGACGTTGTTTGCAAAATGTCTAAAAAGGCACGATAACTTCCGTTATTCAATTCCTTCAACCTCCTTCTCCATCTAAATCATTTATAAGCATAGCCTGTAATAATTAGCTCTTTTACTCTGGCTTATTGTATAATTTGATAAAATCATGTAACGCCAGTTATTGGAGAGTGGTAAAGTATATTAAGAACATGTTTGGCTATAAGCCAGGGAAAGCCCCACTACAAGGACTTTTAGCAAAGGGGTTAATTTTCCTCCTGTAACAGATATGAAGAGTCAGGCACCTCCTAATGTCGGTTCAACTCCTTAGTTCTCTTGGTCTTTCTCTCCTAATCCCAATAAGGCAGAGCAGCTCCAGCTATGGGGGCAGAATATAAAGCAGAAAGGACAGTGGAAGGAGAGCACCCGTGGCTGTCCCCTTTTGTGAGAGAAGCCAAAGCACCCCAAGAACACCATACTCCTCCCGTGTGCTGGGGTTGAATTGTGTTTTTCCTCCCAACCCCCCAAGAATATGTTGGAATATTAACCCCCCAGTACCTCAGAGTGTGATCTTATTTGGAGATAGGGGCTTTACAGAGGTAGTCAAGTGCAAATGGGGTCACTGGTGTGGGCCCTAGTCCAATATGACCGGTGTCTTTATAAGAAGGTGAAATTTGGATACAGAAACGTGCACACAGGGGGAATGCCATGTGAACGGGGCACAGCCATCGACAAGTCAAGGAGAGATGCGGGGAACAGACCTTTCCTTCGGGAAAGGAACTGACCTTGCATCCACCTTGATCTCAGACTTCAGCCACCAGAGCTGTGAGACAATACGTTTCTGTTGTTTACAAGCTATCGCTTGTGGCACTTTGTTCCCACAGCCCCAGCAAGCTCATACCGCCCACACTTCCATTTACACCTCACTGACCAGAATTGCCCTGGGCCACCCCTAGCTACAAGGAGCAAGTATGTATATAGCTGAACATATTCTAACGGAAACATCAGGTTTCTGGTAGCAAATTTAAAAAGGAGTTGGCTGGGCAACTAAGAGCATTTTCCACAGAGGAGCAAGTGTTTGCGCTTGGTAAATGGTGCTAGGATGGGTCGCTCTCCCTCCAGCACGGCTCAGAAATTTGGAGCAATACATTGGAGATATAGTTGTGCGGTGGAAAGAAAGCAAAGGGTCTGGATGCTACCACGGATATTGCCACTAGTTACTATATGATTTCACCAAAGTTGCTTTAAGCTGTAAGCCTCAGCTTTCTCACCCGACAAATGGGAATAATAAGCTATGCTCTGATAGGAATATAAATTTATATAAATATAAGTGTAGGAAGCCATTTATAACAAGTTCAGAAACAGAGAGGTCATGAGCCCTTGGCCTATGACAATGCTTCTCAAGCTTTGTGTGCACATAGATCCCATGGGCATTTTGTTAAAATGCATATTGGAGTTCGGTAGGTCTGGGGTGTGGTTCGCCAATGTGCAATTCTAACAAGCTTCAGCTATATCAAGATAGCTGGTCCAAGGAGCACACTTTTAATAGCAAGGTCTGTATCACTGAAAGAGAAACTGAACCCAAGAGTAGGAACCTTTCAGAACTGAAACTCTCACAATGCATTGATGAATGACTCTACTGAGGAAAATATGTAAAGTACCTAAAGACTCTGCCCTGTTTGGGGGATATCTTCAATAAACTTAGCTTCTAGAAGAATGTATAAAAGTTGGAAGCAGAGACATAAGACCAGGGGCAATTACAAACAGTGTAGACTTGTCTAGAAGGTATTAGAACAGAGTAAGCTATGTTATCTATAAATTACTTAAATTTATAAAGCAATGGGAGGGATACCCAGGAGGTGGGCCTGTGGCTAAGAATCCTATTTTTCTTATAGTAACATCTTGTTATTCTTATAACAATCTATTTGGGGGCCCACCAAAATCCCCTCCTGGGTCAGGTTGTATTTTGATTCTTGACATCATTTCTTAGTCAAATCCCAGAATTAATTAGTAAACTGATGACTTCCACGGTCCCCAAAAGGGAAGCCAGCATCCCCAGGATCCAGCATCCACGCCACAAGATGGAGTCAGGCCAAGCCAGACCAAACAATATCCCTGTTTGGGGGATGACCTGGCCGGAGGCAAAGGGCTTGTGGACATGGTTCATCTAAGCAAAGCAGCCAGCGAGAACTTTCATGGTATCCTCATGGACAAGCTGACAAGATATAGAATGTGTAGAATGTGCGACAAGTAGTCCATTGACTTCATGGTCCCCTCCCGCCAATAAAGACTCAACTTGGAAGGTAGTCTTTAAAAGGTTCGGCATTTTAGTCTCATCTATATAAACTGCCCTTAGAAATCTGAAAGGACAAAGCATGAAAATTAAGCTGAAAGTTAAGCATGCAGGCTTTGTATTTGATTACTTGGCCTGTCACCTAGAAGCTGTGTAGCCCACAGCTTCACCTCTCTATGCCTCAGTTTTTAAGTATGTATAATGGGCATATGATTAGTCCCTCACTCAGAGGGTGGTCGTGAGTATGAAATAATGCATGCAGACACTCAGAATGGGGCCTGGTATATAGGAAGGTTTACACACATAAGCGGTTATTATTAGGCCTATCCAATTTGTAGGTGACATGTAATTGAGAGGGAAGGAAGCGTGTTACACGGCAAAATCAAGAGCCTAAAAAGATTTTTGACACAAAGGAAATCTGAGCTGAAAGTAACAAAATTTTCCAGTGAATAACCGTATAATCACTGTCTGTATTCTACCATTAGCATTTTACTATGCTTGCTTACATATCTGTCTACATCCCATCTTTAAGTAGTTCAAAATATATTCAATTTTTTCCTGTGATATTCTCTTTAACTTACAGGCTATGTAGTAGTATATTTCTTCATTTCTGAATGCATGGGAACTTTACACTTATCTTTTTGTTACTGATTTCTGGCTTAATTCCCACTATAGTGAAATCATCTATTTTGTCTAGTTTTCACTCTTTAGAATTTGCTGAGACTTGCATATGGCACAATATATGATCCGTTTGGGTCAATTTTCTGCATGAAGTTGAAAATACATTTTCTATGAGCATTGTGTCAGCTTCTATATTTGATAATTAGGTAGACATCTTTGTGCTCAAATCTTTTATATCATTACTGATTTTTGTCTGTTTGTTCTGTCAGTTACCAAAAAAAAAAAAAAAAAAAAGTTAAACTCTATCAGTATGATGGTAGATTTTTCTACTTCTCTCCTACTTCTTCCAGCTTACTTTACCATTTTGAGTCTATATCAATAGATCTAGAAGTGCTGTATCTTTTTGTGTACTCTATTGTATTATAAAATACCTCACTATCTGTACTGCGTTTACTAACCCAAATCTCATTTGTTGAGCATTCTTAGAGCTAAGCCAACTTTATTTTAGTTATATTTGCATAATTTATCTTTTTTCTTCCTTTCATTCTCTCTATGTTTAATAAGTATCTTTTCTAAATAGCATTCATTTCTGATAAAAGTACTTCAAGCTGCCAATATTAGACCATTTCCAATCTATAAAAATGGGAATTTCATTATACTTGAGTTTTGTTTTTTATTTAGTTATGCACTGTCTTTTAATTGGATATTTTAGTCTGTTTGCAAAACTGAAATAACTGAAAATTTTGGGTTTAAATATGCCATCTTACTATTTATTCTCTATTTTTACATCTTATTTCTTTTGTTATCCTTTCCTAGATTAATTTTATTTCTCCCCTTTTACTAGCTTGTTATTTAAGATTCTTAAATTATTTTCTTTAGGTTGCCTTACAAATGAAAACATTTTTCTGATTTGTTAAAGCCTAATACATATTACTACTTTTCCATGTCTTGGGACAATGCAAGGGTATTAGACTATTTTAACTCTATTTCCCTATTTTTGTGTTATTTTCTATTTCACATCATTTAAAACCTCATAGATCTTCTTATTATTGTCTTATACAATCAAGATTTATATTCCTTTCTCCCACCCATCACCATACCTTCTTCTGGTACCATTATCTTTCTGGTGAACATCTGTGCTTAGTATTACTTTAGAGTAGATCTGCCCCCAGCAATTTTTGGAGGATATTTTCACTGGGTATAGAAATCTAAATTGGCACTTATTTTCTTATGGCACTTTGAATATGTCATTCCATTGTCTTTTGCTTCCAATGTTTCTGATAAGAATGAAGCATTATGTCTTATCCAGGCTTGGTGAGTTTTTGTTGCATTGCTACTTCTCCAATACCTTCATCATGTAATTTTAATTTTTTTTTCTAGATTTCCTAGTTGTTCTGGGGATGGGGGGCACTCATCCAATACAGCTAGTCTACACTTGCTGGAAGCCATATCACTCGATGATATTTTTTAAACTCTTTCTAATATACAGCCAGTGCTTGGAATATTGAGTTTAAGAGTGCTCTGTGCCAGAAGTGATGTTGAATTTCACTGTCACTTAGATTTTAGCCCAATGATTCCTTATTATCTTGTCCGCTCATCAGTGCTTAGGTCCCAGAATTTTGGCCATTTTTTACAAGGAGGAAGTATGTCTCAATAATCTAGTATGCCATATTACCCATATTATTTTTTATTTGTATCTCTCCTCATTTAACATATCAGATGTAGAAGCGTAAGAATCATCTCATTATCCTTATAGTCCCAGCCCCCAGCCTCCTGTTTGACAGAATAGGTGCTCAATAAATGTTAAGTAAACGAAATTATGTGGCTTTAAATAAGACTACCTGGGCATCTTAGTGGAGCCACCAGAACTGAAAAATATGAAGCTCAGTGTTGCCAGTTCATAAACCAAATAACTTGTGCTCTAGGAGTATTGGTTCACATGAGGCAAGTTTACAAGGAAATAATATCTAAGTAACAACATAGTTGGATCAGTGTTGACTAGGAGACACAGCTGGAATGATAATGGATCCTTATTACATTTCTTCTTCCCTCACCCTTGAGCACTTGACTTCTGTCTTTTAGTTAATGCTAATAGTTTTCTGTATTGTCATTCTCATATTTTATTGTCTTTATTCATACTTCCTCTCTGAACCTAGATGAAATAATAAAGGATGCAAATAAATAAAAAGAGACGCTACATGTTTACAAAAGGCAATATAAGTAAGTCCACTCAGAAGACCAAATTACAGGTGAGAAAGTTACTATGGTAAAGGTAACACAGAAAGAGGAAATCCAAGGTTACTGAATACTTACTTTCAAGTTGCTAACATAGATCTCTATTCTAAGTGATCTTTAAAGCCCTTTTAACATCAGGACATCCTTTCGTCCAGGTCGGTGTGAAAGAAACTTAAATTTAACAAATTCTTGTTTTCCAGCTTTCCTTTTGCTAAAGTTGTTACTAGTTCCCAGAAAAGTCTGTTATTACACCACTCTGTGAAATATTACAATATTCAGGATTACAGTCTCTCTTACAATGTAACAAATGTAACAGCCTCTGTTTCCTGATAGACTGGGAAGTACCTTATTTTAAAATATTTTTATGATTTCCAAATCAGTCTGGGAAGTGGGTTCCTTGACAACGCATCTCATGTACTTTATGTAGATGTTGGTAATTTTAATTACAGACATTTTTGCTAAGTGCCTTAGATCTTCATTTTCTTTTAACCACATTTGACATCATTTGAGGTAATGCCATTTCCTCCTATTTAGGCCAGTCTCACAGAAACCTGCACAAATAATACAGTGTCCAAACAGTACTGGAGAATACTATTTTTAAATTTTACTAAAAATATTTTGTCTGATCTCTCTTAATTTGGGTTTAAAAAACTTTATGTATACTATAACAGATCTTGGATTCTCTATAGGGTGATCAGACAAACGTTCCCCAGAAATTTATCATCTCAAAAGGGCAACGATGCACAGTGAACACGTGGAAAGGACGAAAATACTCGGGATCGGTTTAACATCGACATCCCTCGAAACTCAAGGATTGATATTGCAGAAAAGCAAAGGGTAGATTAATGTGGGAGGCAAAGAGAACTGGGTTAGAACTTCACGTTTGGACATGTCGGGGGGAGGGAGTGAGCCCCTTTCATTCCGCCCCCTTTTGGCCTTCGTCAGTGGCATTTCCCTACCTTCCCAAATAATGACCAGCACTGAAGCAAAACAGAAGAGTGTGTTGTATGTGGGACCCAGTTTGGGAGAGGCCCAAATGAAATGCTCTCTGTAAAGCCTGACCACATTGGCATAGAATGGTCTACGAGCATTGCAAAACAGTGGGGAGAGTGGAGAGAGGGTTGTGAGTCTGTGGTGGACCCTGAGGCATCCTCCCCGCACACCCATTTAGAAGGCATAAATGGAAGGCTAGGGCATTGCCTTGCTTACTCCGGAGGACAGCAGTAACCAAGATTCGAAACTGACTCAGCTGACTCTTCTAACCATGCAAATGAGCATGCTTCCGGTAAAGAGAATTCAGTGAAATTCAAATGAGCAACCAGTCAGCAAAAAACTGCTGCTGACATTATTAATCTTCCAAACTACCCAGATCTATCATACACAGAAAAACTCATCATTGGGCACTTGTGGAATAGGTATCCCTCACTTAAAGGAATGGTCACTGTCAGCAAAGTTTGCAGCACAGAGACTTTCTATCAAATCAATCTGTTCTCCCATTGATTTCCATTACAAAATCTGAGATGCATTCTGCTGTTAAATCCCATGAAGCATGTACCAAACGCTTTGCAAATGGCATGTTTAAAAGAAAAATGATAATATTCGCATAAAACATTGACAGTGATGTTTAATATATTAATAGCAATGCTGGGCTACATTCAACATGTCACTGCAAACAAATACTCAGGATGAAATATAACACAATTTTCCAAACTGTGCCTCACAGGCTGTAAGGGGTAATAATCCCTAAAACATTAGCAACTTGATTTCACACAGGCTTCAAACTGTCTTGGCATTTCTATCATTACATAGCCAAAGGAATTCTTTTATTTAAAAATCTTTCCTCATTTTCTGCTGGCCTCTTTCCCAAAATCTTTGTCCAGAACCCCCAGAATAGCTTCTGATGCTATTCTTAGGTGGGGAAGGGAAAATGAGCCTGCTAGGTTCCATCACAGTGGTTTATCCCACTGCCTGCTGGGGTTTCCCCATCACTGAAGCAACTGGGCCTCTCCTGGAAGGAATGTTGCAGAAGGAAGCAGTGGGTCTGTGAAGGTTGGACCAGACACTTCAATGCCTTTTCAAACTTCTAAGATATAATACTACCAACATTGGTAATGTGTCTGCTTGCAATTCTATTTTCAACATATGCACTCTGCTTAATATATGTTCAATGACCAAACGCTTTGCCTACTGTACGACAAATGACTGAATGTTTTGCATCATATATTTTATTAATTTTTTAATGTTTATTTATTTTTGAGAGACAGAGACAGACAGACAGACAGACAGAGCATGAGTAGGGGAGGGGCAGAGAGGGAAACACAATCTGAAACAGGCTCCAGGCTCTGAGCTGTCAGCACAGAGCCCAACGCGGAGCTTGAACTCACACACTGTGAGATCATGACCTGAGCCGAAGTTGGTCGCTTGACCCACTGAGCCACTCAGGTGCCACGCATCATATTTGTTGAATAACTAATTGAATTTATGTGATGGTTTTGTTCTTCATTAGAGGATACTGATGCTTGTAAGTGCTGGTAGCTTAAGCTGGAAAAGTGACTACAAGGGTGCCTGGGTGGCTCAGTCAGTTAAGCATTTGACTTTGGCTCAGGTCATGATCTCGCGGTCCGTGAGTTCGAGCCCCGTGGCGGGCTCTGTGCTGACAGCTCAGAGCCTGGAGCCCGCTTCAGATTCTGTGTCTCTGGCTCCCTCTGCCCCTCCCCCACTTGCACTCTGTCTCTCTGTCTCTCTCAAAAATAAACATTAAAAAAAAGTGACTGCAGATATTAATCACCACAGGAATAATGCACTACAGGTCATAATAACATTAAATGTTCAATTCTAAGGTCTGGGTAGGACATTCCTGACAGTAAACTTTTAAAGAAATTTTTGAATGCCTTACCTTTATCACTCCGGTAGGTCAATTTTTGTTAAGCAAAAGACTACTTGAGTCAGAGCAACATGCCCATCACCAGCAATGCACCTTTATCCTGTTTGTATGACCTAATACAATGAAGAATTCAACATTCAGGGTTGGCTTTAACATTTCATGAAAAAAAAAAAAACATTTTGTTTTTTATTAAACTATAACATACCCGAAGAATTCTGACAAGCGATAGCAATATTGGCATGTTTTCTGGAGATCAGCAAACTATCTGCCAAGAGTTTTTGGTTAATTCGTTAAGACCAAGATTTCTTTCCTTCCTTCCTCCCTCTGTCCTTTCCCTCCCTCTCTCCCTCCCTCCCTCCCTCCCTCCCTTCCTTCCTTCCTTCCTTCCTTCCTTCCTTCCTTCCTTTTTTTAGCTCATCGTGTCCAGAAACCTCAACATGTCAGAGTGTCAAAACTGAACACATCCAGGGAGCCAGGCCCATGCTAACTATACTCCCAGAAAACACAATTATAACTAAAATGTCTTCGTATTGACAAAACAACCAAAACTGTCACGATGAGCACCGGGCTCCTGTGGTTGTAGCCAGTACATTCTTTCCCTGCAGGTAGAACAAGGGGGAAACCAAATTATGAGCAGATAGCAAGTACAGAATGAAAACAGAAGGTGATGTCTATCGGTGACGAGTATTTTTTCCAGGACATGAGAGCCTGATTAAGGTGCTATTTTTTTTCAAGGATGAAACAACTCTTTGGTTATATGTATATACATATGTCATTCGCTCTATGACACATACGGACAAATACTTTTTCTTCCAGGTTCGAACCGTGTCTCTCAGTCTTGTTTACTAACCTCCACCTCCTCTGACATGCTTATTTTCTGTGATATCATCAAAACATGCTCCCTAAGTTCACACGTTCTTTCATTGTAGTGAGACTGTGAAGGGAAGGGAAGGGAAGCAAAAATCCTAGGTATGTGGAAATATTTATTAATGACATGGCCACCTATAAATGAGTTCCCCATTCAAACATCTTTTGAACACAAGGCTCCCCTCCTCTACTCCCCATGGTGGTAAACATTTGTAATCCAATGCAAATAAATTTAGTTCTATTGCGAAGTGAAATTGCAAATCTTGCGAAAGGTATAAGGTTTCGTGATGTCAATGAAAGTGAAATTGGTAGAGCAAGTGGCAAGTGAGGGTCTGCAAAGTTAAACAGACAACTGAAGGTAAAATCAACAGGGATGATGACTATGTTGATGCTTTAAAAGAAGAGAAGACGATACTTCGAATATCACAAAATTAATTGAGATCCTGGGGAACACTGATGAAGCCCTCGAACATTTTAATAAAATGACCCTCCTTTTGATTATGGCATAAAAGTCAAAAATGAACTAAAGCATGTTTGTAAGGTTCTTCACATTTGGCCAAAAAAAATTAAGCCAACAGTAATCTTGATTTATTGTTTATTCATCCTAAAATTAGCATAGTGGTACTTACAACATAAATTTTGTTCAATAAAAGATAGAGTAAACATATTCTAATAACGTCGACTTTTATTTTCAGGTGAAGTCTACTTTTCACCAACTGCTCTGAGATTTGGCCCCTGCTTTAAGTAGATTTATTTTTAGGAGGCTTTACCAGCGCTAATCACACAAGGCTAATAAGGACTTCCTATACTAACGAACGAGACTTTTCTAGTAGAAACAGTCTGATGTCTTGGTTGCGTCTATTTACATATCAAATTTTTACTATGTTGTTCATAAAACATCCTCAATTCTTAGTTTTGTGGGGCGGGGGAGGCAAACATTATTTACTCTTAGGTGTTTCCTACGGGATAACTTCCAAAGGGTGATATTATTGAAAGTAGTATCAGTGTCTCCTAAGGCAACGTGTGTAGAGGTCACAGACTCTGGAGTCATCTTGGAATCAGACCTATATTTGAATCGGCTTGTACCACCTAACAGACATATGGTAATGGGCAAATTACGTACCCTCTCTGAACTTTCATACCTTCATCTGTGAAAATGGAGCAGGGACAGCTCCCTCACAAGATCGTGGTGAAGATCGGATGAGAACATGTCTAAAATGCCTGATACAGAGAGGGCATTCAATATATGGTGCTTAGAGTGGTGATGTTTATTTTTGGTTTGTTTGACCGCCAAAGTTCCCTTGTGATCTTAATTTGTTGATTATTCTGTACATTCAGATTCTTTGTATGCGTTTTGCGATGTGAAACTAGGGTCTCTAGGCTATAAAAAGTAGCTTTTTGAAATGTGACTTTAGGAGTGCCTTGTGGCATAAATCTCTTAGAATGAATTCTAAAATATTCCATAAAGCTTTGAAGAAAGTCATAATGAGGTCTTTCAGATTGACACTGCGAGATTTTGGTTGAGTTCTGTAAGTTGGACGGTTGATATTTACAAGGAGAAAAACCTCAAAGGAAGCCCCCCTTCTCCACACCGAAGCATTTTTGTAAACAAATCTTGACTTAAAACAAGAAACTTCAGTCTTTCACCGCATACAGACCCCCAGGCAAAGCAAAGTCTTGAAAGTCAGATGCTCCTGGATTTGAACCTCTGCTCAGTTCCTTCTCAGTTGTGTGACCTTGACCAACTATTTCTAAGCCTGTGTATTTTCATCTATAAAGTTGGAGATACAAAAATACTTCCGTCAGGTTGTTGTGAGGATGAAATGAAGAATTGCATATAAAAATCGTTTGTGTGCCCATACAGCCTGGCATACTGAAAGTGTTTAACTAGTTAACTATTATCTGTGTAATCTTTGAACTCACAGGTTAACAAGAATGTCATATTTTGTTCAAAAATGGCAAGAGGGTAATGCACAAAACAGAAATGAAGTTCACTTGAGTTCAGACATCAAATTACATGCTTTGGCCTTGCCTTGCCTTTTGCTTCTTGAGTTTCCCTGTGTCTAAGTTCTTTTCCTTCCCCTATTTACTGGAGAACTTGTTTTCTGCCTCAGGGCTTTTCAATGGTCTCCTCCCCATCCCCCCACACAATAGGAACATTACATTCGTAATACTTATTACAAATTGGCAAGGGGCTTATACCGCTCCTCTTAGTCTCTAAGACTTTGGTATGTCCCTTCCCACCACCCCTCCATGGGTCTCATTAGTTCAGATATCTTATTTGGTCTACTTAGCCAAAGCCAGGAGATAGTGATGGTTAACATTTAGCATCTACCTAATGGCACCAGATACTATGCTAGGTGAGTTGCAAACCTTACTTTGATTCTTCACAACATCCAGGCGAGGCAGATACCATTATTTCTATTTCTGAGATGGGTAATCAGAGGGTCTGAGCTAGGAAGCTCAGTCACAGGGCCAAGTAAGCAGCAGCACCAGTGACCGTAAGGATCAAGTTAACGCATTAACTGGGATGTGATGGCTCTAAGTGGTTTTCTACTTCTGGGAAAGGCCCATCTGGCCTTTCAAAGAGAGGCCTTCATGAGAAGTATGCCCTGTGCTAACACATATGTGTGCTATCATGATATCATCTTATTCATGTAGCCGTTTAACCTTTCTGTACCATCATTCCCCTAGCACTACTAATGTGTATATGCCTAATACTAAATGCACTAAGATCCTTGCACGACTTATATACACTCCAGTAGCTCTGCCAATTATTCTCCTACAACGGATGCTGTAGGTCTAACCAACAGAACTCCAGACATCACAAAGCAAATAAATTAGACTTTCCTCAAGCCCAGCAATTTGTTTAATTTCCCCTGGCAAGAACTAAATTTCAAATTATGCTCGTTCTATAAAGCAGAATCTAACAAATATTATGATATGGAGTCCCACAGAGTCAGAAGGAGAGAAGGGCGATTAAGGTGGATGGGTTTCTTTTCTTAGGAGTAAAATTAAGTTTCTCATCTGAAGAAGTACCGAATTCTGCAGTCGTTCCAAAGGTGTAGGCTTGGCTCATGGTACATTTTAGGGAAACGTGAATCACACTGACCACGGAAGGTCAAGCAAACAACTGGTAGACCCCAGAAACGTGCGTGTGCAGGGTCTGCATCTAAGAGAGGAGTATCTCTGGATATTTCTACGTGCCAATTCCAGAGCCGGATCCGGTTCCGACTCTTCACCACCGCAGCTCGCTAGACACCTCTCTCCCTAAGCCACATGGGGAGACACAGAAGCTGCCTGCGCCCCGCGTCGGTCCGGGCGCCTTCCATTCGGACTCCCACTCCCGCGAAATGTCCCCTTTCGATCAACGCTAACTGGGCGTCTGCCTCCCGACGCGGACCCCGCGTGGGGTCCCAGCGAGGGGGAGGACGGCTGGCGGCGCGCACCGGGGCGGGGACTGCGTGCGGGGGGCGGGCGCCGGTCGTTGTCTCCGCGCCGCTCCCCTTTGTTCGGTTCCATTGTGTGCCACTTCCTCCTCGGGCGCTTCTTCCTGCGCCCTGGCAGCCTGTGGGCAATTTGTGAAAGGGCTTTGGGGGCCTTTTTCTTTCTTTCTCGGTTTATTTTTTAGTGAGCCCCCCTTCCCCCCCCCCTTTGCACGCCTCTCCCTCGCGGCTCTCCGCCCCCGGGTCCCGGAGCCAGGCGGAGTGGGAAGTGTCACTGCCTCCTCCCCCACCCCCCGACGGCAGCTCCGCCGGGCTCCCGCCCCGCTCCTCCTCCAGGAGGCATCCTAACCCCGCATTCTGGACTTTCACCTCCTGACCGGCCGCGTCACCGCCAGGATGGCGACACGCGACCCCGCCCCTCCGAGGGGCGCAGGCTCCCGGCGCCCGGGGCTCCGCCAGGCACCGAAGCGAAGGTCGGAGGCCGGCGCGCGGCCCAAGCCCGGCCGCCTCGGCGTCCCGGGAGCCGGCGCGAGTGTCACCGCGGCCCTCCCCGTCCCTCGCGCTCGCGCTCCCCGGCCGCCGCGCGGCCGCCTCAGCCCCCTTATATAGCCCTCTAAAAATAGCTCGCCTCGCACCGCCTTGTAAGGCAGCAGGGAGATCCGCAGCCCGCCAATCCGCGCTCGCCGCCAGAGCCAAGCCCCGCCCCGGACCCCGCTCCGCGCTCCCCATTGGTCCTCAGTGACTTCATGAGCCCCCTGTTTACCTTACATGGTCACACGCGGCCTAATGGACGCCCTCCTCCGAGATCCCACGGCTGCGCGGAGAGCCAGGCGGAGGGGGGGAGTTTGGGGAGGGGGAAGAGCAGGAGGAGGAGAAAAGGAGGGGGGAGAGACTACAAACTAGCAAGGATGGGGTGGGGGGTGGGGAGGGAAGGGACGGGGGGGAGAGAAGCGATCGCGAGAAAAAAAAAATGCAACCTCCCAAAATAAAGAGCAAAGATTGCATTAGGAGCGAACAGCGCTGCAGAAATAGATGGCAGCTTCGTGTCAGTGAGTTTGCATCCCCCTTCCTGATCCACGAGCTGGAGTGATTAGAGCCCTGGAAGGGAATTGTTACTCCCGTGGAGAAGTCCCCTTTTCCTGGCAGCGGTCTGCACTTGTACACGCTGGATGCCTCTCTCCATCCACCCCACTCACTCTCTCCTCTCTCACCTCCTCTCTTCCTCTCTCCTGCATTGATTTTTTTTTCCTTTTTAGTTGACTGAAACAAAACAAAACAAAAGGGCCACTGGATGTCTGCCTTCTTGGGGGGTGAGCCAGACAGACTGACAAACAAACAGACCCAACTGTGTTCGGGGGAGGGTTTCTCCTCCCGTTTTGCCCGGCAGCAGCAGCATGGACGTGTTGGCTAGTTATAGTATATTCCAGGAGCTACAACTTGTCCACGACACCGGCTACTTCTCAGCTTTGCCATCCCTGGAGGAGACCTGGCAGCAGGTGAATGATTTAAATTACTTGTGTAAATCGTGTGGTGGCGGCGGAGGCGCCGGGGCTGCGTTGGTGTGGGCTCGGGGTTGAATTTTTTGTTTGTTTGTTTTATTCCCCCCACCCTTTTTTGGCTGTTTGTTGGTTAAAATGTTTTCGGAAACAGTCATCTGCGCTTACCTCTCCACCCACCCTCTAACCCCTTAGCGTGCTGAGCTGAGCAGCCGGTCTGAGCTGCCTGCGTTTCAGTCACCAACACACATCCTTGCGCACACGTTGTCGGGCTCACTGTCCCCAGCACAGACCTGCGTAACTTCTGGGGTTCGGAGGAACCGGGTGGAAAGGTGGTTTGGGGCTCGATGAGCCATTAATGCCAGGATACCGCGTCCCTACATGCTCGAGCTCTACCTGCTTGGTACCTTAAATCGGGTTCAGTTCTTTCAACTGGTGCTGACGACCGTCAGATGGGGGTCAGGAGGTAGGAGCATAGCCGAGTGTTTTCTCAGTAATTAGCCAGTGTCAAGACAAGAGAGAAACTTGATTTTGAGATTGAGGAGGTGGGCAGAGGGCAGAGGAGCCCAGTGACAAAAGCTATTCCAGGATATCTAGGAGGAGAACGGGAAGATGTATCTACCTAACGCTGACCATGCATTGTAGGTTTCCCCAGTGCGATGCCTCTGTATGTGTCCCTGTTTCTCTTTTTTGTTTGGGGTCCCTCCCTAGTTAGACAGCACAACCTCTGACAAAGGGTGGTATGTGCTTCCGTGCCTCTGACTTTGTCTTAGAGGACTAGTTAAGAAACTCCTATGATGCTGAAGGGCACCGATGCCAAGTTGGCTAGGCGTCCCACTGAGGGCAAAGTGGGTCTGGTGACAAGTTCACCGGGCTTTGTGAAGTGGAATAAAGAAAGTGCTGGTCAGTGGAAAGTGCTAGATCTGCTGCGGAAACAGTGGTTTTCTCAGCATGGATTAGGAGCTGCTGAAGGGACACTCTGCAGGAAAGATGGTGGGTGGGGGGCGGGGGGTTGGGGTATCCTTTAAAAATACTACACTGTGCCCCATGGAACGTCCAAGAACACAGGCTGGGTTTGCACATCGGAAGCGTGAACTCGCACAGTCCATCCTGGAGAAACCAGCCTGCCCTTGGGGAAGACCGAGAGAGGCTCGGTGTGTGGCTGCTCATGTAACTTCGCTCCATGACAGCAGCTTGTTAAGGCTAATGAACGGCTGAATTTCTCCTGCCAGGATCCAAAGCGGGATTTGCCAGCTCGAGGCTGGGAAGTAACAGTTGCCGCTTTCGCGGGTGAGGTTTGGCTTTTGGTGTAGGGTGAAGAGGGGCAAAGCCGATCCTCTGACTGTACCTTTGTTACTAGTTACTGTTCTCCCCTGGTTAGAGGCTGTGAGTTTTCCTCCAGGTACCGGCCCCTGTGTCCACATGTATGTTGCTGCCCAGGGATGCTGGCAGATACACTCGACTTTGTCTCTCAGTGCGCACATAGTTCATACGTTTTTAGCGCAAGGCATTTCTTCAGTGCATCCTTCCTCCGCCCCCCCCCCCCATCCTTAATGAGACTGTCTCATGAAGGGTCTCGCTAGATCTTTTCCTCCTTTTATTTCACATGCTAATCAAGCCAAAATGTGGCCAGAATTTCATTTTCTGAAATAGCCTCCATTTCACATTGTCAGCCCACTGGTGTCAAACCGGTTGCGTATTAACGACTGTCTAGACAGGTTAGGGTAGGGAATCTGTTGATTTAGTCAGCCTGCCCAAGGCAGCCCTTGTTTGTGACTAACTGTTAAGCAGTGTTGGAGGGAAGAAAGTTGGCTTTATTTGTTACAGCGTTCCCTCCTGATGAATCACACAACTTTGTTTTGGTTCAAGTTTTCACAGTAGTAAAGCCTGCTTCGGGGGAAGGCCGCTCCAGAGGAAACCTGCTTTTCTAGATCTGGTTTAGAGCGTCCAGGAGAAAGTCTGGATATGTAAAGAAGCATCACTGGTTTGATAATTCGGGAAGTGTTAGATCTATTGTTTCCTCAGAAGCCTTCTCTGCTTTTCCTTCCCCCTCCTCTCTCTATCCATCTCCACTCACCTCCTTCAAGGAACCTCTAGCTTAGTTTCTACCGCAGGCCAAGGAATATCACCCCCCCACCACCACCACCACCGCACACACACCTCCCTCCTTACTTCTTGCCTTAACCCTCTCCAACTGGCAGCTACTCTTACCTTAAGACCCTTTGCCAAGCTGTTTGAGAAGCATGCTCATAGTCTATGCCGAAACATAAGTTGTGGGGAAGCACTACTAAATAAGATATCACTCCAAGGACCTTTCTGCCCTGCTGTCTATAGTCACAACTGCTCTCTTTAAAGGTGACTATGACTCTAAGTTCATGCTGATGACAAAACCTCCAACCTCCATCTCTTCCTTCCTCCCTCTCCTTGGCCCTCCCCTCCCCCACCCTTTGCTGCTTCTGTGTGTAAGGAGAGGGGGATGGTTACATGCAACTGCTGGGGCCAAATCAACCATCAGATGGTGAAATTTTGAGACTCCTTTGCTCAAAATGGCTTAAGAAGGTTGTTGCAAAGAACCCCAGGCAGGAGGAAGTTTCCTGATGCTCTGGGGTAATCAGATTTTAGAGGTCAAATGGGGAGCAATTATTAGATGTTCTCTGCAAGTGAACAGTGTACCTGGGCTTGAGATGAACGAAATACAGAGATTCTAATAATCTGATTTGGTTTGTAGAGAAAGAGTGGCTTGGATGATAAACCCAAGAACATCTGTGCCTTTGAAAATTAAAGATGGACTATTTGGGGATGTTATTTTAAACTGGGGTCTGGGATCATCGTCCTGCTTAACCGTCAGTGAGCTTGGGATGGTCCTGCTGTCACAGGGGTCGTCATTTTGACATTGGGCTTTCAGGCAGTGATGTCTATAGCAACATACAGCTCCAGCTCTGAACATCATTGCCGGTGTAATTTTAAAATCCAGATGGACATCCTACATTAACAGCTCTCCATTCCCCGGCTCTGACTGCATACTTAAGCACTTGGCCCAAGTAACATCATCTCTGCCTGTCATATAACTGTAAATTACACTGTGCTTCTGTGGTCTATTATTTTATGGAATTCAGCTGACGCACAACTCTTAAGGCTACTAGCCTTAAGTTCTTTGGAAACTTGCAGGAAATTTTCCAAGAGCTGTCTGAGCAAAAGCAGGAAAAAGTCAAAGGTAGGACAGAAGCTGGAGTAGCGTATAGGGTACCACTTGCTGATGGATAAAGGGAAACACATTCATGAGTTTTGTTGCCAATAGAAATCATGATTTTTCTGGACCTGCTGTTGCCTTGGAAAATAAAAAGGATTTGATATGATACACTTGGTTATTTTTCTCCGAGAAGCTACAAAGACTTTGAGAATCTGGATATATTTTCCATACCTCGCCTGCTCTTTCAGGAGTGCAGGTCAAGTAATGAAGTTCTAAGTTGTTATTTGCACTTAGCTTTGCTTCGTGTCATTGAGGAGCGTGGTATGTTTGCTTGAAAACTCTTATGGAATTATGCTTGTCATTAATGCTGATTCATAATTGGCAGATGGGGTCAGTTTCAGGCCTCCTTTTTGCTCAGAGAAAATTTTCCACTGCTACTGGAAACAAATAAATAAATCATAGAACATTCCTCCCTCCTCCCCCCATTCCCCCATTGTTTTAAACTAATGGCACTTTAGTAAGAACTAAAGTGTCCCCATAACACTGCAGTTTCATCTTGGTTTCAGGCACCCTGTAACGCTTGTTACAAGGGCTTTTGATACGAGGCATCTCTAGGGGACAACCTACAAAAATGGTTGCCTTCCAAGAACAGCCTCATGATACCAGGGATGGGATTTGTTCTCTGAGCTACATTGCTGCTACCTCTTTTTGGTGCTCTGGCCTGTGCACTGCCTTCTACAGGCCTGAGCGGCCAGGTGCTGTCTCAGCCGGAAAGACAAAGCAAACTGTAGGGTCCCTGCATCTGTAGGTTTGCCTCTGTCCCCAATTTGCAGAAAACCTTGTCATGAATTAGAATTTCTTGGCAACAGCACCACCCAGGGAAATTTGTAGACACAAAGGAGCCTAGCTAACCACACTGAAAGGATAAACTAGCTGGCTTTTTTGCCTTTTTGTATGTTATGTGGGTGCTCTTTAGTTACCATCAATCTATTTTTTTTTTAATTTGAAATAATGACTTGGGAGATGAAAAAAAAAAAAAAAAAAGGAAAAGAAAACTGTCCTGTAATTCAGATTTTCTTCATAAGGATGCAGTCACTAAGTAAATGTAGCTTTACAAATGAAAGCACATGTGTATGCAATCAATCACACACTTAGCCTTTCTTTAATAGATTCTTTCCATGTTCTTTTTAATGGAGACATCTTTGTGTCGATTTAGGGGTCACGAACGCGATCATTCCATCTACCTGTTTGTAGTTTAGTATGTTAAAGTGAGTGGATGCTACACGGCAGATATTCCTATTACCTCTGTCTTCCGTGGGGGGATAAAGGAAGTGGTGACTTCTTTGTTCTCCATGCAACTCCCACCACCACCCCCTACCCTGAGGAGAATGTGATGTTGGGGTCCAATCCATTTAAAGGGCAGAGCAGAAGATGCACTGTGACAGCCTCACCCTGAAATGATTTATGTGTGGGTATGTCAGAGACCTTCAGTGTTCAGATGTGGGTTCTTCCTCTCTTCCAGCCCATTTTAAATATAAATGCCAGTGGGGGCTCTTTGCCTCTCCACTTAAATGGGACTAGTTTAGAGAGGGTCCTAATGGGGCTTTTAGTAGCCACTCTTATAAATCTTCAGATTCTTCTCCCTTCAGAGAATTCCTGTATTTTAACTTTTTGAGTCCAAGAAGGCATTGCAGTCTTCTTTAATCACTCTGTGCCCGTTGGGCAAAGGAAAATACAGTTTACTCTGGCCAGCCCCAACTGGCTCGTGTTGATCGAATGGCTGACGCCCCCTATCTCTGCAGTTTGTAGTAGTGGGCAAGGAGTTCTTTATCTCCTATGCTGGACCCTGTGACTGGTGAACGCAGACTACTCTGTGATTCTGTTCACTCAGTACGTTAGTTAGCATGTATGTTGGAATTAGGATTTGCTGAAAGTTTAGGACAGCTCCCCGATTTAACCTGAGTGGTGCCAGGAGAGTGAGGGGTGGAGATTTGGTCTCTGCAAAGAAATCCCTTTGTTTTCCTGAATCATCTGAATGCTTCCTTAGCATAAACAAGTAGAAACATTTTAACCCAATCTGCTGAATCTTAACAAGTACAGAGATTAGGAAGCTCTACAACTACTAATGGCTTAAAATCCGTGGAACGATTTGCAGTACCTAATCATGAGCATTTCATGTAACGTGGGCAACTTAAGAAACACCCCTCTACCCTGTTACATCGTGTGCTCGCCCTAGAGCATCCACCTGAGAAACTGTCCTTTCCCAGTTTAGTGTAAGAGTTCCCCAAATAAATGAAGCATTGCCTTTACCAGGATATGCTTTCACTTAAACACGGTCATGATCGTGTTCCTTCCCCTTCCTTGCCTTTATCTGTTGCTGCTCATTTGGAGGGTTATTTCTACCATCTTGACTCCTTTTTGTTTTCCTCCCTTGGTATTTTGGCGTGCCGGAGAACTTGCTAAGCGTCCTGCTAAGGGTGTTGTGTCCATTTCTCCCTGCAATAGAGCAGCTTCTAGCTGTCCTCGCCACCACAGGCGTCGTAACGTTGGTATCACAGCCAAGAGCCCGCAGCAATCTTGGTTAGGGGTCCAGTATCAGCCTGCTTGAGGTGTGGGTGACTTCTGATTTCATGGCGATACCGTTCCTTATTGAGCTGGTGAATGCAGTCGGTCACACCCTGTGAGATTCTCTTTGTTTATTTATATTAAAATGTGGAAAATATATCACAGTAAAGACTTAGTCCCTTCTTAATGCTGGTTAGGTGCAAAGAGACTCTTGGGGTGATGCAGAGTTGACTTGGGTATAAGCTTGTGAGTGAAGGTTACACTGCAGGTACTTTTTACTACATATCTGCCCTCTAAGCTGGACTCCCAGTAGGGGAAAGTCAACATGTTCAAAATTCAGTAGTACAGAATCAGAACATAACTGCCAGAAAAAGAAATTGTAAGTCTTGTGAGTTTTTGAGTACTGCCCTATGCCTATCTGTGTTTCCCCACTTTGCTACAACCTTGTTCATAAAGTGTGCCTTAGATTTACTACTTCCTGTTGCTTTTTTAGCTAATGGCCTGTTGGGGCTGGTGGCCCTTGTAGGGCAGATGAGTATACAGTGTGAATACACATGTCCATGATGGCCAGGAAACAGCATCCATGTCTGTGTCATTCGGAAATGATTAGAGGTAATTAAAATAATTAATGTAGAGCCACATGCGGTATCTATTTCTGAATTTGGGTTTATTGACATTCCCTGAGGGTCCATATTGAAAGTCAGGCCCCAGGCCTCGTACCAAACCTAGGAACATAGAATCTTGGAATTTCAAATCCTGAAAAGGGTCTTGGGTTCTTCAGTTCAAAGACTGTAGTGTTGGACCAAGTGGTTGTTAAAGCAGATGAGGCATTGAACCCTCCAAGGTCATACACCTGTGGTTAACAGTGCTGGTGGTTCCAGGGCTCAGGACCCTTTTGGATGCCCACATCAGTTTGCTTGCTTTTTGTTACACTGTCTGAATATAATTTGAGTCACTTCTCATTTTTTCTTCCTCTCTCTTTTCCTCTCTCCCCTTTAAGGGAACAAGAAAATGCCCTTTTTACTTAGAACAGTACTAGTACATGGAATTTTGGAATTATCTGGGGCCTAAACCAAGCTCTTGGTTTTCTTGGCTAAGGCTTATGTGTATGATTTAATCCCTTTTCCACTTTTAATAATGTGTGCTAACCTGGAAAATGTACACTGTCCTGAAGAAAATGAACAAAAGCCCCCAATTATATGTGTAGGTTTGTTTACAAAAGGACTGTCACTTAAATGATAACACGTAGAGTGGGAGTAAGGAGGGTGTAGGATGTAGGCAGTAGGGGGGTTGGATGGACCATAGAACTGGGGTTTTATGTCAAAAGCATCGAATGTTCAATGGCTTCGTCGCTGACACCAGGCCAACAAAGGGACTGAACAAAACTGCAACAGCAATCATGTGCCAATTCAGGAAAAAAAAATTTGAAGTGTTTCTAAGTTTCTAGAGCAGGTTGGATGGGCAGTGAGGTTGTAATGTTCTACAGATTTAAACAACAACAACAGCAAAATACTCCATATTGGGATAAGCAGTTGGGAAGAAAGCCAACTTCTGTAACCTTTCAGAATGTCCTCTTGGGGCTGGTGGATGAAGCAGGCTTGATTCCAAATGGCCATCCTGAGCAAAGGAAATGAAGGGTGCTCTTTGCCTCTGTGCCTGATGATTTTTTCCCTTCTCAACCCAATCTTGGGATACTCTCTGTGGGAACGCATCTCACTGATGTTAGAAGTCACAGTTTTCTCTCTAAAGGGGACTTCTTTATTTCCTCAAAGCTGTGACCTCCATCTCCAACTCCAGATATGTTCTTGAATTTCAGTCCCCACTTTTGGATTGAAAACATGGGACTGACAATAAATCCCTTAGGGGTTGTCCCAGGATCATCCCAGTTGAATGTGTTCCAAAGCTTGAACTCAGCAACTTCTTTTCCCCTCTTCCTGGCTGCCCAGTTTCTTTTTTGAGATGACCTTCTTTTTTGTGGTCTAGGTTTGAAAGCTCTAGTCATCTTTGGCTCCTCTCTTCCCTCGAATCCAATCAGGTGGAAAATCCCACTGATTTGGCCCCTGACATACTACACCGTGCTCTTCAACTTCCTGCTCCCTCTGCCATTGCCCCAGAGCAGCCCCTTGCATTTCCCCTGGACTGACTTTCTACCTCCATCACCATGATTTCAAGCTGTCGATGGCTCTTTCTCTCTTGCACATATGATGAGGCCAAACTTCAAGGACTTAGGATATTCTAAGATGTTCCAGTTCCCGGCCTGGGTAATAGTCACATTTCCCCCTCTTGAGTGCAGTAAATGCCATCCAAACTGGATGACTGTGCCTTTCCTGCTTCTGTCTTTATTTCTGTCATTTCCTTTAGCCTTTTCCTTCTTCCTCCCTCTTCCCTTCTGATTCTGTTTGTCCAAATTCTACCCATCCTTTAAGTTTCAGATGGTTGCCACATCTTCCAGGACACTCCTTTCCCTTCCCTTGGCCGATAGTAATTGCTACTATTTGTACGCTCTTGTGTAGAGCTTTTTAATTTTTCATGATGCTTTTTAGTTTTGTCTTATAGTACAATTTTCCTTTCTTTTTCTTTTCTTTTTTCCCGCTGACTTAGTTTTCCAGTGAGGTGGTATATTTTAGAGCAGAGTTGATGCCTTGGTTATAATTTTGATAGTAAACTTTTTTTTAAGGTTTATTTATGTATTTTGAGAGAGAGAGAGAAAGAGAGAGAGAGAGAGAGAGAGAGAGAGGGAGAGAGAGAGAGAGAGAGAGAGGGAATCCCAAGCAGGCTCCCCACTGTCAGGGCAGAGCCCGATGCGGAGCTCGAACTCATGAAAAAGGAGATCATGACCTGTGCCAAAACCAAAAGTCAGATGCTTAACTGACTGAGTCACCCAGGTGCACTGCTAATAAACTTTTAATATGTAACCCTTCAGGTTCATAGAGAGCTTTGCACACAGTAGGCATTCAATACATAGGTAGTGATTATGATATGACAGGAGTTAACATTTGACTATGTCTGCAGCAAATAGTTCTCAATCATGGGTACACCCCAGACGAATTAAGTCAGTATCCCTTTGAGCGGAAGCCAGGCATCGTTGTTTTTGTTGTTGTTGTTGCTGGTTTTTAAGCTTCCAGGTGATTCCAATAAGTAGCCAAGGCTTTGAGCCATTAAGCTTCAGAGAGTTAATATCCGGTGTATTAGAGTCGTCGGTGCCTGCTGCTTACATGGAAATACCTGATTTCTTGTGTAACTTGGAGTCCAAGTGTAACAGAGGTATAGAATAAAGCAGGACAGTGCCGGTGGATGCACTTCATCCAGCTCACTGGTTAACAGCGACTGCCCAAGCGTTGTTTCATCCTTCTTGTTTTGCTTTCCCTCACCTTAAAGTGTCAAGTGTGGTCCCATTTGGCTCACATTCCTGTGACCCTCTACAGGTTTACTTAACCTGGTCAAACTCCATTTCTGGTACCTTTGTGGTGTTGGGCGTTCAACTGCCACCATGCCGTGCTTCAAATAATTCATTCTCGGCAGGCCCTTGACCATGATTTTCCACTTACCTCAGCCTGCTCTGTGGTTTCACAGGGATGGATGCATGCATGAACATCTGTTGGATGATGCCAGATAGACGTTAGGAAGCAGCTCCCCATATTTCTTACTGACCTCACTGTTTGGAAGTAGATTCTGTTTATAAAGGATTTCAAAGGGCCCATGTCTCTAGTAAGAGGAGCAAAAATAAACTGTGGAAAAATTGCCACGGAGGACATCCAGGCAAGGAGGCTGCCTCCTTGTCCGTGGAAGGCTTAGCTCTTGTGGTAATGACCGTGGCATGTGGTGATCTTCACAAAGAAGCCTTAGAAGTGCCTCCATTTCACACTGTGATGTTTGCAAAAATGTATGTACTGTAGCTACATCCTTTTATCTATAAACTGCCTTTGATGGGGGTACGGGTTGGGGAGAAAGAACATCATGAGAGGAGCTCAGAGCTTAGGGTTGAAGGATGCCTTTTGGAAAGCTCAACCCAGCTGTGAAAACGGCAATTAGCTGTGGAGCAGTTGCTGTGCAAGGGAGTGCCTGCCTGTTCCTGACCCCGCTCCATGGGCTCATCTTCCGGAGCTCGGGTAGCAGGAATGCAACGGAGTGCTCACGGTGCTGGCTCTTATTTTTGGAGAGGCGGCACATTTGTCAGCGCGCAAAGGAGTGGAAATAGATTGCCCCCGTCCCATACCTTTTGAGCTTTTGATGTTTGTTCATATGGCCACCATAGATCCCGATAACAGAGCACAGTCCCTGCGTATGGTGATAGAAGATGTCTTCTGGGAAGAGGCCCCGTGCGGAGCTGATTCTCCCGTAAGCCCCCGGGGATGCTGCTCCGTGTCAAATTGAGTCGTTGGGTTCACTTCTGTGTTCTCAGATTGTTCAGCCCCCACCTGTGCATTTGCCTCTCTCGCTCAGTGTTCAGTATGGACCAGGAGATAATTTCCTCTGTGATGGGGATTTTCTCACTGCTTTTGAGCGTCTAACAAACATCTGTATTAAGCTTTTGTTCAGAAGGTATCAGGGTGTTTTGCTCATGGTCTCTTGTCGTTAGCACGTTCCTCCTGTGGCCAAGGAGCGGGCAGATATTACAGAATTTCCCGTTCAGAGGTGGGAAAATGGAAGCAGAGGAAGATTGAGCAAGTTGTCTTCTTGTGGCTGCGAAGTAAATGAGTTGCAAGACCAGTGGTGGAACACGTTTTCCTCCTCCCTCTTTCCACTCGGTGACTCTTCCTATCGCCAAGTAAGCATTATAATAATATCTAATATATGTCTAACATCTTCATTCCTGCGGATGATCTCACTGGAGCACCTTATCTGCAGCATTTCATTTAGTCCTTCCAACCCTGTGAGATACAGATTCTGTGTATCTCCATTTTACGGAGGGAGACCTCGAGGTTGGAGGTATTAAGTGGCTTGGAAGCGATTGAGCCAGGATCCAAACTCAGGCAGTCTGCTCGACACTCTGAATTTTTAACATTTATGCAGACTCGTGATTAGATAGGAGACACCAGGGCAGAAGCTAAAGACGATGGCCTGGCAACCAATGGACCTGTATGGATTTGAACTGTTCTCTGGTCGGGCTTCTTTCTGGGGCTTGGTTTTGTCATCTCTAAGAGGACTGGATTGTGCTACATCTCCTTGAGGTCACAGTGTTTGGTGGTAGCCAAATTACACGGAGGTGTTGGAATAAGGCAGAGCTGAAACCTTGAGACAGCGTCTCTGAGCCTCATTCTGGCGTCTGTGGAATGGAGTTAATAATGCCCATGTAAGGGCAGGCACGTTGGCTCTCTGGCCCACGGTCTGGCATGTAGCATCCACTTAACAAATTCCCGTTCCTTCTCCATTTTCAACCATCCTCCCTCTCCCCAATTACAGTGCAAAGTGACACGATGCTCTTTTCTCTAAATGGTATCACCGGAATGGCTAGGGAAAGGTGAATGGTGGAAGGCAGGGCGAGAGTGAGGGCTGGGCATCGGGCATGGCATTCCTTCATCCATCCCACAGGGGAAGCTCTTGTGAAGTCTCTTATACTTAGACCTGGGGCAGGACTGGCCTGACCGGCGGCCTACATGACGGGCTGGCCCGCTCATGCATGTGTCGAAGCCATTCCCCTTTCTTTCTCTCCAGTCTTACTTAGGACTTACTTCTCTTAAGTTTTTCCAGCGTGTGGTTATGTTTTAAGAGCCAGAATTAGGCATATATAACATAATACAGTGCTGGTTACTACACCTGCCATTTCTGCCTTACCTGATGACTGAGCTTACAGCAGCTTATGAGAGTGAATCAGGTTTTATGAGATCTATAAATATCTCAGATAGGATTTTTATTTCATTTTCCTCCTTCAAATAAGACATAATGGAAGCACTCACATACACAAGGAATATTCTTTCTGTGATAAAGTAGGGCGTTTTTGAATTGGCCTCTGAAAAGCAATAATTTGATGTGGTTGTTCGTGTTGGGAGTTTTATGGGGGAGGGGGAAGAATCACGCACATGCTGCTATAAAACGCCAAGATTATTTCCTCATACTGAAGGTTTAGCCCAGCACCTATGGAGAGATTCATTTCAGGGATGCCAGCTCTGTGTGCAGACTGCCTTCCCTCCTTCTGTGGAGTGCGTACATTTGTGTTTTCTCAGATACGTAGAAGCCAGAGAAGGAAGGTCCCGTTGGTTGGCAGGAGGGGGGCTCCTTGAAAGAACATTTCCAGTTCTTTGTCTAGTCTGCTTCTGGCTGTCTCAAGAGAAAATGTTCTCATCCTTCTCCCCACTTCATAGATTTCCTGGGAAGACTTCATACGACTTACTATATCCATGAGATCTTTTTCCTGGAATTTCACTTTTAAAAAAGTTCTCAAGTGGATCGCCTGGGTGGCTCAGTGGGTTAAGCCTCTGACTCTTGATTTTGGTTCAAGTCATGATCTCATGGTTGTAAGGTTCAGCTCCACGTGGGGCTCTGTGCTGACAGCGTGGAGCCTGCTTTGGGATTCTCTCTCTCCCTCTCTCTGCCCCTCTCCTTTCTCTCTCTCTCTCTCTCTCTTGCTCTCAAAATAAATGAACATTTTTAAAAGTCCCACATTTATCCAATCTTGTAAAAATATACATTAACCAATACCAGGAATGGATAGGATTTTTCTTATATTGCTCTTTGAGACGTATCCCGAAGGAATCTTGAACATGTAACTTAGAAAAATATTTTTGAAAACAAGATGTAAGGATTCTAAGTACCCCACTTTTTCTGCCTGGAAAATGGAAGTCAGAGCTCCATTTGCTGCTAGTCCAGGGCCATGGTGACAAATCTAACTACAGATTTAACTACCTGGGTCTCTGGCTACTTAGGTGTTGTTTCGTACAGCCTCTCTCTACATACATCCTCCCCCGCTTCTCAGTAGCTTTGTGTTTAACTGGATGGTAATTTGTTTTCATGTAAACTTAGTATATCCAAACCGAAGACATGCAGAAGATTTTTGCTTTAATATCATTTAATTTTTTTCTATTTAACGTCATTTTAGTCTGCAACATAATCCTGCCATTTTGGCCCACATATACCCACTGTTTTGCGCTTGTCATCAAATGTTGTGACCCCTCTGGTCCTTAGGTGTTAGTATGTTTCCTTGTGCGTTACACCATGGGGTAGAGCTAGGGAAAGTTAGATTATCAGTGATACAAGCAGGCAGCTTCTAGGTTGAACTGGCTTGAAGAGGTGTTTTATTTGACCAGCACACCTATTTCAACTTTCTTTTTAGTTTGAATGCTTTTAGACAGATCGGGCACTCTTCAATTAACCTTGTACCGATTATTTCTACCTAGCTTCCTTTCTGATCTCTGACCCGGTGAGCATGCGTCTGGATTTGTGACCCTTAGACTGGCAGCTCTTGAAGGCACCTTCCCCTCCAAAATGCTATGACTGGGGGACAACCTTTATTCCCCCGCTCCGCCCAGTGTCAAACCGGTTGGCTTTCTGCTCTTGCCCAGAACCCATTTTCATTGCATCTTAGATTTCTTTGCCTTGTTGAGTGCCTTTGTTTAGGATTCTGTCTTATAAAGCAGCTTCCAAATTGCATCTGAATTTCTCCGAGTCATCCAGGTTCTGTTGTAGATCTTCAAAATCTGGGATGGAGAAGACCATCTGGTTTACCCCTCTCCCTGCCTGCACCGAGCAGTTGCTCCAGAGCATGTTCATTCCTTATTGGTATTTGCAACATTTTCCAATTTGGAAACGGAGCTTCCTGAGCGTGCAGCCTCCCCTTGGTCTAAGTGAGAGCAAAAGGGACAATCCGAACTAAACGTATTTTTTGGTCAGACAGCCCTCCTTACCAAATGACTGCTATTTGTCAGGGTTTCTTTTGTCACTCCCAGAGACCCGATGGGTCAGTGGTGGGAAAAACTCCTTTTGTGGAAGAAAAACATATAGCCAGTTCTGAGGTTTCTTAGTCTGACGTAGAGACATGTGGTACAGAATCCTATTGACTGCTTTAACGGCTGATTTTTTGTTGTTGTTGTTGAGGTGGATTTTAGACGACTTGTTTCACTGAGGAAGTGATGCTTTTTGTGTGAAGAACCCCAGGGCATTATAATAAAGTACTTTCCTGAGAATCCAGTAATTTGCTTTCTTCCTACCCTTGGCACGCAAATACTGCCAGCAAGGCACTTGGCCTTCATTTTCTAATGCTTTCAGGATGCTGTTCTACATTAAAGGTATTTAAAAAAATATATTATGTTATAGTGGCTCCCTTATATTAGTAAGGATATCACTTAGGTTGACCAGATGGTGATTTTCAGGGTCATTCTTTTCCTGTTTAAAAAAGCCATTCCTTTCAATTACTTGATGCTGGGGGTTTCTCCTCCTTTTCTCCAATCTCCAGTTCCTTTTCCTTTTTAAAAATTTCTGAGTGCTAAGTAAAGATCGAGGGTCATTATCTTGTTCATATATATATTCATTACTTTTAAACTAATAACTATTTACCTTCCTGTGTGAATTAGCTACCATTAAAACATTTCTGAAAAAATATTTCTAGGAAGGAAGGAAAGAGAGAGAGGAAGGAAGGAAAGAAGGAAGGAAGAAAAGGAAGGAAGGAAGGAAGGAAGGAAAGAAAGAGAGAAAGAAAGAAAGAAAGAAAAAAAGAAAGAAAGAAAGAAGGAAAGAAAGAAAAATGTAGCCGTTATGTGAACTTAAAATGTTCTGACACAGCTTTCCATGAAAGAGAAGCAGAATGCAGAAAAACCTTTGTCTTTCTACCCAAGATGTGTCTGCCTACTTCTCCTCCTGCTTTTGCCCCCATGATCTCCTTTTTATGCTCCTTATTCATAGAGACTAGGATTTTACAAGTATTAGAATTTGAGGACCATGGGACACCTTATTGCAATTCCTCTCCCTCCTCCTCAATTTGCAGATAACCTGTCTGAGCCTTAGAGATCACTAGTTAAGTCCAAGCCAGTATTGGGCCTTCAAGAATTGTGAGTCCCTTTTCAATATTTTAAATGCATTCCCATGTTAACACAATGCATGGTGCAGCACAGCTGAAGGCCATGCCTCTTAAAGGGCTGGCTGCACTTCTTGAGCTTCAAGAACACTGTTAAATAACAAGGAATCACCACGGAAGGTAATCTTTTCCCCTTTTCAGTTTTTTTTTTTTTTTTTTTGCCTTCCAGTCCCATGACCAACTCAAGGAGAAAGACTCAGCTTTGTAGTGGTATGTTTTTAACAACAAAGGCTTGATAATCTTTCCTTTTTTTCCTCCTCCATCTTCTCTTTTCCTTTTCTTACATTCTCACTTTCTCTCTCTCTCTCTTTCCTGCCCTCCCCTCCCTCCTCCGTCTCCCTCCTTCTTCTCTCTCCTCCTTTTCTTCTCCTTCTCCTTCCCATCTCCTTCTCCTTCTTCTTCTTCTCACAAAAAAGAGAACAGATCTCAGACCCAGAACTATTGGCAGGCGAACACCTAGCTAAAAGTTACTATCATTTTGGTTCTCTTGTTTTTAATTTTATGGTTAGCTTTGATGGACGGACATTTACAGGACAAGTATTTAAAAATACACGTAGCCTTAATGCATGCATAATGCCTTAGTGAGGCAATGAAAAAAGAAAACGATAGGGAAACGGTTGTACAGATGGAACGCTGTTTTGGTAAAAATACAGAAAGGTAGAATGCAAATGGAGTTTGAGAAATCCTAGTGTGGTAGGAAAGTCAAGGGATTTGGAGTCAGAAAACCTGGAATTTTGTCTTGACTTTGTAAGTATAAACCAGGGCAAATTGCAAAGTTGCATTTTCCCATCTGCAATATGGGGATTATAATAATAGGATTTGTTATAATCAAATGATACATGGATGTGAAAGTGACTTGTAAACTGTCGCATGCCATACAGTGTTATTATTTTCTCTTCTTCGGCAGGGAAGGCTTTTGTTTCAAGCCTTGGACTAGCCCTTCTTGTTCGCTTTCTTCCTCCTTATGATTTCTGTTCAGTTTTCTGAGCAGGGATATACTTGGTTCTTGTTTGCTCAAATAGGGCTGTTATTTGTGCCTTACTCATGGCACTTTGAAAGAATTTTCCTACTGGCTGTCTAAAAGCAGGGACACAAAACTTTCTACTTTGTGTGTGTGTGTGTGTGTGTGTTGGCTTTTTACATAAATTTTGAAAAAGTAAACTTAGTTTATAGTCCATAGTATGTCAAAACTTCTGGATAAAGATGACACATTTGACTTAATTTTTAAGCTAAATTTTTAAAGATTAAAGTATTTTACCATTCACAAAACAGTTGTGTGTGTGTGTGTGTGTGTGTGTGTGTGTGTGTGTGTGCGTTTGTACCCAGAGATGAAGGAAGTTTGGGGTTTGCGTAGAAGTAAGAATTCTGGGGACAGTTTGCTTCTGAAAGTGGAAGTCTGTGTGACTCATTAACAATGTACTGTCACATGTTGATAGATGATAAGAGGATGGGGACTTACCTGGGTAGGAAGTCCTAGACTTACCGTGACCTCTTAGCTTGACTTCCAGGGAAACCCAGCTTACGTTACATAGGGATTGGGGTGACAGAGCACCAGAGCATACCCAGTATGCTGTCTGGGTAACCCTCATAGGAGGTAACTATAGATAAAAAGGGAGGTTGATCTCTACGACGGGAGGGCCACACCGACTCCACTAAGGATGCTCAGATCTCCATGCTACTTAAGACAGGTGCCATACTGATGAGGACTTAGGAGGCCAGTGTCAGGTCCAAAGGTCCAGTCGCAGACTGCCTCACCTGGAGCACTGGTGGAAATGAGAGCACACCTCCTCTGTCGATGAGGAGCCACCAGGGTTTTAGCCTCTCTCTCTTTCAGGGTTGAGTGGCTCTGTCTTTCTATATCCATTAGAAGCAGATGGAAGTTTGCACCTGGGATGGCCCTGGGGACCAGCCTGTGTGGTGGCTTGGCATGGGCCGCTCTTGCTCTGTCTGCTGGGTCCGATGGCAGATATGGTTCCTCCCTCCGTGTAGGTAGACTGGGATGGGGCCCCTGAAGCTCACAGCTTCCAGTTTGCTCTAGCTCCAGACCTTCAACGTAAAGTGGAGATGAAGAGGGCCAGAATGTCAGCCTCTCAATCCACCTCTGTAGGGATTTGTCAGGACACCCCTTTGGCTCAACCTCCCGCATGAGAAATCTGATTCCGGGGTCAGGAATGTGGCAAAACACTTGAGTATGCAGCTGGGTTTTTGCCATCAGTGTGATTTGCAGGGAAGTGGGGCCATAAAATGCTTGAGATCATGAATTGGACGGGCTCCCCATCTGGAGGACCATACCTTTCTCTACAAAATTAAATATTTATATACTTTTAGGATTTAGTTTTGAGTTTTTAAAAGAGGATAGAAACACACTCAACTATTAAAAAAAAAAAAGCCCACAACAGGCTCCAGATCTAGTGGTAACATTTCTAAGTTCGCGACAAATAGCTTTATTGGAAAACATTGTTTTGTTTTTTTAAAGAAAATCAAATCAGTCCTAAGACATTTAAAGAGCTGGCTCATCTGCAGGCCCGGCCAGCAGGCACCACGCGGGCAGCAGGGGCTAAGGGCTGGTGTTGGCCTTCAGCACATTCTGTTAGCAGAAAGCTTGGCCATTGTCGCTTCCTCCTCTGCCTCCCGCTTGAGGGTTCCTCCACAGTAACTTTCCCCATCAGGCACTGACTTATTTTCCCTTTTAAAAACATTTTTTATTTTCGAAATAATTGTAGACTCAGCAATGAGTTGCAAATCTAACAGAGTCCCTTGCGCCCTCCACCCAGCTTCCCCCAAAGGAGACGTCTTATTATATAGCTATCAGATGGCTTAGTTCCTTCTGAGGCACTTGCTCGGAGTTAGTGGGGTAGGTGTGGCAGAAAGAAACACCTAGAAAAGGAGGGGCAAATGTGGTTGTGGGCAGGGATAGAGCAGTGAGCTAGAAGGAATCAGGCCTCCCAACCCCAGCCTCTTTGCAACGGGGTTCTCTTGGCTGTTAAAACGAAAAGCCCATTGTCTTCTGTGTAAATGAGAAAAAAGAGTAAATACAAATGTCTATTATATATGCTGATATGCCTACCATTTCAAATAGAAGGATACGTGTAAGTACTTATTGACAATTTGGGGGAGAAGGAGGAGAGAATGATGGGGGGTGAGGAAAAGGAAATTTTTACTTTCTATACCCTTTCTGTTCCATTTAAATGTTTTTTTTACTTTCGGGGCACCTGGGTGGCTCAGTCGGTTGAACGTCCGACTTCGGCTCAGGTCAGGATCTCAACGGCCCATGAGTTCGAGCCCCGCCTCAGGCTGTGTTCTGACAGCTCAGAGCCTGGAGCCTGCTTAGGATTCTGTGTCTCCTTCTCTCTCTGCCCCTCCCCCGCTTATGCTTTGTCTCACTCTGTTTCTCAAAAATAAATAAACGTAAAAAAAATAAATAAATAAAAATAAATGTTTTTTACTTTCACATATGTTCATTACTTTAATTTTTTTTAAAGAGCAATCCAGGTGATGGAATAATGGGCCACTTGTGTTTTCCTCATTATATGTTTTTTTTTTAAGTCTTATATGTTAGTTTAAAAATTACCAAGCTTCTTGAGAGAATCAATAATTTGGACTGTTAATAGTGGTCTATAATTATAGCACAATTGCTGTTCTTTTAGTGCAGTCAGTAAATTAAGCCCACTTCTCCTGCCCTTAACGTATTTGAGAAAATAGAGTCAAGAATCAGCGAGACAGAGGTTGAGTATCAGGTTTATCATTGATAAAGCTGGAGTTAGATCCAGTTGGGAAGTACTGTTTCATTCTGGCTTCCCAGTGTTTACCTGTCCCCATCTCCTGCTAAGTTTCTGGGCTGGCCCATCCAGGTAAGTGTCTGATCCACTAAAAAGCAGCTCACCAGGGATTCACCAGGCCAACCTGTCCCCAGGGTGCTTCCCTCATGGCAGGGGGTAGAGTCAAGCCCTCTAGGGAGGGGTCAGGGTAAAGAGAGATGATGTGAGCACTACACTGTTTTTCTTTCCTCTCCTCTCCTGTCCTCTCCTGTCCTCTCCTCTTCTCTCCCCTCCCCTCCCCTCCACTCCCTTCCCCTATCCACTTTTCCTTCTGTTATCACCAATTACTTTCTTTGCTGAGCAGGCATGAGTGAAGTTAAGTAAAAGAAAGTTTGGAAGCTTTACTTTCAGGATCTTCTGGGAGGTATTTATTTCTGGGGGAGGAGGGCCCTCAGGGAAACAAAGAACAAGGGAAAGGCTTCCCTCTACCCAGAATGAAGTCTGAGGAAGAAGGAATACCTTGCCTCCAGAGGAGGGGAGGGGGAGCCCAACAAAGCAAGTGGGAGGCCTCAGGGTGGCAGGAAAGAAGACAGGAGTCAGCAGTGATGGTTTTACATTGGTCTGTCTGACTTGGGGGAAGGGGTCAAGGGTACACTATCCTTGGCCCTGGTACTTAAGGAACACTGGCCAGAGAGAGAATGTTCAGGGAGTAGGCAGGGAAAGGGAATGATGCAAGGTGTGTTTGGTTCTAGTGGATCTTGAATTCCCCAACCTCACCTACAAGTAAAAATGGAAAAAATTGGAGGACTTTGGACCAGCAGCCTTAATGTAAGAGTGGTATAGGTGGAGAGAAGAGAACAGAAGAATCCCATGTCTCTATTAACTCTCTGGCTGTGGGGACTGCTTTGTCCTTTACCTGTCCACTTGTCCACCTACTTCTTCTTGGCCACTTCAGAGCAGAACTCACTCCTAGTCTCTGAAGTCAACTGGCCCTTGCTCATCAGAGTATGTCATTCATTAACAAGGGACGAAGACATTAGGACAAGGGATGAAGACTGGTCTGTAATAAACCATTGAGATTATCGAAAGGGAAGTAGAGAGTGCTTAATTTTGTAGCTGTGCTTCATTTCTCTTCTGTGATTTGTTGGGGGAGGGTTCTTTTTCTTGAGTTTCTCAGTGGTGCCTTGTTTATGAATCATTGTTAGTGGCTCATCTTATGAGAGGAAGTGGAGTCAAGAATGAACCGTGTCACCACCTTGGTGACATCACTCTCCTGGTTCTCTCTTTCATTCATTCATTTAAGTCCTCCCTCTCTTTGTCCTTCCCTTCCTCCTTTCTTCCTTTTGTTGAGGGTTTTCAATATGCTAAGCACTGAGCTAGGTGCTAAGGATGCAGTAGTGACCCAGGTGGGCATCGTCCCTGCTCTTATGGAGTTTAGAGTCTAGAAGTAGAACCCAAAGATAAATAAATACACACAGAAGTTTACATCATGACTGAGATATAAGGAAAAGGACAGGGTGCCAAGACAGAATATTTCTTCAGTGACTTGCCCAGTCCCATCTGAAATAGTCAAGGAATTTTCCTGTTCATCTGACAGCTCTTTGGTATACTTCCCCAAAATGTTCCCAGAACTTTTTCCTGAAAGTTTACAGTTACCACTCAAAAGGAATCTAAAGTGGAACAGATACCTGGGGTTGACAAAACTTAGAGCCTTTAGATACTTTTATTTCATGTCTGACTAGCCTCTTGGGTTTATAACTTCCCTACTATGTTTGTGGCTGGAGTTTTAGTCTTGCTAAGCAAAGAAGTCATCACATCCCATATTCCGTAGATATTGCTGGCATTGAGTACATGTATTACTGTTTAAAGATTTTGGTTTTAACCTTAACTTATTTTCTAATAGATGCATAGTATTCCTTACATAGAAAAGAAAATGAAGGAAGTGAAGGAGAGGAAAAGTTAAAGGTCTTTCCGTGTTACATAGCAAAGCAGAGCAGGTGAGAGATTTTGCCTCTGCGTGTCCGTGAAGGCCTTCCTTTGTAACAAAGTCTGTGCATGTAAAAGCAGGAGGTGTTTTATGGTCATCAATGGTGCCGGTTTTTAAAAATATAGCTATGATGAGTATTCCTTTCCTTAAGTTCTGCTCCAGAACTGATTGGCAAGTTGCCATTGTCCCCTGTTGAGTGATGTGAACAGTGACAATGAGTGTATCAAGCTATATTTCTCCTAATTCTGCCTTGGTATGTAGTTACAGGGAAAAACGTTTCTGGGAAGTGTGATACTTCTTTAACAGCAAATGGATTGAATTGATGTAGGTACGATTTGCGACAGGGGATGCTTAAGCTATTGTCTAGAGTTGGAGAAGCTGAAGGCATTAATGACTTTACAAAGATAAGACATTTGCTTAATCTGCAGGGTTGGAGGAAGGATTTTGGGATTGAGACGTATCTGAAAATTTACTTTGCTTACCTTTAATGTCTGCCAGTTCGCAGCCCTGCAATGCCAGTTACTGTCACTATTGAGGGTTGGGGGCAGAATAAAGGAGAGACCAAAGCATACTTCATATGAAAGGAAAGATGAAATGAACCCCTCTTTGGTCATTAGGTGTGCACAAGATTTGTTGGTGACACTGACTTGGTCCTAGAGACAGTGGGATTGGCTCCTTGGATCTGAGAATGGGAAGTGGTGAGCCAGCCCGGTGGGAGTTCTAGGCGAATCAGAGGGGGCATAAGGATAGAGTTGGTGGTTTCCTTTCCATTCAGGTATAACAATAGCTCTGCACTTTCTTCTGGTGAAAACAAAGTATTTATTTCGATACTTGCAGGTAACCCAGGAAAAGTGAGTGAAAAATTAGCAACAGTGGGATGCTTTAAAATTCGACACTGCCACTGAAAGAGTGTTACATTTGAATGATGTGTTTTAAAATTTTGTTTTTGGCTAGCCCCCTGGCATGACCTTTTGGAAGTCTGTACCGTACAAAAACTCTTGGCCATTCAGACCTTGCTCCAGCTTTACTTTCTTCCCCGTAACTCCTGGATCGAGGGCAAGACTTTTCTGGGAGGCTATCAACACCAGGTTCATCTGTTGAGCTGACGTGGCAGCTGCCTCCCTAGAGTTAAGACTTTAATGAAGCATCCTTTCCCTTGGAGCCAGCCTGCTTCTCCCAGCCTTTCCCCTCCACCCAGGCAGAGAGTGAAGCCTTCTCTTATGATATTGCAAAGTTAATAATGCGGCTCTATTGATTTTGTGAGCCTTTCAGTCACTGGGGAATGCGTGGGGGATGGGCCCAGCACTCACGGCGTGCTTCCTCCAACTCTTTTTCCAGCCCTGGAGCTTTTGTTTTGAATCTGGAAGCTTCCAACGAGGGCTGCATTTCCAAAGGTCAGATGTGCCTGCACATTTTGTCCTTAATGACTTAGCTCTGCCCCGAAGCCCTCGCTGAGCTCGCCAGCGTCCAACCTGAGCAGTAGGAGCAGTCGCTTCATAACCAGATCCAATTGTTCACACTCCACCCTTGAGAAGTGCCTCAAGGAGCCGCGGAGGGTTGTTGGCCAGGAGAATGTGGTCATAAATGCATGTCTACAGGAATGGGCGAGGTTTCCTCTTTGCTTAGAAAGCCAGAAAAACACCAACAGAGAGAGACTACAAAGGAGAAAAACATATCCCGGCACTAAACCTTTGGTCCCCTCACCCGCAAAACATTTGATGGTTTTTAATGAGGGAATTTTGCCTTTATTTATTTTTTTTTTTTTAAAGAGGGGGAGATATGTTTTTAAATCCTCTCTTTTCCTCCTTTGTTCTTTCGTCTCCTCCACATTTTCTTTTCCTCTTCTCCTCTTGGTAAACCTGGTGTGCACAGATCAACTATCTCTAAGGAACTGATGCTTCTTTTATTTGATGCTGAGAATTTCTTAACTCATTCTTGATCTTTTTGCCTTGCCTACCAGGATACTCAGGGCTAAATTTAATTCTGCGCTTGATTCAGTAGCTTTCTTTTTTAAGCTAAGATTTTTTTGGTAGTATTTATTCCTGTCTTCTTTTATTCTCATTTGAAGAAGTGTTACATGTGTGCTTTAAATTAGGAGTATAAATTTGTAAAGGAAATTCCTGAGATGATTGTCGAAAACATTTACATTCAGGAATATTAGTTGGCAACATTAATATGACCACTGGGCCTCACTACTGTCTTTTGAGCTCTTAGTTTTTTCCTGAACTACCACTGAGCAGCTAGAGAAACAGCCACTGCTATTCATAAGTATAAAGGCTGAGGCCAGAACAAATGGGGGTGTTGAGGAGGGAGGCCTGAGGCCAGAGCATTGTCAGACAAAAATATTTGGCATTTTCTAGGACCCAGGGATGCATTTCTTGCTACCCTATAACATGTACCCCATGCTCAGAACCCCTAGGCTGTTCCTCCCTTTCCAAATACACGGGGCGGGGGGTGGCTTTCATGTGTCTACACTATCTCTCATGTCATATGTTTTTTCTAGAATGTCATTGCTCCTTTTCTCTCACTCATTTTGCAAGGTCTAGCTCAAATGTGATTTCTTCACATGGCCTTCACTGACCTCTCCAAGAGAGTGAATTGTTCCTTCTTTTTTGTCGCCATAACATTTTGTTCATTCTGTTTATTAGTCGCACGTACACCTTGTTATCTTTAAGTTGTATGCATTTCAGTCCCTCTTTCCCTACTATATACCATGGGCAACTTGTAGGAGGATATTGAACCCTAGGATTCCCTGAAGTCTCTAGCAAAGCATCAGGTAGAAGGCAGAAGCTCAGTAAATACTGTGTAAGTAATTTAAAAGAGATATAAGATATAGTACCTTCCCCTGAAAGGCCAGCAAAATTCAAGTGGGGGTAACCTGCTTATCCTAGCAGAGTTCTTGCTCTCTGGTCATTATCCCGTTGGATAAATCTACCAGTCTGACCCAGTCACCCCAGGGAAGAGCATGCAATGAGAAATAATAGTGGCTCTTAATTAAGATTTTTTAAAAATCATTTAAGAAGTATTTATTGAGCAGCTGATTATGCCAAACACTGTGCTTTGGCCCAAGGGAAGTTTAAAACTTGGTGCCAGACCTCCAAGCTTTTGTAGATTTGTCACAGTTCTCACTGTCTTCTGTGTGACATTTCATGGTGCCGCCTCTGCAGCTTTCCATTCTTGTGACGAGATTCTTGTTGAGAGCAGGGGTTTAGGCTGAGTGGTGCTGGGCAAGAGTAGCTGAGCAGAAGACTATCAAAAGCTGAGTCTCTCCTTAAATAAGGAGTTTCATGGAAAATTGTGGGAACCGTTTATCATGGTCTCCACCAGGCTCTACAGTCACACTCCTTGACTATTTTACTAATGTATGTGATCCTCCGGGTCCCTGTAGGTATTTGAGTTTGTGAATCCCCACGTAGATTTATCAGGAATGGCGTTGTTAACTTCTGGAGTAGAGCATCGGTAGAAACAATACTTGTCTACTCCAGCGCCTCAAGGACGGCCATGTGGCCTTGTATGATGGGTCCTCATCTAAGAGATAGGATAGAAACTGCAGTCCAGAGTCTGAAGTTGAGCTACTTGGAGGCATGGTACTTCTTTAGGCAGGGGGATCAGGATAGTATAGTCCATCTTCCTCATGCCTTGCTTCCCTTAAGCAAGCAAGATTTGATCATGAGAAGCCAAAGACCAAAGGGGAACTGACTTGAGGAAGGCCAAAGCTAATTACAGAGGAAGAGCTGGTAGAAGGCCTCCCGACTTTGGTCTGTATTCTTTCCATGCCACTGCCTTGCCTTTGACTTTATATATCCACAAAAAGTCCCAAAGTTGAAGGATTTTGATATCTAAGATTGGTTAGGCACAATATCCCAGTGCAACACTTGGTTTTTAAACAAAGATGGTTTTCTACCACACATTTCTTAATCACGGTAATGTTATTCGCCCACTATCTTCCTCTCTGGTTTGTTACTACCAGATGATTATAAACAAAACCACTTTAAAATTAATGTTTAGGCTTCATGTAGGGAGCAGGGCCAAGTGTCAGTTATGCCCTCGAGCTGCTCTGCTGCCCAGAGTCTGATGGATTCCCTTGGTTAGAGGTGCGTAATCTGATAAGAGCTGTTGGCATCCAGGATTCGTACACAGGAATGAGATGCTCACTGTTCATCTATTTTCCATTGCTGCTGTATTCCCCCCTCTTCTTTTTGCTGCTTCTCTTCCTTCCATGCCCTTTTTAAAGCTGCATTTTCTATTTGACTCTTGAACAAAAGAAAAGAGTGATTGATAACCCTGGTGTTGAAATGGGCCAATAGCCACAATTCTGAACAGCATTGGTTGGGGGAAATGTTGAATCTGGTTTACTTAAATATGAATTTTAATATTTATTACAACCGGGAAATTTTTTTTAATGTTGGATTGCAGGTTCAAGTTTCCCTTTAAAAATGTATTATTTCTGGTTTTCATATATTTGACATTAATCCAATAAACAAATAAAATTAGGTTCTCAGTAACAGTTATGATAAGTTTTCTTAATGCAGATCTTAAAAAATGATACTAGTTTCATATCTTCCTGTCTCAACAGTGACTCTTGATATGGACATGTTGGAATGATTGAAATCCTATTTACTTTTAACAGTCCAAGCAAGATATGGAGCAATCAGAGAAACCCCAGGACTCTCTCAGTAAAGGGTGGTGTCAAAACCAAGACTCTTCTTCCAGTCTCACCAGGAGAAATTACACAGAGATATGTAGTTGCAAAGCTTGTGAAGTGAAGTTTGAGATAAGGTGTGGCGTTTCCAGTTTGGGAAGATCCTGAACTTTTGTTCGGAATCCTATTCCTTCATCCTGAGGGATGATGACTTGTTGAATTTTTAGAAGTCTTTTAATTTAAGTTTATTTGTTTATTTTGAGAGAGACAGAGACTGCAAGTGGGGGAGGGACAGAGAAAGAAAGAGTCAGAAATCCCAAGCAGGCTCTGCACCATCAGCACAGAGGAGCCCGACAACGGGGCTCGAACCCACAAAACTGTGAGATCGTGACCTGAGCCAAAACCAAGAGTTGGATGCTTAACCTACTGAGCCACCCAGGAACCCCTGTTGAATTTTTAGAATGTTTGAGATCCTGGTAGAAGATTTAGAGTCGGACCAAAAAAAGCCTAATAGCCAAGAAACTTTTAGCTCTGTTTCTGTATGGCTACAGAACTATGGAAAGCCCAGTTTTCTTTACTAGGTTGGGCTCCCCATAAATAGGATAGGGATTTTAATCCTTTGCTGCCTAGATAGTCTCATGGGGGAACTCCAAAGTCACATGATCAATATTGATAAGCATTTTCAGAAGCTGTACACAAAGGAATTCTCTGTAAAAAAGTATACATCATTTCGTGTGGATTGCATTTAAAAAGTCCCAGTTTCATCTGGCTGCTGTAGTTATGGCTCTGTTCCTGATGCTGTTAGCCTGTTTTTTTGTGTGTGTGTGGTTTTTTTTTTTTAGAGATAATGGCAGGTTTCTCTAGATCTCTGATTTAGTGGATCATAGGTTGAGAGCTCAGACTGCTTTTAAGAACAGCACAGATAAAGCACTCCTACCTTAGCAAAAGTGATCCTTTCATTCCCATAGTTGTTTGCACACCCTGATAGTGTGGATGACATTTCCATTTTCTTCTTCCGGAAAGCACATTCAAGAACTCACGTTACTGAAGATCAAGCCAAATATGACCAAATTTCATGGCAATCGCTGATAGAGACACGACATCAAAATATCTCCTTCATTAAGGCAGTGGCACTGCTGGGGCCCACATTCCAGGATTCTGAGTAGAAAAAACATGTTTTCTTTATAGGGGAGTTTTATTAGCAGCAATGTTCCGGTATGTGGTTCAGGTTAATTAATGATGTAGTCACACTGCTGTCTTGCATGAGTTTATTCCAGCAAGTAGGGCACTAGGAAATTGTATTGGCATAGCCTGTCATGCCAAAAAGGAATCCTTAATTTGGACCATCTCAGTGTTTAGAATATGTCTTAGTAAGCTCTGTCAACAAAGTAGTTTAAGAATTCTTAAGGTGGGTACTGCCTCACACTGAGAATTCATTCTCCATAATCTACTAAGTAGCAAGTCCATTGGTTTCAATGAATACATACCGTTCTAAAATATTTTGTTGGCTGAGATGATTGAGACCTCAAAGACACAGACCACCCACAAGCTCCGGGTAGAGCTGACCCTCATCGTGTAAGGAGATTTGTACCAAGAACCACCTTTTTCCCATGAGAGTTTTTATTAATCATGAATCGCGGTGGTGTTTTAAAACTTAATTTACGTTGTGCATATGTAGGAACCTTCCTTAGAGGTTGAAACAACAAAGCAACCGGATTGGAAATTAGATTTTCCCCCTTATGCTGCTAATGTAGTTCTTGTTCCATTGGGATTTCCCCTTTGCATGGGCTGATGATTTCTTTGAAACTGTATGGAAATTGGTTCAGACAGGAACAAAGGGGAGAGGGGATGGCAGTGATGATTCAAATTAGTGTCTCTTCTTCAATGAGAGTCTGGTGTGCCTGCGAGTGCATGTCGTCCGATATCAGCTGAGCCACCTGAGGTTAAGCGAGGTCCCCGAGCTACTGGAATCCAAACTTCAGGGCCCCAGCACTAGATTCTTCCCTGTCAAGTTTGGTTGAATTGTTAATTTGAAATCTGTACATCGTAATGTGGCTCAGAAATGGGCCAAGCACAATTTTACTTCTCTTTACATGATGGAAAACCTTCTCTTCATTTCTCCCTCGTCTTTGTGCAGCCAGCATGTGAAAGATTCCTACTGCCTGACCTAATGAACAAGAAAGGGAACAGCTTTGTGGCTCTGGAACAACGATAGGTTTAGAGAAAGGCATCAGAAATACATGAAAAAGAATCTACATTTCATTGTCGGTGATACACGCGCGCGCGCACACACACACACACACACACACACACACACACACACACAAACCCGGTACAGCTATATTCAACATTTTCACCCTTAGCTCTTGCCTAGTTCAAACGCCATACCCTCTTAATTGGATTTTGGCTTACTTCCAGGTTCAGTGTTTGAGGGCTCTGTATCTGTGAAATAATGATCCCGAAATAAATAGCACCTCTCAGTAGAGATATCTTTTTATGTAAAATTCTTAAAGGGAATGGAGAGAAACGAAATCCTTCTGTGTTTAGGAATTTATGGGAAAGTCACCAGAATGGGCCCACATAGGGATTTCTGGGGGCCTCGCCTATGTAAATGGAGTGTGGCACTATTTAGGGTAACAGAAAACACAAGCCCTTGATGACTGCTAAAATTGAATGAACTTTTTCATTTAAGAGCCTTTCATTTAAGGACTGATGATAGTAAGGATGCCAATGTTGGGGACCCAACTGATGTGACCCTCAAGAGCTTTGAAGACCAGTGGCCAGAATTACTTTTTTCAGGGAGGTCTTTCAAGGTGAAAGAAATGGGAATAAGTGATATGATGTGGGTTGAGCCTCTACCTTTAATCTATTCCCTCAAGGCACCAGTTAATAAGCACCTGGTGCAGAGGCCTGGAGAGGGGTGGGTTTTGTTCATCTGAGCGACACTCAGAGCATATGATGCAATATACACTGCTGAGAAGAAATGCCCTTTTGGCATCTGTGTGAACTGGGCAGATCTGAGGAGCCAAGACTGATCTGTCTCGAGAAGAGGCTCCATTTTACTTCTGTTTGATGAATGTGCATCGAGTGTACATCGAGGAGGAATGACGATGAAGCCTTAGACCTGATAAGGTAGACATTGTAGGCCAGCTTTAGGATAGACCAGTTATTCTTCCCTAGAATTCCAGGACTGATGAATGGCTTTGCTGATTCATTTGTTTATTCATTCAACTCGTATGTTTTGGATGCCTTTTCCAGGTGCTGCGCTAGGTCCCGGAGATTCATTGACTTATGAGACTAAGTCCTACTCTCTTGGAACTTCCAGCCTGGTAGAGAAAGATAGACCATAAGCATGAAAACCAATAATTTAGATCTTTCCAGGACTTGGTAAATACTAAAAAGCAACTAAAATGAGGTATCCTGATGAAGAACAAATAGGGTGTTTGGGCTAGTTTATCTAAGCAGATCAAAGGACACTGAATAGGTGACGATTAAGCCCAATAGATTTAAAAGAGAGCAAGTGTGCAGTCTGCATCTGGGGCGTGGGAACAGTGGCGCTGTAGCTCTGAGACAAGGTATGAGCCTGGTGTGTTTGTGTGAATGGGATAGGGGTAAGAGAGGAGGGAAGCAAGGCTAGATCCTAGAGGAGCTGATGTGCTGCGGCAAGGAGGTCCACGCGATGGCAGGCCACGGAAGGATTGGCAGCATGTATTTTGAGCTGGAAGGGGCTTATGAGAGTGTGGTTCACTCATTTTACGGAGAAGGAAGTGGAATGCCTGCTCAGGTTCAGTAGCTTAGTGAGTGGGGAGGGGAGAGAGAGTGTGGGGAAAGCAGGGGATTGAATCTGATTCCTAGGTCAGGTTCTTTTCATCAGTAAAGAACAAGAGTTGAAAATAGCATCTTATCCACTTGTCTTTATTGCTTCTCTTTCTGGTGGCTTCTAGAGGTCAGAGGAGAAAAAAAAAGCAAGTGGCAGAAGAGGGAGACACTGTCCCAGGTGAGGAAATGGTTTTTACTTCCTACCCAGGTACATATTCCCAGGGCTGTCCTGTGGCCTTTTGTGAACCTAAATGTGCCTCACAGTTGAGAATACTGGATGTAGCTCAGACAGGAAACATTGAACTATTTCTTTTTCAAATAAAAAACACTGTAGAGACAAGTAAATATCACCTATAGCTAGATCCTAAAATACTGACATATCCTGTAAGAAACGTTGGTAGTAAATGCATACACAGTGTTTCTGATGTTCTTTGTTCTAAGAAGGAAGAATTTTTGGCTTTCCTCATACTGTTGTACTCCTGCCTGCTCAGGATTGTGATCACCATTGACTTTTGACTGGCTTGTTTGGGAGTTGCTTCATTCATTCGTTCATTCATTCATCTGACAAATGCTCGAGACAGGCCATGATGATTCAGGGATGGCTCCAGGTGTCTTTGAGGAGCCTCCATTCTAGTGAAGTTCACATTTAGATGTGAGGCTGATATCCATGGTGAACCAGAGAATTAGTTTCACAGCATCCTTTGCAGAACAGAGTCCAAGGACCATTTTCTTCCTGAGTCTCCAACTTCCTTCCTCTCACCATCCCTCGGGGTAGCAGAGCCATGGGTCAGTTCCTTCGAACCTGCTCTGAAGGGGCCATTCTCACGTTTCACCCTCTACCCTTCCACTATGATTTCACAGCATCATAGAACTCCAGACTAGTATGGTAGGTTCCTTATAAGTCCAACCCATTCACTTGGTAGAAGAGAAAACTGAGCCCCCCGGGAGGCAAGTTGCCCAGCTAGAGTCCCCTGCTTTGCTTAACCTTTTATACGCCACAGGTTTATTTTACTTGGATAATTATTTGGTGTTTTTTATTTTCCCTTTCTCTGCCATTGTTATATTTGTTTATATTTACCGTCTTCTTGGAAGTGTAGTGAAAATAACACTAGTCAGAAAATAGCTACAACATACATAGTGTATGTTTCAGGCCCTGTTCTAAGCACTTGACATATGTCAAGCGATTGGGACTTTCACATACTCCTGTGTGGTGGTTGCTACTGTTAGCTATTTTACAGATGAGGAAACTGAGGCACAGAGGGGTTAAGTAACTTGCCCAACAATGATGCAAGCCAGTAAGTAGTTTAACCTGATTTTTGACCCAGGCAGTCTAGCTCCAGGGCCAATATTCTTAATCCCTTGCCTTCTGCCCCTCAGTGTGCACAGGGCTGTCTATTTCCTTAACTGGGGTGGGCAGTACAGCGGCACATATATGCAGTCACCTTAAATATTTTGGGGAGCTGATTCTGTGTACCTCAACTTAAGTAAATGTACAACCATCCATGTCAGGAAAAGTGACTTAGGGCTTGTTTTTGTTATATTTTTGGCTGCCATTTTACACCATCTGAGGAGTAGAGTAAATACCCCTCCTAGTGCTCCCAGGTCATTCCACAATGGAAGTTCCTGAAAACTCTCTTGGATTTGGAAATATCCTCCATGATCACCAGCCACTAAATCGCGTCTGCCATAAGGGGCCCTATGGGATTTGAACCTGTTGTTTTTGGGATTCAAGCTTTGTGTGTGTGTGTGTGTGTGTGTGTGTGTGTGTGTGAGAGAGAGAGAGAGAGAGAGAGAGAGAGAGAGAGAATGTGTGTACACACGCATGTTTCTGTACATTGTACATGTGTGCAACTGTGCTTTTTGGGTAAAAGAAACACTCATACATGGATTTTCAAGGGGGATTAGGGGTAAGGTATATTTAATTAATCCAAATGAAAAGGATAAAGCAGTGTTCCAGAAGGGAGTCAATGAAATGAGTTTGCTTTAACAAAAAAAATCCCAGTAGCCTGAGTCAGCCTGTGCGAGTGATTTGGGAGAGGCAGGGGAGATGATGTAATGGGTTCGGCATGTTCCCATCTTGGCCACTCAGTGCAAAGGGGCCCCGGGAGTTTGGGGAGGGTGTGTGTGCATGTGAGTGCAAAGTTAACGGGAGCAGGCGGGGGTTGGGTAAGAGTGGGTTGTAAAACAGGATTAATAACCCCTTGTCAGACCTTTCCCTGTTACTGTGTTTTTCAGTAATTTTGGTTTGAATGAAGGCTCTCTAGCCAATTAATGTTTATTTGTTTCCTTTGGCAAGACCCGTTGGGGGAAGGGATGAGATTGGTGAGTTAAAAATTTTTTTTTGTTTGTTTTTGTGTTTTGGAAGAAGAGGCAAGTAATGTGAGTTTGGGTTTTCAATGAAGGCTCCCCTACCCCTCCACCCCACCCCCTTAAGAGGCAGGAGGCAAGACACGACCAGCTGGTGCCTTGAACTGACACAGGTGCAGAGGCTGTGGGGGGTGGGGAGCCAAGAATAATTACAGGTTTCTGAAGCATCAGGCCCTGCCTGACACAAGCGCTCATCGAGAAAACTGCTCTTTATGGAAAATTAATGGTGAAGCTGAAAAACTGTCAGGGCCATTGTTGTTCTTGGGAAGCCATCACTCCTCAGAGGGGAAGCCTTCTCCCAAGGCCTTGGGCTGTCATCAGCGGTGGGGATAGTGGGCCTCCCTTCCTGAGCAAGGCCTGGCTGGCACTCTTCTGCACAGTGATGGGTTTTTCCTTTAGGAGTGCCTCCTCTGCATTTTTCTTCTTTCCTAAACCTCACTGTCAGCCCAAATCTAGATCTTTGGCCCAGTGTAGGATGATTCTTCTTTGACTGTTAAAGCACGAATTTCATTTCGTCCATGAAAGTGTAATGACCAAAGCAGGGGCGTCTAATGAAACTTGTTTTCAAGCTGTAAATGAACACATGGGGTTTCCTCCAGTGTATGTCGAACTGAGTACGGGCTTGGTTTGGTAGCATATCCACACATCTCATGGGATCCAGCTGTACATGAGCCATGGTGTCTCTTGACCACTCATGAGTTTGAATTTAGTTCTAGCCCAGCAGCCAAGTAATAGCGAGTGACTCTTCTAAAGGGCTGGTGGAGGGTAGGTGCAGCAATTGTGGGTAGAGGCCAGTGTGACGGACTTTGGATCAGTATGTTGAAACAGGTGACATCTGGAGAAACAACTCTGAACCAAGGTAGGAAGCCTTTTCAGGGCATGGGCCATCCTGTCCCTTGTGGACACTTATTTCTGAGGATCATAGACATTCTGAAGGAGGGAGTTCTTTTCCAAGTTGTTGGAGGTGTGGGGGACTCCAGTGCCTTCCTTCAAGGAGCGTAAGACGGGGGCCCCCGCTCTGCTCAAGTTATGTGATTTTACAACTCACCTTAACATTTAATTTGGCTTTGAGTTGTTTTGGGGATTTCTTTTATGCGCTGCAACTAAGGAATCCTTGGAAGATGAAAGGGATATTGGAGACGGCCTATTTCAAAGACAGCACCCTCTCCCCAGGCCTTTAATCTTCTCTCTTTCCTCCCCCACCTCCCCAAGGAAGAATATACAAACAAATATTTTCTTTGTATGTTTAAAATAATTTTTTTTGGTTATTTATTTTGAGAGAGAGAGAGAGAGAGCAAGTGGGGCAGAGAGAGAGGGAGAGACAGATTCTGAAGCAAGCTCTACACTGTCAGTGTGGAGCCCGATGTGGGGCTAGAACTCATGAACGATGAGATCATGACCTGAGCTGAAATCAAGAGTCAGCCACTTCACCGACTGAGCCACCCAGGCGGCCCTGTATGTGGAAAATAGTTGGGGAGAGGAGAGATGCTGAAGAAGTTTTGGTACACATTTCCTAACTTTCATGTTGGTTTAGAATTCAATTAATTTTCACTGCATTGTCTGTCAGAATTTACACATTACCAGAGGGAAATACTTAATTTGGTTTCATCTCCAGCAACCGGTTGATGTAAGAAACAGAGGGAAGGAATGCGATCTGACATTGTAGTCCCATGGTTGTTTCGTGGAATTCAGCAGTTCTGACAGTGATGTGTAATGCTGTTGCACCTCTGGGGTGTGCTATTGATGTGGCTTTGGGGCGGTTGGTTTTTTTTTTTAGCCTAATAGCTAAAAAATTCAGGAGGAGATTTTTACTTGTACTATATATTTACTTACCTTTATTTTCCAGACAAAATCATTCTCTCCTAGCCTTCCACCTTAATATTTCCTGGCAATGAAAGTCAACAGTGAATATTTGTTTAACAGGAATCATTTTTTGGGTCTTATGTGGTTGATTCTTGTCACTGGCTCATACACAGTCTCTACCATGGGTTAAACTTAATATTACATTCTCCTCCTCAAACCAGCTTTAAAATGTTGAAACCCAGGAAGATGTGCAATAAAGTCCAACTACTTGGTGTCTGAGGTTCTCCAGTGGGCTTAAATGAACCTATTAATCATAATCATGGTGCTTCTTATCTCTCCACTCACTCCCAAGAAAAATGGTACCAGAACTCTCTGACGGTGCTGTCCACTTCCTTTCCCATCTTTCAATTCTGACTTAATTTTTAAAAACTTGAAACATGTCAGAACCATTACATCATATCATCCTTTAAAGGGAAAAAAAAATCACAAAATTCCCATGCATATCAAGCTTTGCAGTCCTACAGAGTTGGTTTCAGGAGTCAGAGGAATACAGATTTTGCTAAAAAGTATAAAGTATAAAAAGTATAAAGTATACATAAAGTATAAAGTATATCTAAGAAGGAATTAGGAAAAAAAGAGTATTTTAGAAGATAATTTTTAAAAAGAAGCTCAAATTACCCCACTATCACTGGCTTATCTTGTGTCACTTTTATTTCCATTCTGGGATGTGTGTGAAGATTTTAAAGTGCAAAAAAGTAATTAAGCTTTGGGACAATCCCAGGAGAAAGGTAAGGGATTCATCTCCCTGTTTCTGCACTTCATGCTCTTTGGGGATGGTGGTACCATGGTTAATAGCACGTGACAAAACCACACATAATAAATATCGGAAGGGGCTCCCATGGGTAGCCGGATGCAGTTACTTGCATGTGCAATTACCTGGGTGAGCATTCTTTCTGGGAACAGAGTTCACCTCTTCCTTGCTAGAAGCATCGTCACCGTTAATATCATCACCATCACCACCATCATCATCATCATCATCATCAATATCATCATCAGGTCCAGGTCTGATCTCAGAAGAACATGACTTTGCGAGTTTCCATGAAATAGAAAATGATATATCCTTATATTTTTGCATCTATATTCTTTCCCCGGTTTGCTTGATCTCTTTGCCCTTTTAACTCTTGGATCTTTTAGGTGAATGAAATAGGTAGAATGATTGGCATTAAGGGTAGCTGGCTAAAGGGACCACAAATGACTGACAATTAATTATAAACATAGGTAGTCGTAGGTGGCATTTTATTTAATTGACTCTATACTATTCCAGAAAAAAAAATTCACAAAATGCGATTTCTTTTCTTTTCTGTCTTGTGTTTGATTCACCAACTTGAGTATTCATGGATACAAAGACTCCAAATAATTAATCATAAGGACACAGTAACGAGTGATGGCAAAAATATTGGACCAATGGCTTTATCTTATGTTCACATTAAAAGATACAGAAATGAAAACAAGAACTTTTTATGTTCTAAACACTTGGTTTGTAAAGGGATGACATTGAGGAGACTGGACTAGAGTGTGCCCAACTGACTATGGATGTAGTTATGGTGGTGGTTATGGATGGGGGTTGTAAGGAGATTTTAGCTCATTCTTTTAGAAAGTTCTAACTCTTACAACTTTACACCACTTCGAACACTTAGATATCTTCGCCATCTGAGATAATAAGGGAGAAGTTTATTTCTGAAATATTACTGTTATTGTTTGAGTACTCATGTAACTTAAGGAATATGATCATTGCTTTTAAGAAGATTGTAATTTTTAAAAATTAATTTATTAAATTTTCTTTCTTATTGAGAAATAATTGACATGCATTACTGTGTAAGTTCAAGGTGCACAGCATGATGGTTTGACCTACATATATTATTACCACAGTAGGTTCACCCATTATCCATCTTCTCATATAGATACAATAAAAAGAAAGAAATGAGAAGGAGAACACTTGTGATGAGAACACTTAGGATTTACTCTCTTAAAAACTTTTCTGTATATCACACAGCAGCGTTAGCTGTAGTCATCATGTTTTACATTACATCTCTAGTTCTTATATATCTCATATACCTTTTGACCACCTTTTCTAATATCCTCTCCCCCAATCCTCTGCCTTCAGTAACCACAAGTCTGATCTCTTTTTCTATGAGTTTTGTTGTTGTTTTGTTTGTTTTCAGATTCCATATATGAGATCATACAGCATATTTCTTTCTCTGTCTGACTTATTTCACTTAGCATAATTTTTGCAAGGGCCACCCATTTGCCACAAATGGTAGGATTTCCTTGTTTTTAGTTAATGTTTACCTATTTATTTTGAGAGAGAGAGAGAGAGAGAGAGAGAGAGAGAGAGAGAGAATCCCAAGCAGGCTCTGCGCTGTCAGCCCAGAGTCCAACACGTGACTCATTAGCACATACCGTGAGATCATATCCTGAACCAAACTAAGAGTCAGACACCTGACCAACTGAGCCACCCAGCGCCCCGTATTTCCTTGTTTTTTAACGGCTGAATAATATTCCATTGTATATATACTCTACAACTCCTTTATCCATTCATCCAGTAATGGACACTTAGGTTGTTTCCTTATCTCAGCTATTAAAAATAATGCTGCTATCAACATGGGGGTGCAGATATCTTTTTGACTTAGTGCTTTTGTTTCCTTTGGATATAGTCCCAGAAGTGTAATTGCTGGATCATATGGTAGTTCTATTTTTAATTTTTTTATACTGGTTTTTTAATATAAACTGCACCAATTTATGATCCACCGACAGTGTACAAGGGTTCCCTTTCCTTTGCACCCATGTCATGCTGGCATGGGTGTAAAGAAAACATTCGAGAAGGAAGCATAGGAATAAAGCTCCTTGACGTGGGCTTTGGTAATGATTTTTTGGATATGACACCTAAAGCAGAAGCAACAAAATAAAAAATGAAGAAGTGGGACTACCTCAAACTAAAAGTCTCCTGCACAGCAAAAGAAATCATCAATAAAGTAAAAAGAAAACCTGTGGAGTGGGGGAAAAATACTTGCAAACCTTGTACTCAAGGAGTTAATACCCAAAATATATGAAGAACTCGTACAATTCAATAGCGTGAAAACAAATAATCCAGTTTAAAAATGGGCAGAGGACCTTAATAGGTGAACAGGTACATGAAAAGATGCTCAACATCACTAGTCATTAGGAAAATGCAAACTAAAACCACAAGGAGATTATGATCTTAATAAACCAGGCATACCATCAGTCTATGGACTCATAGATTCATTTTGGAGATACTGTTTATTTGTCCAGGATTGAGGAGGTGTGTATTTCAACACTTGGCAGTCAGCATATTTTCTTAACTCCATTTTTTTTTTCTAGACCAAAGTTCCTGAAGAAGATAGACCATGTTGAACTTTGAATGAAAGAATGATTAGTGGGAGGGAAGTTGAAAGATTATATCAAGCATATGAATACGAGGGAAAGTAAAGAGTGGAAAAATAGGTAAAGAGAATCTTTAGGGGAGGGTTGTAGGGGAAATGGCAAAAGTGACTGGAGATGTTTGCAATCCTGAATGACAAATTTCATATAATTTATGATGAGAGAAGGACAGGTTTAATGAAAACCATTTGGTAACCTTGGCATCATCATGCCCATATATGGCCAAGTTTCTTACATATTTCTTGATCCCATTAAAGTAACTACCTCTTGCCAACATTGGGAGATTTGGGGGAACTTAATTTGTGCTACAAGACTTGGGTTATTCTGTTCTCTGTCAATTTCTGCCTCCAGAACCTGTCACAGAAGTTGTAGGCATGGCAGTAATAGGTTTGAATTTTTTTTCTTTTTAAACTAAGGCTTGGGTTATCACTTTTAATAAGCATGTTTCAGTAAGTACTATGAACAAAATGGAGAGAGTATTAAAAAAGACTTCAGGATGATCAAATTTTAAGATGACTTCAAAACCAATTTCAGTTGATGTTATGAAACTAGGAGAAGAAACCACACATTTTGAAGTTGAGATGTTGGAGTGTCTTCACAAAGCTCATTTGGACCTCATAAATAATAAGAAAATTACTTGGTACTTGGGTACATTTCCTTCCCGTTGCTGACTGTAATGGATTTTTGAGGGAGTGGAAGTTGATCCAGCGGCTCAACTCTTAAGTTGTATTGTTAGGTCAGGTTGAGGGAAGTCTCATATCTCCCACATGAAGTATTGGAAAGGCATAATTTATGTAATTAAGTTGACATCTGCTGTCTCAGAGTTGGGGTTTGCTAGCTACAGTGTCATTGGGACAGAGTAAATCTCTGGTTCTGGTAGATAAACAAATATTTGAACTTTACATCCAAATTTGCAATCTGGAGACACTCCTAGTTTGCTAATGGTCATTTCTTTTTTTTTTTTTCCTCTTTCTCTTTTGAAATTATTTGAACTTACGGAAAAGTTGCAAAAATTGTGCATGAGTTCCTGTATACATTTGCCCAGCTTCCCCTAATGTTTCATGACCATAGTACAGTGATCAGAACCAGGAAATTAACATTGATACAATGCCATTAACTAATCTGTTTACTTTATTTGAATTAAATGATTTTTTCCATCCATGTCTTTTTCCTATCCAAAATCCATTGCATTTAGTTATCATATCTTCTTAGTCCCCTCATCAGGGACAGCTTCTCAGTCTCCTTTTTTTTCATGATCTTGATATATTTTTTAAAGTTTTTATTTATTTATTTTGAGAGAGACAAAGACAATGCAAGTGGGGGAGGGGCCGAGAGAGAGGGAGAGAGAGAATCCCAAGCAGGCTCTGCATTGTCAGTGCAGAGCCCGATGGGGGCTCAAACTCACAAAACCATGAGACCATGATCAGAGCAGAAACCAAGAGTCAGATGCTTAACTGACTAAGCCACCCAGGCACCCCTGATCTTGATATGGTTTAAAGAATACTAGCCAGTTATTTTGTAGCATGGCCCTCTGTTTGGGTTGTTCTGATGTTTTCTCATGATTACACTGAGGTTATATGTTTTTGGCAGGAATGGAATAGAATAATTTTGTGCCCTTTGCAGCCTGTCATACCAGGGTACAAAATACGATTATGTTTTATTACTGGTGCTGCTGACTTTGATCGTATATTTAAAGTGGTGCATGCCAGGCTTCCCTACTGTTAAGTTATTATTTTTGTTTATGTAGTCAAAATATATCCACCTTGTTGGGGGGGGGATACTTTGAGACTGGCAAATATCTTGCTTCTCATTATAGTTTCATGTACTAATTTTAGCATCCATTGGTGATTCTTGCCTGTAGTCATTATTACTTTTTTGTTTGCTTAATGGTGATTTTCTATTTCCATCATCACTTCTATGTTTATTAATTACAGTTTTATTAGAAGGAGAAGCTAACCCTTTCCATTTGTTTATTGATTCAAGTATTTATTTATATCACTATGGATTCATAGATATTAATTTTATTCCATGTGTTAAAAATACATTATCACTATTCATTGCTATTGCTCATATTGTCCAGATTTGGCCACTGAGAGCTCCTTCAAATTGGCTCCTGAGTCTTTCTGACATATCTCTACCACTTTATGAACACTTCCTTACCTTCCAGTACCACAAGATAGTCTAGGCTCATCTTTTATTTACTTTGCCCCACACTTTGAATCAACTGTTTCTCCAATATGCCCTGGTTCCCTTTATTGGATGATGATATTTAGAAACCAAGATCTGTATAGTAGGCGCGCTCACTGCTACCAAGGTGTCTTTGCTTGTAGACTCTTCCTACAGACAGAGCTAGGAAATATGTATGTAAACCCCCCCACACATATACATGTTTATTTCCATATAAACCTCTCTCTCTGTATATATGTATTAACATCTATGAGTAAATTCCAATTAAACATCAGAGTCATTTCTTAAGGGAGTCCTTGTAATCATTAAAGAAAAACATTGGAGATAAACTTTCTCTTTGGCTTATAAATAATCTAACATTAAAATTCTCATTCTTGACATTTTATTTCCCAGCACTTCTGATGAGTTTCTGATTAACAAAATCTTCTCTTCTCTCTAAGTAGAATATTATAAGAAGGGGATTTCTCAAGACAAAAACCATTACAAAATGATTTCATAGGGTTATCCAGCACATCCTGATGGGTACTCCTGCTTCTCTGATTCTCAGATGGAATAAGAATGCCCTGCATTAGGGTTGCAAATGATAGCTGCTCTTAAGTGGTCCAGCATTTCCCACATTTTAGTAGATGTATCTCTATCTTTAGATCATTAGTGTGACCTGTGTGCCCCTGGGATTTAAACTAGGGCATACTGGGTAGATTATTTTTTTTAACTTCCCAGAAAAGTATGTAAATGTGTTTAGAATCTCTCAGTTGCCCACAACTCTGAATATGAAGAGATCTGAGCTTCCTAACGATCACAACAATTTCTTAGTGGCTTTCAAATCTTTGAGCTAGAAAGTATGTAAGAAAACATGACATACAGAAACTCTATCAAAAGACAGAGGTGACTATGTTGTGAAATAATCTTTGTGTGTGAAGCAAAAAACTGCCTCAAGGACAACTTATCATCCATGATTCAGCTGATTTTTACCCAGAACATATCTGTGTCTCAAAGATCTGGTTCATCAGTTTTGGGCAAAGCTGAAGAAGCATTACAGTTACGTTCCAGAAGACATGTATTAGTGTTCATTTCTAAGATTGCTGGCCTCAGCATGGTCCAGGATAGGGTGTCAGGAGATGACTTCTGTGAAGTGGAGGAGATAGAATAATCAAAGTAAGGGTATAAAGTTGATTTTGTCCTTGTTTGATAGATATTATATACCTGCTGGGTGCCAGGCACTGTGCTTGGTAGGTGAGGGTTTTAAAAGAGAAGAGGAGCTTAAAGGGAGGTTTTAGGAGTAAGATTCAGAAGTGAATTCACTGGAGCTAAGCCTGAGGGTTTCATTATTGGAGAGAGATAAATGGCAATTTCTAGCAATGAGATGGAAAAAGGGAAAAGAAATTTTTGAGACCTGGAATTCAGAAGAGGGGCAACTGAAGATAATGCAAATTTCTAGACCTGAGAAGGTGGCAGTGTTGGTTTCAAATATGAAGTGATGGGAAGCTACTCAACCAGAGCTGTTATTTAATCAGTAAGTACAACAGAATCAAAACTGACTTTTCCCACAAGCTTTTCTTGATTAATACCATTATATTATAGAATGTAGAATTCATTGTCCACTCATCCCCTAAGAACTCATCAATATACTTTATGTTATGTTATTTGGTATCACTTTGCTTTGTAAATTCATGTCATTTTTAGCTTGTAATTTCTTATTGCGCACCTACCTCGCATGGATCTATTAATATCTGCTTCCAACACACAGAAAGCCTTGTACCTTGCTGTGAACACAGGAGTTGAGTGAAAACTTGTGACATGAGTGTTGAATGAAGATTAGACTCGTTCATTAGTTTATACTATTAAAAGTCAACAGTGAAAGCCAAAGTTAATTCATAGTTAAAAATCTTATTTTGTCTTATTCGCTAATGCAGAGTTTTACCATAAGGCTGATTAAAAACCAATCTTTTTGGTCACCAGATTTACTGTGGTGATCATTTTGCAGTGTATACAAGTATTGAATCATTATGTTATACACCTGAAAATGATACAATGTTATAGGTCAATTATACCGCAATAAAAAATACTAACAAAAAATAAACAGAAGACACAAGACAAATAAATGTATAACCAGTGAGAGACCATAAGTAGTGATTTAAAGATTTTGAAGTTTAAAGTTTATACGGTGGTAGTAGATACTTTGGCAAATAGGAAAGAAAACTTCACAGGTAGAGCTTGGATTATTCAGAGAGGAGGAGTGGAGTGAGACAAGCAAGGAGGAGAAGTCGGGCATGAGATGTCATGAGGATACAGATGGGGACTGGAAGCCTTGAAGGGCAGGCTGGCAGAGAATATACCAAAGGCAGTGACCATCAATGGATTCTGATTTAGAGGTTAAGTACTAAGCCTAGTGCAAATGCAGCTAGAACCTTGTCAAAATAGGGAAGCAATGGCAATGGCTATTGCATGCAGTCTAAGAAAAACAGGTAAAATGCTGACATATGCACATGGTAAAGAAGCACAGTCTATATAAAATCCAGACAAAGAGCTCTGAAACTCCATGGTTCTATGAATTCTATATCCGGGGAAAGGTAAACCCCACTGATAGCGCATCTCTATTACAAATATATGGGAGAATAAATGGGATAAGAGAAAAACAAAGACCAAAACAAAAACAACCTTTTGAAATGTCACCAAAATAAAATCCTTAACATATACAGCACAATGAGGCATATCATTAAAATCTATTCTTAACAGAATAAAAGCCTAGATTCTGAACATCGGTTGAAATCGAAGATGCTCTACGGAGGCAGTAAATTAGGAGCTAGTCTCATTTTAAATTGGTCATCAGTGTTTCTTTGTTGGAGCCCAGAAACCAGAGCAAATTGAGCTGATGGTGCAAGTTAGTGCCATCGTTTTACACAAGATTCTGGAAAAGTGGGATTTGTAAGTGAGGAGAGCTTTCTAGTACAAACTTAAATATCCACACTGTTGCCACAACAGCATTTCCACCACCTTACAAAGTCTGAGGAGCACCATGGGTGAAGATTTGTTGCAACTCTGAACTCTTCAGTTTGCTCTATTTCTTTACCAGGTGAAAGCTTTACGTTGAAATCTATTGGGTCCTATCTTTTAGCAAGTCAAATAGCTGTGTTTGAACCTATTCTTATCACATAGTCAGAGATACTAAACCATTGTAATGGGACTCATGCTTCTTGCCACAAAATAGGTAGCAATCGGATTTTGAATAACTTGCTGTAGACAATGGGAGTTTTGTCTTATACATCAAAGATTCTGTGAGAGGCATTCTTGAGAACAGTGTCTGTTCCTGCCAGCTAGGGAATCCGAGGCAGAGCTTGCTGTTGGCTCATCGTGGCCGAGGTCACCTCTTAGTTTGGGTGGGTATGGTTTGTTCTTCAGGGCAGGTTGGAAAATTGACTTATTTTTGTGACTTGCCCCCGTCTATTTGAAAAATGAACGTGGAGTACGGGAAGTCTTGTTTTGGTATGAAAAACTTTGATTCTATTTGCCTCTTGCTTACGCGGGAACTCCTGGGGCTGCTTGGAGCATCTCACCTGCCGACTTGGGTTGTAGGGCAGGAGATGACTTTAACCCTGAATATTCTCTGGGATCCCGACGGGGCGAGACAGCCCTTCTGGGCCTCTAGCTCCCCTTCATTAAACTCACATGATGTGGCCCTTAGGAACCCTTCAGAAGCCTTCAGGGAGTAAATAACAAGGTCAGACCTTCCACCAAGAGAATTTCAGACTCCGGCCGCGAAACCATTCTCTGTGTCTCCCTGCTCTGCCTGTCAACATGTGGCCTCATGGTGTTCTTTGCCTCTGATGGCTGTTTCTCTCCCTCCCGCCTTCCCCCCTGCAGACATGCCTTGAATTGGAACGCTACCTACAGACGGAGCCCAGGAGGATCTCGGAGACCTTCGGTGAGGACTTGGACTGTTTCCTCCATGCTTCTCCTCCCCCGTGCATTGAGGAGAGCTTCCGGCGCTTGGACCCACTGCTGCTCCCCGTGGAAGCCACCATCTGCGAGAAGAGCTCGGCCGTGGACATTCTGCTCTCTCGGGACAAGTTGCTCTCTGAGACCTGCCTCAGCCTCCAGCCAACCAGCTCTTCTCTCGACAGCTACACGGCCGTCAACCAGGCCCAGCTCAACGCAGTGACCTCATTAACGCCCCCCTCGTCCCCTGAGCTCAGCCGCCATCTGGTCAAAACCTCACAGACTCTCTCAGCCGTGGATGGCACGGTGACGTTGAAACTGGTGGCCAAGAAGGCTGCGCTCGGCTCAGTAAAGGTGGGAGGGGTGGCGACGGCGGCGGCGGCCGTGGCGGCAGCGGGGACAGTTAAGAGCGGACAGAGCGACAGCGAGCAAGGAGGGGTGGGGGCCGAGGCGTGCCCCGAAAACAAGAAGAGGGTTCACCGCTGTCAGTTTAACGGGTGCCGGAAAGTTTATACAAAAAGCTCCCACCTAAAGGCCCACCAGAGGACTCACACAGGTAGTGGTACAAGTTGGCCGCACGTGGTTTCTTCTTCCTCCTCCTCTAGCCTCGCGGTGGGAAGGGCGTCGGGGCTCCGAGGAGCGGCCTCGTGCTGCCTCGGGGCGGGGGGTGGGAGCCAGGCCCGAGGGCGGGGCAGCCGAGGGACGCACGCGTGACCTTGAGCCCCCGCAGAGGCCCCGGGTGCAGGCCCCGGGCTGGCCGTGCGGTACTTTCCCGGGCGGTGCCAACCCCGGCATGGAACCAGGCGGTTCCAAGGATGCCCCCATGGGGGGGCTCCGGCCGTCCGGGCACTTGTCACCTCCCGACACTCCTCGGTGTTTCAGGAGTGTAGTTCTGCAGCCTTGATCAACCGTGGAATCTGAGGAGGCCCATTTGAAAGAATTCACAGTTACGCAAGGTAGTCGGGGCGTCCCCGATTTTTTGTCAAAGTCACCAACAGCAGGAGGGTTTCAGAGTTCATTAGATGTGATCATTCTATAATTAATTGGCATCTCCTCTTTTGCATTGTTCTCTGGCGCGTGCTTTATGGGGAGATGGCAGAATTGCTTTTTAATGAGCTTGTTACCGAGAAGTTGCTAAAGTGATTACATCGCTATGTGTGTGGTAGGGGAGGGCGGGGACCGGCGGGGACTGTATATTTTTCTCAGGACTATCTGCGTGATTCCCAGGAATCGTAGTGATCTTTGGAGCAATGGGATAATTTGGAAGAGTGGGGTTTATAGAGAAAAGAGTGAGATTGGCATTTTCCTTGAAACCTGGTCTTCGTCGTGTGCTTTGAGACGCAAGCTTAGGGATGGTGTTTCTTCTTGGCGTTAGCATCCTAGGAGCAATTACTGTCATTGGTGGCTTTTAAATGAGTCCCGGCTGTATCGCCTGTATGGTTGTGCATACTGCTTGTACATTGCAACTGAGTAGGGAAGAGCTCCAGAAGCAGAAGCAGCAGAGTGAGAGTGTAGCCAGAGAGAAATGCGTGATTGGATTTGAGCCAGGAGAAGTGGCTGGCGGGAGTTCTTTTTGGTCTTGTAGCTCGTCTTCCTGGTGCTCTGCTGCGGGTTTTGGTCTGTGCCACCAAGGACGTGTGCAGTGAAAAGTTCATTGGCTGGAAAATCAGAAAAACGAACTAGCTAGTTCTGGTTCTAACCCTGCCACTAACTAGCTCTGTGACCTTGAGAGTGTCCCTTTACCTCACCGGGCCCCGTTTGCCACGTCTGTCACGCAGACTGGCCTAAGGCCCCTTGAGGCTCCGGTGCGCTGGGGTGGAGGGGCGTGAAATGCCTTTGTGCAGGACAGGAGTACTTCCCTGAAGTAAGATGCAGCATACATGTCCAGAAGAAATCACCATTTTGAACCTCAAAACCATTCCCATGGGAGCATGAGAATACATTGCTTCCTGCTATACAGGACTGAGGCACGTACTCCTCCAGTTCTGCACTTAGCTGCCTATGTAGCTCCTGCTCGGTTCATGGGACGGTCTCCTAACGTGACTCTTGAACCCCACAGCTCAGGCCCACTTAGGGTTCCCCGTGAGGGTTTGGGTCTGAGTTGTCCACTCCACAGACACCAAGGCTAACATCCCCTGCGAGAGTCAGCTTTCTTTCCCTCCCTGAGAGGGTCCTGAAGGTCATCATTATTTATATTTCTTTCTTCTCAAGTCAATGAGGAAAGTAATGGCAAGACATTGCAGTGCTCCCGGGCTTTCATTGGTGACTCACTTCCTGTTCTCCCCAGGAAACCCGAGAAAGCAGGATGAGGCAAGAATGCTGAGCTTCGTTGGGGGCTTGGAATTCATGAGTATGGACACATTGTTGAATTATTGACTTTGAGACGGGCTACATCCTGCCTAGTATGGAGGCCGGAAGGCTCTGGGGAAGCAGGATTCTTTTTTCCAAGGGGGAGTCCAGAGCATTTCCTCCTTTTTCCTATCCCCATTGCCCAACGGACGTGTCAGAAGGAGACCTCTTAGGAGTGATCCCTTATTCGGTGCTTTGTTTTTTGGGCATCGTCTACTCGGAACGATTACCAAGGTGGAGCTCAATTATGTTCCCCAGCACCTGCAACCACTTGCCGTAGGGTGGACTTTAGTGGAAAGACTCCTCTCCGCGGGGGATTTATCCAAGGAGGCACCATGCATTACTGAAAGGCAGTACTGCAGAGTGGTTAAGAGCAGGGCTTTGTGGTTTGGTGCACTTCGGTCTGAATTCTGGCTCCACTGCTTCTTAGATCTGTGACCTGGTTAAGTGCTTTGTCTTCCCTAAGTCTCAGTGTAGCCGCTTGTAAAGTACAGGGATAATTGTGTCTACATTCTGGATTGTTTTGAAGGTTCAATGAATAAACGTATGTAAAAGACTTGGCAGGCCGTGAGAGCTCATGAAAGATGGTAGTGGAGTTGGTTGTAGTTAGTAGGATTGCTGTTGCTATTGATTAGTGATGATCGTGTGAAAAAACAGCTCTATGTATACTGGAAATAAGGCCGTTGCCAAAGTTAAATACCATCGAAAAGCAAGAAGCCTTTTTCGACACTCTGTGCAGGGGGTGACGATGCTCGCGGACACCAGTTGAGGAAAGTGCATCTGGACGTGCAGCCGTCGGCTCATTGAAGGTGGAAGCACCGTAGAGCTCGGCTTTCCTAAGACCTTGCAGAAAGCAATCACCTTGCATCCTCCGGAAGCCTTTTGCCTGTAAAACCTCCCTCCTAGATAAGCATGGAAGGAAAAGTAGGTGCCGCAAGAGAAATAGGAGGGGAGGTGGAGGTGGAGGATGGGGAGAGAGAGTGTGAATTAATTTGGATCAAATGGATGAGAATCAGAAGTATTTATTTGGAATTGGTGTGAATGGGGCACATGGGGAACTGAACACAAAGGTGATAATTTATGTGGTGTGGATGAACTAAGAATAATGAAAAAAGCATGAAGGATGGAATCAAATTAAGTGCAAACATATAAAAGCAATGGACTAGTGCAAGCTTGAGGGCAAAGGTATATGGAATTCTGGTTGGAGGAGTCGCCGATATAAGCGAGTGAAAGGGCAGAACTGCCGACCCAGTGTTGAAATGGAGTTTAAAAGAAATGGGCTCTGGTTGGATTCGGGCAAGCTCTTTTAACACAGGGCTCGCTTTAATCCAGTGGAAACATTTCTTTATCTTTCAGATGGGTAAGTGTTTGGGGACAGAAAAAAAAAAAAAAAAAAGAAGATGAGAAAACAATTGGTAAAAAGAGGGAAACCATTGGCCTCCTTTTCTCTAGAGTTCTGTATACGCTGTATCTCTTCTATACGGTAATATGTTGAAAAGGAGACACAGTTGGAAAAATGAAATAAAATAAAATGTGTGGGTCTCCCTGTATGCCTAAGAAAGACAATACATTGTTGGTAACATGGATTTGCTTGTGCTGAAGAATTTTTAAAATGTTATTCATTTAATCTTTATATAGATAGAATTTACTGAGCTGGAAAAGATATGCCTCCCCGCCCCCCTCCCCCCCTCCAGCCCCCCTTCTGTGGCTGTTCTTTTGAGGATGCTGAATCCTTCAAACTTTTTGCCCTGGAGCATGTTAGGCAATGAGGTGATTTTTTTTTTTTTTTTAAGGTAGCAGATGTTCAAGTTGGTAGCTAGGGCACAAATATTGTTTGCCCAAGGAGGTGAAGTTAGGGATGGGGGAACCGAGGGAGGGAGAAGACAAGGCAGGGACTGGGACAAAGGGAATATTGTGAAGTCTCAGGATCTTAGTGAAAGGAAGCATATAAAAATGGACATATGGTTTATTCATCGTGAGGAGCACTTAGTGCTGGCATGTGCGTAAAAATGTCCTTTAGCAGCCAACCATTACAGACCTTTCTCTCCCACTCTGTCTTCTGGTCTTTGTGTAACGGACTTTTCTTGCTCAATAATTCAATTATCATGATCATAGTTTTATTCATTTTCTTGGAGTCAGCTAAATTGTCCTTATATTTTGATGCAAAGGAAATCTTCACTTCCAGTTGAAAAAATCACTTTATTATGCGCACGTTCCGCACAAGTCAGTTTGTTAAAACGTTAGTAGTTTCTATGCAAAAAGGGAAAGAATTGTTTTCCACGTTTCTTCTTGGTCACTTCTGAGAAGAAGAAGAAAAAAAAAAAAAAGCCTGGGATTGAAATGGCACTTTGTGTTAATTGATCAGACTTGCCTAATATGGAAATTCAAATAAAATTTTCTAATATGGAGATTCACGTACACTATGCAGAGTGAGTCATGTTGACAAAGTCAGGACAAAGGCCAGGAATGAAATCTTTGATTGCTGGTCACAGAGGAGGGTAAAAAAGAAGGCCATGTTCTCACATGTTCTACTTGGAGGATTCTTTCTATGGACAGGGGGTTGCTTTAGACTAATCAACGGGTGTTGATAAGGACGTTCTGGATTTTGTGCCAAAGAACGTAAAGGGGTTCTTTTTAGGTGGGAAGATAACACAAGTGTGCAATTTACTTAACTGTTTATGTCTGCTTTGGGACAGGTCTCACTGAGTCACGGGGTGGCACCATTTCTAAGCTTACCTTGGATCTGGGGAAATAGTTTGTCTTCAAATGAAAAGGTAGCTAAAAATATTATAAACGAAAAGACGAGCGTTGTGTTTAACAGGCGAATAAAAGTGCTTAATTTATATAATGAAAGTTCTTCAAAGTTTGAAATGTGATTTATTTTGTTTATTCAACAAAGATAAAGCGGGTGTTACATCCTAGGCATTGTTCTAAGTGTTTTACAAACTTAATCCTTTTAGTCCTCGTATTAATCTAATGACATTGGTGCTATTCTTATAATATAGAGGGAATGAGGCCCAGAGAGGTCAGGTAACTTGCCCAGTGTCACACAGCTCCTAGGTGGTTGGGCCAGGATTCAAACCAAACAGTATTGCTCAAATCTGAGCTCTTAACTTCTATGCTAACTAACAAGAGGAAAAGAAATCAAGTAGATATTTTTTTCTTAATAACTCATTATTAAGAGGAAATGAGAGACATAGTTTAAATACAAATTGACAATGAAAACTACTTTCAGTGTCTTCTAAATAGAATAAAGTTGGGAGGGTCCTTAAACATATTGCCTCATCAAGTGACTAAGTACCAGAACAAGGAAATTACAAAAGAATGGTCTTCCGTTTCTAGGCCCATTATTGTTACTGTTATAGTTACTATTATTATGGTCATTACTATTAAACCATTTTTTTTTTTACCTTAGGATTAAAGAGAGACTTTTTCTAACAGTCCCAATGCACTCATTAAAATGACAAATGTTAATACTCTATCCCTATGAAATCAGGCAAGCATTATCACGTGTTGGGGGAAACTGAGCACCAACAGTGTAAAAATGCCCCAGCCCGGGTTCTATGACCTGTCATTGGCAGAATTAAAACTTGACCCAGGCCTCCTGTCCCTTGGGCTTACGTGCTATTTAATGGATCATCCTCTTAGTCACTTTGTTTGTTCTATCAGTCATTCCTCAAATGGGGTAGTAAGTGCCCAGAGATGTCGGGCTCTGTGCCACTGAGTAAGCAGTGCTGGGGGCAGCCCTTCCAAGAAAGAGTGCAAAGGGAGACATAGCATGGCATGAGAGTAGGGATGCCTACCAGAGGTCAGAAGTAGCGAGCATGATTCAGAAAAAGTCGCTTTTCTCTTTTTGAACAGGGTGTTTATGAATGCTGTTCATCGTTTCAAATGATGCCAATGTGATAATACACCCATTTGTATAAATAGAAGGCCTAATTCAAGGTCAGGCGTATCAGCAGGATAAAATTAAATACCTCAGTCTGGAACTGTAGGGGGCCCATCGACCACTTTCAACCTCCTCAGCCCCATAGATAAGAATTCTTTGAATTTATACAATAGCAACTGAAATAGGGCAATTTTAAGACATTAAAGGGCCTTTAATATGCTGAGACACATGGCTGCTAATGAAGTTTATCCATGTGTTGAGGCAGAAACTCATTAAACCCCTATTATGGGATGGAAACTGGAATAAGGGTTAACTGTTCAGTTCACAAGGTGGAGAGAGTTTAATAGGAGGGTGTGATAGTTTGGGTTTAGCATATTCAAGAGCTTAGGAGAAAGTGTTTGAAAAGAACGGGTGTGAATGAGATGATGGAAAACAATTGATGGGAGAATTTTATGATTCAAGAAATTCTTAGAGCTTCACCACATGGTAATTTAGCAATATGCTGGCTGTTAACATTTATGAAGATAAATTTAGGTAAACATATACTGGCTGAAATGGCATAAACCTCGGCATATACACAGCAAGCACGTTTATTTTATTATTTTAATATGGTAATAAATGTAGGCTTCACGGGATGCCTATTCCAGATGTCCTTTTAATGGATAATTGGTAGTCGCAAAGTAAATAAGCATGTTAAAACAAGAATGGAAGGAAAAGAAAAAAGTATGAAATTAATAAGTATTTCATCATAAACGATATTTCTTGAACACCCATTATACTAGACTCTTGTTCCTTCCCCCAGCCCTGAGGACTTTGCTTTTTGATGCAAAAGCCTGAAATGTGGTTTTACAAAGTCACTATCTTTGGAACCTGATCTCAAAAGAGAAGATGGCATGGATTGGGGGTGGGAGGTAGGAATGAGGGAAGAGAAAAGAGGAATCTCATTTCAGAAAAGGCAGTTGAAGTAATAGAATTTTATAAATTCTCAGACTTAAAGGTTAGGCCAGCTCTGTTTGATAGAGAAGAGAAAAAGAAGGTCATGAGAAGTCTGTGCAAATGAAGGAATGACACTGGGAAGGCCAAATGTGAACTTCAAAAAAAAAAGTAACTGTTCTGTTTAATAAATAGATAATGTACAGAGCTGTTTGTATTATAATAAGAATGTTAATGACTGTGAGGAGTGTGGTTGTCCTACACATACTACATTGGGAGGTTTGAGGAGATTAAATGAAGCTTTGTAAAGAGTACAGGCTAAGTGATAGCATAAGAATTAGCTGGGGGTAGACAATACTTAATGTCTTATGTCTTCTGAAGTTAAAACAAAAATGGAGTGAGTCTGTTTGAATCAGACAAAAAAAAAAAAAAGGAGTTGAAGAAGGTAGTGTGTAATAAAAAAAGCAAAACAAAACTTTTTTTTTAAACTTTGGAATATCTCTTTTTAAAAAGTTAGAATGTAAGGATAGATGAAAATGTATTTGTAAAATGATTGTCTTTCTTTGAAAGATACCTGGCTTGAATTTAGTAGAAATGATGGTGGAAGCCTTGAAAATGGATCAAGAGAAAACAAACTTCTCGTGTAAGGAAGTTAGTTCTGGTAAGCAAATGGAACTCTCTGGGGACCCAGCCTATGCTGGGGATACGTGCAGTGGGGCTGAGAGCTCTGCCAGGTGACTCAGGTATTAATGGTGAGAGTCTGGCTCTTTCCAACCAGGTGATTTCTGTCTGTCCCCACCCTAATGGAGGTGAACTGGATGGCCGTGGGTAAACCTGTTTCCTAAAATCTCAGTTCCTTCTTCAGGCCCCACCTAAGAGCCTTACACCTGATGCTTTCTTGCACTGAGTCACTTCCTGCCTTTGAAGCCTTCCTTTATTACCCTTCTTTACGTCAGAATGACATTTCTTCTTGTTATTATTTTTCTAATCTTCGATTACGGGAGGCAGTTAGTGGAATTTCAGGAATCTTCCAGCAAGCAGGGAGACAAGATGGGGGCGTTTTGGAAGCTGGGACAGCATTTTTCACCTTCCGTCTTCTGCTCCTGGATGTTCTACATTTTCTAAAAGTAACTTCTTTTCAACCGTTTTTAAAAGTCCTATTGACATGACAGTTATCGAGCTAAATGTTAGTAGAAGCAAGATTGTTCAAAGTAATCAAAAGTTAGTGACTTTTTAATGTGCTAGTTATTTGGCCAACCAATGACAAGAGTTATTCCTCATTCCTGCAGTGTCTCTATGTTTGGTAGCCAATGTTGGAATCTGACTAGCTTATATAATGGAGGTCAACCCACTTAAATTATTTAAGAGTGTCTGCAGTGAGAATAAGCTTTTCATGGTTTGTCCCATATTTCTGTTCACCTTTCTTTCTCCTTCACCATCTGTGCTTATTGAGGTGGAGAGTTAAGGACTCACCTGGGATTGGACCCCCTGAACTAGGCCTAGTTGGCAGACTGCCCCCGCCCCTTTTTTTTAGACCCTGAGTCTTTTGCCTTCTTCCCTTCAAAAGTTACCTGCATTCAGGTTAGACCCCTTTTATTTTGTTTGCAAAATAAAATGCATTTATAATTTAAAACCCATTTTATATTGCAAACCACTCATCCAGTATCATAAAACATAGAGTTAGGCTTCTTTTGTTGTTTCTGCCTTTAGAATGTATCCTTTCTCTATTCATTACCATAGTTGACATTTAACTTAGGGAGTTCAGTAAAGTAAAACAGTATTACACATACTGTTTTCAGGCAAACAATACAATTGTTCAAAATCCCAACTTTGTTGGGACAGAACAGTCTCAACTGTTTCACTAGGTTAAGCTAAAGTTGATAAAAGCAATCAATCCTTTTGTTTTAGGGAAGGAAGCCAGAAACCATCTTCGGTTGAGAAAAAACTTTCCCTTCATGGTAGATTATTATCGCCCAGTTCAGTGTGTTATGGTATATAATGTCTTCCTTTGGAGCCCTTGCTATTTTCATATCAGGGAAATTTTGTAAAAAGGACTATAAATTGTTCCAAAAGCGAAGGCACTGTTAAGTGAGGAAGGTTCTAGGCATCTAATGGATGCCCTAAAAAATGTAAAATTATATAATCTATGCCCCGATGAATAGAACCCAAGAAGAAGCTTGACTGGTACATATTCTAGTATCCGAGGGCAGCACGATGCAGTAGGAGTAGCAGAGGATAGCTGTGTAGCAGTCATTTTTAAACGTTTTCGGTCTTCATTTTGCGTGTTCACGTGGTTAATGTCACCTTACTGGAATTCATTACAGGGATTAGGAACTTACGGTGTCTGCATCTCCTTGCCGTGGGGTACGCACACTCTTTACCCACACTCGAGTTCTCTTGTAGAAAGGAAATAATGATTGTTCATACTGAATTCTCCATTGGTCACGAGCTTGTTGAAACTAGTATTCGTATTTTAAAAAGAAAACAAAAGATACATCTCCCTTCTCTGATATAGGTAATAAGACATCTTATGTTCCTGGTGTTCAGGAGAGAGTGTCAGAAAATCAATATGAATAAATTCAAGTACACGGAGGGTTCAGCCTATTCGGAAGGGTAGCGTATGGCAAAATGACATTATGCATTATTAAATATTTTTTGCTTCACCCACATGTAAATATTAGCATATAGAAAAGGTACCATAGGCTACTTACAAATTTAGGCAGAAGGCGATTTGCTGGCTTTTTTTTTTTTTTCATTCTTTGTTGTTGTTGTTGTTTGGTGTCTCAAGGCTTACAGCTAATCTAAATTTGAAACTAAATACTGTCATTACAGAAGATTTTTTCCTGAGTTCTTCCAATTTCTCTGGGGACAAAATAATGGCCGCCCGAAGCAGTGGAGAAACAGTAATTAGGGCAAATAGTAATACTGTGCATGATTGAGGAAAATGTGAGGAAGGGAGGGAGAAAACGCAACAGACAGACTTGTACCGCCTGTTACTAGGAAACCACATCAGCATTAAATACAGTGTGCTAATTGGCTATCCTGTTTCTGCCTGGGTACCAGCCTGGGCCTGCTACACAGCTGTTTCTGCTCTTTCTGGTTGCTAGGTAACTGCATCATTTTTTTTTCCCCCCTCTTTGTATTCTGGAGGCTAATTGGCTACTTCTGCTCCTGGTGTTGCTGCTGGGTACCAGTCTGGGCCTGCTGCTCTGCTGTTCTCCAAAGGGATTTAAGGGGGGGCGGGGGAGGGGAGGAAAAAGGAAAAGGAAGATATGCTGGCAATTAATGGAGCATAAGTGCAAATTCTACACAATGTCTGGCACCTGCGTCCCCTCATCCTGCTTTCTCAACTAGATCCTTTAGCTGTGAAAATAGATTGAATCTTGGAGTCTTTCTTTTCTCTGCATACCTTTTGATTAGAACTTGAAAGAAATAAGACATTTGACGACGACTACTTAAATGGTGGATTTGGTCTTCTTTAGAAAGAACTGGCAAATTATTACACATTTATACTTGATATGGGCACTAAGAGCATTTGCACGAACGTTAAAATCACTAACTTAATAACAAAGCAGGATCTTTAACATCTTAAAGGTAGTGGCTCTTTATCTCTTAAATGGACCAGAGTCTTTTGTAGCCGTTCTTCTTGGTATCCTACAGAGTATAAAGTAAGAAATAAAATGGACTAAAGGCAATCATCGGATTTTCCCAACTGTTTTATTCATTAAGGAGTAAAAGGAGACTTCTAGACACATGACTTTACATTATGGATTTCATTCCTCTGATAAGCATAGCGAAGGTCTCAAATGCTTTTTGGTGGGACATTGCTTTCCACAGAAGCAATGCATGTTTCGCACACCTTATTTTCGTTCCTTATAGCAAATGAACAAATGGGGTGTGAGAGAAACCTAAAATTGGTTTTGTGATGTACAAAAAAGCCTAATCGCGTTCCAAATAGTTGCATCTCCTATTGAAGTAGAGGTTTCCATTTCCTCATTATCGAAATCCTCCTTGGAAGTATGGGGACGAAGGTTCTTCAGAAGTGAAGTGATATTTCAAGGGGGTTCCACTGTAAATGGTTGAGAAGGTGTATGCACATTGAGGCCCCTTGAAGAGGCAGCTTCATTGCTCTAGAAAGGAGCTGTTTTAGTGAGAAGACTCGGCCCACCGTTGTGTGACCGTGCTCAGAAATAGTTAGCAAAGGCAACTCTTATTCGACGTGAATAGCGGACACTGGTTCTCCATACTAATGAGATGTACCACTCCCTCTCAAAAGTGAAAAAGGAGAAGTTCTATTCAAAGCAACAAGCCACTTATAAGACCAGATCAGGCTCTGTGGAATCTTTTCTGCTTCAAGTATCCTTAAAATAGGTGGGAGACCTCAAACTAGTCTAGGATGACGGAGAGAATATTATAATGTTCCATAGGCCTTAAACCCGCTAACCATTAGTAGCATTCAAACTACAAAAGAAAACCTTATCATCAGAGGATAACTACAGAGCGGGCAAAATATTATTCCTGCCCTTTCTGTTCAAAGGACCGGTTGTTAATCACTCAGGAGTATTTCCCCATGGAAGGACTTGGCCGTTTGGTTATGGGGAGTCGTCAGATGTCGGAACATTCCTTCATCGCTCGACAGGTTTTATATTCTGACTTTGGGAGGGAGCGGTTTTGACTGCTTGAGTGTTTAGTCTTTGTTGAGGGAGATCGTCAGAATAACAACTTTCCATGTGTATGACGGATCGTCCCTAGTCAACCGAAGCAGGATCTGGAGTGAACCGCCCAAAGATGGCCTGGTGTCTGTCTTTTCCACCGTTCCTTCACCCGTCCATTGGGTGCAGTTACATGTCTACACTCGGGCTCTGGTAAGATCTGTGAAACAGGGGGTTTCGAAAACTGGCATAGTCGGGGCGCCTGGGTGGCTCAGTCGGTTGGGTGTCCGACTTCGGCTCAGGTCATGATCTCGCGGTCCGTGAGTTCGAGCCCCGCATCGGGCTCTGTGCTGACAGCTCAGAGCCTGGAGCGTGTTTCAGATTCTGTGTCTCCCTCTCTCTGATCCTCCCCCGTTCATGCTTTGTCTCTCTCTGTCTCAAAAATAAATAAACGTTTAAAAAAAAAAAAAAAAAAAAAAAAAAAGAAAACTGGCATAGTCACGGGTAGCCTCAGCCCTGAGTGAACACCAGTTCCCAATTCTGAGCTTCCTATCTTCATGCTCTTGTGGGTGGGCAATCTTTATTCTTTGGATGAAAGCAGTGGGGGGCATGCAGGCACGCTTTGGGGGTTGAGGAAAGGAGGTAGTCCTCTACCTCACTGCTTCAACCTTTCCATTCTCCTCAGTCACCTGCTTTGCTCATTCTCATCTGCATGCCATACTACTGCTCCTTATATGAGGTAAATCAGTTGACAAACCTAGCGAAGAGGAATCTGATGGGGCCGGGCTGCCCAGCAGGGCTGCTGCTAACCCATATTCTGCCTGTGTGGGAATCAGAAAAAAAGTGCCCCTTTTAGGGGGCAGATAGCAGCCCCGTGCTAGAGAAGAGCTGGAGGCAGTCCTCAGCCCTTCAGCTGCACGCTCTGTGCTCACAACGTCACATGGCCGCCTGCTCACCACAGGTGCTGATCCACTCCAGCGGGCCTTCCCTGACCCTTCAAGAACTTGTGAGGCTAATGAGGTTCCAGCAGGAACGGGAAAGTCGTGACTGTTGAAGGCGGGCGGGGGCGGGGGGTGGGGTGGTGGTTCTGGGGCCTGCTCTCAATGGCTAAAGAGGCCATTATACATGAGAGCAAACCTTTAGCCCAGCTGTTCTCCCAAATGTGAGGTCATTAGTTGACTAATGCGGTGATTCTCAACTTGGGCTGATTTTGCCCCTCGGGGGACGTTTGACCATGTCTGGAGACATTTTTGGTTGTCCATCTTGGAAGGGGGGGGTGTTGCTCCTGGCATCTGGTAAAGGGAGGTCAGGGATGCTGCTAAGCATCCTGTAGTGTGTAGGACGGCCCGCAACAAAGAATCATCGCCCCCTGAAGGTCCGTGGTGCCAAGGTTGAGAAACCCTGGCCCAATGCAACCTCAGCTATCCTTTTCTTCTCTTTGTGTTACTCTTCACCACTTGCAAAGTATTTCCTCATCCTCTTAAGACTATGCCCCAGGTCTTGGTTCCCTTTTATGATCTTTAAAAAATTGACTAAGTATAAATATTGTATGATTTATTATTTCTGTCAGGACTTAGATGTGCTGGTTCCCCCCCCCCCCCCTTCCTTATAACATGAGAGAACTCTCTCCACCTCCGCAAGACGCTCAGCTTTCTAGATTTAACGTTTGTGATTGGGACTCTTCTCAAGTGACATCCCCTCCCCTCTTGCTGACGGCTCCTGACCTGTAATAATTTGAGGTTTTGCTGAGGCAGGGATTTGAATCACATGAGCTGCCAGGCTGGTGTGTGGGAGGGAGGCTTTTAGCCAAGTGGGCCTCACCGACTGGGCACTGACGATCATATTCTACCTGTCCTCTGGCATCCGGCAGCCTCACTGGATAATAACAATTGTTTCCTTGTTATTAAGAAGAAGTTTGAGGGGCGCCTGGGTGGCTCAGTCGGTTAAGCGTCCGACTTCAGCTCAGGTTACGATCTCGCGGTCCATGAGTTCGAGCCCCGCGTCGGGCTCTGGGCTGATGGCTCAGAGCCTGGAGCCTGCTTCCGATTCTGTGTCTCCCTCTCTCTCTGCCCCTCCCCCGTTCATGCTCTGTCTCTCTCTGTCTCAAAAATAAATAAACGTTTAAAAAAATTTTTTTTTAAAAAGAAGTTCGACTGTTGGTGCAGAAAGAGGTGTCTGAGTCAGAAAATAGAAACCTCTGCTAGGAAAACCGTATTGCATTTCTATGTGCCACTGCAGCGCCTTTCCCGTCGCTCACGATTCCAGTTTGCACCAACACCGCGTGGAAAGTACTATGAAGCAGTTTGAGTTCTCAGGGAGAAAGGTGCCATCGAAGGTAAAAAGATTTAAGTGGCAATATCTAACAGACACATACTTTATGCTTGCATTTTTGTCGGGAGATGTGAATCATGCATCGGCCCTTTCAGCTACGCTCGCATGCATAGAAAATAACATTGTCAGAAGTGTCGTCCCCAGATACAATGGACAATATGCTATTAGAATTGTATGGCATTGTCCTTGCTGTTTGGAGATAATACTGCTGACATTATTCCCCTCATACATGTGAATGTGGCTGTAGGGAATACGTGACATCTGTGTCTTTCACACAGATTAGCTTATCCCTTGCCTCTTGGAGGGATTGCGATTAGTGGGCCGGCCTCCTGGGGTCATGGCAAGTGCCATGTTTTGGATCACAGTTGTTATCGGACCTTAGTTTTAGGCACAATAGGGAATTAGTAATATTTAGCTCCATGACCTGAAGAGGCAGTGGTTATTTAGACAGCTCCCCAGCGCAGATGGGCTAAAGAAAGGGTAGGCTGAGGCATTCCTACTCAGATTGGCTTTGGGAAGGAGAAGGCAATTGGGTACCAAGCCTGGGAATGGCTGCCTCCACACGGTTGCTTTTTCCGAGTAAACAGGCAATAATATAACTTGCCTTAGCCGTTAGAGTTTACCAAGTGCTTTCACACACCTCATTTCATTTCACCTTCGCTTACCTACGGGGCAGATATTCTCATTGTTCCCATTTAATAGATGAGGAAACTGAGGCTCAGAGGGTGATTTGTCACAGGTTTCTCTGCTGGGCTGTAGAGCCTGCCTTATGCTGTTTTTCCTGTAGAAATCAGGTGTGGTTTTTTTTGTTTGTTTGTTTGTTTTGTTTTTGGTTTGCAAGAGTGCCTGAATTAAAACAGGATATAAATGAACGCAGGTATATTGTTATAGTTGAGCAAAATAAGTGGCCTACTGTTTGCCATTCTACGTATTTCACACATATGCTAAGTATCACGAGTTATTATCGTACTTGTCCAACATGACAGCAAATTCAGAAGAGCTAAGAGGACAGAATGATACAATGTATAGGAATATTGTATGTTCCTATATCCTGTCTAGTTTGATTGAATTTAAAAATCCTTGATCTTAGGGTTTTTTTTTTTCCATTTTAAGAAAGAAAGCTGGTTTCGAAGATGCAAACACATGCAAGGTATTGATTCTCAAAACGTTATCTCAGTACTCGTGCATTTGCACGTTGTAGAAAATTTGTGGAGAGAAATCGTGAACAGAGACACTTCTCCCTGACCCCTTACAAGAATGCACCTTAACAGCCCTCATTTATTACTAAATGGGCAAATCCAAATGGAGGTGCCTTCGGGAAGTCGGAAGAAGCTAGGGGTGGATGGATCTTGCTGTACAAGTTGCACATTGCTGGCTTAGGTACACCGGAGCTTTGCTAGGGGAGTGCGAACAAACAATTTGTGCTTTTATTTTTATTTGTACGATAAATGTCGACTCAAGATAATCCTGCGTTAGCCCCCTCTCCCCCCACTTTTTGGAGGATATTTGTGGATGTATTAAATGTCTTATGGAGAAGAATCCTCGTGCGATACAGGGATTCTCGATCCCCTGATGGGCAGCGATCCCAAGCTCAGGTTAAGATTCTGCTGCTGTGTGCAACGGTCTCTCCTCCGTATTCACAAAAGCACACGGTGAGGAAGAATAGCTGGTGTCTAACATTCTGCCAAAAGGATCTACGGGAACCGCCAAGCGACAGGCACTTGCATTGTCTTCCAGAGATCTGCAGAAAGAAAAGGTTTTCACACCAAGAGACAAATCCCTGGAAGGTGCTAGGAACAGCGCGCATGACCCGTGTGGGTTCCTGAGGATTGTTTGCCTACATATATATATTTTTTTATCTGATCCTATGTTTCTGTCTATCTTTGTTTTCTCAAATCTACTTTCCCCTTTTATTTATTCTACCTGCTAGAGAAATAACCTTCATAAATCGTTGTATTCGGCAGGGCCCCTGTCCGCATTTGATACTCGCCTTTTGCTTGCGACTGAGTTCACTGCCAAGCGTGTAGAACGCTTCCCACCCACCTGTGAGTCTTCCCCTCACCACAGTCAGGTCTTGAAGTTTTCCTGTGGTTTTCTTTGGTATCCGTCTTCTCCACAAAGCATGTTTAATAAGCAAAGGCAGAGACTGGAAACAATCCTTTCATACCTCCTTCCGTCTACTGCCCTTCCCGGAGCTAGAAGGACCCTGGGCACAAAGCTTATGGGATCAATTACCACGAGCTCCCTGTTAACCTTTTTTTTTTTTTTTTTTTTTACTCTGTTGTGGGAAGAATAAAGCAATAATTAAAATTAACTGAACAGCTTTTGCTCTATTGAGGCGTTAAATCTTTGTGTAAACACAATCACATTGTGCAAACATAGGTCCTTTCAGCGGGCTGATTCAGACAGCGAAACCGCCGAAGTTTTGAGGTCTCTGGGTCAAGGGCCCGTTTTGACACGGTTTGAAAGGTCACCTGCTCATTTGTGTCTCTGCCGCGCTGCACCGAGTGCCGTGAGCGGGTGGCCTCCCTTGCCCGCCGCCGCAGCACAAAGAGGAGCCGGCTGGCATTCGGCAGATAGCGGGCCGAGCCGAGGGGGCAGGCAATCTGCGCACAAAGCAGGACTGCGGGCGCGCACGGGGCGGGTGGGGAGCGCTTGCGAGCCCCTGGGGCCCAGGCAGTGAGACGGCTCGAATGCGGAGAAAACAGCGGTTATAAACTATAAATGTGTTTATTATTACACTGGGCCCATGCTATATAATTTTACACACGCTCATATCCGTGATTTATGGCCGCAGCTCCCTACGGAGGAGAAGCGTGCTAATTTACCCAAATTGATAGGGAGACCTCTGAAGATGATCAGATTTGAAGCAGCAGTAACTGAGGGGGGGAAAAAGGTCTCCTAAAACCACAGCAGCAACAAAAAGTGGCTGCTGTGTCAGAGGCACCTTTTGTTCATTCAGTTAGATAAGCAGAGCTTCGCTTTAATTATTCATGATAATGCCTGCCCTGCAAGGAGCGTGCCTCCCTCGGCACCGCGTCCGGTCCGGTCCGGTCCGGTCCGCGGTGCGGTGAACACCCAACCAGCCTGCCCGGCTTTTCGGGGAGCTGTGTTGTGCTCTCGCCCGCGACAGGTGAGCCGGCTAAAGGTTGGGGGGCTCGGGCACGCCTGCCGCTCCTTTCTGGGGGGCGGGTGCTGAGCGCACTGCAGCGAAGGAGAAAGGCCTAGTGGTCCCAGCCCGGGGTTCCGGGCAGTCCCTCCACTTAGCAGGAAGCGCGCTGGTGCTGTGCCTGCGTCCTTGTCCTGAGTCCTGCAGGTGGGGCTTTGCCCACGGAGGCAGGAGGAGATGTAGACCTGCAAACGGCCCAGGGGTACCCAGAGAGTAAGGGGCGGACCTGACTTATGAGTCCGGTCTGACTCCAAAGCCGGTTCTCCGGCAGCATTCTCCTGGAATTTCCTAGGAAAGAAGCCAGGAAGAGGCCTGGAAGCAAAGACCCCACCCCGCTTCCACTGCAGCCCATCCCATGTGTTGTGCTTTCGGCTCATTTCCTGGTCTCAGCGGCAATTACCCTCATCGTTTCCGACAGCTTTCCAGGGTGTTTTTGTCTGAGCAGGATCTTGGGTTACTTGTTCTGGAGCTCTTCAGAAGGAAAGCACTTTGGGGCAGCATGCGCTGGTTCCAGAGTCTGGGAACACCCATGATTCATACCCCTTGCAGGGGAACTTCAGGTAGATAGCCTGCTGCAACCCCGGGATAACCTGATGGGCCATTTTTACCCGGATGCATGCTACCTAGGGTGTGGAAGCTGAATGGCCACCCAGTCTTCATAGCAACCCCCCCCCCCCCCCCGCGGAGGCGTCCCGGATACACACCCTTGCCTTTTCCCCTTGTTCAGTCAACATCCGCATCGGGCTGGCACTACTTTCTAAGCATGTTTTGTATTTGTCCACTTGTCTCCATCTCTGCTGCTAGGGGCGATGACATCTGTGTTTCAGCCACTATCTTCTGTCTCTCAGAAGTCCTCTCACATCAGCTCATTTCCCTCAGCAGCCCATTCTCCATTTTATAGCCAGAATGATACTGTGAGAATTCACATCTGATCATGTTATGGCTCTGCTTAAAAGTTCACAATGGCCACCATTGTGTTAAGGTCCAGATTCTTAAATGTGGCCGCTAAGATCACTGTCCCATAGAAATAAATAAATTATGTGAGCTATGTGTACACTTACATATAAATCTTCTGGCAGCTTTATTTATTTTCATTGGTTTATTTACTTTATTAATTATTCATTTATTAATTAGTTGTACTAATTAATTACTTTAATACTAGACTTTAACTCAATATAGCCAAGCTTTATTTCAACATGTAATCAATATAAACAATTGTTAATGAGCAGTTTTACGTCCTTTTTTTTTTTTCCATACTAAGTCTTTGAAATTCAGTGTATATTTTACATTCAAAACACATGTCAATTCAGACCGCCCACATTTCAAGCGCTCAGGAACCCCATGTGGCTGGTGGCCACCAGATCGGACAGAGCTCATCTTTAAGCCCTGTGGTCTAGCCCTGCCTGATTCTCCAGCCACATTGTGACTCTCTGTCCCTGTGGGACATCCGAGCATCTGGGGTCGGTGTGGGACAGGATGTGGCAGAGAACTGGAGAAACTCACCCTTGCTAAGGAGTAGAAGACATAGCCCAGTACTGGGCCATCTTCACTTTATACTTCCACTCTGCGGGGCTCTCAGGCAGCTGGAGGTGTGGGTTAAGGATGAAGCCTTGGCTTTGCTTTTGGCCTTGGGGGGGTTTCCATTTTTGGTTTATCTAAGGCTGTGTCAGGCTAAACAAATGTGTTTTGAGAAAGTGAAGGGAATTAAATGGAAAAACACTGGTAAAGTTGATATGTGGTATTCTTTTCTGAGGAAAATCAATCTGTCCCACACAGAGGTCCTTTGGTGGGTAGCACTGTTCTGTGAGCTCAAGGTGGACCTAGGGGAGGAGGAGTGAATTGTAGTCCACACCCTTGGCTTCTAGTCTCAATAGATTACATTCCTTCACTTACTCAGGTTTAAAAAGTTACAACAGCTATTATATGGGTGCATCTAAATATTTTTGACATTCTTTCCAGTTGAAAGATTCGCTTTATCAGAAAATGTTTTCAAGGGGAATGTAAACATTTATTCTATTTTAATTGCTGGCATTTCAGTAAGAGAGTGATGTAGTGGTTAATTAAGCCTGTGGACTGAAGGTGCAGCTGCCTGAATTTAAATCTTGACTGGACCGCTTATAAGCTGGAGAACTTGGTGAGTGGTTTTATCCTCTGACCCTCAGTTTTCTTGTCTGTGGAATGGGAATGATGTGCCTCATAGGGCTATTGAGAGGATTAAAGGAGAGAATATACATAAAGCCCTTAGTTTCCTGTAGTGCCCAGCATATAAGGAGAGCTCGCTAAATATTGCCTAATAGCCCATTGCCTCAGGATTTGCAAAACACTATCATTAATTGAGGATGGCTGGATTGGGCCACAGTCTTGGCTCAGGATGGTCATTCAAGGTGCTTTCTCTGAACAGATACATTCGTCGTCTAGTTTGTGTATAACATTTTGTGTCTTTCTCTCACATTTAGTTTTCTACACTATGTATATATCTGTGAGGAAGGAAAATATAGACATCTCATCATGGTTTGATTCTGTCATCTATATCTCCACTAGAAAAAGCCAAATATATTTTAGTGCATGATACATAAGGCATGGTGAGATATATACCATATTTTATTGGTACACGGGCTTTGGGCTCCCTTTCTATATGTGGTGTTGGGTTTGTGCAGTTGGGTCTAAATTCTTTGGCTTTCTAATCAATGACATGTTGCCAGTTGAGGCACTGAGGCCTGGAGCATTGAATTCAATAAAAGGCCAGCCCCAGGAGGCATCTGCTCCTAAGACTGGCACACAGATCTCTACTCATCTTGACTGAAAACAGTGACGGCAGGCCCTTTATTCACTAGGAAAGTATGTTCAGGCACTAGGTGTTTTTATGAGCCACCTTGCATAAAGAAGGATTTTTGTTTGGAATATTTTAATAATCACCATGCCTATAACTGCTTTACAATATACAAAGCATTAACACAGGTATTATCTCTCGTCATACTTCACAATGGTCCTGTAAGGCCAACATCAAAGAAGCGGTCAGCCCCACTTTGCAGAGGAAGAAAGTGAGACTCAAAGAGTTTGTCACTTTCCTAAGATCATATACTAAGTAGTGAGAATGGGGACTAGAACCCAGGTCTCCTGATTGTGAGCCATGTGTGTGCGTGTGTACGTGTGTGTGTTCTACTAAATTGTACTTGCACACATGAGACACCATTTACAGGAGCTCAGGCAACCTTCCTGAGTAAAAGAAGTGATTGAGATATGAAATAATGTTTATACTGCAAGTATGGGCCATTTAGGCATGTATTGTTTTCATTCATCAGTTTCCGTTACCCTTTGAATTATTAAGAACATAAATGAAGCTGTTTGTAATAGAGACACAGGCTAGCAGGGGCTTAAAAAGATATCAGATTTTTTGCTCTTTCACATAAAAATCCAGAATCTCAGACGGCTGTACTCTGAGAAGTTGTCAGAGGCCCAAACTCCTTCTGTCCTGTTTGTCCCCCATCCCTAGGGTTTCTGCCCTTCAGGAATTGCCTGTGTCCGTACAATTCAAGATGGCTGCCACCAGGCTTGCTTTCCAGGAACCTAGTTTTCATACAGCTATTTTGAAAATGGGAAGGGGAGAGGATGTCCCAACCTTTGAAAGTACAGCTTGAAATTGCACTTGTCGCTTGCACTCACATCTCATCAGCCAGAACTTAGTCATATGTCAACAAGTCACTGCAAAGGAGCTGAGAAATAGTCTTTATTCTGGGTAGCGGTGAGCCCAACTAAAATTTGGGGGTTCTCTTATAGAGAAAGGGAAAATGAATATGGAAAGTCACCTGGCCATTGTGCTATGCTCTTTGTCTTAAGAATAGTTCCATTTTAGCTTGTAATGCAGGCATTTGAACATGAAACACTTGAGTTCTGAAATTCTAAATGTATAATACAGTAAGGGAAAAATTTTAGTATATTCTAGTTCATGGCACATTACAAAATCAAAATAACTGCATGAGAACTAGGTGTCTGTGGAATGCCAAAAGTTTTGAATGGAAACTTAATTTACATTTTGCATTTTATGAGGATAGTCCATTACTGGAATAATATGAAGTGAATGGGAAATTAATAACTTGGGAGAGCAAGCTTAAAGTGTCAGAATAACCACATCTTAATATTCCTTGCATCCCCCCCAAAAGGTAAAGGGTAAAGTCACATCGCCTTGACATTTTCCCAGGATGAAAATTAAGTAGAAGAATAAAGAGAAAGTATTTTGTGGCTGTGAGTTTAGCACAGACAAAATCAAGGCTGTTTCAGGTTAGAGGTATGTAGGCTGACAGATTGTGTGGGGGTGTTTCTATATATGTGGGTGTCAATATGTTTGTGCTGAATTGTTTGCAGATTTGGGGGGGGGATGTCGTGTGTGTGTGTGCGTGTGTGTGTGTGTGTGTGTGTGTGTGTGTGTATGTGTATGTGTGAATATAGATTCCATGGGTGGCTTCAATCATTGTGTTTTCTTCCTAATTATTCATATTACAGAGCAGCAGAAAGAGGATGTAGGAGAATCTAGGTTGCGGTGTTTCAAGTAGTTTTGAAGAAGGACTAATAACGTATGCGCATGTTCATTCAGTCAAGTTAGTCGAGGGTCTTTGACCTGTCTTCAGCGTTCTGAGTGTTGGAAACACTAAAGTGAATAAACCTGGTCTCTGTCCATGACGGAACCATTTGGTTTTGTGAGGCCACAGCATGTAAAAAATTATTCAAGCAATATGATAAGACTCTTTGAAAGGAAGTTATGGGACCAAAGAGGAAGGAGCACCCAACTCTATCAGAGTTGGTCTAGAACCACTTCACACAGGATATGTTCTTTAAAGTACTAATGCCACATGTTGGGGGAGGCTCTGAGGCATCAGATATGCAGAGGCATGGGTTCTGACCTCAAGGCAGTCAGTCTCCTGGGGGGATAGCATGTCATCAAGACCCCACCAGGGTCTTGCCATCTCTTCAGCCATTCTTGAAATTCCTCCTTATAAACTCGTCCTTGGCCTCAGCTATGACAAACCACTGTCTCTCATTTCTAGGCTTTGCGCACGCTGTTCCTTCCCCCTGGGATGCCTGCCATAATGTTCTCACAGAGTGTTAGGGCTTCCCTCCTCCACATGTCCATGCACACACATTTACCAGATATATCAGGCCTCGTGTTGTTGTATGCATCCATGGAGCCTCCCCACCCGGGAACTCCTCTAATGCAGGGACCCTTTGCTTTTACCTTTAATCTCCAGCACTGTCATTGCTCAGTACATAAGAGACCAATAATTAATGTAGATTGAATCCACCTTGTCACATTAAAGAGGCTGTATTTTCACCCTCAGTGAATGAGACCAGAAGTCTAGACATTTGACTTTGCCTGCTCACCCGTGGACAGAGATGAGGTATTTCAGAGATACTGTGTGTTAGGGGTTTTGAATCTGGAAGGCAAGGTGGTAACAACTTTTGGGGCTGTTAATTTTTGATGGATCACCAATCTGTTCATTCGCAAGCCTTGTATTGATTCCGTACGACGTGCCTGAGCCTGTGCTAGACGCTGCGGATGATGACACAGAAGCAAGTGAGAATCACCTTGCCCCTTTCCTGGACACACATTGGATTCTTAATCCCATTTATTGAATTGGAGGTGTAAGGCACTCCAATGTTAAAAGCACTTTCTATGTAATGTGGGTAGGGAAAGCAGGGCAAGGAATCAAGACGTAAGAAATTAAATATCTCACAGGGCATAGTAAATAAATAAGTAGCCAAAGAGTGAAAACTCTGACAAGATTTCAGCTGTCTAAGCGGGAGAAACACATTAGGCTGGGGTGACATGTGGAAGACAGATTAAATTCTGAGTACAGGACATTCTGGTAAGTGGGACAGGCTGGGGAGGGCTACTCAAGGATGATGGAGAGTGAGGGATTTATATAAGGAGCAACGGGTAGATTAGGGTAGAAAAATAAGTGAGACGGTTTTGTGGACGTCTTTTTTGAGTACATAGGCAGTGGTATGTGAAGAGCATCTCTGTCTTAGGTTGTTATTTGTCAAAATAAGACGCTGAGCTTTCCCTTTTGAGTTACCCTTTCCTTATATTTCATATTCAGGTAAGGTACATATTTGGGTTGCCTTAGCTAATGAGGAAATTCAGTCTCTGAAAAACAGTGTTTGATCATCTTGGAAAAGAGTTATGCAGACAAATGGATGTTTTAAAGCTTGGCTGCTTTAATATTTACTTCTAAAAATCTCTGGAGAATTAGATCCGTGCTTGAGTAGTAGCTGGTCCAGGGGAGGGCCCATCTCTTTATCATTTCTATGTAAATTATCCAATTTGTGCTTCTTGAGGACTGATAAACTTACCTGGTTTTTTTTTTCTTTTTAATTTTAGGGCAAATTGCCATATAAAATAATCGTATGCTTGGGTCACTTCTCCACCATCTGCATTTATATAATTAGGGAATAACAATTAATATTAACTTTATCTTAATCAGAACAAATTCAGGATGCTGAAACCAATCATTTGCTAGCTTCTCAAATCATATCTGGGGTGGTTTTTGGATTGTCTACTCCCATGGGTTTTCTAGACCATCGATGTATTTCTTTTTTTTTTAATGTTTTTGTTTATTTTTGAGACAGAGAGCATAAGCAGGGGAGGGGCAGAGAGAGAGGGAGACACAGAATCCGAAGCAGGCTCCAGGCTCTGAGCTGTCAGCACAGAGCCTGACGCGGGGCTCGAACTCACAGACTGTGGAATCATGACCTGAGCCGAAGTTGGACGCTTAACCGACTGAGCCACCGAGGCACCCCGATGTATTTCTTTTCATATTTATCAAATATGTAGCAGAAAGTTAACTTTAATCCTGATAGTAAATGCTTTGGGCTTGTATTTTCCAATTTTTATTTAGTAAAAAATTCAGTGTGCTCAGGGATAATAGATGAGGTATCTTCAACTACTGTGTGTGTGCCATTGATGGCTACCATGGGTCCTGGGTCTGATGAGACTTGTTTCAGCCTTCCCCCTCCCTCCCCACCCACCTATACTGGACCTCCACGCACCCCCTGTTTCCATCACTCCCAGGTATAGTCCTCTCACAATGACCTCAGGCCCCCTCAAATCCTCCCCAGGAAGTGTCCAGTAAGCCTACCTTTCCTCAAAGCTGTGTGCTCCACATTTGTTCTTTTCCTTACTACTACCCTCTGTGCAGAAGAATCAGTTTCTTGCAGTGCTCGCTTGGAGTTGTACACCTGAGTTGCCCACCTCTGCAATGAACTGTATCTTCGGGGGAAGCATTCTCACCTGGGATTGGCTTGCTTCTGAGGGCGCCCGTCTGCATTTGGAGATGTCACTTTCTGAGTGGCTTGTTGATAACTTTGGATATTAACTAAACTTGGAACATGTGTGGAGCTAAAGTAAAATTTCTTTCTCTTCATTCTTAAAATTACCTTTTTTTTTAAAATTTTTTTTGACGTTTTATTTATTTTTGAGACAGAGAGAGGCAGAGCATGAGTGGGGGAGGGGCAGAGAGAGAGGGAGACACAGAATCGGAAGCAGGCTCCAGGCTCTGAGCCATCAGCCCAGAGCCCGACGCGGGGCTCGAACTCACGGACCGCGAGATCGTGACCTGAGCTGAAGTCGGCCGCTTAACCGACTGAGCCACCCAGGCGCCCCTTAAAATTACCTTTTTAGAAGTGATTCAGAAACTAGTAGTTTGGTCACGTGGTGGTCTTAGGCTGTGCCCTGCATACATCCTCTGCAATATGACCATCTTCACGTTTGAATGCAAAAACGAAAGATTGGCCATGAGCTTAAAATTCATATTTTTAGGCAATCATGTTCCTATCTAAATACATCAAATCGAATTGTGGGAAATTGGCTTATAGAATAGTACCTTTACTACTAAGTGGAAGAAGTCTCCTATAAATTCATTTTCAGTAAATTTACATGGTGTCATCATCTTCACAGGAAAAAAGATAAATGTTTTAACTTTTGTCTTCAAATTCAGTTTCTGTCTAGCTTTTAACTTTTTGTAACTTTGGCAATCACCAAAATATACTTAAGTTTCCAAATTGACGTTAAACTTTCTTTGGCTTTATCTCTAAAAAAGCTGATACAAATAATTTTTAAAAATTAAAGCAACAAAGACAAAAAAGAATAAAGCCAAATAAGAAAAAATGCAAAAAAAAAAACTAACCTCAATGCCAGAAAAGCATGGAGTTTACCTACATAGTCATGCTTATCTGTGTCATGACTTGAGAACATATAACTTTAGGTATGAGTGTTGAAATCTAAATTTTTAAGTGAGTTTACAGTCTTTTGAGAATTACAATAATTCCTATCTTAAGCCTTGTGGGATTTTGTTTTGTTTTGAGGGGGGAGGGTATTAGCCCACTAAAAATATTAGAACACTGCATACATTTCTAATTAAATAAAGATTCAGTTTGACTTTGAGAATATTATGATACCCCTTGGCCTAGGAGAAACACACTATGGTTTCTGAAACACGCGTATTGGAATCACGGGTTGCACATTGAAAAAACTCCAATTGCCAACAGCTATACTTATTCCAGCCTCTGGGATAGTTGCCAGTTTTCATGACCAACCCTGTCTTCCTCCAACATTTCAAACCAATTCACCAAGAACCTAACACATCCCTCCCAAAGAAACTTTTTGGTCAAAGTTGAGTCATTAAAAATGGAAGCTGGCCCCCAAAGATTTGTTTGATCCTGTGTATTTCCTGGCTGTGCTTTGCAAGGTAAAGTGGGTCTGAGAAGTGATGCTTGGGCTGTAGTTTAAATCTCATGGAGAAGCCCTTGCTCCCATAGCCTTCTCTGGCCTCCACGCACCTGCACACTCCCTTCTGATATCCCCATCATCGTGAGAACATCTTTCACGTGTTTGGGACTTTGTAATCGACCAATCACTTTTATATGGTAAATGCCATCGCATCTTGATAACTAGAAGGGAAGTAGGACAGATTTTTTTTTTTCTGTTCCTTCCCTATACAGTTAAAAACAAGTCCCAAAGAAGTTTACCGACTCTACAAGGCCACACTGCTATTAGGCAGCAAAGGTGGTTTTGATGGCTAGTCCTTGTTTTTGATAACAAGTCCATTTTTCTCCAATGGAGCAATGATTCAAGTCTCATCAAGGCATCAAGGCATGGCTACCCTAATGTTTCTACAGAGCCTTAGGGATCCCCTCCTCCACATGTCATTCACACGCATTTATCAAACACATGGGCCTTGTGTTGTTTGTATGCATGCGTGGGGCTTCCCCACATGGGAGTCACCTACTACAGAGACCCTGTGCTTTTCTTTAATCTCCAGCAGTGTCATTGCTCGGTACAGATTTGAGCCAACAATTAATGTAGATTGAATCCAACTTGTCACACGGAAGAGGCTGTATTTTCATCATCCATGAATGAGGCTTTGGTCTAGGTATTTGACCTTGCCTGCTCAGCTGTGGACAGAGATGAGGTGTTTTGGAGATAACGCATGGTAGGGTTCATGGATCTGGAAGGCAAGGTGGTAACAAGCTTTTTTGGACTGAGCGTGGGGAAAAGTTTAGGAAGGCTGAATCCTTATGCTTGAGGTGATGGTGGAGTTTCTACATAGAAAATGTATTTTAAACCAGTGCTGTCTAAAATAGGAAGCAAGCCATATATATAATTTAAACTTCTCCAGTAGCCACCTTTTTTAAAAAGTGAAAAGGAATAGGTAAAATTAATTTTAATAATAATATTTTACCCCAAACCAATATATCCAAAATACGATCATTTCAACATAAAGTCAATATGGGAAAAATTAGTAAGACATATTTTGCATTCTTTTCTAAAACTAAGTCTTTGAAATCCAGTGTGTATTATATATACTTACAGCATATTTAAATCCATATGCTAAATTTTCCACGGTTAAAGCTAAATGTAGTTAGCCCTACCAAAACAAGAGTATATAAATTATGCTTTATCATGGTTCAGTCTTTAACTTTTAATTAAAATTAAATTAGAAGTTCGATTCTTTAAGTCGCCTTAGCCACATTTCAAGGGCTCGTAGCCACATGGGGCTAGTGGCTGGACACCAAGATGTCAGTATTTGTGGGGTTATGTCAGAATTCTTTCTTGCTCCTCTCCACATGCTGAAGTAGGAACCCTGCCTTACGGAGGGTATGGTTTAAATTTTAGGTTATACATTTTAAACAGCCACTTTAAGGTGGCGATCCAGGCTGTAAGGACTTATCCAGACCTCAGCCAGTTATTGTTTTCTTAGTTGTTTCATGAACAAAAGAAAAAAAGAGGAAACGTGTGCTCCGTGCAGTGACCGCTGCTTTATGCAAATTGAACCACTCAGGTCCTAGCGCCTTGTAGCTCCTGGGTGAGCGAGTAATGGATGAATGAAAAAAACCAACATGGAACATGAACAAATGAGTACACATTTTCTTTTATGGTGTGGTTACAAATGCTTTTCAAGTTCTGGAAAAGAAAGCCTTGGTCTCGTTTTCCAACAATCACCTGACTAAAATTCCTTGGAAAAAGAAAATATTGAAGATTCAGCTGGAATCTAAGAGGAACTCTGAGCCAGTTTTCCAAAGCCGAGTTAATAACAGGGGTTTTCTACTTGCTGCTCATATACCCTGAGAAGGGATTGCCAAGCTGGGGAGTGATGTTTACTGCTTACTCTTTTTCCAGTGTTAAGAAAGCTTAGTGACATTTTCTCTCTCGGTGTCTTTATTCCCCAGGTGGCTTAAATTCTCTGGTGCCGCCGAGTGTGATGTGAAAGCAATTGATGGGTCTTTGCTGATTTCCTCTTCATGGACTCAGTGGCAATACAAACCCATTACGAAGTATTCTTCCTCCTTTCCATTTTACTTTTTCATTTCCCGGTCTGCAAAATTTCAAGTTGCTAATCCAAATTCTAAGGAGCCTAGGACCTTGACATGCCCAGATAACAGAAATCTAGTAACACTTTTTAAAAAGTAAAAAGCGGTAGATAAAATTAGTTTTAACAGAAATCTGGGCGTATCAAGGTCTTAGTCTCTCTAGGAATTGGATTAGGGACTTGAAAATTTGCAGATCGGGAAATGAATGCAGAAAATTTGCATTAACGATGTTTATTTTCAAGGGACTTTTAACCTGGTATGCGAGATTCTGACATGTTCATGTTTTATTCTACAATCTATATCTTAAAGGCAAATTCATGGTGCAATACATTTGACATATCACTTATGCTCTCCCAAACACATATTCAGTGAGAACCTTTACAAATGAGTTCCATAAAATGACGCACTTGGCTTCCCAGAGGGGATGTTGCCCAGGAGACTGTGGTCCCAGGTGTGAGCTGAATATTACAGGGAGATTTTCAGGATAGGCCTTTCTTTAGGCTCAGGCAGATAGAGAAGAAGAGTGACCTTTGATGGTGAAGGAATACTTAATCCATTGTAGCTCCATACTTTAGTCCCTGGAGTAGAGGATTAGCCAGCAAACAAACATCTTCTACTCTTAGGCCAGTTCAATGTATAGAAAGACAGGGACTGAAATCACACAGGCTGCCCTGCTCCTCTGGGTGCACTTGGTTCTTTGTTGTAGAACAGGATGTCGTATTCGAATATTCACTGTATTCTACAGGATTAAGCCAGGCCCTGCCTTAGTGCTGTTGGTATCACAGTGAACGAAACAGGTGCCCGCCCAAAACTTATGTTCTAGGAGGGGAAGCAGGCAGTAAAACACACAAACAATATGCAATCTAATTTCAAAGTGATTGAGTGGAGAAGGTGACAGAACCTGTTGTTTTATGGAGGACGATGAGGGTAGGTCTCTCTGAGGAGGAGACATTGGAGCAGGGACCTGAATGGCACGAGGGAGCGTGTATTCCAGGCAGAGGGTTTAGTAAGTGCAAAGGCCCTGAAATGGGGGTAGGAGATGAGATTAAAAAGGGGCCAGATCACGTGGAGTCTATACGACAGGGCTGCACAGGCTTTTGACTTGGATTCTGAGAATGACAGGAAGCCAGTGCAGCATTTATACTTTAATTTCTTCTTAACCTTGTTTGGGTCAGGAACTTCTTTGGCAGTCTGGTGAAATCTGTAGAAGGTTTCATAGAATGTTTTCAAATGCACAAAGTAAAATCCAGGGGATGTCAGAGAAACCAATTTATGGCAATATAAAGACCAAAATCCCCTATAAACAACCCACCTGCTCTGATTTATATTTTCAAAGGGTTTGTCTGAGTGTTGTAGGGAGAATGGACTGCAGAGACCGAGTATGGAAGCACCAGGACCAATGGACTGGGAGCCAAGCTGCTTCCATTTGTTCTCTGGGGCACTGGTCACTAAAGTAGGGTGTGCAACATAGTCTTTTTGAGCACAGGAAGAAAAATGCGTACCTCTTATTTATATTTAATTTACTCTCATTCTTTTTAGTTTCTATAGTGAATGCATATTTTATAATATCCTAATGTGTTAGGACATCAGTAAACTTATATAATTCATGAATAAACCTACTTATATTGGAGATGCATGTTCAAAAGTATTTACGTGCATTGGACCAATCACATTTGATGATCGTGATGTAGAGAGAGTTACTCTGTAAGAAACTAAAAAAAAAAAAAAAAAGCCATACTGGTTTAGCCCACATTCCATCTCAGAGGCCATTCTGTGGGAGAGCATGAATTCTTGCCATGATTCAACCTTGCTAAATGTCAAGTCCTGTTTCTCAAGCATCCTTAGCTCTCTTTAAGAGCCCTTGTATGGCTATAAATCCATTTACACCTGATTAGACCTCCTATCACCTCTGAGGGAAGCACGTCTCCTGGGGCTAATTTCCAGATAGGAAAAGTAGATCTTGATATTCCCCCTGCAATTCAGGGGGTTCTGACCGAGTCCTCACTTGTGGCCCTGTGAACTGTGCAGGCCCTGGCACGCTCCCTCGTCCATCCGGTTTGTAGGCCGCCTTCATCCACATACTCCTTCCAGACCTGGGTCCTCATGTTTTAAGCCTCTCTCCATCTTCCTGTCTCATAGAGACCCCTCCCGAACATTTGTGATCGCTATTGAGTTGCAGTGAGCTGAGTGGTGGGCATTAGTGCAGGTGCCATACCAGATAGCGTTGGCAAGGGCATGCCATTTTCTGCTTTCTGCCCCGAACTAGTACCTGGAGTGGAGCAGGGGGAGAAAGAGAGTGAAAGAGAGGGCAGGATGAAGGAGATAAGCTGATTTTGCATGAGGTCTGCTCCAGTTACAACTGAACGACCCTTTTTTCTTTTTTCCTCCCTCCTTACTTTCTTTCTCCTTTCCTCCTTCCCTCTGGCCCCTTTCTCTTCCTTTCTGCCTGTCTTTTAGAAAGAAAGCTATTCTTTCACCAAGAAAGAAAGCCAAGCTTTTTATGAAATGCACAGAAATCTTTAGGTAGGCTGTTCGGATGAAAACTAGTGCATCGTGGATTATAGATGGTTTGCTCCCTGCCCCGCCGCCCCAACCCCGAGATCAAGCAGTGGGCGCTGGTGTCCAGGGAGGTGTAATCTTGACCATGCAAAGTACTGACAGAGGGTTTTCACGGCTTTCTTTCAAGTAGACATTGGTTTACAGAAGCCGATATGGAACCCAGAAATGAGGCCAGCCTAACCCCGCTATTTCTGAGCCCTAAATAAAGAAGTCTTATTCCCGATTCTTTAAACGTTTTTTTGCTCCTCTGATTTCTGAACTCTGCCCTGTATCAGGCACTGCTCCTTCATTTGGTGGAGTTCTTTCTTGGTTATTTTTAAATTTTGCATTATTGAGCATTTGCAGAAATGGCAACTTGTAGGTAAATGGATCAGACACTGGAAAAATAGCTTGATGAGACACAATAATATAACTTGGGTAAACTATCAGGGCACAAAGGGACTTGTTCTGGGTGCAAGCAGGAAACTGTGTTAGGTGATACAATTCAAAGCCAAGTCAAACTATCTGCAGTTTCTGTCTGAACACTGGCAAAAGGGACACTGAAATAGCTACTGGATAGGATAGTTGGTTTGTGCCAGAATTAATTAAAAGTCGACATTATTTTCTAGGAAGTGAACAGATCCTTCATATTATTTGTCAAAATAAAAGGAAACCAAACTATTTTTAAAAATTCACCAAGAGGAAAACCAAACAGTTTGAAATAATAATTTTTAAAAAAAAATACCCAAAGACATCCATTTGAACCTCCATTTTCTCTCTGTCCTTCCTGTGTCCTTCAAAATGTGGTTGCTTATGATGGATGGGTTAGTTCGATTGCGGGATTGATTTGGGGGACTGGAAGTCTCTGCTTGGTGCTGTAGAATGTCATGGGATTTCCAGATGCCTTGTTGCATTTTGGGGTGTGTTTGCTTCCCCTGGGTGCCAGGAAACCCCAATTTTACTTGCATTTGAGGGCCTTGGGGGTGGAGGGCATTGTGAATTTCTAACACCTTTGGTGCCTCATTCTTTTTGTTTGTTTGTGCCAGATTTCCTTGAAGTAACAGAGCCTGGTTGGTAATCAATCACATTAAGTGAATGATGCCAACACACCTCTCAAAGAGGGCACACCTCTCCCCAAGTAAGGTCTCCAATTTCCCCTTCAGCATTTCACTCGTTCAGAGTAGATCTAGAGAACACTCCACTTTTCTGGTGAATTTTCCATCGATATACGGAGAAAATATTTAGAACTGAAATACACACTACTTTCCAATATTTAGGTTGCCCAGAGTGATTCCAGGCTCAGCTGTCTGGAGCCTGAGTTCTGAAAGTTTTGGGTGACAGCCGTTAGACAGCTTCTGAGAACACAGGTAAACGTGGGAGGAAGAGAAGTTGAAATTGATTGAATACTTACCTCGTGTCAGGCTTCAGGATATGTGTCTTATATTTGACAACATATTTAAACCTCACAACAAACATGGGAAGCTCATCCCCATTTGACAGAGAAGGACACTGAGGCATAGGGTCTGTAATTAACTCAGCTTCCAGGTGTGTTAACCCCAAAGTTGACTTGATAGCCCCATTCTGCTACCTTCTCTTCAGCAGGTGCAATTTTCTAAAATTTCGGCTTTAAGGATTCAGAAGGTGAACTTTTAACACTGCTCAGTGATTCTTTTTTTTTTTTTTTCTAGTTTCCAAAACCGAATGGGTTTCCTCCTGTGCTTCTAGCCCTCCTTCATGTCCTCTTGGTTCCCTTTAAAAGAAATGCCTGTGTTTCTCATTCCTCTTCTCTATGGGTCTTATAGAGCAGTGGCTCACTGGGGCATCGATTTAATGAAATAAAATTTTCAATCATGTTTGGTTCAATTCTAGGTGATACAAATAAAGAATCGTGAACACTTTGTAGTCCGGTATAAAGGGAAGGAGAAAGGTGAAAGAAGAAAGTGGGTCAAGTATAGTACCTGGGCAATGTCTCCTTAAGCGCTGCCTAGTGAAGGTCTAGCTGTTAAAAATAGAGATATAATGGAGCAGCCATAGGACTACTTTGGCACCTGTGTGTGTATCCTGAAGTTGTGGGTTTGGCAATTTGTAATATTTACCAGTGACGTCAACATCGAGTGTGCTGGGCGCTGTTCTAATTAACATATAATACATATGTGTATTAAGTTATGCTCTTCAAACACTTTGAGGTCCATGCTGTTATTATCTCTAGAAACACAGAGGCGCAGACAAGTTTCTTAACTTGCCCCAAGTTAGACAGGTAGGGGCAGCATTGAAAGCTGAACCCTGGAAGGTCGACCTCAGAGCTCATGACCACTGTGCTAACCTACCTGTCAGTTATGAGGGCTTGGTAACTCTCATGATTTCATCGTGTTGTAAAGATTATTTTTGCTTCTTCTTCTTTTTTAATGTTTTATTTATTTTTGAGAGAGAGAAAGAAAGAGAGAGAGCATGAGCAGGGGAGGGGCAGAGAGAGAGAGAGAGAGAGAGGGAGAGGGAGAGGGAGAGGGAGAGGGAGACACAGAATCCAAAGCAGGGTCCAGGCTCTGAGCTGTCAGCACAGAGCCCGATGCAGGGCTCGAACCCACGGACCCTGAGATCATGACCTGAGCCGAAGTCAGACACTTCACCGACTGAGCCACCCAGGTGCCCCAAGATTATTTTTCTTCATAATCAGAACCAGCCCACCATACAGTTGGAAGGGTAAATATTTGCCATGTTTGGTGACAGACGTTGATGGGTTAAAAGAAAAGGTCTAGGGAAAAAGCATGTCTTTCTCTTGCATATCCCTCCATCTGTATTTACTGTGCAAAAAGGTCACTTGAGCACAAGAGCTCGAATTTCGTACTTACAAGCAGCTTCACTGTGGCTAAAACCTTGCTCTACAAATTGGCTTTAAAAATATTTTGTAATACTCTGTATCTCTCTCTACTATGAAAGCTCTGGAACCATTAAGTTATGGCCTTCTTAAATAGGACTTTGTGACTGTATTTTACATAAATGGCAGGAATCGTCAAGGGATTTCTGTTTTACTCTCAAACTGTAGCCCTTTCTCCTGACTGTCCATCCACTCCCATTTACTGGAAGGCACAGTGGTTCTGGGAGACCTGAGCTGTTTGCCTTGTCAGTCAGGTCCCTGGCTCCAGTTTGTGGTAGGAGGGAAGAGGAGGGAGAAAGCTAAAAAGGCTGAAATGGTAAATTACTGTAGGTACTGGAGAAAAATAGAATTAGAAGCATTTGCGGTTCGGACGAAAATAGCGCATTTCCTTTCTGCTTGGACAGTGGGGGTCAAAGTGCTCCAGGGAATAGAAAATAAATAAAAATTGATCCCTCACCAGTTGAAGGAAATGCTCTGACTCTGTGAACTGAAATGACAGCTCCAGATTAGAGGATCCTGTGAGACCACTTTTGAAGGTTAAAAACAACAACAGCAACAGCAACAACACCACACCAGGAGACTAAAGAAAATGTGACACAGCGTATTAGGCAATGTAGTCTTTTGAGAATGATTTCTACCGTCCTTTCTCAAGACGGTGGCTAGAGAGCAGAACCTGATCAGGTATGTGGCCATTTTGTTCCTGTTGTTGACCATGGTCGTTCCGTCTCTTCTTGCAGGTGAGAAGCCTTATAAGTGCTCATGGGAAGGGTGTGAATGGCGTTTTGCACGAAGCGATGAGCTCACAAGGCACTACAGGAAACACACAGGTGCAAAGCCCTTTAAATGCAACCACTGCGACAGGTAAAGAAACGAGGAAGCTTCCGGGATGGGGAGGGGAGAAGGTGAGGTGGGTTGGGGGTGGACTGCCCATATGCTTCTGGGGTTATCCCAAGCCTCTGTCCCAGAGACTCAGGCCTGGGAATGCCTTTTACTTGGCCACTGAGAAAACCGAGGAGATAAGGGTGCCTTTCAGGGTAAAATCAAGAGGTGACATGGACTCGTGGTCCGGTAACATGGGTAATTAGCGAATGCCAGCTTTGGGCCAGGAATCGTGTTCATCACTGAATGGCAATAAGACACAGTTCCTACCCTCAAGGAGATGATGTGGCAGATGATTTTACTGTAATATGAAAAGTAATAAGCTAGAGAATGGTCACCTGTAGCTGCTGCTTCTGATCTTTTTATTAGCATCAATACCAGTTTTCCTCATGCTTAATAACATGAAAGAATAGAAAGCCTGCTGAACGGAAGGAAGGCTACTCATAAGGCTCTCCTCTGAAGCGTTAGTAGAAATGAATTTACTGGAGAGAGTCCCCATTCTTTGGGGGCCTGAATCACTCGTTCTCCTTTGAAAATAGGGACTAAAGTCTAAAAGATGGCGAGGCTGTGAGAACTTATCCTATAATTCAGTTTCAAACCTTCAGCATTTGATAGTGGAAGAAAGAGCACGTAGCAACAGATACTTCACAAGTAATAGTATCTGACAGCCTTGGCATTATCAACCAATAAACCCCAAAATGGAGACTCTGCAGGCCAAGGTGAAGGCAGGATTAGGTTTAGACATAATCAAATAATGGGCTTGCATCTGAGCATGTTATCCTTCTAATCCTATTTCTGTGTTTAAAAGGAAGCTTAAGAAAATTAACCATCTTTTTAATGCAATACTAAAGGTCTCAGTTATGATGAGAAAAATGCTCCTAATACGATAAAAGCCCTGAAAGCCTCAGGGTTCCCCAGCCCGCAGGATGTCCGTAGAGGCCTGGCTCTCCGTGGGAGGAAATGCGATCGCTTTCACATCCTGCCTCCCCGCGCCTGTACTGGCACCTCCCTGCACCAGGCCTTCCTCTGGAGTCGTGTGTGTGTGTGTGTGTGTGTGTGTGTGTGTGTGTGCGTGTGTGTGCGCACGCGTGTGTGTTTGGAGAGCAGAGCAGTAGTAGCCAGGTCTCATGGGTGGCCGGTTGGCTTGGTGCTCCTTTAAGATGCTTGTAAAGGAGCATTCATGTTTTTCCTCCTTTTTTTCCTTCTTCCTGAAGAGGCTATTTTCCTCTTATCTTCATTCTTTAAGCACTAAATAAAGCCCCCATGCCTCCTGGAGCCCAGAGATAACCTCCCACCCCAGGGCTGGCCGAGGAAGTCCACTTTATGAAGCTATTGTCCTTCATTCCCTTGGAGTTCTCTTCTGCTCCCCAAGAACAGAACCTGATTTTTAATTTCTATCCCTTACCGCCAAGGCCTCCTGAATTTATGTGCATCGGCTGCTTTTCTACAGATTATACTTCAGTAATGTTTCTCACTTGACATCTTCCCTCAACTGCCATCTCAAGTTCATTTCTCTCTAGTCCTGGCTGCTAATAAAGAAGCTGCATAGCGTGTGGCTCTTTGCCCACAGTTCTCTGAGGGAGAGGATTATATCAACTGGGATGAAGATGAATCCTCTGTGAGCTGTCCAAGTGTGGTGGTAGCAGGCATACACAAAAGACGCCCATCCCTGAAGAGTGGTGTGGCCGTGGCTCAGATTGTGCACTGTGGACTGCATTCATCCTTAGAAATGGACGAACAATTCTTATTGGGAAATGGCCAGAGTTAGTATTCCTCTCTTCAGATCAACTGACTTCTTAAGAAATTTACAACTGTCCAGCAGTCGACATGCTAGGACTAAATCTGACCGTTTGTATGATTTCTGTGGAGAGATAACTTCAAGCCCACTGGGTATTTCAGTGAAGGAGATGTCAGAGATGGGTAATTTGATTAGTCTTTTGCTTTATTTTCTTCTCCAAAATATATGCTTTCTGGAGCTAGAAATTCACTGGGCAGATGGTACAAGTTCTGTGACACAGTATTTGGGGGAGATTGTGATTTGGGAGAGGTCTGGGTCAAAGTCCTGTGGCATTGGCCAATAGTGCATTCTCAACAATGTCCGGAATAAGGGGTTGGATTCTCATTTAGTGTCTCACGACAGGCAGCACCTTATGTTTCAATGGTGGCGATTGTGCTAAGAATAGAGCAGGTCTGGGAGGTGGCATTGGGGGATTGGAGTGGTCCCAAAGCAGATGAAAGGCAAGCCTGGTATGACTGGGGAGCAGGCATTCCTAAAGGACTTTTACCTTCAGAAAAGAGGGCATCTGTAGCCCTTAGCAGGACTGTGAGTCCCGCTGGTACCACAGCGTGGATAAGTGTAAGAAACCTCCCTCTTGCTTCTTGTAATTTGAGAAAGCAGACCACTCCATAGGCTAAGCTTGGAATGGGGCTTCCTGTCTGCAAAGCGTGTACCAAGTCTAATTTAGACTTTTATTTTGCCGATTGGGGAGGTTGAAAAAATAAATGAGTTTGTCTTTGTGTATTTGCTTTGATTACATTTAAAATTACCAGATGCCACAAAAATGTCTGCATCTCTGGCTTTGTCCAGAAAAATCAGAAGATCCGGTCACGCTGGGCTCGCATTCCCATGTGGCCAGAATTCTCTGGAGCTAAACAGTCGTCACTACGCATTCGTGGTGGCCACGTGCTCACTAGTCTCTCACCGTTCCCACCACACCCCGTGTCTCCCAGTGTGAAGCCAGACCACCAGTTGCCATGCATCCTCGCTTGCTCCGTTGTCTCCTCTTAGAGAAGAGCAGGATTGCTTCATAGCCATGCCTTATCACAAGTACAATCAGGTAGTCAGTCCTTGGCCCATTGCACCTGTTCACTTTATCTGCCCGGCCCCTGAAGACTTTGGGTTTTGTGACCTCTGGCTTTAGGTGTGGGTTGGGGGAGAAAGCCGTGAGCCTCTGCCACTTCCTTGCCATCAGACTGAACAGGATAGCCCGTGGAGTGACCACTTGCTAGAGGGATGAGTCTTGTGTCTCAGCCCATGCGGCATGAGGCCACTGGTGCTGGTAAACAAGGCTCTGTTTCCATGAGCCGTGATATATAGGCCATTGTTATGCCAACTCAGCATAGTTACAACTCAGGGAGACTGCTATCAGGACAGTACCTTCGAGATCCTGGGCAGTGGAGAGGAAACATTGTGATCTTTGCGTCAGCCCACTTATAGGTGGTAACAAACACCAACCCATCTCTAGCCCCTTTGGTGCCTTAGAGGGTTGCCGTTGACTTCATGCCCTCATGACTTTACTGTGCCTTTTTCATAAGCAGACAAAATGACAATAGTGGTTTGACTAGTCCTCTGTAATGAACAAATTTCAGTCATTAAGGACCTTCTTATTTAAGGTCATCTGACTGCTGTATAGTCATAAATACCCTCTGGGGGTATATTACCCTTAGAATCATTTGATTCTGCATTTCTAGATGGTGAGTTTATGCATTACCTTTTTCTATTCCTATGTGGCTCTCAGTAAGTATAAATTAATAAATATAAATTAATCACGACTAAGTATCTTGCTGGTATATTGAATTTAAATACAACCCCAATGGTGAGGGACCTCGTCTGAATTCTAAGCACCATACACTTACAAGAATTTGCACAAATAATGAGGCTGGTTCGATTCAGGAAGAGTGCAGTTACATTTCATATCACGTGAAAGACTTGGTTTGTTTTTGCACTTTTCTTCTTCCCTGAAAGATCTTGAAGCGTAAAGATAGATGCTTGCGCATATATCGCTGGATGCCCAGCACATAGTAGTAGGCAATTGGTAAAGGCAGAATAAAAATCTAAACGTGTGCATCACCGAGGGGTTTCTTCAGATGAAGCTCCGTATCAGGATTACCATTTTCCCTTAGGTTCTCAGGATATAGAAAGGAAAGAGGTTCCGTCCACAGGCCAAGACCTGTCTTTTACCGCCACCACCTCCAACCCCTGTGTTCCTCTTTCAGACAGCCAGCGTTTTCCTGGTGCCTGCTTTCCTGCTTTCTCACAGGTGCTCACCACTCAGGCCTGACCGCATGCACTTCTGGATTCATTTTCTAGTTGCTGCCATTACCAATTGCCACAAATTTAGTATCATCTTTATTTAACTTTATAAGTGCATTTTCTCATAGGCACCCTCTTACGGGTAACCTTCTGTGGGTTAAAAGGTGACACTGGGCTACAATCAAGCTGTCAGCAGGGCTGCATTTTTTTGCTAGAAGCTCTGGGGAGACTTCATCTCCTCATCTTTTCCAGCTTCTGGGGGTGGCCCATATTTCTTCCCTACTCACTCGTCCCCTCCTCGTCCAAGCCGTTGCGTTCTTGTCCGCTGCCATCTCTCTGTCTTCTCTTTCAATTCCCTCTTGCATTTTTGAAGATATCCAGGATGGCATTGGCCCTACCCAGATAATCCGGAATAATCTCCCTATTTTAGAATCAGCTGATCAGCAAATTAATTCCATCCACAATCTCAATTCCCCTTTGCCACATAACCTACCATTGTTACAGTGTCTAGGGATTCAGTGTAGACATTTGGTGGGGGGCAAACGCATTACTCTTCTTGCTACAAACTCCTCAAACTGACAGCTCAGCTTTCCCTTCTTCTCAGTCTAAAGAGCAGGTGTGGCTAGACCATGGGCTCTGGAGTCACACTACTTGGGTTCAAATTTTGGCTTTGCCTCCTTCTGATGACTGTCTCAGCTGGTGGAGGAGATAAGAATGGTGTCTTCTTTATAGAGTCCTTATTGAGGATGTTAACTTTTTTAAAAATGCCTACAAAAAGAACTTCCCAACTTAGATCCTCTTTCCCTAGGCTGTTGGGATGAAAGAAGGAAGGAAGGAGGGAGGGAAGAAGGGAGGATGGGAGGGAGGGAGGGAGGGAGGGAAGAAAGAGAACAGGCAGGCAGTGGTCAACACTGAGTATGCCCTCAGGATAAGACAAAGTCATGGAAGTTAACTGCTGAATTCCCTATAGGCTGTATTGCTAATCTGTATATCAGTAACATCAAGCACTTACTTTTAAAGAATATTTATCCCTATTTTATAGTAAGTTAAATCCCCTTTAGATGGCACTCTAAGGGATTATCCAAATATCTCGCTCATATTAAATTAGGGCTTGAAATAAGTGGGTGTGATTAGAATTAGAATTATTATTATTCAATACGTTATTGGATTCGATTATTTTCTACTGCACTTTTCCCATTTTTACATGTTTTCCATTTTGGCCTTTGTTCTGTTTTGCTTCATTTCCTTGGGGTTATATCCTGCATGTGTACCTATTTAAAAAATCAACACAGAGTGGGTAGAGTGGGTTCACTCAACACAGGAGGTAGGGTGGGGTTTTTTTTTGTTTGTTTGTTCGAAGAATGAACAAACACTGGGAAATCCTGCCCCAAACAGGAAATCTTGCTAACCTGAACAGGGCAGCTTGCTAACATCCTAACAAGAATGTTGGACTGTGAGCCTGTTTTGGGCCTCAGGAGAGCCTGGGAATATTCTCACAGGTAAGAGAGTGGCCAGTTTCAAGAGAAGAATCCAGAGGGAGAGCACACACTCAGACCTAAGAATGATTGCTGTCTTGGGTGCTGACTGTACTGAGATTCTAGCCAGAACCTTAGATTGATTGTAGGCTTCAGGCATATGGAAATGCCCACTCTGTTAGGTATATGATACAGAAACCTGACTCAGACTGGTGTTAGCTTCTAAGGGGATTTGGTAGCTCAACGAACTAAGAAGACCAAAGTTAGATTGGTCTTTAGGTTTGGCTGGATCCAGGGTCTCAGATGTGGTCATCAGGACTCTTTCTCTCTCTTTCTCTTCTCCTGCCCATTTTCCCCCCATTGACTTCATTCTTAAGTAGGCTGTTTCCCACGTGGCCAAACGGACACCAGCAGCTCCAGCTTCAATCTTAGTAGCTCAGCAGCCCGAGTGGGAAAAGAGCTTCTGTCTTCCAATTGTTTCAGCAAGCATTCCAGGACTGGCTGTCATGAATCTTCATGGGTCATATGACTGTCGGCCCACTGTGGCTGTAGCTTTAGCCTTAGGAGGAGGGTCAGCCCGTACTCCTGGGAGTGCAGAAGCATGGCTAGCCAAGAGAAGATGAAGTTGCTGGGACCAGAGGAAAGGGGGAGGAGTGAAGATGACCACTGTGCCGGATCTGAGCCTGAGGAGGGCACTCAGTGGTGGACCTCAGGCAACAAGAAACCGGGCATTCAAAAGAGTGGGCATTTGAAAGAGTGGGCTTGCCGATCTACCTAGGTTCTAATCCCAAGTCTGCCGCTCGCTGGCTACAGGACCCTTGCCTCAGTTTCCTTACCACACATACACACACACACACACACAAGAGGTGTGAACACTTACCATGGAAGGTTGCTGAGAATGTTACTGGATAATACTGGGGAAATACCAAGCTCATGCCTGCGTGTTTTCTCATTCTCAATAAATGTGAGCTCACTTCTCCGTTCTTGTTCTTGACTTACTATGTAATAGAGCGTCTGTACAGACCCGGAGGTATCACAGGCAGCATTTCTGTGCTTTCGCTGTAAAGCTCAAGACTAAAATCTGGGCGTTCAACTGTTAGAGTTCCTCCATTCAATGAAACAAGCTAATCACTTTCTGCCGTACTACGGGCAGCATACGGGCATGTCCCATGTTTCCGAAGCACTTTCTCGTTGGTTTCTTCTTTAATAATGACAACTATGATAATAGTTAACATTCATTGACATCTTCCTCTGTGCCAGTTAATATTCTAAGCACTTTACATAGATCATCTCATTTAATCCCCCAAACCAACCTGTGAGGTAAGTACTATAATTATCGCCATTTTACTGAGGAAGAATTAAGGCCCAGAGAGGTTAACATGCTCAGAGTCACTCACACAAAGAGTAGAAGAGCTGGGATTTGAACCCACGCAGTCTGACCTCGAGCTCACCTTCCCTACACACTGCCTTATTTCTCGTACATATGTACCCGCGTCCCTTTAAGGTAGGGCTAATCGTTTTCTAAGGGGTGCTGGAAGTTGGGTTTGTTACCTGGACCCCTCTTATATCCTTATTGTTGTTTATATTTCCTAGGTGTTTTTCCAGGTCTGACCATCTTGCCCTCCATATGAAGAGACATATCTAAAAACCCTAAAGGCCAGAGTTGCCATGGCGTCGGCCGTTGTCTAAAGGAAATGCCGTGAGGCAGGGGGCTGGACTTCAGGCGGGGAGCCATTGCCTCGCAGAAGAAAGTTCTCACGTATAAACCTCTGTGTACACACACACACACACACACACACAGACACGCACTCACATAGACCCACACACACGCACTGTCATGCACTCAGCTATATTTAAAATATATACGTCTATTCTTTATGCCTTGCCCTTGCCAGATGGTGGAAGACGAAGAAGAAGGAAACCAGGTGAACTCAGCAAGGCAGACTGGCTGCTTACTTCAGCACTATTGGAATTATTTCCCGCTGTTGCCAATGGAAATCAAAGAAAATGGATGTGACGTCTCTGCAGGTGGACGGCAGTAAGAGGGGCTTATTTAACTTGCTTCTCAGTGCAACTTGATAGGAGAATACAACGTCTTAAAGTTGCATATGTGTAGCACTGATGTTTCTTTTTAAATAGTTGGGGGAAAATGACCTAGAAAACCAAATTGCAGTTTGGTAGCCAAAATTAACTCTTGGTTTATTTGTCCTTTGTGTGTGAAAAGTCCTACTATTCCGTGCGTCCGACTTCCTCACAGAACTGTTGATCGGTTTTGGTTCTTCTTAGTACTATTGAGATCTTTCGAGTCAATACCAACGGCCTTAGCGGCGGCAGACTCTGGAATAACACCTTCCACCTTTCTGGCCTGCATTTCTCTAGACTTCACTCTCAAGGGAGGAGTTTTCTTTTCTTACTTTTTGACTCTTGCACACCATATGCACTAGGGATTCTGGAAACTTCTAGCATGACTGCAAAGTGGCCAAGAGAATAAAGTCCTTGATGATAAATCACAGTATATCCCTTGAGCCTCACCTTATTGCCAGTGCTAGATTTTTTCTTTTTAATCTCTCTGTTTTTGCTAATGAAAACTTGAAAAAGCTTATTTGGAAGCTTAAATGTTTTATCTTTTCTCCATGGACTAAACGTCTCCAGGACTCTCTCGGCACCTGGATGTCCAGCTCTCGAAGCAGCCAATCAGATGGGACATCACAGTTCTCTCATCCCCCTTGAGGCATCATGACCTCAGCTCGTAGTGACCAACCCCGTGCTGTGTGTCATTGCCACCTTAGAACCACTTTCAGCATAGATGTCGCTAGTCTCAAAGGGCAGCTGCACATTTAACCTAACTCTGGGTTCTGACCTGACAAAAAGCCAAAAATATCACTCTTTCCAGGAGTGGGGAGAACTGAGGATGCCTCCCGAGTCTAGTGGCTTCAGAAAACATCATCCTATCTTCCTCTCTCATACCCACTGAGCTCATATTCCCCCACTTGTTAAAACACACAATTCGAAATGCCATTGTGGGAACGAAGGGTGGACATTTAAGGGAAGGGTCGAGAAGTTTCTCTCATGGTCTGTCTGAAAGGAGAGACATATTTCTAATTCTTTTTGGCTAGACCCCCCATGACTCGTGACCTAGAGCACCCAGGATCAACAGAGGCCTCACACGTACTCTGCAAGCTGACTCCAAGGGGGCATACATTCCTCATTTTCAGCCCACACACATCCAATATCGGTCTCTATCTACCCGCATTCTTAGCTAGCTGGCCCTGGCCTCAACTCCAAAGACTGCCTTTAGGACCATTAAATGGCCTATGCAAGCAAGCGGGGTGGTTATTAGGACAGATTGTATATTTTGTATATTCTGGGACCATCCCTTCAAGACACGTCTAAAAAAAAACAAAAATGGCGTTTGGTCCGCACATGGTTGCTGCTCCCTCATACCAGCTGGCTCCCCTTCTGCCCTCCTTTGACTGTTTGACTCATTGACTGTTAAAATGCCGCCCCATATCTATTTGGGATGCAACACTGAAGTCTTTAAAAGGAAATAATAATCTAAGCAACACAAATACATTTCTGACAGCAACCTTCAAGATCCTTGGCATTTGGTTTCTCAGCTTTCTGCAACCTTTGATTTCACTGAAATGTTGAAACTATTCGTCTAAGGGTAAAGGAGCCTCCTTATCACAAATGCTATAACTGCCAGTTGGACACTTGGGCGTTCTGAGGTCTGGCCCTTAAAGTTTTCTTTCTCTTTTTCGTTTTTTTTCGATGTAGACCAAAAACAAAACGACAGCAACAACAGCAACAACAACAAAAAACCAACAACAACAACAACAACAACAAAGAAAAGAAAAAGAAAAACCACCCTAAAACACACACACACACACACACATAAAATAAAATCTGCCCATTTGCCGGAGGCAATTCTGTATATGTTAGTTGGAGGGTATTTAAAAAAAAAAAAATCAGTTTTATTCCAAAGATTTAAAACTAGACATGACTTAGAAACATTTTCTGGAGCACTGCTTGCTGACAATCTTATAGTTCTCTACTGCATTTGAGTGCATTTTGTGGCCAGTCCATCAGGGCGTATCATGGGATTATATTTGAATGTGTGGTGCATCCTTTCTGGATGAAGGATGTGTGAGGGACCCTTAAACCTCAGCTGTATTAAACTGTAGCGCCTCCAGTCAGTGCACTAGATGAAACTTTAGACACCCCAGATTTTGTTGGTTCGTTTATTTCCCTTTCTACAGCAGCCTCCAGCATGAATGCACGCACAGACCAGTGATGGCATTAGCCGTGGCTGCCACGATTTACAAATGTTCTCTCCCCTGCTGGAGCTGCTCTTGCCTCTCGAAATGCTATTATTAAGGGTTTATAATACTGAATTTAATTTTTGAACTGACCAATGCAAGGCTCTATTAAAAAGAAAGTTTAAAAAAAAAAGAACGCAAAAGAGTAATCATTGCTTGTTTGCTCCCTGTTGTCATCTGTGGTCTTGAAAAGTTCTCATTTGAATGTGGCGGAACAAAGGCCCTTTTGGTCCTCATCAGTGTCTGAAATGTTCAGTAATTCCTCTCTCTTTTGTATCAGTGAGGTCCTTTGTAATCTGCTCCTGACCTTGGTCGGAGCAGGGCGCGCTGAACCACGATGGTGAGGCTTACTTGCTTCAGAGTCCTTTGTGGGCTGTGAGAATTGGCCTGAAATTCGGTGGGTGCTAAGTGTATGGCTTTGAAACTGTTCTTCTCTAGCCTGGTTGACACCTGTGATCGGTGACCTAGCCACAAAAGCGAGGGTAACACCCCATCATTTTGGAAACGGATTCGTGATAAAATGTCCATCGTCTCTGAAATGACAGAGATGGTTGGTAAGAGCCTGTGAGCGGGAGCAGGCTTTCCAGGAAATAACCATCTGAAGATGCTTTGCCCCCCAAGAGGACAGGTTATTTAAAACCGTGCTTTAATGGACAATTAAAACACATTAAACCGCTTTCTCATTTGAATCGTTACCTCCTGACATTCCCGGGGATCCCAAATTTGGAAGGAAAAACCTGGCATGGTGTTTCCTGCGGTTGTCCTCTCGAGCACATTCTATCCAGGGTTCAGAGCTTGATGTTCAGAGGAAGAGTGTTTCTAAGCCATTGACCATTTCCTTTCTTTCAAGTTGTGCTTCTGAATCCTCCTGCCACATGGCTGTGAGTCAAAGATGTGGAAACGTGAAATTATCATGCTTCTCCTAGCTACTGGCCTCCTGCCCCACTAACAGTTAATTGGCCCAGCCTAAAGCCTGGTGGTGATGAGTCCTATGTCCAGAAAAAGAAATGTTCAGATTCCATGACAAAGCTGCATTTTATAAAAATATCGGAAACCCCAAAATGAACTCATGCTGGCCATTTCCTCCTCCTCTCTGTGTGCTTTCCCTTGCAAAGCCCTTCAGACACCCCATCTCCTCTCCTCCTTCGCCTCTTGTGCCCTTTTTCCATCTTCGATTGCCTGATTATAACAGGGTAAAAAGACAGCCAACCTCACGCATGATTAGCAGAACTGATTCCTATCTTTAAAAAAAAATCTTCTTTGAATCCAGAAGCCAGAGAAGATTTTTTAAGGACTTTCCTTTGGGATAAGCTTCCAGATTAGCCATGTCTATTTGCATCAAAAGGGGAAATAAATGGGACTTTCAGGGCAGCTCACCTAGTGCATTCAGAACATTCCGCCCATAGCCCCCATGCCTGAATTGTATGGCAAAGTCAAAAGGAATGAACTCCAATGGCAAGAACAACCACCTCTAGTGATCAGTTTCATTGGTTCAAAATGATTTCCGCCATGGAAGTCGCTTCATAAAATATAAACTACAGTGCAGAGTACTTTTGTCTTCTCTTTTGCACAAGTTGGTTTTAGGAGAAGGAAGAAGGTAGGGAAAGTCAGAGAGATGCGACGTATTTAACTGCAAAAATCAGGTTTGTCGTTTCTTTCTTTTTAAAAGATCTCATGAGGGCCAGCATTTCTGGCCATAATTTTGCACCCAGATCTTTGCCAAAGTGAAAATTCGTCAAGCAGAGCCTGTTTGAAATGTACATGTGGAAGCTTTCCCTGGCATCTTCTGGAAGTGGCCACCTGCCAAGCGTTGGGGGGGGGTGGGGGGAGTGGGTGGTCGTGGGAGGGTAGGGGCTGGAGGAGAGAATTCGAATTCTGAGTTTGGGTTAAATTTCGGTAAACATGGTGATCTCTCAGTTTGGAAACTAGAGGGGCTGGCCTGAGCATACACCAATGCCTCTTTGACGGCCTCCTTTCCTCAGTGAGGATCTTCGGGAATACTTGAGACGGAATAACAAAAATGCGTCCAAGGAAACAAAAACTGCTTGTAAACATGAGATCCCCTGACTAATGGCCTGAGGCTTCAGGGTTTTCTCTTGCTTTTAACACTCTTAACCCCCCTCTGTTGGTTCCTGATAAATAGATCCCCTAAAAGGGGGGGAAAATAAAGCTGCAATTCACTTTTCTTCTGTGCGCCCTTCCAATATAGTACTGTATTCTTCAGGTGTTTTGCATTTACGTTTTTAAGTCCTCGGGAAACAGGTATCAAAAATGGAGAGCGAAATCCTAGGCGGTCACTTCACTAATATCCCCAACCAGATACTCTTTTCAAACAGGGCTCCCTCTCAGCGGTCATGAGGGAAGGGTGATACGTTCTTTGTTGGGGACTGTTTATACAATTTTTTTCAACTGTAAGCTTTGGAATCGTAAACTGCTTTGACTCCAGCTTCTGTCTACTGCCATAAAACGGACCCCACGTCAGAATAATGAGGGTGGTATGTGTGCCCACGCCTAGACAGGCGTGCAGATGTACCTATTGTACCTTCGCAGAAGGAAAACAGGCTACTGACGTTTAAGAGGAGTAGCCACCAGTGCCTAATATCTTTTGGGGGGGACGGATGCTTATAATGCCAGTATATTGAAACCACACTGGGAGCTCCACGTGGAGGGGAGGGGCGGCGGGTGGGGAAAGGGGACATTTTAATCCTAGGCCTTGGGACTGGAAGCAGAATGATTTCTGCAAATCTAGGTTCCAAAAGGCTTTGGGGCTCATTGGCTGGTTCTCAACCGTTTTCTTTCCTTTCCTTTCCTTTCCTTTTCTTTTCTTTTCTTTCTTTCTTTCTTTCTTTCTTTTTTTTTTTTTTTCCAGCATGCATTTCCTATCTAAACCCAGACCTGATTTAATTTCCTTATCTTTCACTTCTGCTTCATTCCAGGGAGGAAAAATACACCTATTATGGCCAAGATCTCCTTGCTAACACAGAGGCAAAAATAAATGTTGAATGTTTTTGCAGCCTGCCCTTCCTTTCCATGAATCGCCCCAAACTCCTTCTCTCTCATCACCCTGTCCCCATACCCAGCACACAACTTCCCGACCACCACCACTTTTCTTTCAAATCTCTATTATCCTCTTAACAGTTGCTTGAAGAAATTTATTTTTGCACTATACATTTTCTTTTTGCCAGATGTGTCTAACAAGTGTGTTAGGAGAGACCTACTCCCAGCCCCCTCCCCTCCCCCGCCTCCCCCCAGGTCACATTCTCTCAGGCCTTCTCTGGTATTTATAATATATCACAGAAGTACCCAGTCTTATAGCCCTCGGTTATGCCTTTTTTTGACATTTTATTTTTTTTAAGCTTTTTATATATATATATAAATATATTACTTTGTCAAGTTTTTTTGCTGTACAAAAGTCTTAAGATTTAAAACTATTATTTGTATTATATGATGGTGGTATGTTAATGTTACAAAATTATTAATGAAGAAAAAATTTATTTTTGTTACTGGTCTGTTTCATAATTCTTTTTTAAATTGGTATATTGTAAGATATCTATGCAAAAAATGTTATGTGACGCATTTTTATTTAAGAATGTAATATGTGTAATAAACAGTAGAATGTGTTTGGCCTTGGAATGCCTTACTGTAGTTCTCCTTAGCTCATTTCGTCGGGAAGAAGGAAATCCTCAAAGGGACCCAAATGGGCCCTTATACACCTCACAAGAGTTTTCTTTCTCAGAGAGAGAAAGGGAAGGGGAGATTATATTAGGTCATTTGTCTTTGTTTGGGAGCTGTTGGTCGTGTGTGTGTGTGGGTGTGGGTGTGTGTGCGTGTGTGTGTGTGTTTTATGGTTTCACCGAGGTAGCTCAGTGCCCAATAAGAAGGAACTCTGAAAACTGTTTCTCCGAGAGGAGGGGAACAAACGGTTGGAGGTTATGAAAAGCAATATCTCAGAACGAGGTGGGTTACGGGATGTTATTTGTTTGGGAGGGGGGGTAGGAGAGGCTTATTGAAAGCAGTTTGTTTGGTGAGAGAAGGCGAGAGTTTATTCCGGGACAGCGTGAAATAGGAGCCTATTTGGAAAGGCTACCCGGAAGCAGTTTGTGGAGGAGGGAAAAGAGGCAGAGGTCGGAGGGAATAACTGAGGTGAGGGTTGGGGGGAGTCGACGCCCAGGAGAGAGTTGGGAACAAAGTGGGGAACAGGTGGCTAACCAGAAGTGGAGACCTTCAGGTGGCCAGACATAGGGCGGGGAGGGAAATGCATATATAAGCAGCCTCAAACATGGAGGAGAGGGGGGGTGGGTGGGTGAAAGGCCTCGGGAAATTCTTCAGAGCTGAAAAGAACACTCACTAAAATCTTGTCTCCCACGCCCGACCTCCAGGAAAGAACAACCGAGTGAGGAGGAAGGTAGGGAATCGAACCCGTGTTGTTATCCCAGCATCCCCTGCAGGGCGTTTCCCCCAGAGAAGTGGTATCGTTAACTGGAACCGACAGTAAGCACCTTTCTCACTTACGGGGGACGTGTCACTACTCAAGCTTTGTTTTCACGCTTTGGATTTGGAACCGGCTAGAGCGGTGAGTAACCTCAGTTCCTCGTCAAATGAATCCAGCAAGAAACTCTTCAAATTTGCATAGAGGAAAAAGAGAAAAACTGTGGTGCAGTGACCGAACCTAGTCCATTGGCACAGACACGTTCCAGTCTCTGAAGAGGAGAGCAGACGAAAGGATAGTGGCAGTGGGTTGGGAAGGGAAGCTGAGTGATTGTGTCCTCACCCTGATAAAATTTAGGCTACCAGGAAAAGGAGGAGCTGCAGGGGCCAGAAAAGGGTCTTGAAAATCGTATCAGCTGCCACATCTCCAGAGCAGACAAGTGAGCTGGGCAACAGGGCAACCCAATGTTGACTGGGGAGACACCTCGAGATCTGGGGCGGGGGTGGGGAATCACTGGCCCAGAGGCCACGGACCTGTCTCCTGGTTCCCGGTCCTTCAGTAGCTCTGTAACTAGATGAGTGATTTAATTCTCATAACCAAAGTCATTTGCCTAGATGTTTCTTTGCAGGAGGAAGGATAAGATAGCTTTGCAGTATGACTTAGAACAAAGGTTACTTTTCTGTACCAAGAAGCTGACTGATAAAAAAGAGATCGAATTGGATATTTTAGGTGGGGGACGACCAACATTGTGCTGAAAGGAGGAGCGGGTAGTAAGTCTGATCGTTTCACATAAGGAGACGAGATGGTTTACATAAGGGGATATTCTAGACAACTGAAGCTTCCACATTTAGAGACTTAACTTTTGCTTAAAATATGGCTAAAAATACATTACCCACTTTACAACCTTTTTGAGCATCCATTTTTGCAATATAATACAAGTTCAGGGAGGACTCCAGACTTTGGGATTCCTGAGCTCACCCTAAATGGCTCCTGACTTTATACTGGGTGACTCTCCCTTCTCTGCTGTGTCCTCCCTATTACGCCGTCTTTGTGTCAGCTTCCAGCAATATTTATCTCCTCGTCCACTAGCAGACTGGAGAAGCAAGCTTGGTAACTAGCGAGTGCAAAAAGAAGGATAATTGTAACTCAACAGGCTGTCGTCTGAAAGCATAACCTGGCTCTCCTAGGGGAGAGAAGTGCATAAGCCTCGTGATAGTTGTAATCTGAAGTTGCCTACCCAGTGGGGTACTCTGTGCTAATGGAAAGGAGCCTCATAAAAAGCAGAGCTCAGTGCAATTGATAAATAATGTAGTCAATTATCAAATAATGTAGCTCGTCTTCCGCTTACGAGTAGAGGTTTAAAAGAGGAGATGGTTAAAACTTTTAACTGAAACAAGATTTCGAGGTGACGGCTACATGACGGTTTGCAGGGTTATCCATGAGGAGCCAATTCATGATTCCTTCTCCAACATTCAACGTTTTATCTGCGCTATCAAAGACAATCAATATTTTGCCTGCTTGAACTTGACCTATTTCTTTTTAAGAAATTCTGTCTTATCATAATATAGGTATACATACCACCATACTGTTTAAAAGTAACAGAAAGAAACAGACAGGTACAAAAGGGTGGTAGAACAAGACGTCTATCTGTATAGAATTTTCTCCTCACAAGTGCTGCATTTAAGCTGTCCAGCAAGACTGCATGGTAATGGAATAGGTATCATTCATTGCCGTGACCCTTTGCCCTCACAAATAGAGAACCCGGGGCTCAAAGAGGGCAAGCGAATTGTGAAGGCCCAGGGGGCAGAGTAAGTGACAGAGCTGGCTCCTATGTCCCCAGATTCTCAATCCAGTGGACAATTAGCCAGAAAGAGGTAACTCTAGAATGTACTGCTTCTGGATAATCCAGGAGCTAACTTGATGCTTGTGTGTGTGGCTTAGCCACGGCATCACCGCTGACAACACTGACTTTATTTCCATTTCCTCCCCGATTCATTACAAAAGGTACTTTTGAATATGAGTAAGTCATCACACGCTAGAATTGAAAGGGAAGTTGGAGATCTCTTTCAAGGCCACCGTTGTACTTGAGTAAACTGTGGCTCAGAGAGGTTGCAGCTTGCCCACGGCGATACGGCACATCCTTTGCAGAACAGGAGTCAACCCAGGGTTGTTGACATGCAGTAATGCTCAACTAAGATCGGCAGTGTTTCTCCACGCTGTTCTGTGCCATAGTCTGAGATCTATTCTGTTCCATTTCTCTTTAGCTAATTATTTAGTCCATATGATGCTCCTTGGAGCACATTTCAAATTGAATCTAAAACTAAGTGCATGTGAAAATTTAATAAAGACTGATTTGATGACTGGGAAGTTACTTAAGGACCCAGAGGTCTCTTAGGAGGAAGCAGATAATGTGACCGTGAGTGAAGTGTGCATGCATTCTCTGCCTTGTTTTCCCATCCTTGGAACACCCATCTTCCCTCAGGGAAAAGCGCTCTCAGTGGATGGGCTCATGGCCAGGTCATACCATTATCCTGGAAATGGTGCCCTGGACATTAGGCATTGACTGAATCAAGGAAATCACCTTTTCCTTGTGTCCCCCGTCAATAGTCAATGCCTAGAAATAAATGTATATGCTATAAGATACAACTGCAAAAAAATGTGCTCACCTCCGCGGCATGTTTTCTGAAATTCCCAGACCACCATCTGTACGTGTACACATATACACAATGTGACCCTCCAAATATTTTTCCAACCAGTTTCCAGGCACTTGATAGTCTACTCCTAAATATTTATTTTTTGCCTAGTGGCTTTCCTGTATTTAAACTACAGCTAAGCAGAGAGGTGACTCTTTATGCCTTATCCATCATGTGTACCTTAATGTGCTCAAGTTTATTCTATCCTTTCAAAGGAAAGGCTTCAAGTGCAAGGTGGATGGGAGATATGGGGATCATGGATAGAAAAAAAAAATCACAGATACAGGTGGCTAACTTTGGGACTCGGGAGATAGAGAGAGGTTAGCACTCAGGCAGGCAGTTCTTTGCCCATCACTACAGAACCACAGGAGAGTCAAACGAGTTCATAAAGGGACTTAAACAATATTTTGTTGCTGGCAAAGTCTGCTACATGATCAAAATAAGAGTTTCCAGGAAGCTGGCCTGCGGAGCTTATCACAGGAAACAGCTACCAGCAAATGGGTGGCTTCTAGTTAGATAATAATGGCAATGACAGACCCTCAGTTGCCAGGCTGGGTTCTGTTCCTTGAAGCAACAACTTCCTGGGTCCTGGTCTTATGAAAGGAAGGTCAGGTTCCCTCCGTAAAAATGAGAATGTGCTTGAGTGTTTGGGGGAATATTTAAAGGGTCATCACCGAAGGATTCTAAATAATATCAAAACCAAAGCAAGAGGATATATTTCCTGCAGCATCACTGGGGGGTTAAGTTCGCAGACTGTTCTCAGAAGCACATGACCCAGGATCATGGGATTGCCAGTCAAAGAACCCAGGCTATAAGAAATAAACACCCTGATCTTATTTACATGCTCTGGAGGACTCATGGAAACAAAAACAGAAAGACTTGTCACTTGAAACCTTACCTGAATGGATTCAGTGTCGAATTTGTCACAAAATCACTTTCCATCCCTGCTTGGAAATGGTTAATCCCACCCTAATGTATATAGTATGCAATGACAATATTAATAAACGACTATAATTTGAATCTTCTCTTTGGCCCTGGGGACTTTTAACACCTTTCTGTTCCCAATCTTGATTTTTTTTCCCACTTGTGGTCCCATTTATTCTCTTTTCCTCTTTTCTCCCTCCCTGCTCTCTGCCTCCTGGTGTCTTCAGAAAATCACTGTGAGGAACTCGCCCCAAAGCCCACATTGGGCCCCCTTCTCTGGTATTGTCCCAGCGAGCTGGCCTCATCTTCCCAGGTGCCTTTTCTTCCTCTTCTGTCTCGTTATAGCATCCCTATTTCCCTGTGGAAGGGTGTGTGCGCTTTTCAGCATAACTTAAAAAGATGCCACTAAGACAATGCTTTGAGTTGTTCTCCTGGTTTCCCTAGGCACAGTTAGAAACCTGTGGGACGACACAGAGAATTCGAACGCATCTTCGTTTGCTAAACACCGATCTCCAGGCAGGAGGGCTGCCTGGATATGTGCGTTGTAGAAGATTTGTCAGCTACACGCATACCTGTTTGAACGTTTCTCAAGACACATAAGCAGTCATAAAATAATAACAATAAAATGAATCTTAGAGAGTCAGGATTGTAAAATGCCCAATGGCAATTTTCTCTCTTAGCTCACCGTCCTGTCCATTACAACATAGGTGGGTTTTGATTTATGTGACATATTTGACCCCCACATAGCAATTGATTTCGGTTTCAATGCATACAAAGGCCAGGTGTGTGCAGTGTTTTACAGAGGGCAGACCAATGACCACGTACATCAGAATCATCAAAGGTTCTTTTCAAAAATGCAGTTTCCTGAGTCTCATCCCAAACCTGAATCAGATTCTTTGGGGGTGGGACCTAGACCCACCTAGGTCCTAGGACCTAGCATGTTCTCGGGGTCATTTTCAGAGCATCTCAGAGCCTGAGAAACACTCACATGTAAAGCAAAGCAACATTTTAAAATTTCATGTAAGTGTTTTCTAGTTTTTATTCAGTGGAAATATGGATTTTCATGTGCACCTGTGATTTGCTGAGAGGACAGTGTGTCTCTTCATCAGACCGCATTGTTTAGGATCTGTCACTATGAGAGTTGCCTTTCCACCAGTGACTACTGGGGGACCTCCAACAGGGCAGCTGATCAGGTGAAGTCCCGGGGACCTTCCCCTGAATGTATGCTGAAACAGATGGCCTCTGGGTCTTTTCTTAGAAAAGAACTCTGGTGGTAACTCCTTGGGGATAGTAAGGTTCATCTTTGTTGGTTTTGATTCAATCTTCTTATATGGCTCATGCCCTGTGCAGAGATGATCTCTGGCAGAGCCCTAACCTGGGCATAGAAATGCCAGCCTATTACCCGGCCTTAATGACCCATCCCCTCTGGGCATAAGACCAAAGTCTGGACTCTGTCCTTGGCTTCTGAGATGCCAACAACAATGTCTCTGTGTCAAGTCCTATTTGTTTTTTATACCTTTGCCTCCTTCATCACTGCCCCTTGATTCCCCTGAAGTTCATCTTTTAAGCAGAAGTCTCCCGGCCCTAAGAGCTTGAGGACCCCAGAGGAGTCCGCTGTCTGTCAAGCAGCCCTTGAGCTAAAGCCTGGTTTTACCTCCAGGTTTTATCAACTAAACTAGAGGATGAAATCCATGCCACAGTTGGAGAATGTGGGTTTTTCTATATTCTGAGAAAGCCATTCCCAAAATAGGCCTGTGGAAGACCGAACAGGGAAAACTAGGAGGAAAGGGGAATTTTCAAAATGATTGCAAAAGCTCTCCTTGAAAATGTGGACACAGCTTCCTGCTTATCTCCTTCCTCTGACCCGTACCGCCCCAGAGATGAGGTGATTGGCTCAGGGAACAGGAAGGGAATCGCCATAAATCTGAGCTAATTTGGAAAGGGAAGGATGAAGCAGATACTCAGCAATCAATAGAGCGTCGTCTTGTTTTGTGGTAAATGTTTACGGCTGTGTTGCTGGAATGTAATGCCGTTGCATCAGAACATGGGCCATTAGAGGTGAAATGAGTTCACCTAATGCCCTCCTGTGTAATTGGTACGCATCGCTCTTCCATGTACAGGAGCCAAAGCCCCTTGCTTCCACCTAGAGAAAAGGTTTTAGATGATTCTCCACGTCCTCTCTACGTTTTATGACTTCACGATTCCCAGGAAAAGGGGAAAATGACCCATTTCTCTCTTTCTCTGAGTTCCTCACATTTGCAGGACGGGAGGTACACACGCCACTCAATGTTCCCTTCCACTCCTGAAAGTGCTGTTGGGAGAGCAAGCAAGGAAACAGAGCCGCGAGAGAACAGGGACTAGATTGTTCCTCGGCTGAGTAAGCTTTGAGGAGTGATGCGCGGGCCCCCGGCCGCCCCAGCACGTGCTTCCTTGTCATGGAAAGGAGAGGGCATAAAAAAACGCTTTGACTGAAAAGCGAGTTCACTAATTGGTGGCTAATGACTAGGCAGCCCGAAATGTCTGGAATTTGGTTTCGATTCAATGTAATTTGACATTTGCCAACCATTATTAAATCCCTTTGATGCTCTCCCTGCGCAGCGGCGAGGAGCAGCTGATTGGCTCTTGGGGATGCAAAGTGAGTCTGGCTGGGCACCGAGTCCGTGGGGGATCTGGAAGGCAGCCATCGTCACCCCTCTCCCCTCGGCTCCACCAGGCCTTGGTCTTGCCCGTCCCCGTCCCTGTGTCCGTCGGCTCTCTGCCCTTCGGCCTCATTCTCTGAGTGCTATTCCCCTTCCAGCACCGGCTCACCTGCCCCTTTCCTCTCCTGGCTCTTCTCAGAAGTCACCCCCTCTTTGCAAAGGACACAACTTCACTACAATTGTCTCAAGATGAAAAGGTTAATAAAAAGCCCGCAAGGAAATTTGTTCAAAGCTCGCGATGGGTCAGTTGTCCCTGAGGGAATTTGAGAGTCATCGGGTCCCCCACTCCCACCCCCATATTGATTTCCATTTTCCCTGACCTGTTGCTCTGCCCTTCGTCCCACAAATAAGCTTCTTCGCTTTCTCACTCACTGCACACAGTCCGGATACCTTCCCTTCAGCGGCCCCCAAATAACTCCTCTGGTTCCAGCCTCTGCAGGGCCTGTTGCCTGGTTACCCTCAGGAACGGACACAGTCCCTGGGCCCCAGATGTCAAAACACCAGCAGCTCTGATGATCTTCCTCGGGACAACGTAAAAGGCCTTGTCCTCTGTCAGGCGTCTTAGAATATCCAACACGGCCTTGCAAATAGTTTTGGTTTTCTTTCCGGTTCCTCATTTATCCTCTACTCCCAACACTTGCACTGATACACTCACTCGGCCAGAACCTCCAGCTCCTCCCCATTCACATTTCTGCTACATCTCCTTTCAAGAGATTGAGTGAGGAGGGGAAAAAAAAAAGAAAAAAAATCAGAGCATCAGGAGAACCAAGAGAGACACTGCAACAATGGGGAAAAACATAGAATTCTATTAAGGACAAAGACGAGTTTCCCTATTACTTCACGTGTGAGGCAGTGAAGGCAGGAAAAAAACCAAAAACCAAAAACCCCAAAACAGTGGATAAGGAGTCGGGAACTACTTTCCTAGCTCTAACGATGCCTCTGGTGAGCTGTGGGACCTGAGGCAAAGCACTGAGCCTCGTTTTCTCTTCCTAAGTAGAGAACAGATTAGATGTATCGGCAAGTCCTTCCTTATTCTTAAATTCTGTGATAATACAATTTCGAGAAATGTACGATACAAAATTTATAGGACAGCAGGTGTCGAGTGGTCACCAAGAATGGTTCCTCTTTTCATCCACTCTTTTCATTCCTTAAACACAACTTTATCGAGAACGTTTGAGTGCTAGCTCATCTCTGCCCCATCTCTGTCTTCCTAATGAACCTTCATTTTCAGGTTTGGAATAAGTTCTAAAAACACCGGAAGCCTTTATATCCAAAGACAAATGTAAAAGGATTGTGAAACACCATCACACGTTGATTATGAATTGCCCCCCCACATTGACTGGCTGAGCCTGTGTTAGCAACTTGAAGATGGCTTTAAGAATTATGAGTTAAGGGGCACTGGGGCGGCTCTGTCGGTTGAGTGTTCGGCTTCAGCTCAGGTCATGATCTCATGGTTCGTGGGTTCGAGCCCCACACCCGGCTCTGGGCTGACAGCTCAGAGCCCGGAGCCAGCTTCGGATTCTGTGTCCCCCCTTCTCTCTCTGCCCTCCCCCGCTTTCACTTTGTCCCACTCTGTCTCTCAAAGGTAAACAATTGTAAAAAAAAATTTTTTTTAACTAAAAAAAGAATCATGAGTTACTACATGGAAATGATGAGACTGGCACATGTTACATGCTCAGCCAAGTACTTACGTGTTGCGTGCTACATGTTACACATTAATACATGGAAATGATGGGACTGGCATATGTCACATGCTCAGTAAGTGCTGGCTGTCATTATTATTACTATTATTATTATTACTAATAGCAAGCTTAAGCATTTCAGAGAAGAGGTTCCTGGATCTGAATCTAATCATTGTCCTTGAGAAATTGGACGTGCTGCTCACATGCACCCCAAGTCTTAGACTGGCAGCCTCTGCTTTGGGCTCAGAGAAGGAGAGACCACAAGAGGATCTCCATTCATAGCACACAGACTCTCTTTTCCCTCCTCTCCTGCAGCCACCCCAACTGCTGTGCCCACCCCCCGGCCCCCGCCTCTCCTCACCCGTCTCAGTTTCTCCTTGACTTTGAAATCGCCAGAGAAGAAGCTAGGGGGAATGGCAGGCGGGGGTTGGGGCGGGGGGGGGGGGGGAGGTTGAGTGTTTTCCAAGTTCAATCCTTCTCTTTCTCCAGAGACTTCAGCCCCGAAAAGCCAATCGGTGTGTTCTCACAAAACACTACCCCGGTGGAAATGTTTGCCATTTTCTTTGCTAAGTGTTATTTTTTCCATATTAGAGGTCCGATTTCCTGCAATTCTTGGAGAGTACCAGGAGGAAGAGGGGTCAGGAAACTCAGCACAGAGGGGAGCAGTGATTAAGTGCCCACTCATTTCCATCCTTTTCCTTCACGACGGCAGGAAAGGGTTTTGAGATGTTCTTGTATTGGTTATTTTTGTATAGAAAGAACAGGGCCTTTGTTTAACGGACCCCAGATGATATGAGCAGAAGATTCAGCATTTTCCCTTCAGTTTTGTCACTCACCAGCAGTGGCTTTCCAAGAGCCGTGTCTCATTGGGCCAGTTTCTTCAGCCCCTAAACAGAGACAATATGTGCTTGATAAATGATTTGGATTTCACTCCAGATAAGATGGCAGGCAAGTATAACTTAATATTATTGTTGTAAAAGGCTTCTGTCTTGGGAGATAGCACTCAGTGAGAGGTGAAGAAAGGACATCTTCAAAAGGGAAAGGCACCAAAGAGAGTTACAGAAAAATATGTTGAGATATTCTCTACACACCGCCCCCCACCTCTCTTTAAAAATAACTTTGTAGAGGTTTTCACCAGCTAATCACAGGTCACAGTGCTTATAGCACAGCAGTCATAGGATTGTGGGATTGATTGATTTGACTTGATTATTTAGACTTTTGATGTCAGCTCTCCATAAGCACAGAAAGAAGGAAAACAACTTATCCAAGTATTCACTAGTGACATACTAGGATAAGAGCAAAAGTTATCCTTTAAAAATTATTATTTAAATAGCTTGCCCATAGCTTGAATATACTAATCACTTAATATTCACAACACCAGTTGTGCAGTCAAGAGGGTAGATATTATGTAAGCCTAACTGCCTGCCCCTTCTTTGCTTTTGAATGAGGAAAGTAAAGCCCAGGGGGTTGGGTGGCTTGCCCGAAGTCACAAAAGTGCTAAGCTCTAGAGCTGACATGATAACATCTCTCTTCTCTTAATTCTCTCTCTCATCTACCATGGGCCCATCAGCACTTTATGAAGCAAACGTTACCCAAAGATGTGGTTCATTTAATAGATACTTAGGCTTATAATTAAGTTATCCTAATATTTTGGAAGTTTATTCAAAAATGAGTTTTGCTATATTTTTATTAAGTAACTGGTCCATATTTAAAGATTAAAAACACAGCTGCATTATTACATTTGGTGATTTATAAGATCGGGCATTTTTACTTAGGATTGTGAAAATGGTATGACACAGGAATTCAAACAAGGATTAATTATTGACTAGCTCATCTGATGGGTACAATAAGCTAAAGACTGTGTTCAACACTGAAGATTCAACGGTGCCCAGGCAAATATTTTAGAACTGTGTTTTTATGTTTACTTATTTATGTTAGGTAGTGACAGAAATTCAACCTGAAATGGTCTATGCCCAAAAGGGAATACATTATAAGGATTGGGGTATAATTCACTATAGGGATCTTAGAGTATATTTGTGGAAACCCTAGATGTAGAATATGGCTTCTAAAACAACTAGAAATGGTAATTCCAACACTCAGGACCCTCTGTCTCAGCTCTATTCCTCTCGGCCCATTTATTTCATTCGTGTCTTTCTAAACATTCTCCTTCTTTTGCCCTCATGTCAGATAACATGGCTGCTGATAACTCTGGAGTTTATTACTTTCAAACCAAGAGACTGGGCTCCTTTCCTTAGTTCCAATCCCCAAATTGGACCAGAAGCTCACCCTAGGTCATATGACTCTGCCCCTTGGAGTAGGATACTCTGCTTTGGTCAAGTACTCACTCCTAACCAATGGTTGGGGGTAGGGATGATATTACACTGGACCAGCAGGATGGGTCATATGATAACCACGTGGGTGAAGGTGAAAATGAGCTGCCACTAGAGGAGGGGTGTGAAGAAGACAATCCTCTGAAGAATGGACAATCCCAACTCTCATGAAACTCCCAATGTCATGACATAGAAACAAATAATGGCACTATAATTACATGAACTCAATAAAAGAAATCTATCAGATCGCTCTAAAAACACACAAGGAGGGATGACTCTGCCAAAGAGGAAATCAGGAACAAAGAAAGTAAGACTCCAGATGGGTTTTGAAATATGACACAAAAGAATGATCAGTGAGGAAAGGACATTCCAGGCAGAGGGAAGCAGCATAGAACCATAACGTATAGGAGTGAAAAATGAGGCTGGAGAGGGGAGTGGCACTCTATGTCCCTTTGTGCATAGATGTATGACCCATCCACCTTCCCCATCCTCTAAGGAGCCGATAAGGTCCTGAAATGATAGGAAGCTCATCGTATAGCACTTTTGGCCTTCTCTGAGAACTTTTTTTTGCAAGTTAATTAATTTATTTTGAGAGAGAGAGGGAGAGAGCAAGCACGAGTGTGGGCGGGGCAGAGAGAGAGGGAGAGAGAATCCCAAGCAGGCTCCATCCAGACTGTCAGCTCAGAGAGGCTCCATCTCACAAACCGCGAGATCATGACCTGAGCCAAAATCAAGAATCAGACGCTCAGCCGACTGAGCCACTCAGGCTGCCCCTCAGGGCACTTTTACATAAACTTTTTCATTGGATTCACACAATTTTGGCATGATATGAACAGGACAGGCCTATCCCCCGCCTCCCCATTTTATTGATGAAGAGAGAAATATTTAGAGGACTGTGATTTGGCTAAGGTTAGTTTAGGGGAAGAAGTGCGAATATAACTTGGGTTTTCAGTTCCCAACGGAGTGTTCTTTCTGCCCCTCCTTGGGTTTTACTTTAATGTCAACATAAGGGATCACATCTGTGTCACTAATAATTCAGTCTATTGTGACAAGCCACTTGGATGGTGCCAGATGAGCTCTGTATATTTTGTTTCGGTCAGTTATTAAAATATCTTCGAAAAACAAATAACCCAGTGAAGAAATGGGCAGAAAACATGAATAGACACTTCTCTAAAGAAGACATCCGGATGGCCAACAGGCACATGAAAAGATGTTCAACGTCGCTCCTTATCAGGGAAATACAAATCAAAACCACACTCAGATACCACCTCACGCCAGTCAGAGTGGCCAAAATGAAGAAATCAGGAGACTATAGATGCTGGAGAGGATGTGGAGAAACAGGAACCCTCTTGCACTGTTGGTGGGAATGCAAATTGGTGCAGCCGCTCTGGAAAGCAGTGTGGAGGTTCCTCAGAAAATTAAAAATAGACCTACCCTATGACCCAGCAATAGCACTGCTAGGAATTTATCCAAGGGATACAGGAGTACTGATGCATAGGGGCACCTGTACCCCAATGTTTATAGCGGCACTCTCAACAATAGCCAAATTATGGAAAGAGCCTAAATGTCCATCAACTGATGAATGGATAAAGAAATTGTGGTTTATATACACAATGGAATACTACGTGGCAATGAGAAAAAATGAAATATGGCCTTTTGTAGCAACATGGATGGAACTGGAGAGTGTGATGCTAAGTGAAATAAGCCATACAGAGAAAGACAGATACCATATGGTTTCACTCTTATGTGGATCCTGAGAAACATAACAGAAACCCATGGGGGAGGGGAAGGAAAAAAAAAAAAAAGAGGTTAGAGTGGGAGAGAGCCAAAGCATAAGAGACTGTTAAAAACTGAGAACAAACTGAGGGTTGATGGGGGGTGGGAGGGAGGGCAGGGTGGGTGATGGGTATTGAGGAGGGCACCTTTTGGGATGAGCACTGGGTGTTGTATGGAAACCAATTTGACAGTAAATTTCATATATTAAAAAATAAAAAAAAAAATATCTTGTGGGGTGCCTGGGTGGCTCAGTTGGTGAAGCATCCAACTCTTGATTTCAGCTCAGGTCATGATCTCACGGTTCATGAGTTCAAGCCCCACATCGGGCTCTGTGCTGGCAGCACGGAGGCTGCTTGGGATTCTCCTGTCCCCCGCCCCCCCCCCTCAAAATAAATAAATACACTTAAAAAAGAAATATCTTGCAGGGTTGCCTAGGTGGCTCAGTCGGTTAAGTGTCTGACTTCAACTCAGGTCATGATCTCACAGCTCGTGAGTTCGAGCCTCGCATCGGGCTCTGTGCTGACAGCTCAGAGCCTGGAGTCTGCTTCAGATTCTGTGTCTCCCTCTCTCTCTGCCCCTCCCCTGCTCATGCTCTGTCTCTCTCTCTCTCTCTCAATAAATAAATAAATATTTAAAAAATTTTAATTAAAAAACCTATCTTACAAAACCTTCATTCCAGAAAATTACCTGAAAGAAAAGATTCTTCCCACCTGGAAGGGGAGGTGAGAGGGACAAAGAAATAACCTCTCAGGAACTGGCTTATTTCTACGATTCTTTTGTTATAATCAATACATGCAGATTTAAGCACATCAGGTGAATATGTAAAATAAACTGGTGATTATTTTTCACCTCACAAAAGAATTGCCTGCTAGATTTTAAGCTACATGAAGACACATTTTTGAAGAGCCAGAATTTGCTCAGAGTATCCTGCTGTGATACTTTGTAAATGCTCAATAAATGTTTGATGAATGATGAATGAATCAACTAACACAGGGAACTTCAAAAATAAAGGCACAACACTGACCTTTGATTAAGAGCCTTGGTGTCAGATGTCTTTGGGATCAGTTGTGGGCTGAACCGCCTACTAAATGTGAAACAATCAGTGAATTATTATCTAAGCCTTCACCTCCTTAGTTGTAAAATGAAAATAATAATGGAACTTACTCCCAAGGTTGTTTATTTACTGCATAAAAATTTATTGAGGATCCACTAGGAGCCAGGCACTGCTCAAGGTTCAGGAAGGTATTTCAGAAAACACAGGTGACAGGGTCCCTAGACAATAAACACGAAAATAAATAAGTAAATGAATTAATTAAAAATGTGACGCAGTGCTACGAAGGAAGTAAACAGAGTAATGTGGACTCAATCACGGCATGCGGGTGACTTTAGACAATGTGGTAAGAAGAGGCTTCTCTATGGGGCGCCTGGGTGGCTCAGTTGGCTAAGCGTCCGACTCTTGATTTCAGCTCAGGTCATGATCTCATGGTTGGTGAGTTCAAGCCCCACACCAGGCTCTGTGCTGGCAGTGCAGAGCCTGCTTGGGACACTCTCTCTCTCTCTCTCTCTCCCCCTCCCTCCCTCCCTCTGCCCCACCCCCTCTCACACTATCTCTGTCTCTCTGAACATAAATAAATAAACTTAAAAAAAACGTTTAAAAAAAGAAAAGAAGAGGCTTCTCTAAGGAGGTGACATTTGAGCTAAGAGCTTGGAAGGGGAGAGTGTGAGCATCCTTGTGTAGAGCTAAGGAAGAGCTTTCTGGGCAGAGGAAGCAAGGGCAAAGCCCAGGGAGAGGCCAGGATTGCAGGGCTGAAAGAACAGAAGAAAGGCCCTGGGGCCAGAGCTTAGGAAGCAAACTAAGTACGAGGCAGGAGAGAGGCTGGACATTGGCAAAGTCATGAAGTGCTCTGTGGGGCAAGGTCAGGAACTAAGGCTTTGCTCTAAAAGCAGTGGGGATTCAACTGAGGAATTTAAACAGGTGTCCTTACCTGATTTACATGTTGTAATGAGCAGTCTGCCTCAGTAAAGAGCACCAGCATTTATCTAATTAAATATATCCCAAGCATCTCAGTGTCTCTCCACTTCCACTAAAACTACCTCCGGCCTAGTTCTTTTGTCTTGTCTAGGCTATTGCAATGCCATTTTAGACACTGTCAGTTAGAGAACTTAGTGGATTTTGAAAGGGAGACGTCAAGTAGGTGGTTGGACCTTTAAGACTAAAGGTCAGGCTGGGGTTACATGAGATAATGCACACAAACACTTAACAGAGCACCTGGCTTCTTGAATGTTCTTAATACACATGATTTTTTTTTTTTTTTTTTTTTTTGTAGTAGCGTCCATCCTCCTTGTGCTTTTCAACATGACGAAAAGATCAAGGGGTTTGGAGTAGGAGGCTTGGGTTTACATCCTCGTTTTACAGGAGTGTGGCTCTGCACAAGTTCTCATGTCTCTGAACTGCTGTTTCCCCTTCTCGGAAGTGAAGATGTAAACACCTGTCTTTTCCGTCATACAGGACTGCTGTGAGCTTCAAACGTGATGACGGATGTGAACATGCTTTGTAAGCTGAAGCGCCTCTCTTCCTGAGCGATCAACTATATGAAATTATATTTAATTTAGTTTCCCTTTGTATGTGACCTCTCAGGTTCCTATATTGTAAGGCAGCATTACAAAATAAATTTTATTATAGGGCACTGGGGTCTTCAGCTTAGAACAAGACCGAGTCCCAGATTCTTCAACCTCTGCCTTGTGTAGTTCTAAGCCAGTTGCCGTCAATTGATCTTTCCGAGTGAAACGCAATCCTGGAAGATGAACTACTTTAGAAACACGTTCTCCCGGGAGTTGTATTTTGGTAGCAAGCAGCCTACTTGTTCCAAAGTTAGCGTTCCCCATTTCTCATTAAGAAAAGTCACTAGGAAAAAATATATATTTGGAATTGAATAAATAAATGGATGGCTGCAGTCGAGATTGTTTATGTGAAGCTGACAGTTGTGAGGTCATCAGGGGTTTCCATGATGAAGCTGGCACTAATTCTGTCTCTACACACAAGGACTGTGTTTCCAATACTGAATGTTTAGAACATGAGGTGAAATATCGGGAGAAATGGACAGGACAGGTAGGTGACGTGACTGAGGTGTTTCAGGCAAAAGTGAGAGCTCAGCAGAAAAGAAACCCAAGACAAGAGAAGGGACTAGAGACAGGGGATGGCAAGAAGTGAGAAAAGCTTTTGAAGCAGAGAAATGAATATGGAACTGAAATCAAGAAGACAGAGAGGGAACAGATGGGGGTAGGCGGGGTGAGGATCAGAGAAGAAATTCCAGATCCATTTGTGAACGACACCAGGAGCTGTCTGTGGGGGGAGAAAAATAAGGAGCAAAAATGAGGAAGACCAAAAAAAAAAAATTACTTTGGAAAGAAAGAGAGTGACAAGGTAGTGAGGACAAGGAGGGACAGCTGTCATCTCATTTAATTAAGAAATTATTAATGGAACAGACGGGACAACCACACTGAGCCTTTACTGATGAGATGCTACTAAAATTCCAGATAATAGCAGCTGAAAGTTATTGAGAGCAAAAGTGGGGACGACGCTAATTTAGTTGATAATAACACACTTAGCACAGTGCTTAAGAATTTAAAAATCACACATCAAATAAATTTAAATGATTCTGGTTATCATCTAATTACGGTTGTTTAAATAATGTAATACAATTAACTGTTAAAAAAAATAAAAAAAGCCCTAATAATTTTAAGTGAGCACGCTTGTATTCTGAGTCCTCCTTTTAGGCAGTTTCTGTTCCACCCTGCAGTCCTGGTGGAGGGAATATTATCCTGATGGCCACACTTCTGCCAAATGTAGATAGTTGTTGGGGCAGAAGAAGACAGATGGCAAATAGGTTCTAAATGCCTTATTTTTTTCCTCCTCTGTCCCTTACTTTTTCCATTATCAACATAGACAGTTCTCTCCTGAAACAACTACTTTTTCTTTCTCCTTCCTCCCCTTGCTAGGCAGGTTCCCTGACAACGCCTCCCTGCCTTCATCGGAAGAAAATATGGCATCAGTGCTGTTGGGATCAATGTAATCCCGGCCCAGTAGGAGTTCTGTCACACGAGTTCACTCCACAAAAGAAAAAAAACCACTGTCTGGATCGCATAATTGGGGCCAAGAACTGTAGACTCGTGGCCATGACCATGTGGCTGACCGAGGCTGGAGGAGGGAAAGACCACATTGGCTCACCTGGCTCCTTTAGGGGAACAAGTCCAGAACTTCTCACTCTGAGTAATAGCTTCATAGTGGGTAGAAAGGAGAAATCAAAGCAACTGATTCATTTGAAAATAATCTTTATTTTTTCTTAATAATAAAGAAGTGTAAATTATTAAAAAAAAAAAAAAAAAACAAAGTTAAAGCCTACCCAGATAATCTTATAACCCTACACAGATAAGTCAAGAATTTGATGCATGTTTCCAGAAATCAACACACATATAGCATCTCGGAATCTTCTCTATGCAGTGTTCTGTAGGAGCTTTTTTTAGCTTCACGTATGATGGCCATATTTCCATGTCAATATGCCATGCTTCAGTGAGTGAAAGGCACTTCTCATTGTAAGGTTAGTATCTGTAAGAAAAAAAAAAATGCTGCAGATTATAACCGTCAGGTCCCGTAGATGCTAAGACATATTGTAATTTCAGACACGTTAAAATATTTAAAAGGCATCTTATAAATGATGAAACAGAGATTTAAAAATCACCTTAACTTTTTGACGGCTGCAGAGTATTGCCCTGTGCAGCCATATCATAAATTACTTAACAAATCCTTCATGAGTAGACATTTGTGTGGTTACCAATATTTTCAAATTTCTATGAACTTCCTTAATGTATACCTCTGCACACTCGTCATATTGCTTAATTCAAGGTGAATTCCTAGAAGTAGGATTGGTGGATTAAATAAGAGTGTTAAAAAAAAAAAAGAGTGCTGATCCTGTTTACACCAGGTGATATGGATCTGGACTCTTAGCAATTGTGTCTCTCAGAATGCTCACTTCTGTAATTGATATATCATCTACTAAAACCTAGCCTGGACTTCAGGTAAGAAAAATCCAAACTATACACTTCATTTGCCATCCGCTGTCACTCTGATCTTTCTTCTTGGTGTTTCCAGTATTTTAAAAACTTCAGGAACTTGAAATGGTGATGTCCATTGATGATTCCCCAATAAGGGACAAAGCCCGGATCTACTTCGCTGCGGAGAGCCACCCGTAACAACAGGAGTGTGTTCAATGATCAACTTGATTGCTTTTCATCTTTCTGCCAGTTAGGGACAAGGTCTAAGGCTCCTACCTTTGGATATGACTATGTATTAATAGCACCAGTAACTAGGAATTATACTGGGGCTACTTTCCTGAATTCTTTTGTTCATTTGATCTGAAATCAGTGAACCCACACTGTGCCCTAGGCAGTGGCGACACAAAGATGAACAGCTTACAGTTCCTGCCCAAAGAACCTACCGTCTAATGGGGGACATAGGATACACTCACATAAAGTTATAGAACAACAGAAGACATGATCATCGATTTTATGAGCCAGGCTATGATTTCGCGTCAAATGTGCAGACGTTAAGTCCAGAATTTGAATGAAATCGGGAGACAATGCTCTGTCCCTCTGCGAGGCGCCAAGACCAATGCTAATGTGCCGTGACCCTCTGGAAGCACAGAGATGACACATGGTCGATCCTTTTCTAGGCAGCATCTGTGTCCTGTACCGTCCCCCAGGAGTCTAAGGCACATCAACAAATGCTCAGTCTTTTCCTGGAGCACGAGAGGCCAGCTGTCCCAGTGTCCTGGGTGTCCTGGAGGGGAGGAGCTGAACCATTTGACTTCAGCCCCTCTTCAGGAGGAGTGCCCCAAGGGCAAGACACAGAGTTCCAGGATCCTAAGAGCATAAGACTCAGGCTGCTATGCTAGAAAGGGAAAATGCACCGATCGCATTTCCATGCCCAGGGGCACAGGGACTAAAGTCCCATTCATAAAGCAAGCTTCTTAGTTAATCAGTAATTCCAGTTTAGGGACATATGCCTCCCAAACCAAATTTCACGAGGGTAAAAGGGGGAGGAGGGCTCTCTTCTTTCATTGTTTCTGAAGCCAGATACACATGACTTTTAAGAGGCACCACATCGTGTCCTGCTTCGGGGCGCTGATTTAACAAGAATGGCAAGAAACAAACAACTCAAATGGACTCACTTGCTAATATTCAAAAGAGGGCAAATGCACCTGCCCCAGGCCCTTCAGGTCAGGACATATGTTTATAAATGACACGCAGGCTGCGAACTGGTGGGAGGAGCCCCGGATGGGGAGTCGGGAGAGGCAACTGGGCCCCATCAGTGGATCTTAATCAGAACCGTAGGACAGAATACCCGAGACTGTTTCAGAATAGGTGCGAGTCTGGACACATCCGGACCCACCTGAAGCAGACTCTTGGGCTGGGTGGGGCATTGTCTTTCAAGAAGTACCATCCGGGACTCAGATGTGCTCCTCTGGTTAAAAATCACTAAGTTAGGTCATCTCTAGCCAGGAATTATCCGAACTCATATCTGACGTTTGGGCGTTTCTATGTAATCAGAAAATCAAAATGAAGCTTAAAAAATATTTGAATAGCATATTTTGAACGCATAATTTATGTTTACATTTAAACTAATATCATTTAATATAAGACTGCAATGCAATTTAATCTTGCAAGATAATTAAAGATTTATGAAAAATAGTTATTCTTAGGGAACCATAGGCAGTCTGATCCAAAAATGGAACACAAGTTTAAGGTTGGATGATGAATAGCTTCTTTCAGTCCTGTCAGAGTAACTCTGAGACTGAAGACACCACCTCATTTGGTGAAATGATTAAAGTATAAATTTGACCCTCTTCATTAGTGGGAAACCCAGGCCCACAGTTGTCTTGCCTCCACTTCCTCCCTCCCCCACCAATGAAAGTCCTGCCATGAAAACCCTAGGCTTCAGCTATAATGATCTACGACCCCTTGGTCTAATGTTGGTCATAACGCTCTAGGCTGACTACTTTACCCCCCAGGGGAGAGTGGTTAATGATGATATTAATAAGAGCAGCTAACATCTGCTGAGCTCTTACTATGTTTCAGGCTCTATGCTAGGGGCAGAAAATAGATTTTCTTTTCTATCCCAGGAATCTAGGTCCCTGAGAGTTTATACAATTCAAGAGAAGCAGACTGTTTTCCAGAACGGGCTCCTTAATCGTATTACCGTTACAAGTGTGAGATATGGTTCTTTTCTGCTCTTTCAGCCAGTGTATTGGCTTTCACATAATTATCATCTCTGTTTCGGAGGCTCGAGTACCATTCAGGGTCCAAGTCGTTGACATTGGACACAATCCTGTGATTTAGCGATTAAGCAATACATTGAGCTGATGAGGCAAGACTAGATACGTGAACAGGAGCCTCCAAATGAAATGAGAATAAGAGAGTGATGGCAGAGGCCTCACAGGTATGCAGCCCACAGGGTCAATCTGGTCGTCATGGAGTCACATCTCTTTCCAACATCCTTTGGGACATTTTCAACTGAATACTTTTCTGAAACTTTATACTCCCCCTTATTTATTTATTTATTCATAATTTTTTTTAAAGTTCATTTATTTTGAGAGAGAAAGAGAGAGAGCAGGGGTGGAACCGAGAGAGAGGGAGAGGGAAGATCCCAAGCAGGCTCCACACTGTCAGCACAGAGCCCAATGTGGGGACTGAACTCACCAAACCTGAGATCATGACCTGGTCATGACCTCGGCTGAAACCAAGAGTTTGATGTGTAACCGAGTAAGCCACCTAGGCACCCCCCTACACTCCACTTTCTAAAGTCAAGTTTATCCGTGTTCTCCACACCAAACCCATACCATCATTTTCCCCTAACTTACTTATTTCTATTCATTTCTTGATCTGAAGCCATTTCTTGACCTAGCAAGAGGTCAAGGCAGAAACATCCCTCCCATCCCAAGATGGGCAGAGGTGGAAAAAGAGTGGGCTCTGCTTGGTCATTCATGACTCAGCCAGATAGAGATTCTGCCACCTTCGATGCATGGCTTCCAAGGAAGTCTCAGGGGCTGACACCCAGATGTCAAGAGGAGAAAGGCCCTTGAGCATTGGCAGAGGAGGTTTACATAGTCCAAGTCGGGAAGTAGCAGGCGGCATTTTGTTCACATTCCATTGGCTAGAACTTGGTCACATGACCTACTTGCAAAGGACACTGGGCAATATTATCTAGCCCTGTGCCCACATGGAAATGGGTTTTAGTGAGTAGTCAGCTGTCTGTTATTCTCCCTGAGTCCAAAGCCTGAAGGTAGTATCCCTTAGGTCTTTTTCGGACTGCCTTCCTTTTACCAGTTAACCCCCAGGTCCTGTTAATATTTCCTCCACAACATCGCTGAGCATATCCAGTTTCTCTTTTTTATTCTTACTGTCATCTGACCTCGGGCCTTCATAAACTAAGTGGGAGGTTATAATGATCTAACTCAAGTCTTACTTGAGTTACTAATCTCTCATTCGTTCAAGAAATATTCTTAGGCCCCGTATTACGCCCCCCATTAAGTGACTAGGGGAAGATGAGGAAGTAGATAAGACTTGCCCCTGCATTTATAAACTCCTGGGGAATATAGACGAATAAATGACTCTTGCCACACTGGGTGGTTATCACCTGCTATGGGGAAGTGCGAGGTGCAAAGCAAACAGTTGGAGGGGTCCCAACTCTTGTGACCACTCCACTAAAGTAGGATATAAGTATACCCTAATCACTGACTCCATCATTGTTCTTATTGATCTCTGGCCCACCATCTTGTTTTCTTTTCATCACAGGCCTAAACACCATCTCAAATGATCATGTATATTTGTGTGCTTATTTTTCGCTCTTGTGCCTTCTCCCACCAGAATAGGTGCTCCACCAAGAACAGGGACCATTTGTCATCAATGTGGAGACAGGATCCAGAAAAGTGCTGCCACATAGTACATGTAGAAGGGAAGGGATCTAGTTTGGGGAGAGATGATCTCTAGGTTGAGGCCTCAAGGGTGTGCGGGAGTTAACCAGGTTTCCTGTGGGTAGGGAGGAAGTTGGAGTAGGAGTTATGGTTCTGAACCAAGAGGAGAGAGAGAGCATGGTTGAAATTCAATGCTGGGAAAGGGGACAGCTAGGGTTGGAGGTGTGAGCTTGGTCTTGTAAACTGTGTGTGTGGGTGTGGATTTTCTCCTGAAACCAACGGGGAGCCATGAAGATTTTTCACTAGCATAGCCACATTAAGGTCCAATTAGAGTTTTAGATCCCACTGCTGCTCTTTGTAGGATGGACAGCAGGAGGGCAGGACAGAAGGCAGAATGGCACATGAGAACCTAAGGGAGAGACCTTGGTGGCATAAGCCAAAAGAGTACCAGTGCATTTCATGTTAATTTTTCGAAAGTCTTAGTTCAGTAAATGTCATTCTCTCAAAGAAGTCTCCAACTCACCAGTCTACAACTGGTGAACATTGTAAAAAGTGGGACGATTACTACATTTTTCCACTTCTGTTTTATCTTCCTTCCAACTCGAGTCCTACCTCCTCCCTGAAGCTTTCGACGTACCCCTGCCCTGAGTTGTAACATTTCCTATTTGTGTAATTCAGTCGGCATGAATGAGCTCTTCCATACTTTTTCTAAGCCTTATATTCATCTCCAATTTTTCCCCCAAGAGATTGCTAGCATCTTTGAAAAGTGAGCTTTGTCCACTATTTCATAAAAAATGTGCTTATAGGAATGTAATTTGGACAAACTAATCCTCACTAGGGTGTTTGTGACTAATGACAACTACCCCTATGATACTGGAATCCTAAAAGGGAAAAAAGAGTTCTTTGGGGAAGGAGAAATATTTAGCCCAGTCTTTCTGAAATCACATCTTCCTAGGGTGTTCCAAATTGCAAATGCGGCCCATTGATTTACCCCAGCGCTACAAATCAATCTTCATGGAATTTCTGACACTCTTGGGGAGATACCTTTAGGTGAAGCCACTTTACAGACAATACCTCCAAGGGGAGCCTGAAGCCAGTACGCCAGCACTTTCCTAGGTTCCTTCTTACCTCAGGAACATTCAGACGCTGACCATCAGACTCCCCAGCAGGTCTGAAGTGGCTCAAGATAGCACATGGCCCTTTGTCTGGGTCTTTGTTGACAGGCTCACAGAGCAGGGGAATCAATCCTGGAAAGGAGGTTTTTGTCCTAAGGTAGCCTTTCTTTTCCTATTTTTATCCCCCAAACTCTAGGTCCATCAAGGTCAGGCTTGCAATTCAGAGAAAGAAGACCGTGGGAGGAGCCAGTGGGGTTTTATTTCTGAAAGGCTTGGGCTGTGAGTGGTCGAAGCGAGTAGGGAAGCCTTCGGAGGAGGCAGAGTAATTGTCACCCGGGAATTCACAAACTGTAAGACATAGAAATGAAAAAGTCCTTTTATACAGTTCCTGCCTCCCCCTGTCAGGGCAGAATATGCCAGTGATAATTGCTGCTGAGGCGCACATCTCAGTGTTAAGATATCATTTATTCCCCTTTCCTTTGTCTTTCAGTCCGCACGTACGTTCCTTCAGCTTTCTCCATCTGCTATTTTTTTGCTTCTTTTTACTAATAATTAAAATAGCAGACACTTATTCGTAGGGTGTATCTTCGGATTTGTTTTGCTTTTTTCATTTTCTATCATCCTTGTATTTATATAAAAATGTCCCTTTTTCATAAAAATTGCATTTTCAATAGCTCTTATGACTGCAGTATTAAATCATCGTGGCAGCTGTTGGCTTTGGGTGTAAAAAGATGTTGTGTGTATGCAGCCATGTACCATTCACCAATTGGGGCAAGGAGGTGAACAAGGATATCTTTTTTTCCCCCTTCACACAGTCAAATTAAAAATATGGTGTCTGTTAGTGTGATCTAAACAGGATTTTAGAAGGGTCAGAAGGGTCACCTGTATCTCTGACTTTTTGGTATTCAAAAAACGTTTTTCGCATTCAAAAAAATGGAAGGAAGGAAGGAAGGAAGGAAGGGGACAGCTTAACAAGCAATACCAGTGTTGCTTAGAAGCACACAGTGAGAGTTGACCGATCTGCTCGTAGTCTCAATTCTCTATTACCCACCTCTTTGGAAGGAGTGTTGAAAACAAGTAGCTGGAGGGAAAGAACAGGAAAATGAGATTTTCACCAACCACAAATTGGGTAAGTGACCCCAAATAATAGAAAATTGACTGTTCTTATTTCTTTTTCTTTAAAGTTTATTTATTTGTTGGGGGGGGGAGGGGCAGAGAGAGAGAGAGGGAGAGAAAGCATCTGAAGCAGGCTCCACACTGTCAGCACAGAGCCCCATGGTGGGCCCGAACTCACAAACGACAAGATCATGATCTGAGCCAAAATCAGGAATCAGACGTTTAACTGACTGAGCCCCCCCAGGTGCCCCGACTGCCCTCATTTCTTGTCACACCCCTGGACTGAAGGCCCAGAGACGTTTAAACACTCCACAGGAAGCTGTGGGCTTGCAGGGTCTCACCGATGCCTATTTCCCAGAGGCCAAGGTAGTATGTCCACAAGCTGCGTGACCATGTTGGACTTGAGACTTGGCAGGTTGTCATTGCTTTTACTCAAAACCAGACCCTGAGAGGAACATGAACTTGATCCCTGCAATAAATCAAGTTCTAATACAGGGTGAGAGCCTTAACCCCTATCCTCCCAGCCCCCCTCCTGCGGCACTCCTCCACATGCTTCCAGTGCTATTGAAATGATTCAGAGAGCTGAAATGGAGCTGTTATTTTTATCACTCAGTCCCAAAGGTAAAATGTTTGGCTAATTTGGCTCTTATGCCTAACCCTCAGCCCCGTATTTAGACATTGAAGGGGGAAGGAATGCTTAGGCAAATCAGTCTGGAAACAAAGCTTAGGAGGAGAAAATGGAGACAGGGAGGAAAAAAGCCAGCGGAAAGGATGTAACATGTGTCTGGACGATCCCCCTTTGTTTTCCAAGTCTCCCCTTCTCCTCTTAGGACTATTTCTTCCTTCGCTCTTATTAATTTTTCTCTGTAGCATATCTCTTAGCCTTTAGGTAGGGAAAGATCAGAGCCTGAGAGCTCTGGGCGGCCAAGCCTGCAGGGATCTCAGAGAGCGGAGAGCAGCAGGCATCCAGCAGGTGCCCGGGCTGCCCTCCCTGAGAAGAAGACAGTCTTCTCATCCCCCACAAGCACCCTGAGGGACTTTAATAGCTGTGCTCAGCGTTGGGCATTTATTCTTTCCCCTGTGTCCTTGACATGTAGAAAATATCCATTTTAATGCCTCTAAGCGGAAGGAATAGCCCTGAAAGTTTAAAGTAGGGAGCGAACAGCGTTATTCAAAGACACGCTGCTTGCAAGGCTTAACGACCACGCTCTGGAGTCGCGGTGACTTCACAGTGCGGTGTTGGTGGTTATCAAAATCATCATGGGGCGTAACATTAGGGGCTTGAAATGAACTTACTCTCGAATCAATGTTTGATACTTGCTATCCGTGTGACTTTGATCGAGTTACTTTATAGTCTCTCAGCCTCAGTCTTCTCATCTAGGAAATAGGGATGATAATCATACTACTCACTCAGGATGCTTTGAGATAATTAGATGAGCCTCTGTGAATAACGAGCTCGGTACATAGGACTGATTGACTGCGGGGACACCGCAAACTCCGGTTGAGTAGTAGGAGCTGCTACGATTATTGTTGTGACTGTATTATCCATTTTCAGCATCGACGAGATAATCTGAAGTCTGAATACGGGTGCAATCTGTATCCAGTGAAGAGTCTCAGAAAAGGATAGAATGGGTTGCCACAGGCAGAGTCAAGTCAGGAAAACAGAACCCGTTTCTAAGTATTTTAAATGGAGGGAATTTAATACAAGAATGATTATGAAGGTGGCGGAAGGGACAAGAAACCAAACAGGAGGCGATGAAGCCACCCAGAAATCAACAGCAGCAGGAAGAGGCTGCCGCCCCTATGACGGGAGAAATACAGGGAAAAGGTGATGTTAGGCCAGAAGCCGGGGACTACTTGGTAGAAGCTGGGACTCCAGAGAGAGGGGCTATCAGAAGGACGGCTTGAACCGCAGGGTTCAAGCACTGTTGTCAACCATCACCTGGAGCTGAGTCCTCCCTTCCTCCCGCCCTCCTCACCCTCCCACTGCCTGAACTCGGCCAGAAGCCTGCTGAGGAGACAGTGTGGGAAACGTGGTTTGCAGACGCGTCCACAGTTACGGACTCAACAGAGATGCATTCCAACCTGGAAGGAGAAGGAAATCTTCGTGCCGATGAGGTATTGCTTGAGGAACTGCTTGATAGATTGAAAAGAAGCCATTTAGATTCGGGATGTCAGCCTTCAGTTGGCATGCCTAAAGACTCAGAAGCTTGAAGCCAGGTGATTATTTTGTTATGAGCATACCTGAGGCATGAGACGTTAGACACACAGAAAAAGAGGGGAATGACAGCCCCACACCTTTCGAGACGCTTCATTTTACTTTTTCATCAGGAGAGCTCTTAACCACAGTCCTTTCGATAACTTTCACCAAAAAAATAAAATAAAAATTCCCATTATTATTTATCGATGCCGTCTGTAGATGTTATTGGTCAAACCACTATTGACCATGGTGAGAAAATGACTTTGCCGTCATGGAAGGCCAATGATGATTATGTGGCGTATTGAAGGGCGCAAAGGGGAAAGAAAAATTGTCGGTGTCTTTGCTTTCTGCAGAGTTGCTTTCAATCTGAGGGATGTCCCTTTGAAAACATATTAGTCTTAAGTATGAAAGAGGGCACTAGATAAAGATTCGATCTCGTACATGCTATAATGTTCAACCAGTACCCTGGCTTCATCTCTCCATCCTAGACCATAACACTTGTTTCTTACAAAGTGCCAGCCTCTGGCTCACTTCCCAGCACCGGACGGGCTCCCTAGCCATTTCATTACCAGAAATGACAATGATCATCTGCCTAACTGGGAATAGCAGCATCTGAAACGCAATTAGAAGTAAACCGAAAGTCTAGGTGGCCCAGTGATGACTAATCAGAAATATTACTGGCTGGCACATCACCTCAGATCATATCTCAGGATGATCACAGGTTGTGTTCATTCTCAGAAGCACCTCAATTACCACTAATGTGGCTGGAAGGAATAGAGCAGTTATTAATATCTTCGACTTAGGTATCTAGGGATTGAAGCTCACAAAGGTCCAGGGACATCAGGATCAAAGGCCTTGGTCAAAACATCGTCTAAACTCCCAGGTACATACTAATGATTTTGTCAGGTGTGGTTCCAAGTCTGGAAGTCTCCCCCAGGAAGAGTGGGAAGAAAGTCACCCTGAAAAATTGGACTGCTCAAGGCTAGAGAGCACACCCAATGAGATAGCAGGGCACGTGCTCCAGAAGAGGCATGCTACAGGAATTTCCCAGGAGACAGAAAGTGCTGGAATATGGCTCTATTCGCATCCGGAAATAAGTGTAGGAAAAAATCACCTCCCTATGAGTTACAGGCACCTAGCCTAAGGTCACTGACTCTGCCAAGGCCAAGTCTCTCCTGAGGCAAAACAAACAAACTGAAAAGGGACTACGCATTTGTTTGCCACCATGGAGAGAATGTTCCAAAGTACATTGCATGTGTTTGGCCTTGCAAACAGCAGAATGATTCCTTACTGATCCAAGTCTGAGCTTTGGGCCAAAGTGTGGTTCAGGTCAACCCAAAAGGCTGAGAACCAAGAAGTCACATGGGAAAGTCAGCTGCCATATGTGGAAGAGAGGATCAAGATCCCTGACCATCAGTGGCCCAAGCCACTCCAGATTGTCTTTTTCTAAACTGCAAAGCTCATCGGAAGAGATGGAAATAGCATTGTGTAGCAGTTGCCAATAGCAGCATCCAATGGGAAGATGTCTAGAGCCGCCTAAGGACAGTCATGGCGGCTGGTAAGTCAAACCATCCCTGTGACAGAGCAAGGGTAAAGAATAATAAAAGGAAGATTTAGTTTGTATCGGCACTTCCTTGCATTAAATATAAGAGAAGTGTCCCCAAATGAATTGCAGTCTTTTTGAAAATGATGCTCTAGGAAAAAGAGCAAATATTGACACTTCAATAATGTTTGCCCAGCAATCAGTGAGCTGTACACAGCACTCGGGGTATCTATGTTACGGGAATCAATTAGGAAAACGGAGAATTGATATCCTCCAATGAGAAATGTATGGTAACTGCTGACATTACAGATAACGTTGGCTCTGCAAATCATCTCTGAAGTCACAGGCCTACCCGACACTGTCATTGATGCTGAAGGAATCTGTCTGAGAACATAGCTCTTACTTCAGTTATGTTGCCCACTGCTCGTATTAGACACGGTCTTCCCTGATGTGCAATTTCCATCCCCTGCAACTAACTCTTCCTATGCATTCATTCATTCATTTAACAGATTTGTTGAGAACCCACCTTGTGCTGGCACTATTTTAGATTGGACAGAGTCCCTGGTTCCAGGAGTTTGGGGAGAGGGGCAGATGGAAACAATGGAAAAGTACAAAGTGAGACATTTTCATATAAAAGTGAAAATGGACGAGTCACATGAAAATTTGAGAAAATAGTAAGAGTATTCCACCTAGGGGACAACGATGCAAAGGCCCTGGGTATATTCAACTGCCTTCTCTTTATTCTCCCGGTATGTTTAGTTGTTCTTTAGTTTCTGATTATTTATCAGACTGCTAGACTTGCTTCTTCCAGAACAACAGAACAACAGAAACTTGTTGTTTTTCAGATGCCTCTCTCTCTCTCTCTTTTCAAATAGATTTTAAGTTATTTGAAATAAGGACACACTCAAGTGTCTTAGATTTTTGTGGATTTCCCAAAGTACCCAATTTAACAAGGGACATATAGGAGAGGCCCAGTATAATGAATGCTAGCCTAAACTAAAAGGCTTCTAGCTGGAGAAGGTTGTGGAGATAAATTTGGCCACCCAATACATTTTTTGACTCTGTCTCCCTGATCTCCTCCCTTCTGTTTGTTATATGTATTCAGTTGATCTCCAGAAAACTAAAAATTTTCAACATAATCTGGGAAAGAAACACTTAAGAGGTTGCTGATGGTTTTCATTTAGCTGTGTTTGGAATTATCAATTCTCATCCTGTAAAGTAACCGATAAAGTCTTTATTGATAAAGGTAATACAGTAACGAGCAGTTTTTAGGTAGCAGGTATATACGATGTATGTATAGGGCAATCAGGCTGGACGAGGTTGAAAGATAAAGTTCGTTAGCTTCCTTTAATAGGAGATGCTTCCAAAGATCCGACCGATGATTTATATGATGTTTGGGAAAAGCCCCAATCCTTAGCTTTTGGAGCCAGTGAAAATGTTGTTCTCAATGTTCCTCTTTGGAAAGAGAAAGATTCATGCTCCTGGGTGAGGTGGCGCCCGGGGGGCGGGGCGGGGGGCGGGGTAGTGTTAACATACATTCTCAGTCTGTGGATTTCAGGATCACAGCTTTGGCCACCTAACCTAAAACTAGTGTCGATAAAAAGGGTTTTTATAGCAGCAAGCTGGTGCCATAGTGATAGGATGGTTGCTAAGGATGTCATTATCACTCTGATTGCAGGAATCGTGAGTTAATTGGCATGACCTCATTCAAGTCCTCAGGGCCTACCTGTTCACAAATTACAAAGGAGACAAAAAGTTGATCTTTTTATAGTGTCAGGAGGCAGCACCTGTTAACATTTAACATTTGAAACAAGCTATAACACACATTATTTATCTACCTGTTCTCTTTTTCTCACACTGTGTCCTCTTTCCTTCTCTTTACTACATAGAATTAAGACATGCCCTTCTTAAATATTTTTTCCTTGCTCTATTTTTCCCATTCCCTCTAGAGAAAGGGGGAATTTTTTTTTTTTTTTTTTTTTTTGGTCTGAAAATCAGCCATTAAACTGAGGAAGGCTCAAGGAAATGAACTGAAATGTCTCATAGGAAGAAAAATAGCACTATGAAGATGAAAAAAAGCCTAGGATAATGGAGATTGATCGCTCGATCTATCTATGGCCTCAAATAAAACTGATTGAATTTAACATGTTAGGTTACAGTGAAGAAGCTTAGTTGTTTCAGTCAGGGTAATATAGTTTCAGATTTTCATAGGGAACCATTTATTTATTTTTGCATTTGTGAGTCATTTAGACATTCCCTTGTGAGTGAGAATACATTTATTTTCCAACTCCCTGCTGTTAGGCGTTCTATTAATACCACACTAGTTGAAATAAATGGAGCAGGAGAAACTGTTTGGTGGTGAATTTGTTTTTCAGATTTTTTTTTTTTTTTTGATTCTGCTATTTTGGTAAGTTGGCTTCCCGACCTCTCCAGTAGTTTAAATAGAGTCTTAACTTCTCCCCTTTCTCCTCTGTAACTTCACGTTGGATTGTGGCTTCTGCTTCAATATTGACACCTTAAAGGCGACCTAAAGCCCTATAACCCAAGAAATGCATATTAAAGAGTGGGTGTACGGTGAAATAAATTTCACCAAGCAATGGGATTATCAAAATTATGGACAAAGTGACAGTTTTCTTAACCACAATTTTCTCTCCCCCTCTTTGTACTCTACCCAAAAAGGAAAATCCAACTTAATGAAGAGGGGAATTGGTTCCACAGGTTATAAGGGAGTGGCAAGGGTCGTGTTTTCCAGGATTCTACAAGGGTATTGTTAAATGTATTTTACTGTGCTTAAGCACAGTAAGGTTTGCTCATGCGCCTTCTGAGTAGAGCAGAGCAAAGATAACGTCCTTGTTATTCTGGGCAGCTAATTACTGTCAGTAATTGTTGTTTGTGATGAACAAGATGCCGGATAAAGGCGGGATGGGTGGGGGTGCTGGGGGGAGGGTCCGCTAGGCTTTGAACCACAGCCAGCCCTCCGAGGCTGATTTAGGCGGAGCCGCAGAAGGGCTCCTTTGGGGACTCGGTCAGAAAAGCCCCAAAGGGGTATTGGAGGAAAGCATGTGGATCTACACATTTTCCGGCACCAGCAAAGGTCAGGCAAATAATCAAATTACTCTTCCTCGGCTTTCAGTTCATCGACTGCACAGATGAAGATGGGGGAGGGGGAGGGATGGAGAGGGGGTGATAGTAGGTGGTCCATCCTCGTCCTGCTGGGGGGAGGAGGCTGGTCAAGGACATTCCATTCCCTTCGCTACTTTCAGGGAAGCCTTGGGAAAGAACAAAGAAAGACTGACAAGGATACAGGCATGCAGGGCTCGCGCACTCACAAACACACACACACACACACACACACACACACACACACACGCAGCACTTGCAACAGGGAGTCAATAGGAGCAAGGATAATTTATGTCTAGGCTGGAAACACTGAGAGGAAGCCAAGGCAGAAGTGTAATGTGGGGAGGGGAGAAAGAATGAAGACAATCGCTAGCATTTCTAAGTGTTCTGCCATTCTCTAGGCTTTGCAATTATACCTGTGCCTGAGATAGGTACCCGAGGGGTATCACCTGAAACTGACCAATGGGGAAACTGAGGCTCAGAAAAACAAAGTGAGCCCTCTGAGGGCACGGATCAAATATTCAGGGAAGTGACAACTACACCTCAGGTCTGTGTGCTGAGCTGGGGTTCACGACACCCTGAGCAGGTGGCAGTGGCTGAGAGCATCGTGTTGGAGGAAGGACCAGACATCAGGAGCCCACGAGGCAGGCTTCGATCTGCTTCATACAGAGACTTGTGCCTTGGCAAGGTTCTAGACTGTCTGATTTTTTTTTTTCACTTGTTTTGTGAAACCAATAAAATCAAGTCAGTGAAACATTTTACTGGCAGTTCTGGGTGTATTCTAATTGGACTGTAGTTGGAATTCCCATTATTGCCAGGGAGAAAGCAACCGCTTCAGTTCCCTCAAGATTACTTAGGGGTAGATTTATAAGGAGGAAACAGGAACAGGGCTAGAGATTCAACTTCCTCAAGCCATTTTCTTTGATTTGAGGGGGAAGCTTTGCCACCAGTTTCGACCTTTGTTCCTAAAAACTTTTCACCAAGCTCCCACCTCCACTCCCTTTCCCGTCAACACACTCCAAATCACCCAAGATGGGCTTTCAGGGCCCGCCTCATCCAGAGGTGGACCGTCGTCCGAGACAGGTCCCAATCACATCCCACCTCTGTCCTCGGGCCAGGCCGGCTGCCGGCTGGAAGGGCAGTTCTAGTGCTTTCCCAGCCCAGCCTCCACCAAGGTTGGTTAATGAAACCGACAAGGAGGTGGCTGCCTCTGCTGCCCTGGCCATGGTGACTTTGCATTATGCTGGGGACAATGAAGGTAGTGTTTGCTGGCTGTGACTCTTGCGAGCAAATGTCACTGAATCCATTTGGAAGGTACATGCTACTTGGACACTGTCACACTGTAGGAACCAAAACCAGTGAGACAAGGAGGAAAAAGGGCAGAAGGGTGTTATTTCTTCAGCTTTAGTGCCCAGGGTCAAGGCACTAAATGAATGGACTAGGACCTCCATTCAAACCTCAGCTAAAGCAGACTTTGATTCTGGGTCAAATTATTTCACCTCTTTTGTGCTTCAGTTTCCCGATCTGTATACCAAAACGAACCAAACACAGGATTAGTGCCTAATTTACAAGTTTATTATGAGGATTCAGTTATATTATTTGTGTGAAGCAGTTAGCACCAGGTCAGGAACACGATCAGTAGTTGACAAACAGGCCTTCCTCCCTACGTGGCCCCTGGGTCTCAGCTGCCTGCCCTTCAGCTCCTCATGTAGAACTTAACTAATACCTTATAGGTAGGTAGTCATGTTGAAGACGATGACAAGCAGAAAAGGATTTAACTTTTGACTTTTGTATTTTGTTGTGGATGTTTTTTCTAAATACCTCCCATTGAAGCAGTTACAGAGAATGTTGCAGAATAGGAGAAATTCTTTCAAGTCTTACAAATGTCGACTTTCCCATTCTGCTTAATCTTATGATTTGGTGCATTCACATGGAATGCCTTGTGACTGATGGGTTTGTCATTATTAAATAGACATTGTCAAGTGCCCATAGAGCCCCCACATAGTTTTAATGTTTTAGCAGCTTTGTAGTCAAAGGAACAGACTCCATTTTGGTGGGATGTGGAATCATTCAGTCTCATATTTGGATATGACTCCATTTTCTGCAGGAAATTAGAGCAAACAGGAGTCATCCAGCCTGCTTGTTGGTATCTGGGCAGACTTCTCGGGGACAGTGCAGGTACTGAGATAGGAAGCAAGTCCATTCTGGCTGGCAGGTGGCAGGTGTAGCCCAGTCATTCGCCGTCACTGGCGGGGTTAACACGTTAGGGGATGGTTAGGTGAGAGAGTGGAGCCCAGAGTCAGAGAGTTCAAAGCATTTGGGCATCCTGGCAGGTGGAGATATGGGGGATGTCTTTGGAGAGACGGAGGGGCCATAGACGCAGCGTTTCTTTTAACAACAATGGGTTGAGATTCTAGAGAGGGTCTGGTCCAGGTCCTAGTTCTAGAGAAACCAAATAGTAGGCAAGATATGAGGACAAGAGCTTCAGGCCCGAGGTTAGGAATCAGCTGCCAGGATTGGGGAGCAGGCAGGGACTAGGTCTTCTTAATGACAGCAGAAGCGGCAATAATAACACACACTCATGTAGAACTAAGTACCCACCACCCATCCATACGCTTTAGTTGTGTTAGCTAATCCTCACAATCCTCTATGCCTCTGGGTTGGGTATTTATTATCATCGTGCCCATTTTTCAAAGTAGGAAACTCGGGCGTAAAGCATGACTTGCCCAAGGCCACACAGCAAATACCAGAGTTGAGATTAAACCCAGGTTTTCTGGCTCCTCCGAGTAGATGCTCCTTTGAAAAGCCCTCGTGTTTGAGAACCTTGGCCGGGGTTGAGCCTGTAGGTGAGTACTGAGAAGCACTAGCTATGGGGTGGGTTGCAAACAGGGTGTAAGAAGTAGGCTTGGCCTGTCACTATGTCCTAGCGTTCCTTGGAGAAAAACATCCCGGCTCTTCTCAATAAGTGGCAGTGCATGTTCCAGTCAGGAATTTTCTCTCTTCCAGTTTAGACCTAGAGATTTTGGCTCAGTCCTCAGTTCTTCCTAACCCAGAGATTCCCCTAGGAAACTGGATAATTTCTGACACTGACCTGTAGGATTTAAGGCCGTTCTAGCAGATGCAAAGATCCATCCTCCCTGGGGTCAGCCCATGGTGAAATTCAAGAGAGAAAGTGAACAGTAGTTGCATTTCAATGTATAAATTCTTTACTTTATTTTTTTTTTTTTTTTTTTTTTCAACGTTTTTTATTTTATTTTTGGGACAGAGAGAGACAGAGCATGAACGGGGGAGGGTCAGAGAGAGAGGGAGACACAGAATCGGAAACAGGCTCCAGGCTCCGAGCCATCGGCCCAGAGCCTGACGCGGGGCTCGAACTCACGGACCGCGAGATCGTGACCTGGCTGAAGTCGGACGCTTAACCGACTGCGCCACCCAGGCGCCCCAAATTCTTTACTTTAAAGAAGAGACCTGGGCCTACTATGTGCTTTACATAAATAATTACTTTTAATATTGGCAATAAATTCATTTCCCAAGGCTGCCATAACAACAAAGTGGGTGGCTTAGAACAGTAGAAATCTCCAGAGTCAGAGTCTCCTCTGGCGCTGGAGTCTGGAGATCTAAATCTAGATGACAGCAGGGCTGTGCTCCCTCTGACACCCGTAGGGAAAGGATCCCTCCTTACTTCTTTGTACCTTCTGGTGATTTGTCAACAATCCTTGGCCCTCCTTGGTGTGTGGATTCGTCACTCCAATCTGTCTGTCTTCACATGGCATTCTCTCTGTCTCTTCCTACTGTCTTCCCTCTGTGTATGTTGTCTGTGTCCAAATTTCCCCCCTTTTATAAGGACACCAGTCATATTAAGTCAGAGCCCATCCTAATGACCTCATCATAACTTGACTGCAACTGCAAAGACCCTATTTCCAAATAAAACCACATTCTGAGATTCTGGGGGTTAGGTGTGTGGTCGTGGTGAGGGATGCATACAACAACCCTAATCAGCCAGCACCCCCTTTTTCCTTACTGCAGATGAGGAAAATGAGGATCAAGGTCACTCAGCTACCAATTGGTGGAGAACAAGTAGCACACCCAATCTGAATCCAACGTCCACACTCTTCCTCTCTATAGGAAGATGGCAAGTTGCTTGTTTGGCTCCTTAGGTGACACAAGATACCATTTAGATACTTTTTAAGAACCAAAGTGTTTGTTTATGACATGGCTCAATCTTGCCAGTGACCTGGAAGTTCTGGTGCCTACTCAATGCTGGCTCTTTGAATAAGCCTCCTGTTCTTGCTGCCGAATACACATGATGTACACCCTATGTTACCAAGGGGATTAACAGAAAAACATGTGCTGGGTGCCTCTAAAGGTAGATGTTTCATCCCAAAAGGTCTGCACTGCTCAGGAGGGTTCTTCACACTGCCTGAACAGCAAATGTTATATGATATGTTTTACCCTGGAAAGATTTATTTGCTGTACAAAGAGTCAGAAACCTGGAGACATAATCCCATATTGGCACCTGATGCCTTGAAATAAAGTGTGTGGCCTGGGGCAACTCACTTAACCTCTCAGCCTCACCACCTGGGACCTGGAGGTAATGATGGCCAGCTCCTCGGAGGCATCACTTGAGCAGCTTCAGAAAAGCCTGGAAGACTTTGGCAAATGGAAATGCTATATTGACAGCAAAAATGTTAGCTGAAAATAATTGATATTGATAGAATGCCATTCTTAAGGATCCTACATTTCTCATGGCCGATCCCCATCCTCAAGCCTCAGGAATTGGAAGAATTAACCTGGAATGTTGTTAAAATTAACTCCTCCCCAATCCTTCCTTGCCATTCTGTTTTCAGTTAGAATCATACTTTGAGTTCTTGCTGAAAATTGAACACTGGGTCAAAGGGGAGGTTTGGGATTATTAACTACCATCCATCTTCTGAGAGTGAATGTGTTTCTGCATCAAATTCTTCCTTCGATTTCCTTCTTAGATAAAATGTATTCAGCATCCAGCCTCAGAGGCAAGCTCCTCTCCTCTAGTCTTCCTGACTCACTCAAATTATTTAATTATATTGTTTTCACTATCCCTTACTGTCTGGTTTTTGGATACCCATGTAATTATCAGATTAGCTCCTATGTAAAATCCTTGCTTTTGGTTTTCCTTCCAATATGCTAAATATACGTCTAGTGGCAAAGAGCTGGCACTGGTACATTAAGCAGCCCAGAATAGAGTGGAGCCAGATGTAAAAGGGTCTCATTTCACTTGTATTAGAGATCCAGAGCTGTAAAGACTCTTGCCTTGAAAACCTGCTTGGAAGAGAATGGCATCATAGCACTATTCTGCAGCCTGGGCCCCATTTATCTTTATTAATAACCAGCCTGTTCATAGGTTCCAAATAAAGAAGACAATGTAATCCTATTACACTAACCATTCCCTATGAGTAATAAGATTTAATTAAAATTATTTGAAGTGTCACCTTTGGGTGCTTAGGGTTCATGCCCCTCTCAGTGTCTCTGTTTGTTTTTTTTTTTTTTAAAGATAGATTTGGAGCTGTCTGACTTGTGCAGGAATGTTTCCAGCCTGCACATTTCCTGGATATCAGCTCTTTGGTCAGAAATGTAGTTATTCGATAGCGTTTAGTCCTCAAATGCTGGTCACTGCATGTGAACAAAGAGAAAACAATTTAACATACACAAATGTCATTGTTCAATCACTCATCTGCAGCACACTTGTTCAAAACCAATAGAATATCTCTCTAGATCAGCACTATCCCACTGCTGCATATAAATGAATGATTAGCCAAGAGAATCTATAAATGACATTGCTTGCTTTAATTCTAGTTTGCTGTCTGTTGCTGGACTTCTTCAAGAACTTGAAAATATATTTTCTAATCATAGCCCTTTTTAAAGAAGTAGAGAGAATTGTTAGAGGGACTCCATTTTCTGTTTATTATCTTAGGTCTGCAGAATCGAGACAATTCACAAAATAATCAACCTTGCAAGACTCCTATTTTATTTTATTATTTTATTTCATCTTGTTTTATTTTGTTTCTGCCTTGGTCTCTCTCCCCATCCACCCTGCACTCCCATAAGCACCTTCTCAAGTGTTTCACATGGATTCTTCCAATCCACCTTCCATATGTTTATTTAGGTTATTAGTGTTTATTTAGAAGATTGTGTTGTGTCACTTGTGTATGCTTTTTAGTTATGTGGATGTAGTGTGCTATGAATCTCATTCTCTTTCTTACTTGTCATGTAACTTGGTGTTTCTGACATCTATTTTTCTCTATACGAATCCAGGGTGTTGCTTCTTAGTCCTGCAGATTATGCCAATACATGCATATACCATTTCTGACTCTTGCATGCAGCATATTTCACTTATTCATTTCCCTAGTGGACATTTCACGGATACGTAGATTCTCAAGTGGATAGTTAGGTCGCATTCAACTTTATGGTACCACAAATGATGCTACAATCCTCTATCACCATATTTCCATGTGGATCTCTGAGCAAGTAATTCTCTGGAGTATATTCCCAAGAGTGGAGTTTCTGAATTGTGAGGGTATACGTATACTTTATTTCACTAAGTGCTTCCAGATTGCTGTACAGAATGTTTGCACCAATTTATAATTTCACCACCAGTGAGGGTAAAATTTCCCCACATCCTTGCCAGCACTTTCTAATTTTTGCCTATCTGGTGGGAGTAAAATGGTATTTCACTTTTTAAAATTTGCATTTCTCTGATTACTAATGAGGATGTAGATCTTTTATAACTTAGTAGTTGTTTTCATTTCCCCTTCTGTTAATTGCCTGTTCATGTCCATTGCCCATTTTTTTTTTATTTTGGATTTCCTTTCTTTTTCTTTTTTTTTTTTGTTTGCAAAGTTCTTTGTATATTCTAAATATCAATTCCACATCACTTTTGCAAATAGCTTTTTCCCAGTATTTTGCTGATTTCTCCATAGAATATAGAAGTCTTTAAATTAGATGTGATCAAATCCATCATAAATTTTTCCATTAACAGATTTTTGTTGGCAACCCCTATATAAAATCCTTGTTTGAATTTTCCTTCTGATATGCTGATTGCTCTAGCAGCAAAGAGCTGGCTATGGGACATTAACAGCCCCAAATAAGGTCCTTCCTTCCTTTCTTCCTTCCTTCCTTCCTGTTTCCTTTATTTATGTATCCCACTTTATTCTTATACCACTATCATTTCCCCCCAGCCAGGTTAATGTGTTTTATGTGTATCTTTTTAATTCAATATGTTCTTGAAATACATGTATTTTTGGGTGTACATAATTTTTAAATTTTTGTAGGTGATACTGTATTATACACTTCATTCTATTTTTAACTTTATTCACCAACCATGTGAATATCTAATCCTTTGATCCTAATCATATTTTTCCTACCCACATTCACAGTGATAAATACTCAGGTTACTTCTAAATCCCCTACATGTCCCTTTACAGACCCAAAGAATCTTTTCCTTGGGGTACATGCCTGAGTGGAATTGCTGGCTCATAAGGCAAATGCCTACTTAATAAGACATCGTATTGTGTGACAAATTGCTCTCCAGGCTTTCATTCCTCCAGCAGTTCATGAAAGCCCCTCTGCCCCCATGTCCTCACTGGTACTTGGCATTATCCAATTTTCTCCCTCTTCACCAATTTAAATGTTTTAATTTGCATTTCACTGATTACCAATGATTTTGAGCATCTTGATAGAGACCCATTAACTTTTTGGGATTTCTTTTCTATAAACTGCTTTGCTCATATTATCTATTACAGTTGTTACCTTATTGACTTTTAGGAGTTCTTTGTGTATTCAAAAAAAGTATTCCTTGCTGGTTTAGAGGACACGGGTATCTTCTCCTATTTTGATAGGTATCCATGAACTTTGTGCCTAGTGCTTTCAATTGAACTAAAATTATTTTATTTTTTAATGTTTATTTATTCATTTTGAGACAGAAGGAGCATGAGTGGGGGATGGGCAGAGAGAGACCAAGGGAGAGAGAGAACCCCAAGCTCTGTGCTGACAGTACAGAGCCCTACCCAAGGTCTTGATCTCACAAACTGTGAGATTATGACCTGAGCAGACTGAAATCAAGAGTCTCAACTGACTGAGCCACCCAGGTGCCCCTGAACTAAAATTCTTAATTACGGTGTAATTTAATGTCTGTCTTTCTTCTTTCTTTCTTTCCTTCTTTCTTTCTTTCTTTCTTTCTTTCTTTCTTTCTTTCTCTCTTTCTTTCTTTTGTCTTGTGATATATGCTTCTGATGTTTTGTTTTAGAAGTCATTCCCTGCCCTCAGTCACAAAGATATTACCTTACATTTTGTTCTTTTAACCTAATCATTTTCATATAGTTATTTCTCTTATTTTTTAAAGTTTTCTCAAATTACAAATGTAACTGTTGAACTTTATCAAACAGTGTTTTGCATTTGGGATGATCAGCTGATTATTTATTTTTGTCCATTAATGTGGTAAATTACATTTATAGAATTTTTGATTCACTCTTCTTCCGTTCCAAGGTAAACCTGACTTAATTATGAATTATTTTTTTAGTATATATTGGATTCAGTTTATTTGAAATTATTACATTGATGTTCATATATGAAACTGACCTATACCTGCCTTTATTATACTGTTACAAAGCAGAACTTATTCAATTAAATTCTTTTTCAATTTTGATATCAAAGATATACTAGCTTCATGAATTGTATTGGTCAGTGCTATGGGTTGAATTGTGTCTCCACAAAATTAATACATTGAAGTTCTAATCCTCAGTACCTCAGAATGTGACCTCACTTGGACATATGATCTTTACAGAGACAATCAAGTTAAAGTGAAGTCATTAGAGTGGACCCTAATCTAATATGAATGGTAGACTTATAAAAAGGGGAGATTTGGACATAGAGATACATATGCAGGGAAAACGCTGTGTGAACAGGAAGACAACCATCTACAAGCCAAGGAGAGAGGCCTGGAGTAGATTTTTCTCTCACAGCTTTTAGAAGGAACTAAACCTGCCATCACCTTGTGTTTGGACTTCTAGCCTGCAGAACTGCAAGGCAGTACATTTCTGTTGTATAAGCCACCCAGTTTGTGTCACTTTGTCACAGCAGCCCTAGCAAACTGATACAGCCAGTTTTCCCTTTTCACATTCTTGGGCACAAATTATATAAAATGGAGATCATTCAAAATTAAGCATTGTAATATATTGGTACTATGTTTTCTTTCTTGTGCAATTTTTTTTTCTTTTCCTTGGCATTAATCATTAATTTGCTTTTCTACTTGCTTAGTTTTGTGGGCACCAGACACTAACTCACCTCTAAAGTTTCTTCCATGAGTAGGTCTCTTCTCAACATTCGAAATATCAGTTATTTTATTTATTTATTTATTTTAATTTTTTTTAACGTTTATTTATTTTTGAGACAGAGAGAGACAGAGCATGAACGGGGGAGGGTCAGAGAGAGGGAGACACAGAATCTGAAACAGGCTCCAGGCTCTGAGCTGTCAGCACAGGGCCCGACGCGGGGCTCGAACTCACGGACCGCGAGATCGTGACCTGAGCCGAAGTCCGACGCTCAACCAACTGAGCCACCCAGGCGCCCCAACATCGGATATTTTGAAATTTCACTTTCTTGGAGGCATTCCTCCCAGAGCCCTCTGACCTCCTTCTCTAACACAGACTGCTTGTTCCCTGGCTCTGCCACATGACAGTCATCCTGGCATCTCTTTCCCCCGTTAACTCAAAGATCTCCTTTTCCTCACCTGTGATGAAACTACTATTTCCTGGATCCCATGTCTTTTTCTTTCTTAGTTGACTCTCCACAGAAGATCACATACGATGGTAACACAAGACAAAGGATGCAAAGGTTATATTTTTTCTTCAATTTTAGGAAATTCTTCATCATTGCTTTTTCAAATATTTCTTCTCTCCATCTGGAGACTGAGTTCCCTCCTTTTGCAACTCCTAACTGATGGAGCTGTTAACTTCTAGTTCTATCTTTCATGTTACTTAACTCTTCTCATTCTTTCTGACTTTTATCCCTTTCTAATGACTTTTAGGATACTTCTCATGTATAATTTTTTAACTCACTAATTCTTTCTCCAGCTATGTTCATTTACTCTGCTATTCAATCTAACCATTGAGTTCTTGATATTGTGAACTCTAGCAGTTCTCTAACAGAATGCCCCTCATCCTCAGTGGTCTACTGGGCTCCATCACTGCTCTATCCTCGGACTGGGGGGCACTGGCCTGCCTAAGGCAACAGTGGGTGAACAGAGATCTCCCAGGACAAAGAAAGCTGTTCCCACAGTCATCCCTTTCCTTGGCTTCTGACTGATCTTCCAAGGCTGTCCTTCTTACCACTTTTGGTCTTCCTAAGGACTACATGCAGTTAGTGGTAAATTATTAAGGTTCTGTGTTCCATTAGCCTCTTAAACTCTCATGTGGCATGCCCAAGGTTGACCTGCAGTGGGGAGGTGGGGGCAGCCAATAACCTGCACTTACCCACCATCTTGCTCAGGCTGTTAAATACAGATCATCATTTTTTTTTAATTGTAGGAACTTCTTTGGTTATTGGGAATCCACCCAATCCATCCAAGTTTTTTAATTGGAGGAACTTCATTAAGTAGTCTCATTAAGCTCTGGAGTTTTTTTCTTCTATATGTCAACTGAGTGATAATATTTATTCTCAATTTTGTAGGAGTCTTGGGAAAATTGAAATCATAAGGTTGAGAACGATAAAATTCCTTCACCACACCTAGAACTGATTCTAATTATAAAAATTCCCAAGATTGTTGTTGTAATGCTAGAACATTGGAAAAACAGGCTTTATTCTGGTTCTTGATGTCGTGTTCACGTCAGACAAAGCAATCCTGACCTAGGCAATATTCAATGGAAGGGGTATTGGTTATGGTCTAGGCTTTAGAGACAGATGGGCTGGATTTCATTTATGGACCCACCACGTATTACTACATCTTAGTCTTCTTTGTATCTCCAAGGCCTACCACAGTTCCTGGCACATGGTAAATCGTCAGTAAGTATTAAACAAAAAATTCTTAGCATGGCTAAGCCTCAGTTTCCTTCTCTTAAAAAAATGGGATAATACATTCCTAACATAGTGCTTGGCAAAATGTATGTGTTCAACAAAAATTAATTTCCTTTCTTACCTTTCCTTCCTTGTGGTCTCAGCCACTGTATTACCCAAGTAGCTTGTTATCTGAGTGCACAGGAAACCTGTGCTAATATGCTGTTATTAGCTCAATTCTTAGAACAGAGCAGGGAGAATGATTTTCTCTAGCTCTTATTCATACAATAATTTCCTAAAATGTCAATTATGAATGAACCCAAATTGCAAAATGCATCCTAGAGTCTGAATCAGGTTAGAAGATACACTAAAGCTAATGAAATAGCTAATCTGGAAACATTTTGGAATCCACAAAGCTCAGGAATTGGCATGGTCTGATACAGAATTCAAAATTCATTCCATTCATAATCTCCTAATGTTGCCTTTTCAAGGGACGTAGATGAAAAGAATTAGATGGAAATTTAACCTAGTCTTATTGTTGTTGTTGTTAAGTGATATATTTTTTTTAGTTTTTATGTTAGATTTGGCTTGGATACTGAGACTGCCATCCAGGGTGCAGAATGCAAAAAGGCAAATACTAGAAAAGGTTAAGTCTTGACTTTTCTTTCATGATATTTGGTGGCTAATTAAGAAATTTCCCTGCAATGTTGTTTGTTTTTTGTTTTTTTGTTTGTTTTTGTTTATTTTGTTCTTCTCCCTCAGACATTTCTAAAACAATGTAAGGTAGAAATGAGATCAAAGCTAGAACTATTGAAAATAAGTGATCCCCACCTTTGGTCTTAACATCATTGCTTCCCATCCATTTTGGCATATTGAGTTGGTAGAGTGGAGTACATGGTTGCAAACAGAAGGAATGGATTCGGCTAACTTCTATAAAACAGGAATTTATAAGTGGGGGGAGAGATTGCAGTTGAGGGAGGCTCATAAAACTGAAGGGAAGACGGAGGAAGTGGACCAAAGGGAAAAGAAGGAACCAGACTGCTTTAGAATTCTCCATTTCAAGGTATCTCACCAGATCTTCTGCCATCGTGGGTATATGCCACCTTCGAGATATTTAGGAGGGAGGCTTTGATTGACCTGGCTCAGTGACATTTTCATCACTTATCTAGAGGAATGTGCGGAGCCTTCATTTACAGTCCCACCCAGCCTATACACCATGGGGGCGATATAGTTTCCCTAAAGGGAATTGGGATTTTGTCACCAAAAGACGAGGGGGGTGGATTCCCAATAACCAAAGAAAGAGCAGTTGTCCACTCTGTATCATTCCAAACTGCAATTTAGAAGAAGAATATTTTAAGTCAAGAGGTTCTTGATGAATGCATTCATGAATTTAACATTCAAATGTCAACAAGTCATTACTTAAATTTAGTGTTCTCTTATTTGAATTATTGGGAGTAATTTGAGGAAATGCCATTGTCTTTATAGATTGGATTAAAGATGGGAGTAATTTCCCTGAAGAATAATTTGGGGGTGGAGAAAAAGCCGTTGTAGTGGTGAACAAGTTGACCTTCTGGGCTTGCCTACTAACCTACTTTATAATCAACACTGAGTAATTCAATTTACCCAGCCTTGCAAATCATTGGAAAATAAATAAATAAATAGACCTGCAAAAATTCTGCTTGGCCTGCAAAATGTGCTTGGCTGTCATCCATGATACCACTTCTCCTCTTGCTCTCTATGGCTTCTCTCATGGACAAACTAAGAACACACAAGCTTTGAAATACTCAAGCACACTTGAACATCTCTCTTACATGGCTTCCTGGGAACCAATACTCCTATCAACACACACCCAAAACAAACAGAAATGAGGGGGTGTAAAGGGAGAGAGATGATTGTTTTCTCATGAGGCTTCACATAATTCCTTTTCCACCAAGAGCATGTGGCAGGAGGTAATTTTTTGCAAATAAATTAACCTCTGTGCTCTTTAGGGTCAATAATACTTTCCCATTTTACTAGAGAATTTAAATTATTGACTGTGTTGTGTCTCCATTCCCTAGAAGGTGAATTGAAGGAATTAATGTTTTTGAAGTAGTTTCATTTCATTTCATTTATTTATTTATTAAAATTTATTTATTTATTTTGAGAGAGAGAAGAAAAAAGCACGAGTCGGGGAAGGGGCAGAGAGAGAGGAGAGAGCGAGAATCCCAGACAGGCTCCGCACCGACAGTGTGGAGCCCGATGGGGTGGGGTGGGGGGAGGGTAGCTCACACTCATGAACCATAAGAGGGAAATCATGACATGAGCCGAAACCAAGAGTTGGATATTTAACTGATTGACCAGGCGACCTTTGAAATAGTTTTTTAAAAAGTTGGTATTTTGCTAATATTATTTTATTAATCCTTGACAGTTTTTGTGAGATGAGGTAGTGACTAAAAGCACTACCCCCACTTTCTAGTGATGCACAGAGAAGGTTAAGTCTGCGACTTTGAGAATAAATGGGTTTCAGAATATTCAGAGAACCTTCTAGCACATGCTGGCCCAGCGCAAGATTCAGTAAGCGTCCTCTAGTTCAACATCTACATTCCCACGGTAGCTAATTTCTAGGACTGTAGAGGAAAGTCTATCTTCCAAACTGATTGCATGCCAGTTTCTAAGGACTGCTTTAACTAGTTGTGCCTTTAAAATTGAACTTAAATATTTGGAGCACTCTGAAAAGGAGAGAATTAAGGGTCAGACATCTCAGTACTTCTCTGACAGCCCAAATACCTATTTAACTCCAGAAAAACATATCTTAGAAAGCCATGTTTGAACTCTTTATTAAAATAAACAAACAGTAGCAACAAAATAACTTGACAAGTTGTTGAAAAAAGCTTGTTGATGCAGAATAAAAAGTGGGAGGCTTGGAATTCCAGATAAAGATTCCAGCTCTGCCTCTTGCTAGCTGTGAGCAAATTAGATATTTCCTCTTAAAGCTTCTGTTTCCTCATCCATAAAATGAGGAAAATATATAGTGCAGGTTTGGCAGTGAAAATTAAATAAGGCTAATGTATGCAAAGAACTTGTGAACTCCGTGCATACAATATGGGTTCGGTAAACGATAGCTATTAGAAAAGAGAATCCAAACCTAGTAAGCAGGCTGACTCGACTTGGGGCTTAATATTTATTTGCTTTTTCACAGAAAGTAGATCACTAAGTTATTTTTCTTTTGATGAAAAGCAGATGGGCTCGAAATAAATCTCTGGTTCATCATACACCCTCAGACAACTCTCCAGGAAAGGGAGGTTTTTGCCCTCCTTTGCAAGGTCAGTCTCTTTCCATTTTTTCCCCCAAATCTCTCCTCACTCCCGCAGGCACTTCTCCTTGATATGTTTAATTACTTCATAGCTTTTCTCTATAGTCTGTGTTTTATGCCTCCTTTCCTCTCATGCAAGAAAGATAGCTTATTTGATGATATTTCTCATTCACTAAAGAAAGTGCTAAGTCAAATAGCTATAAGGTCTGAAGAGGTGATGTTCCTCCTGTTGGGAAAGCCAGTGGCTAATAGCCATCATGCTAACTTTAAATATAGATTATTATTATTATTGAGCTTATAGCACCTTGGCTGTTTGCCCAGCATGTCCTTGCTAACTCAGGGTCACAAAAAAGAGTAATTCTCTGCCACAACTCAATAAGACATGGGATCTGCATGATTAAGATGGCCTTAGCATTTGGAATCCTGAAATAATGGCACTCCAAATTAAATTAAAAATGGGTTAGATTGCTTTCAGGGAAGAATTGCTATTACCCTGTACCTTTCTTCTTGCTCCCCTCCAAAGTCTTTATTGATTTCATTGTTGCTCAGATCTGATAACATCTGTCCTATTGTTTGGGGGAAATTTAGGATGCTTACAAAGACGTACCAAATTAATGAATTAACAGAGGAAGTTTGGAGAAACAAAGAAAACAAGGTGATTTAAATACACACACACACACACACACACACACACACACACACACACACACACCCCTAACAGAGGTTGCTGCTATGGTGGACACGTTCTTTGACAAAAGCAGAGTGGAATTCTTTGTTCAATAGTTGCTTTCTGGGTAAATGTGTTTTGTCAGGGCATGAGACCACTGGTCCTTGGACAACTCCAGCTCATTTGCCCCCCAGCAACCACGGTGCCCACACAGACCATTCTGATAATTAAATTCCCAGAAAACCTGTTCTGAATCACCCGATAATTGACTGAATTTGTATGTGGATGCCATTGCTGATGAGAATAAAACACCATGCAATAATGCTTTCAGTTTCACCATGGTTTTATTACCTTATTGGACCACCAGGGACCTGGTACATCCCAGGGGGAATGCTTTTCAATTTAATTAACCTGTAGACATTGAGCTTAAAGGGTAACAAACAATAGACAAATACTCCCCTTGCCCCTGTTTGTCTCTTATGGAGAATTACAACTACTAATAATAAAATAATTGAAATCCAAAATAAAACTACATGGCCAGGGAGGTGATTGGGCAGGGAGGGTGGAGACTAAAGCTGCAGATGGCTCCCTGGGGCCTCTGTACACCAGCCCAGTGGCCAGGGACTCTCTCCCTTTACTACGAACTGGGAGGCAGAGAAGAAAGAATTAGCTACTTTTCATGGCTAGGATTTCAGGAGTCCCAGGAAAGGGCCCTGCTCCGTACAGCCTCTTTCCTCACCAGAACACTGAGCCTTTAACCAGAGAGGAAGCCATTGTTTCTATTGTTACAGAGAAGGCTTGGAATGTGAAGTCTCCTGGGCAAGGGAGGGGGTGATGTAATCTCATTAACCACAAGAGGCCAATGACCAATGTCACATTCTCTCGAGGGCTGATTTTGATGATGAAAAAAGGGGGGAAAGACCTGGGTTTTGAAGAGGGCCAGGGAGAGAAACAGAGGCCAGGGGTTGGCATACCTTGCACTTTAAGCCAGGGTAGTTTTGTTGGTGAACCATCATCCCTTCATCATCTGAAAGCAAAGCTCCCGATATATGGATTTGTGTTAAGCATTTATTGTGTGCCAGGTTCTGTGAGAGGTACTTCTGCACACAGAACCTCTCGTGATTATCACAACAGGGCTGCAATGGAGGATTCGGACCCCCTTTTGCAGGAGAAGAAATTGAGGCTGGTATGCAAGAATTAACTTCTCTGAAATCACCCAGCTCCTATGTGGCAAAGCAGGAATTGAAACCAAGGTCAGCCTGATTCCACAAACCATAAGCTTTTTTACTCCAAGTTTCTACTGCAAAGCAGTAAGTAATTAGGATTCAGTGTTCTGATGTTATACCCAATGCTTGATTGACCTCTCTTTTTGGGTTTCTCTTGGGCATCTCAACTCAGTCTGTGCAGAAGTGAACCCACCGTCTTGTATTAGACCATTGCCCATACCCCTTTCCTGCCCTAACCTATTCTTTCTCATACTTTCTTTTAGGAGAACTGTGTACCATCATTCATCTTTAGTCCCCTAAGATGGGTCTAAAAGTACGTCTTTCTCTTTCCCTATCCGGAACCTCCCCACTCAGTGCCCTAATCTAATCAGTCCTATTGAGTTTACCTTCCAAATATGTCTCAAATCAGCTTCCTTTTTCCTTTTCTCCATCTCCAATGTCATCTCCTTAATTCTCGCCCCAGTCATTTTTCCTCTGTGTTCATCTTGTAAAGTCCTAAGTGAATTGGCCATAGTGCATCCTGCCCTCCCATGCCCCTATCATACCCAAATTGATGACAGGTTGGTTTCTTTAAAACCTAAAGCTTGGTACCTAACAAACGCTGAATGAATAAATGAGAAAATAAACAAAAAACAAATTAAAAACAAACCTACTCTCAAGTACAAAGACTAGAATAGCAACAAATCAGCTAGAAAAAATACAAGCTGTTTGTGTTCCTTTAAGTTGATGTAAGATACATACGCAGTGAGATATGAATCTTAAGTATAAAGTTCAATCAGTTTTGTCAAAATATATACCTATGTAAACAACACCTCAATCAAGATGTAGAACATTTTTATCAGACTGGAAATTTCCTTCGTGCCTTTCCCTGATGAGTAATGATATTGAGCACTTTTCCACATACTTATTAGCCAACCATATATCTGCTTTTGTGAAATGTCTGATCATGTTTTTCACCCGTTTTTAGATTTGGCTGTTTTTAATTGCACATTTGTAGAAGTTCTTTGTAAATATAGATGAGAACTTTTATCAGATAAAACTAATGTGAATATATGTTTCTAGACTTGCTGTTTCATCTACTTGTATTTTTTGAGAAGGAGAAAAATTTGAGTTTTGCTAAAGTCTATCGGATAATTTTTTTTCTTTTATGGTTAGTGCTTTTTGTGCCTTATCTAAAAAATCTTTGCCAACCTCAGGATTCAGTGATACTCCTTCTGTTTTCTCCTAGAAACTCGACACTGTAGCCATTATATTTAGGTCCAGAAGCCATTTAAAATCAGTTTTGTGTACAGTGAGAGGTAGAGGTCACAGTTTTGTTTTGCTTTGTTTTTTCCTAATAAAGATATCCAGGACCACTTACTGAAAAGATTTCCTTTCCCCATTGAATTGCCTTCATTCCTTTGTTGCAAATCAGTTGACTTAATATGTGTCTGTTTCTGGATCTGTTAAATTCTAGTGACCTATTTGTCTATCTTGACCCCAATCCCACACAACTGATTACTATACTTTTATAATAGGTTTTTAAAACAGGTAGTACAACTACTCCCGTTATCAAAATTGTTTTGGCTACTCTAAACATTTGCATTTTTCCTACACACACACACACATATATATATATATATATATTTTTTTTTTTTTTTTTTAATTATCCTGTCAATTTTCACAAAGAAAATTCAACTGAGATTTTGATTGAGAATGTGTAGAATCTTTAGATCTGTTTGGAGAGAACATCTTAACAATAATGACTTTTCCAAACCACGAATATGGTATATTTCTCTAGTTTTGGGGGGGGGGGGGGGGGGGAGTATTTACCTTCTCATAGATGTAGGTCTCACATATCTTTTATTGGATTTATTCTTAGCAATTTGACTTTTTGATGTTATTTTAAATATTTTTAAATTTCATTTGTCAATTGTTTGTTGGTAGTATATAGAAATATACTTAAAATGTTCTACAGAAATAATCATGTGAATATGTGAATAAACTTCATTTCACTTTTTCCTTTCCAATCTTTAAGCTCTTTGTTTCTTTTTCTTGCCTTAAGACTTTCAGTACAATCTGAATGGAAGTGGTGGAATTTGCATGCTTCCAATGTTGAAGTAGGTCCATTGATTTGCCACTGAACATGACGTTAGCTTTAGGCTTTTTAGATGCAGATATAGATCAGGTTAAGAAGAGTTCACTTATATTTTCAGTTTGTATGAAAATTTTTATCATGACTAAGTGTTGAATTATGTCAAATATTTTCCTGCCTCTATTAAAATGATCATACAGTTACTCTTTTTATTGCCCATTAATATGGTGAATTATATCGAATGATTTTAAATATTAAACCAGCCTTGCTGTTCACTTGGTCATGATGTATTATTCTTTTTATATTTCACTTACTTCAATTTTCTAACATTTTATTTAGGATCTTTGTATCCATGCTCACTAGACAGACTGGTCTGTAATTGTCTTTACTTGTTATGTCTTTCTCAGGTTTTCACGTCGGGGGTATACTGGCATAATAAAATGAGCTGAGGAGTCATTTATTCCTCTCCATTGCTCTCCATTGCCTTAAAAACACGTCTTTATAATCTTTTTGGTTTGCTTTTTGTTGTTCTGAGGCAGTGATTCTCAAACCACCTACAGGTTGAAGCAAAATAAAAATCGATGGCCCCCTTTCCCAGAGTTCCTGATTCAGTAAGTCTGCATAGACACCAATAATTTGCATTTTTAACAAATTCCTGGGCACCTGGGTGGCTCAGCCCTTAAGCATCTGGCTTTAGCTCAGGTCATGATCTCACCATTTGTGAGTTTGAGCCCGACATCAAGTGAGCCCCACTTCTCTCTCTCTCTCTCTCTCTCTCTCTCTCTGTCTGTCTCTCTCTGCTCCTCCTGGGATTCTTTCTTTCTCTGCCCCTTGCTTACTTGTGCCCTATAAATAAATAAATAAATAAATAAATAACAAATTTCTAGGTGTTGCTAATGTGGTTAGTCTGCAAACCAAATTTTGAGGACCACTTTTCTAGGGTTAAAATATGCATCTTTAATTTATCATAATTTATTTACCATTAATATTACACTACTTCACATAAAATGTATGATTTTCAACAATAAAATTCTATTTACTATCTTTTGTGCTATTGTGGTCATATGTTTTATATGTACCTAAGTAATTAAACAAAATACAATTTTATCATTTTTTATTTATTTTTAAAAATTTTTTTTTAACATTTATTTATTTTTGAGACAGAGCATGAACGGGGGAGGGTCAGAGAGAGGGAGACACAGAATCTGAAACAGGCTCCAGGCTCCGAGCTCCGAGCTCCAAGCTGTCAGCACACAGCCCGACGTGGGGCTCGAACTCACGGAGCGGGAGACCATGACCTGAGGTGAAGTCGGCCGCTTAACCGACTGAGCCACCCAGGCGCCCCTATCATTTTTTATTTAAAGAGTGAATTCCCACATAGACTTCTAGAACACCCTCTTCTGGAGTTTCCTCTTTTCTGGTACCCTATCCTGAAAATTCCAGGTATTTCTGCACTCTGGAATTCTGATCCTTGCCTTTTCAACTCAGCTAGGTGGCCATTGTATTTCAGCTCAAATTTTCCACATTGTGACAGGAAAATGCCTACCAGAAGAAAGCAACGGAGGTTCCCCTTATGTGTTTCTCTTCTCTCAAGGATTGCAATTCTTTTTTTTTTTAATTTTTTTTTTTTTCCAACATTTTTTATTTATTTTTGGGACAGAGAGAGACAGAGCATGAACGGGGGAGGGGCAGAGAGAGAGGGAGACACAGAATCGGAAACAGGCTCCAGGCTCCGAGCCATCAGCCCAGAGCCTGACGCGGGGCTCGAACTCACGGACCGCGAGATCGTGACCTGGCTGAAGTCGGACGCTTAACCGACTGCGCCACCCAGGCGCCCCTCAAGGATTGCAATTCTTAACTGTCTGTTGTTTAATGCTTTTTTTTTTTAAATTTTTTTTAATGTTTATTTATTTTTGAGACAGAGAGAGACAGAGCATGAACGGAGGAGGGTCAGAGAGAGAGGGAGACACAGAATCTGAAACAGGCTCCAGGCTCTGAGCCATCAGCACAGAGCCCGACGCGGGGCTCGAACTCACGGACTGTGAGATCATGACCTGAGCCGAAGTCGGACGCTTAACCGACTGAGCCACCCAGGCGCCCCTAATGCTTAAAAATAGACACATCATATCCTTTGATCATCTTGATGCTTATTTATGGTAGGAGGGCAAATCTGGTACCAGTTATTCCTTCATGGTTGGGAACAAAACTTTGAAAGTTGTAATCTTAAGGTTCTATGACTGAGTACAAATGTGTTTGGTGAAAACAATGCAGTAGAAACTGAAGTTTCTGACTGCCATCCCTTCACCCAACCCTATACACACACATACACCAATTATCTGCAAACTCTGATTACTGTTGGGTGTTACAATGGGCTAAGACTGTATGGCTAGGACTTTGACTCCAAAGGTGTTTTACCTTTGTTTTTTTTTTTTTTAAATGAGTTGTCATCAGTTAAAAATTTGGAGAGTTTGATGTAGAAGTCCAGAGTTTCTGGGGCACCTGGGTGGTTCAATTCGTTAAGCATCCGACTTTGGCTCAGGTCATGATCTCACGGTTCGTGAGTTCGAGCCCTGCATTGAGTTCTGTGCTGACAGCTCAGAGCCTGGAGCCTGCTTCAGCTTCTGTGTCTCCCTCTGTCTCTCTCTCTGCCTCTGCCCTGCTTGTACTCTGTCTCTCTCTCTCTCTCTCTCTCTCAAAAGTGAATAAACATTAAAAAAAATTTTAATAGAAAAACTTAAAAAAGAAGTCCAGAGTTTCTACTTCTTTGAAATGGAAAGATGTGGGGGCACTCAATGAACGTGGCAATAGCAGCCTATGGTAGAGTAGTGGTTGCTTTCTTTGGAGAGGATAGGTGTTTTCCGATTTGCCTCAGTCCCAAGCCAGTCCATTTTACAAAGTTACATTGTCTCTCTGATCCCTGTAGTGTTTGTATATGTCCCCCTGGCATGAAGGCAGATTATCTTACTCACAAATAGCATGCCCACCATATCCAGTGTGACCCACCCCTTCGGTGCCACATTCCCCATGACAGTTTTATGCTATGAATGCACCTAGTTTTCCCACACTCCTTATGGGGATATTAGCACTAAGGAAAAGAAATAAAGGAGCAGGAAACAAAGACGTAGAATGGAGTTAAACTTGGCTGGCATAGCCCTGATCTTCATGCAGGTGGAAGTTCATCAATAAGTAGTCAGGGGCCGGCCACACTGCCTGCTCCCATTCTGATTCCAAGGTTAAGATGTGTTTATGCCTTTCAGCCAACAAACCTCTCTCTTTTTAAGACCTTCTCAGATATTGCTTTCCTGGAAATTCAATTTGGCCCTGCTCTGAATTTTATTCCCATAGTTTTGCTTGAACACTCAAAGAAATGAAAAATCATATTGTTTCGCTTATGCAGTAGGGATATGGTCTTTGTGTTTTATAATCAAAATGCAGTTTTTTCTTGAATTTGCTGTGTGTGTGTGTGTGTGTGCATGTGTTTTGAGGGATAATAATATTAACTAAGATGCTTTGGCTACTTACTATGTACTAGGCACTCTGCTAAGCATTTTATATGAAAGGTGAAGTTTTATCTTCAACAACAATCCTGTGAAGTAGGAATAATTGTTTTCTTAGTATAGGTGGCAAATGAGGCACAGAGAATATACATACCTCGCCAGAGACCTAATGGCAAGTAAGTGGTGAAGCTGGAATTTGAAATCTCTGAATTGAAAATGATGAAATATCTGAACCATGTACCAGCCCGTGTGTGCCCTTTGACTCCCTGTAACAGTCATAAGCAAGAGTGTCAAAGTCACGTGCAGACACCCCACTTAACCACCACTCTAGCAAGTCCCTGGGTTGCACAATCCAGAGGGATCTTTCAGACCTAGAGTTATGCTCTGAGGTGGCCCTGGAGACTCAATCATCCACTAGGAAAAAGAGCCCACCCATTAAAGTTTCTGCCTCTTTAGAGTACAAGTCAACAAAACATGTGAAACAAACCACAAAATGTCGCAATAAAATAACATAGAAAGTGAGTATCACTCTCTATGCTCTACACGGAGTTTGCAGCTTGTCCCTGTGTATTGACCTCAGAAAGCATGAAAGACAGAGGCTTGAAGAAAATCCTGTTAGTGTCCCCAGGGCTAAAAGCTCTGGAAAGACTTAGCTGAGGCCACCAGGTAAACCTTGAGGAGTGTTCTTTTTTCTCACTCAGGGCCATGGAACATTAAAGTTGGAAGAAGCCTAGGAAGATATTTTTCTCCAGCCATCTTGCTTGGTAGACGAGGCAACTGAAGGCCAGAGGTGGGGTCTGACTCCCCGGATACTAGGTTAGTGAAGGCAGAGTTGAGTGCAGAACCAAGGCCTCCTGGCTCTCTGATACAGTGCTTTTTTTGTACACACTACACTATGGCACCTCTATGCCATACACTATGGCAGCCGTAAGGCTGCCCTCCAAGTTCAGGCCACAGGAGCAGAGGAAAAGCAGGAGTGATGGCATAGCTGGCAGTGGCATAACGGCAATGGTTCAATCAGAGGCCAAAATATCAAGTTACTAAAAATAGAAATGTCTCCCATCCATTGCCACCAAAACTTTTTCGCAGGAATTCTCCAGCTGTCTTCCAGGATATTGGAAGTAAAGGGAAACAGAGGCTATTCTTTTTACTTACTTGGTTAATTCTCTGATAATTCTCAGGAAGCAGAAAAATTAAAATTGTGAGGGCCCTAGGACACACTGACGGGTCTATGGAGCTCCTCGTTTGGTTCCATCCTTTGACGTGGCGTCACAGCTTGAGTTCTTTCATGGGTAGCGTCGTAAATAAAGAAAACGGGCTTGCAGAGGTGAACTGATTTTCCTAAGGCTACATATCTTCTCAGTTCAGAGCACCTAGAACCTCTGCATTTTTGGCCATTCCTTCTGGAGATGGGTAGCCATCAAATCAAATATATCTAAATTTAAGGGAGACATCAGTATGGGGAGGCAAATTTTGAGTACAGAGTGGGGATAGTCTACCCATAGACCAATATAGCTCTCTAGCCCATGACCACGGCCAGGCACTCAATTTCCCTAAGCTTTAATTTTTCTCATCTACAAAATAACAACAATAAAGCTGCCTTGTATGACTCATATAAAGATTTCATGGCTATCTTTGCATTACATAAAGTGGCTTTCGTGTAGTAGACATTCAAGAAATGTTAGAGCTTGTTCTTTCCAATATCCTCTGTCAGTAGTCAAGATATTCAAGAGGGGCAAGAACAAAAAAATCTATAACTGGTTAGGTATAATCAAGATATTAACAGCAATCCATACCCACGACTTCAGTAAAGCTTCTGATCAGACTTCACGGCAGAGCCATTTGTTCCCCATGTATGGAGTACACATGTATGGAGTTTTTAAAAGTTTTTATTGCAGTTCTTTTTAGTTAACACATAATGTTTTATTAGTTTCAGGTGTGCAACACAGTGATTCAACAATTCCACACATCGCCCGTAGCTCATCATGACAAGTGCGCTCCTTAATCCCCATCACCAATTTCACTCATCCCCTCACACACCTCCCCTCTGGTAGCTATCTGTTTGTTCTCTATAGTTAAGAGTCTGTTTCTTGGTTTCTCTCTCTCTCTTTCTTTCTCTCTCTCACTCTCATTTATTCCCTTTGCTTGTTTGTTTTCTTTCTTGAATTTCACAGACGAGTGAAATCATATTGTATTTGTCTTTTTCTGACTTGTTTCTCTTAGCATTATACTCTCTAGCTCCATCCATGTCATTGCAAATCACAAGATTTCATTCTTTTTTATGGCTCAATAATACTCTGTTTTATGTATATATATACCACTTCTTCTTTATCCGTTCATCAATCAATTGATGGATACTTGGGCTGTTTCCAGATCTTGGCTATTGTAAATAATGCTGCCATAAACATAAGACTGTATGTGTCCCTTTGAATTAGTGTTTTTGTATTCCTTGGGTAAAGACCCAGTAGTGCAATTGCTAGATCATAGGGTAGTTCTATTTTTAACTTTTTGAGGACTCTCCATACTGTTTTCCACAGTGGCTGCACCAGTTTGCATCCCCACTGACAGTTCACAAATGTTCCTTTTTGTCCACATCCTCACCAACACTGGGTTTCTTGTGTTTTTTATTTTAGCCATTCTGACAATGTGAGGTGATATTACATTATAGCTTCGATTTGCATTTCCCTGATGGTAAGTGATGATAAGCATCTTTTCATGTGTCTGTTGGCAATTTGTGCATGGGTTTAAAAGAGAGACTAGTTGAATAAAGACCTTGGATGGGTCCCTCTTCAAAGGCTATACACTCTGATACGTGCATATGACGGTCCTGTTCTCAGGTTTTGGAAATGGGAAACAGAAGTCTAGGAGGTTGAGTTACATATGTCAATGATAAACCATAAACTCTAGTTACGATAAAGATATCTTTTATGGGCTTATAAACACAGAACTGATCACAAGTGAAAGTACTTAGTAAACGGCCAGAAATTGACATAATGAACTGTGACCAGATCTGTGTCTTCCCAGCTGCCATCTCACTTTTCTAAGAACTGTCTACCCACCCAAATGGGTGGGGTTTTGTAGCTATATTTATATTGACTGACATGTCTTTTACTGGCCATAGCTGATTGGATTAGAGATGAACAGTATGATGTTCACCATGTGCAAAAGGTGCTGGTGGGAAGAGAGAAAAAGATTAAGTAGGCACTGGGAGAGAGGCGAAGGCAAATGACACCACGGTCATAAGAAGGTTGGCAATAGCCCCCTTGGTCCTAAGGATTGTCCAGTCCCTATTTCCCTCTTTCCTGGATCACACCGGTTGTTGAGTTCTATGAGACAAATATGGATTCTTCTAACAAATTCTCATTTTCACATTGAGTCTGTTTGATACTTGTACTAAAAATCTCTTTATTGAGGCAGTGTCTATGATGATTAAGTGGTCAAGGTTATTATTCAGCCTCCTTGTACTGGAAGTGTCTTGTTGGGAAGGATGGGTTTCTCCTGCGGTGATCCAAGGGAGAAGGGTCTCTGCCAGAAAGTTACAACAATCTCTTTGTTCAAGGTTATCTGCCATGTACTTCTATTTCCCCTTTTATGTACCTGTGTTCTCCCCAACTATACTGAAAGCTTCTTTAGGGAGATGACTCTCCTTACTCAACTTTTCATCCTCTGTAGCACCTGGACCATAATGCTATTAAATTTGCTGACAGTGTTTATGTAAAAAGAAAAAGAAAAAAATAATAAAGAAACTTTCTACTTCAATAATTTTGCATTTGGGCAAAACTTCTTTTGCCTTGATTTAGGAAATAATCACATTTCTTTCCTTTTTTTGTTGTTGTAACCAATCTCTCTCCTCAGCTTTGTGTCAATGAGGAGATAGGTTTATTTAGCCAGTAATTTCCACTGCAGAAAATCTTGGGCCCAGATTGCCCTGCAAAAGCAATATGTTCTGTTTTATTTTTATATTACATTATATTTATTTTAATTGCATTCTCC